>NC_083449.1:5454741-6654741 GCF_020745735.1 Hemiscyllium ocellatum | reverse complement strand
GTCTGACTTCAGTGGTGGGCAAAGTCTTAGAGAGAATGGTAAGGGATAAGATTTATGAACATCTGGGTAGGAATAACGTGATCAGGGATAGCCAGCATGGTTTTGTGAAGGGCAGGTCGTGCCTCACAAACCTTATTGAGTTCTTTGAGAAGGTGACTAAGGAAGTGGATGAGGGTAAAGCAGTAGATGTTGTGTATATGGATTTTAGTAAGGCGTTCGATAAGGTTCCCCATGGTAGGCTAATGCTAAAACTTCGGAGGTATGGCATTGAGGATACATTAGAGGTTTGGATTAGGAATTGGCTGGCTGGAAGGAGACAGAGGGTAGTAGTTGATGGATTATGTTCATCTTGGAGCGCAGTTACTAGCGGTGTACCACAAGGATCTGTTTTGGGACCATTGCTTTTTGTTATCTTTATAAATGATCTAGAGGAAGGACTTGAAAGCTGGGTAAGCAAGTTTGCGGATGACACAAAAGTCGGTGGAGTTGTGGATAGTGAGGAAGGAAGTGGTAGGTTGCAGCGGGATATAGATAAGTTGCAGAGCTGGGCGGAAATGTGGCAAATGGAATTCAATGTAGCTAAGTGCGAAGTCGTTCACTTTGGTAGGAATAACAAGATGATGGATTACTGGGCTAATGGTAGGCTACTTGGTAGTGTGGATGAGCAGAGGGATCTTGGTGTCCATGTACACAGATCTCTGAAAGTTGCCACCCAGGTAAATAGTGCTGTGAGGAAGGCATATGGTGTACTGGGCTTTATTGGCAGAGGAATTGAGTTCCGGAGTCCTGAGGTCATGTTGCAGTTGTATAAGACTCTGGTGAGGCCTCATCTGGAGTATTGTGTGCAGTTTTGGTCGCCATACTATAGGAAGGATGTGGAAGCTTTAGAACGAGTGCAGAGGAGGTTTACCAGGATGTTGCCTGGAATGGTAGGAAAATCTTATGAGGAAAGGCTGAGGCACTTGGGGCTGTTCTCATTGGAGAAGAGAAGGTTTAGGGGAGATCTGATAGAAGTGTATAAGATGATTAGGGGTTTAGATAGGGTAGATACTAAGAACCTTTTACCGCTAATGGAGTCAGGTGTTACTAGGGGACATAGCTTTAAATTAAGGGGTGGTAGGTATAGGACAGATGTTAGGGGTAGATTCTTCACACAGCGGGTTGTGAGTTCATGGAATGCCCTGCCAGTAGCAGTGGTGAACTCTCCTTCTTTATGGTCATTTAAGCGGGCATTGGATAGGCATTTGGAAGTTATTGGGCTAGTATAGGTTAGGTAGGATTCGGTCGGCGCAACATCGAGGGCCGAAGGGCCTGTACTGCGCTGTATCCTTCTATGTTCTATGTTCTATGTTCTATGGGCAAATTGGGACTGTATTAACCAGGGAACTGATGGATATGCGATTATCATTGCAAGTACAATAACACAACCCTTGAAAGGAGATACATGATACATCGGTTGACTATTTACCGGTTGGGGGAGATTGGAACCGGCAGAATTTTAAAATGAGTAGGAGTTCGGTCCAAGATGAGCGTTTGTTTTGGTTTGCTCAATGGATTACAATCGTTTAGAATTCTGTATCTCGGGGGAGGGGGGTGGGGTAGGGGTCTACGTCACTCTATCACTGCGGATGTTTAAGGTATAGACTCATAGATTTCTGATTACCAATCGAGAAGTGTGTTGTGGGAATGGAGTAAAATGCAGTGAAGTGCTTGATTAGCTGTATTCATTTTCAATGGGATGGCAGGTTGAAGAGGATGAATGGCCCACTACCCTTTCTCCATTCCTCTCTTGCAAAAGCGGCACTTCCTGTTTCTTTTCTTTCTTAGAAAATAACTCAAACGTTTTCCTTCCCTAACTATAAAACTCTACTCGGAAATGCACAATTTATACAATTGTCAGCTCAAAGACTTCTTCTCTGAATTAATGTAATGGTTATGAAAAAGGTCTGTGAAATAGACGCCAGCCATCCTTGTGTCGGGAAGGGATTGAAGATTAATGATGACTGAGTCAAGCCTTATCGAAGCAAACATGCCCAGCAAAGATATCTGAAACATCTGTGTTTCCGTAAATAACAGCTTCAACAAATTTTTATTTAACTCCTTGCACGGAAAAGAAACGTCAGCAACTTTAAAAAATTCTTAAAATCAAGTAAGGTGGAGTCCAACTGAAGAAATGACGCATGTGAATATAAATAGATAGACACGACATTTACTGCTTAAATTTCTAACAGCATTTTTCACAATGGAGTGCTCATCCAACAGTATTGTACCCATTTCATTAGCACAAACTGCCGAGCTGGGCCCTGGTTTAATGTAAATGATTCATTTTATACCGTCATATATTTATCCTCTATAGGTAAAACATTATTTACTGAATACAAAAGGAATTGTTGTTCGAAGTGCAAAGAATCCAATTACTCTCAGCAACGTTTAAAAGTTAAGAATATTCGAATCACAAACGTTCAATTTTAAGCCTTGTGTAAAAACATGCTCTAAATAGATTACAGAATACAACTTTATTAAAACACTAATCAAGTGATGCACTGAAACGTTATACAATCTGACAATGCTTCTCATTGAATTTGTGTCAGAATTGAAATGCATAAAACTCATTATCTGAGTTTCTTAACCCACTGTTTTGGCGGAACTGAAGAATCCTGCTACTTTTTACATATAACACCCGTGTCACGAAGAGATAAGTTTGGATCTTCCCAGAAAAGAGTCAGTCCGAAATCTTGCAGCCTCTTCAAGCGCCTCTCTCTCACGGAGTGTTTGAACCGCATTGACAAACGCTGGAAGAAGCTGCACTCTATTTTTCAATCGGTCAATCATGCACCGAAACCAGTGGACTTTTCTTTTAATGAGATGTGTGAAAGTAGTGTTGCACTTGCAAGAAAATAAGATAAGATGTGCACAGAATTAAAATTGCATTGAAATTACAGGTGGATGGGTAATCAAGTCTTCTTGGAATTTCATCTCGTGCAATATGAAAAACTGTGTTTGGAAACTTTTTGTTTCACAAATGACTTTGTTAAATTGTCCATAGTGTTCAGGGCTGTGTAGGTTAGGTGAATTACTCAGAGGTAAAGAGAGGATAATAATGTAGTGAATAGTTCTGAGTGGGTGACCATTTGGAGGGTCGATGTGGACTTATTGGGCCAAATGGCCTGTTCCACACTGTAGGGATTCTGTTAATCAGGTCACATTCAGTTTAAATTTTATGGCGGCATGATGGCTCAGTGTCTAGCATTGCTTCCTCACAGTGCCAGGGACGCAGGTTCAATTACAGCATCGTGCGACAATTTGTGTGGGGTTTGCCCATTCTCACCGTGTCTGTCTGGGTTTCCTCCCGGTGCTCCAGTTTCTTCACACAATCCAAAGATGTGCAAGTTAGGTGGATTGGCCCTGCTAAGTTGTCCTTAGTATTCCGGGATGTGTAGTGCATTGGTCGGGGTAAATGTAGAATAATCGGGTAGGAGATGGGTCTGAGTGAGTTACTCTTCGGAGGGTCAGAACGGACTTGTTAGGCCGAAGGACCTGTTTCATTAGTGTCGGGATTCTAAGCCGAATGGCAATAAGAATTCAAAGAATCTGTACCAAATAGAAGGGGGATAGAAGAACTTGGAGAGGAGTGTAAAAAAGAAAGTAACTGATAGAAAGAATATTAGAACCTCCTGAATCTAATGCGAAACAGAATTGGTAGCGTTTTGATATTAAATATGACATGTGCACTTTTCTTCCACAGTGTCTGATCTACAGGACATTGTGTATTTTGTGTTTTACAACCATGGGACCAACTATCAACAGCTTGGTATGTGTGCAGCTCCCCTGTTGATTATGTTAACTGTTGTCAAAGAATACTTTTTCTTGACTCATGCAAATGCTAAATTAGAGCTTAAAGGAAATGGAATGCAGCCAGGATGCAGAACAGAGTCTTATGACGAATACACGGCAATGATTTGTCCACAAAATGAGTTTCTGAGTTTTCAGATGGCTGAACAAAGGTCAAGAAAATCAAATGACCTTTGTTAATTTTGAGTTTGGAATTGTATATCAATGGCTTCGGTGCATGTTGAATTCAGGAGTTGAATGCTGCCTTATAAGAGAAATTCATTCCATTTGAGCCTCATTTAGTGGCTTCCTTCACTTAAACCACCCATCTTAAATCATAAAAAAAACCTAGCTTTTCTGGAGACCTTTTAAGCTCGAAGAAAATCGTACCCCTCAGTTTTTTTTAACACAATAAAGCAATATGCTTTCACAGCTTTTCAGTTAACGGAAGGATTGAAAATAAGCCAGTTTCATTTGGCTTATTGAGAATTCTTTCATTTACCTCATGCATCCTGGAATTGTTCCGTGCTGAAGAACCTCTCATTTTCTGCATCAAATACATTGTGAAGATTTAGACAATGAAGGGAAAAACTGTAGAGCTCAGGTTCCTCAAACTACTGGACTGTGTGGAATTTGCAAATTCTCACCGTGTTGCGTGGATTTCCTCCGGGTGCTCCGGTTTCATCTCACCGTCCAAATATGTGCAGGTCAGGTTAATTGTCGGTGCTCAATTGCCCATTAGGTGCATTATTCAGAGGGAAATTGGTCTGGGTGTGTTACTCTTCGGAGGGTCAGTGTGGACTTGTTGGGTCGAAGGGCCTGATCCCACACTGTACAGAATCTAATCTAATCTAATCTACTCCAATGTAAAATGACAGCCGTGGTATCATAAAATCGATAGAGTGGATTGGAAAAAAATCTGAGTTGAACAGTGGGCAGACATTGGATTTTCAAGTCTAAAGCAAGCTTTCTACCACAGCATAAAATGAAGGCTGAAGACTTCTGGTCGACAGCCTGCAAGAACCACACAATTCAGTTTATATTTAATCTTTACAACAGAACATTTTACTATGCATTTTTTCATTTATGTACAACAGTCCTTCAAAACATTTATGGGTACAGTGTGCAGGAAAACAAAGTGTTAGCACGGTGGCTCAGAGGTTAGTACTGACTCCTCAAAGCGCCAGCAATAATGAATTAATTTTTACTCACAGGTGACTGTCTGTGTGGAGTTTGCATCTTCTATCCGTGGCTGCTTGGGTTTCCTTCGGGTGCTCTTCTCACAGTCCAAAATTTTCGAGATTAGGTGGATTGGCCATGTGAAATGCAGGGTTGCAGCGAGAGGATGAGATGTGGACACAACAGATTGAATGGCCTGCTTCCATACTGTGAGGATTTCATGCATGATGACGCCTTGCAACATTCCACATTGTTCACACTTGACGGTGATAATGTCTCACTGGAAGCAAAATCGGCAATTATGGTGTACTTTCGAGGCGCCGGTGCAGGACTGAGATGGACAAGGTCAGAAGTCACAGGACACCAGATTAGAGTTCAGCAGATTCATTTGAAATCACAAACTTTCAATGCATTGAACCGTCTTTATCTTTGACCTACATTTCACCTGACCAAGTAGCAGCAGTCCGAAAGCTTGTGATTTCAAATTAACCCATTTGACGATAACCAGAAGTCGTGGGACTTCTAATTTTATGGAATGCCCACGATTAAGTGATGGCCTTGTTGTAATCGTCTCTTGCCTGGAGGGAGAAAAACAACATTGAATTTCACATTGAATTTGAGCATGTACTTATTGCTGAGAGATAAAGAAGTTTGCTTTGTCTGACAATGCGTGTGCACACGCGCGCGCGCGCGCGACACGCACACACACACACACTTCACGCATACAAAGATTCAAAGGGCGTGTGATTCGTTCAATCCCGCACCTTGTATCACGTTTCGTTTCTTTCTCACTCGAATTTATCCAATCTAGTTTCCCACTCAATAAATAATCAGTGTCAAGGAGCTGCTAGCAGATGGTATTTAAATTCTGGGTGGCATCTGACAGCAAAAATTGAAAGTTGGATACTTGTCAGAATGGCTATTAAGTGAGAGAGGGAATGTTAAACCATACTTAGGTGTCCTGACTACACAAATCACTGAAAGTGTGTATTGCAGATGGAGCCGACAATAAAGAAAACAAACTTTATGCTCTATTCATAACAAGAGAATTAGAGTACAGAAGCAAGGATGTCTTGCTGCATTTGTACAATGAACTGATGAGGCCACACATGAATGTCATGGATAGTTTTGGCCTCTTTTCTTTTGAGGAAGAGAGTTCTTGCTATGGACAAAGGCATCAAAGCTTTCCCAGACTGATTCCTGGAATAGCATGATTGATGGATGAGGGGAGATCAGTTCATATTGTATTCACTGACGTTTACACAAATGAGAGGTGGGGGACATCTCATAGAAACCTATCAAATTCTGACAGCAGTAGACAGGTTAGATGCAGGAAACATATTCTTGATGACTGGGGAGTCCAGAAAGATTGTAAGAATTTAAGGACAAGGAATAAACCTTTTAGAACTGAAATGAGGAGTTATGTCATTAGGCAGCGAGTCGGGAGCAAATGGGATTCATTGCCACAGGAAGTAGATGCGGCCAAACCATAATGTGTTTATAAGAAGGAGGTAATTACACCTGTTGTGGTTAAAGGGACCAAAGTATGTGGGATGGAGAGCAGGATTGAAAAGAGCTCGATGATCAGCCACAATCATTTTGAATTATGGAGGAGGCACGAGTGGCTGAATGACCTATTCCTGCTTCTACCTTCTATATTTCTATACTGTTTGCTGTAAACGTAATTTAGGCATTAACGCCTCGGACTTCCTTCAGCGAAATGTTTGACAGTTTACGAGAAAAAAATTCGCTCATCCTCAAAGATAATCTTCATGCAGTCTTGATGGCAATTTGAAGGAAGAACGTTACTTTCGCTTCGCGAAAAGATCTTGTCGATTGCTTAGCAAGTGGACTTGAAGAGGTACTTCAATTCAGAATGCAGCCACTAACGGTGATTTACTTCAAATAGCAGATATTCTTTGATTTGGTATAACACGAATTGGTACGAGTCTTGCTCTGGTTTAGTTCAGAACACGCGGACTCAGGATAAAGAAACACCAACTGAAGACAGAAATGGGGAGGAATTTGTTCACTAACAGTGTAGCAAGTCTTGGTTTGGACCAGGTCAGATTCTCTGAAAACATTTCAAGAATGCAGCCTAATCCTAACTTCGGACGTTGTTTTAAGCAGGAGTACAGTGGATATTCCACGAGGGATGCAGCTGGTCAAACTATTTAGTTTTAAACAAAACAGAATTTACGTATGAGATTACCAAAACATAACAGAGTTGAGAATAACTTAACCTATCCAAAAACCCAACGGATTATCCCATTTTAATGACGCTGTTTCAATGCGTGCAACACTTCCGATGCACACTCTTTGCCACAAAAGGAATAATCAAACACAAACGCTTTCAGGAAAGATGTCAGAGTGAAGGTCGGCACGGACCTGCTAATCTTGAGTCCAGCAGTTTGAAAACGTCCTGAACGCTTTCAGTGTATAGCTAGACTGCTAAAAACCGAATCAAACCAGAGGAAAGGTGAGCTGGGACAACTGGTTACTCCCCTTTCATTGTACAAGTGTTTTTTTTTCACTTAAAAGCCTTTTGCCTGAGGCAGCATCTGTTGAGTTTAATCAAATTGTCCCTAAAATCCATAAATTTAGACTTTTTGGAGTCTGTGTCTTTTGGGAACTCTCGGGAAGAAAGAAAACAAGGACAACATATAGTTGTGAAAAGAGCTGCATCGTCACTGTCTTTGTAACTTGCTAACACAGACAGTTGTGTGACGTGGTAGAGTCCTTGCGTATATTTAATGCTGAGCTAAGTTTTTCATCAGTCGCTGAATCAAAAGAAAGGGCAGGAAGATGAAAGTGAAGAATGTGGGATCTGCTTGATCCTGTTGAATGGCACGGTTGGCTCAAGGGGCCTAATGGCCTACTCCACATGCTGTTTCATATGGGCTTATGAACTACAAACTAGTCCTACCCATTTAGTTCCGTATGAAAGACATATTGCCTGATAAGATTATTTTTGTCTCAAAGGAAGCAAGATGTATATAGTAATAACATTTCGATTGTTGTACGTACATATGTTGTGGTAAGCTATTCCTGAAGTTTTCAATTAGCAAATTGAATAATTATATTCACGCATTTGCTGGTGTTTGAATACATTAGAGATTAAGTTGAAGCTACTCTTTAGCAGCCATTTTAAAATAACACCATTCAGTTTATGCACGGCCCATTTATCTAAAATGTAACTTTTAAAAAAGACAATCCCTCACACTTATAGGCGTCACTTGCTAGGCCAGAATTTCCTATCTACCCCTAAATGGGCAATTAAGAGTGAAATGTAAAGGGTTTCCTTGTGGTGTCCCTATTCTTATCCAGGAGGCCTTGTTCTAAGTCCAATCTGCTCCAGAAACATATTATCTCTCAATAATTTGAGTAGAAAACCCATTAGTATTGCACATCCTGAAGGGGATGTAGGCCACACAAGATAAGGATGGTAGATTTTCGACCTGATAGCGTGAAAATGAACCAGATGGTTGGTTTTTACTCCTCCCCAATAATCAACAGCATCATTATTAAAATTATAATGGTAGATTTTTTTCAATTGAATTCAAGTTCCACTAAAAGCCATGCATAAGATTTAAACTCAGGTGCTCGGAATAAAATATATATCTCGGGAATAATAATCCAGCAACCGTGGTATTAGAACATTGCGCTAATCCTTAGAAGGCCTATGGGGAATCATTAATTAGTCATCTCATGGAGGTTAGCGACTGTTAGTTCGCTTGGTAATAAGCAATAGTGTGTCCATTTTAAACTGATTACCTGAGATGGGCTTAGGCCCGAAACATCGATTCTCCTGCACCTTGGATGCTGAATGACCAGCTATGCTTTTCCAGCAACACACTCTTACACCTTACACAATATTGGACTGTGGAACTGTGCACTCTAGACTGCCACTAGCTCATGTACACTACGAGCAGTGACTCAATTATGGTGTTCAACAACCCAAACAATGTTCTTTTGCCCGTTGTTCGTCATGAGTTATTCCAGCTATCAGTGCCGCCATTTATACTTTTAAATGTATTCCTTCATTCAAAATCCCCCCACTCTTTGGGTTATTGTACATTTCCGAATTGTGTGTAGGTTTAACTTGTTGTTTCTGCCTTGTATCTTCAAAGACCAGTTCATTGCAATGAAAGAGCATGATGCATTAAGAATTAATCCCGAGCTCACAATTTAAATTTGCGTGATGTGCATTGCATGTTAGAAGCATTTAACGTGGTGGGGATCTGCTAATTAAAAAAAAGCAAACTGCTGTAATGAATGAGTGCCTTAATCTGATCTCTACAGAAGTGTTCTGTGCAACCTTCGTTGGGTCATAGTGGGGATAATGTATTTGTATGATGCTCATAGAGTCATACAGCACAGAAATCGGTGCCTCTGCCCAACCCGTTGATACCGAAAAGAATTCCCAAACCTAGCTACTCCCACTAGCCTGCGTTTGGCCCATGTCACTCTATTCATGTACCCATCCAAGTGTCTTTTAAATGTTCTAACTTTACCTGCGTCAGCCACTTCTTCAAGAAGTTCATTTCACATGAAATCCATCCTCTATCTCAAAACGTTGACCATCAGTTTCCTTTCAAATATCTCTCGTCTCACCTTAAAAAGTATGCCCCACGTTTTGAACTTCACAACGTGAAGGAAAACAACGTTGCTATTCACCTTACATACACCCCTCATGATTTAATAAAATTCAATAACGTCACCCCAGAATCCCCTTATAAATCAAACGCTCCAGTGATGGAGTTTAGAGTCATAGAACCATAGAGTCATAGAGATGTATAGCATTGAAACAGACCCTTCGGTCCAACCCGTCCAGGCCGATCAGGTATCCCAACCCATTCTAGTCCCACCTGCCAGCACATGGCCCGTATTCTTCCAAACCCATCCTGTTCATATACCCATCGAAATGCCTCTTAAATGTTACAATTATACCAGCCTTCACCACTTCCTCTGGCAGCTCATTCCATACATGTACCACCGTCTGTGTGAAAATCTTGCCCGTTAGGTCTCTTTTATGTCTTTCCCCTCTCGCCCTAAACCTACGCCCTCTAGCTCTGGTCTCCCCGACCCCAAGGAAAAATACTTCGCCTATTTATCCTATCCATGCCCCTCATAATTGTGTAAACCTCTAGAAGGTCACCCCTCAGCCTCTGACGCTTCAGTGAAAATAGCCCCAGCCTGTTCAGCCTCTCGGTATAGCTCAATTCCTCCAAACCTGGCAACATCCTTGTAATTTTTTTCTGAATACTTTCAAGTTTCACAACATCTTTCCGATAGGAAGGAGAGCAGAATTGCACGCAATATTCCAACAGTGGCCTAACCAATGTCTTGTACAGCCGCATCATTACCTCCCAACTCCTGTACTCAATACTCTGACCAATAAAGGAAAGCATACCAAATGCCTTCTTCACTATTCTATCAACTTGCGACTCAACTTTCAAGAAGCTAAGAAGCTGCACTCCAAGGTCTCTTTGTTCAGTAACATTCCCTAGGCCCTTATTATTAAGTGTATAAATCCTGCTAAGATTTGCTTTCCCAAAATGCAGCACCATGCATATATCTGAATTAAACTCCACCTACCATATCTCAGCCCATTAGCCCATCTGGTCAAGATCCTGTTGCAAGCTGAGATACCCCCCTTTCGCTGTCCACTACACCTCCAATTTTGTTGTCATCTGCAAACTTACTAATTGTACCTCTTATGCACCCATTCAAATCATTTGTATGTAAATGACAAAGGTTAGAGGACCCAGAAACGATCCTTGTGGCACTCCACTGAGCACAGGCCTCCATATGCAGCAAAGAAACCCTTCTGTCCAACACGTCCATGCCAATCTGATATCCCAACCTAGTCTAGTCCCACTTGACAGCATCCAGCGGATAACTCTCCAAACTCTTTCTATTGATATACCCATCTAGGTGCCTTTTTAATGTTGCAATTGTACCATCCTCCAACACTTCCTCTTGCACTCGTTCCACATTGGTACCATCCTCTGCGTAAAAACGTTGCCCCTTTGGTCTCTCTTATATCATTCCCCTCTCACCCTAAACCTGTGCTCTCTAGTTCTGGACCACTCCACGAAATTACTTTGTGTATTTATACTATCTATGCCCTTCAAGATTTTTTAAACGTCTATACGTTCACCTATCAGCTCCCGACGCTCCAGAGGAAATAGCCCCAGCCTATGCAACCTTTCTCTGTACCTCACATCCTCCAAAAATGGCAACGTCCTTGCAGATCTTTGTTGAACTCTTCCAAGTTTCAGTGCATCTTTCCAATAAGAAGGAAGCCAGAATTTCCCACAATATTCTAAAATGGCCCAACCCACGTCCTACAGAGCCGCAGCACGACCTCTCAACTCCTGTGCTCAATGCTCTGTCTAATAAAGGAAACCATACCAAACACTGTCTTCGCTATCCTATCTACCACAGCCCTGACAACATATTGATAAATCTTTTTTGAACCATCGCTAATAGTATTCCTCCTAACACAGCCCGAGCAGAAATGTGCTCATTATCAAAAACAGGCTCCAAAAATCCTGTACAACCTCAGCATGATGTCCCAACTCCTGCACTCAACGGTGTGAACTATAAAGACAAGTGTGCAAAATGGATTCATAACTACACTATCTACCAGTGATGCAATTTTCAAAGACCTATGTGCTTGAACCCCGGCCCCCCACCATGCCTCGCTGTTCAACAACATGACCCAGGGCCCTACCATTAATTGTACAAGTCTGGCCATTCTTTGCTTTAGCAAAATGCAATCCCTTGCTTTTCATTCCTCTCTCTCATACACATGGCCGCTCTCAACCAGACACACATTCATCCCCCACACGCAAATGCACTCACATTCTTATACTTAATCACACTGACATTTTACCAAACATGCGCACACGCAAACATGCATTCTCTTACACGCACTCGTGCACAAACTCACATGCAACAAACTTACGTTCTGTCATGCACGTATACATGCATATAAGTCAACTGGGTGAATTTGCATTTGTCGAATTATATTTGCAGACATAATAGTTTTTACTCTGAATAGAGCAATTGAGCTTTCAAATGAACATATGTTTGAAACATGAGCGCTAACTATGAAATACTTGTATGCGTATTTATATTCTGGCAAACTGATCCCTCAACACTGATCTGCGTGGGAATAGGTAAGCTGGTAGCAGCGAACAAAAGACGTTATATGTGCAGAAGTTAATGGGGTGATAGAAACGATTGAGCAGCTAAGTAGACACGTAGCCCAAAAAGAATGAATGAAATTTTAACCGAAAAGGAAATAATAATTAGTTTGACTAGGAAAGGGGAAAAGCTGACAGTAGGGACAATGAGTAAGTAAGAATGTGTCAGGTCTGTTCAAAGCAGCCCATCTCGGCCTGGGGTGTGGTGGATGGGTAAAGAACATGGAAATAGGTCTATCAGTCTCTGAAATGATTGAGCCCGTTACTGATTAATGAAGACTGCAGTGTCCCCAACCAGGAGGTGATATGCTGTTCTTCCAGTTTGGTTGGAGCGTCGCTGGAACACTGCAAGATCCCAAGATTTTAATACTGGTCATAGAGTCATACAGTACAGGAACAGACCAGATATCCTAAACTAATCTAGTCCCATTTGCCAACACTTAGACCAAATCTCTCTAATCACTTCCTACACATATACCCATCTAAATGTTGTGGTTGTACCAGCCTCCTTCACTTCATCTGGCAGCTTATTCCGTGCACTCACAATCCTCTGTATGAGAAAGTTGCCCCTTAGCTCGCTTCCAAATCTTTCCCCCTCAACCTAAATCTATGCACTCTAGTTCTGGACTCTCCCATCGCAAGAAAATATTTTCGCTATTTATCCTGTCCATGGCCTTCATGATTTTATAAACCTCCATAAGTTCACCCTTCAGTCTCCGAAGCTCCAGGGAAAACTGCTCCAGCCTAATCATTCTGTCTCCATTACTCAAACTCTCCAATCCTGGCAACATATTTGTGAATATTTTCGGAACCCTTTCAAGTTTCCCAATATCCTTCCAATAGGAGGATGATCAGAATTGCATCAGAAATTTCCAAAATTGGCCGACCAATGCTTTGTACAGCCGCAACATGACCTCCCAATCCTATAAAGGAAAGGATGGTCAGCGTGGAAAATGGTGGGCTGATGAAGGAGAGGGCTTTGGGAAACTAGGCGCTCCATAAACTGATGGTCCAGTCGTGTTTTGTCTCCCCTGTACGGCGGAGACCACATTGTGTGCAATGAATACAGTTGAGTTAAGTGCAGGTAGATTGCTGCTTTACCCAGAAGGTGAGTCTGAACAATAGTGTGTGGGTGGGAACTGGGAGAAAGTTCAATTTTCAATTTACTGCAGTTCGTGTGAAAGGCCAAAGTTTGTTTTTTCTTCCCGCCTTCTGCTCTGGTCGAACAAAAGAACTGTACTCAATCACTGTACAGGGGACAGTTTGTAGTTGTGGTGAGTCAGCAGTTTTCCGATTTCCAAAAACGAGTTCTGTACATGCAGTCTTGGAGTTAATAACATTTCTTTTTTTCTTTACTGCTCTATCTTGTAGTTATCAATCTTTCTCCGAAATTTACTACCACCTGCATGTGTGAGTTAGTAACCAACCTGTCCCTGTCAGATTCTGCTCTGTGCATTTGAGAGTGCAGTTATTAATTTGTATCTACCAGCTTCGTGTTTATAAATATGCAAATTCATTTATCATACTGTACTTGTCAGGTTTTGCTCCGCGAATGTGTTAGTCTAGTTGTCAACCTGTACCTGTCGTATGTGTGTATGCCTGATTATTGTTCTCTCCTTTTCAGTTGCTGCAATGTGAATATGTGAGAGCAGATATCAATCGATGTGTGTCAGTTTCAGTTGTGTCCATACGAGAGTTTAGGACTTGATGTATATCTGTGATAGCAGTTCTTAGGGTGTTGTGATTGGGCCTTAAACTCATATGCATTTTGTGATTTATGACTCAATCACAGAATTGGTATGGACATTCAGCCTGTTGTGTCTGTGCTGGGACATTCTATTTTTTATCTGTTCTACATACTAATTTCCGCTAACTGTTTGGGATTCTGAACTTCATCCACTCACTGACAGTGTCTCAGTGTAAATGCCAATTTGAGATTAGTTCTGCAGTTATCGGCCTTTGAATACATATATTGCCACTTTTGCTCTGCGTGCAACAGTGATGAGTCGAGTATATGGATGCCATTCTCTTTCTACGTTCAGTTGTGTTTTCTCAGACAGGGTGTAGGATAAACCAGTTCATTGTTCGCTAAACCTGTGTGATTGAAGGAGTAATGTTGGTTCAATACTTACCTTTGCAAAGAATTTGAATTTTACTGTATTAAATATCAGGTTTAATTTGACATTGTGTGCGTATAAGTCTTTGTCAGTTGCTGCTCGCCACTGCAATAATTTAACATCTAATACAACATCTTCTGAAGCGATTAATAATTTGGTCAGTCAATTTATGACTGTCATATCTGGAAGTATTTGTTGGCTTAAATTGCATTTTTCTACCTTTAACCATTAACTGGCTGAATGTGAGTGAGGTTTCTGGTGTGCTGCCAATCTGTATCACTGCGAAGAGTGGTACTGGTCAATATCACACCGACATTGCATGTTTCTTTGTGTTTCCAGGCCTGCATGTCATGATCTGATGCACTTTATGAGGTGGGTGTAATGTCTTATCAATCAGTGTTTCGTACAGTAAAAAGTGTGGAAATGCTTCTGCAATACTCAGGCCCTCAACCAGAATGGGAGCATGCATAAAGTGTGTTTTCATCAACACTAGGCTGAGAGTGAGAATGGGTAAAAAAAATGAGGTCTGCAGATGCTGGAGATCACAGTTGAAAATGTGTTGCTGGTTAAAGCACAGCAGGTCAGGCAGCATCCAAGGAACAGTAAATTCGACGTTTCGGGCATAAGCCCTTCATCAGGAATGAGGAGAGGGTGCCAGGCAGGTTAAGATAAAAGGTAGGGAGGAGGGACTTGGGGGAGGGGCGATGGAGATGTGATAGGTGGAAGGAGGTCAAGGTGAGGGTGATAGGCCGGAGTGGGGTGGGGGCGGAGAGGTTAGGAAGAAGATTGCAGGTTAGGAGGGCGGTGCTGAGTTGAGGGAACCAACTGAGACAAGGTGGGGGGAGGGGAAATGAGGAAACTGGAGAAATCCGAGTTCATCCCTTGTGGTTGGAGGGTTCCCAGGTGGAAGATGAGGCGTTCTTCCTCCAACCGTCGTGTTGTTATGTTTTGCCGGTGGAGGAGTCCAAGGACCTGCATGTCCTCGGTGGAGTGGGAGGGAGAGTTAAAGTGTTGAGCCACGGGGTGGTTGGGTTGGTTGGTCCGGGCGTCCCTGAGGTGTTCTCTGAAGCATTCCGCAAGTAAGCGGCCCGTCTCCCCAATGTAGAGGAGGCCACATTGGATGCAGCGGATGCAATAGATGATGTGTGTGGAGGTACAGGTGAACTTGTGGCGGATATGGAAGGATCCCTTGGGGCCTTGGAGGGATGTGAGGGAGGAGGTGTGGGCGCAAGTTTTACATTTCCTGCGGTTGCAGGGGAAGGTGCCGGGAGTGGAGGTTGGGTTGGTGGGGGGTGTGGACCTGACGAGGGAGTCACGAAGGGAGTGGTCTTTGCGGAACGCTGATAGGGGAGGGGAGGGAAATATATCCCTGGTGGTGGGGTCCGTTTGGAGATGGTGGAAATGACGGCGGATGATACGTTGTATACGGAGGTTGGTGGGGTGGTAGGTGAGAACCAGTGGGGTTCTGTCTTGGTGGCCGTTGGAGGGGCGGGGCTCAAGGGCGGAGGAGCGGGAAGTGGAGGAGATGCGGTGGAGGGCATCGTCGATCACGTTTGGGGGGAATCTGCGGTCCTAGAAGAAGGAGGCCATCTGGGCTGTGCGGTGTTGGAACTGGTCCTCCTGGGAGCAGATGCGGCGGAGCCGAAGGAAATTGGAATATGGGATGGCGTTTTTACAGGGGGCAGGGTGGGAGGAGGTGTAGTCCAGATAGCTGTGGGAGTCAGTCGGTTTATAGTAGATGTCTGTGTTGAGTCGGTCGCCTGAGATAGAAATGGAAAGGTCTAGGAAGGGGAGGGAGGAGTCTGAGATAGTCCAGGTGAATTTGAGGTCGGGATGGAAGGTGTTAGTAAAGTTGATGAACTGTTCAACCTCCTCGTTGTAGCACGAGGCAGCGCCGATACAGTCATCGATGTAGCGGAGGAAAAGGTTGGGGGGGTGGTGGTGCCAGTGTAGTTGCGGAAGATGGACTGTTCCACATATCCTACGAAGAGACAGGCATAGCTGGGGCCCATGCGGTTTCCTCATTTCCCCTCCCCCCACCTTGTCTCAGTTGGTTCCCTCAACTCAGCACCGCCCTCCTAACCTGCAATCTTCTTCCTAACCTCTCCGCCCCCACCCCACTCCGGCCTATCACCCTCACCTTGACCTCCTTCCACCTATCACATCTCCATCGCCCCTCCCCCAAGTCCCTCCTCCCTACCTTTTATCTTAACCTGCCTGGCACCCTCTCCTCATTCCTGATGAAGGGCTTATGCCCGAAACATCGAATTTCTTGTTCCTTGGATGCTGCCTGACCTGCTGTGCTTTAACCAGCAAAACATTTTCAACTGAGAGTGAGAATGAAAGAGACAGAGAAAGACACAGACGTGTATGCATGTATGTGAATGAGCATCCTCTCTAGAAGCATCCTCTGCAAATAAGGCTTGACCAAGAGGTTAATTTGAAATTTACATTGCTTGATTATTGTCTTTGTACATGACAAATGTTTATCAAAAGAATAAATGTCCAATATTGCTTCTATATCTGCACCCAAACACACACTTCATATGTATATTGGTTATTACCATGTAACACTATGATTGGTTTGTTCTAACTAATTGTAACTTTAAAAATGCCAAATCTACATATAAATTTAATGCAGCTCATAAATGTATATTTATTATAAGCATACAGTTTAACCTGCTTCTAATCTTATAAATGATAATTGGTTTTGAATAATGGAATTTACTGTGACTGTCGTGGTAAACACTGAGAACAGTGCAAAATAATATAGATTTATATATCGTCAGTTGTGTTTAACTCTTGGATTGAATGTATATTTCTGGAAATGGAGCTCAATGTGTATCTGACTCAATCCACTCAGAGAGAGGAAAAGACCTTCTACTCTCTGACAGTGGTAACATACCTGCTGGGTGTGAGAAGCAGCTGGTCACTCTTGGATTGATCCATCAAGTGTTTGCCTGGAGAAAGACAAAGGGGAGAGCTCCCGTACATCACTAGCAGCGGAGTAGGAAGATATCAAATGATCAATGCAATATTCAGGTCATGATTATTATAATTCTTTGTTTTTGACCAGGGCAAGGTGAACAGTGCAGATCCTGGTTCCACTCGAGCCCTCAGCTGCTGCCAGTCTTTTTCTGTTTCGCAAGTTCTAAAACATTTCACATAGATAAAATAAACTCATAAACATATGGATATAATGGTTACACAGTTCAATGTCCAGCTCCCAATACATTAACTTGAAAAACAAATACTGGGCACGATTTCACATACTTGGAGACGTTTATCCGGTGCCTGCTATATTTATCCTTCACAGGATTATCACATTTGTTTCTACTGTCCTTTATTCCAATGTCAATTCGCAATACACAGCGTGAAACAGAAGTCAAACAATGAATTCCCATCAGTGTTTGGGGGATTAAAATCCACAAGAATGTCCCACAGCAGCTTCTTCCTGCTCCGTGTCCCTCAGCAGGCCCACACACAGCCCGAGAAAGGCCTCTCTCTTCCCCCCCCAGCCCGCTCACTCCAAGTTCCGGGACTAGTTCCTGCTCCGCTCGGCCTCTTACAAACAGCCCCCGGTTCTCCCTGAACTCACTCCGGCGTCGGAGCCCCCTCTGTGTCCCAGGCTCTCATCCCGATGTGCTGCTGGAAGGAGCCTGCTGTTCCCTCGCTTCCCTGGGCGCTGATCTCTCCATTGCGGTCTGTTTCAAACAAACCTCTTGCACTCACTGAGTAAATGCTCCACAATGGCAGCACTGGGGTAGGAAATCACGCATGCGCTCCTCTGGTCAGGAACAATCAGCTTTGGGGGAGGCGATCTTGCGATGAGCATTGTACATTCGATGTTTTCCCTAAACTTCCCAGAAACAAAAATCATTTGGTCATTTCTCCAATTCCCTTTTTTCCCAGTTTAACCAAAGGAACTGGAGTTGTGGGGGAAAGGGCAGAGAACGTTTCAAGCTGGGACATTGCCCCTTTATGAAGCGCCAGTGGAGCTCATTCCCGGGTCATGTTAATAACTCCTCCCTCCGGCTCTCTCACAATCTGATCAGGGAACGGAGAAACTGGCGGCCACTCCTCCCAACTTCTGTGCTCCCCCATTCGATAACATCACGTCTGATCAAATGTTAACTGTGGTATTTAATCCTGCTGACCTCTCGTCCACGAATATTAACTCCTTACCCAAAGTAACATACAGAGAGATGGAATGAGTGGAACATTCTTACGAAGGCAGAAAATAACTGATGGAGAGAACCTTGCATCACAGTGTCAGTGCTTATTTCTGGGTCAGGAGGCCCGTGCAAAAGTCAGACCAGGTGTGCAATAACATCTCTGGGACACGATTTAGTTTGTCATGGATGATAGATTTTATTGTCAGGTATGCTGCAGACAGAAACCTTCTAATGTATTGTATGCCACAACGAGAGACCCCAGCTGTTTTTGTTTATTCACTCCCGGAACGTGGATGTCGCTGGCTGAGCCTACCATTTATTCTCCATCTCTTTAAGAAGGCGGTGTTGAGCCACCTTCTGGAACAGCCGTTGTCCATGTGCTGCCCACAATGCCATGAATAGGGAATTCCAGGGTCTTGATCCAGTGACAGTGAAAGAAAGCGGTTTTATTTCCACGTCGGCATGGTAAGTTCCTTAGAGGGGAACTTGTCCGATATCAAGGCGGTGTTCCCTGACATCAGCTGCCTTTATCGTTTTAGATGGAAGTAGTCGCGATTTGGAAGGTCCTCCTTTTACAAATTACAAAACTCGAATCTCTTTGTCAGCGGCACAGACAGACGTCTGTCAGGTCGATAGCGTGAAATCAGAATAGTGCGTTGCCTCCCTGGTGTCAGGATCAAGGATATCTCGGAGAGAGTGCAGGATATTCACAAAGGGGCTCACACATTGGAACTAACTACACAGGAAGGGAAAGGGATGATATTTCGAAGGAAGAATAAGGAAGAGAGGCAAGAATTTAGAAAGGAGGTCCTCTCCGATAGTAATATCTGGATTACACACGCTTCTACGAGCGAGTGAGGGTAGGAATAGAATGATAGAGCAGAGGAATGAGCAACTCAGGAGATGGTGCAGGGGAGAGGTGTTCACATTTTTGGATCATTGGAATCTCTTCTGGGAAAGACGCGACTTGTAGAAAAAGGATGGAATACACCTGAATTGGAAGGGATCTACTATATTGGCAGAGACATTTCCTTGAGGTGCTGAGGAGGGGATAAAATAGTAAGGTGTGAGCTTAGGGTGAGGTCAGTGGGAACCGGGGAGATAGTGAACAAAGATATCAATCTGAGCCTGGTGAATCGGTAAGTCAAACACTCAGGGCAGACAGGAATATAGCAAAGAATGAGTTTGGATTGATACTGCACTTATTTCAATGCAAGAGGCCTAACAGGGAAGGATGATGAACTCAGGACATGGTTAGGAAAATGGGATTGGAATTGGGATATCATAGCAAGTACGGAGTCATAGTTTGTGGATGACACAACTGGCAGCTCAATGTTCCAGGAATCAAATGTCATAGAAAGGATGGGGGGAGGGGTCAGTAAGAGAAAATGTGGAGTGACATTTTGGTAAGAGATAAGATCATAGCTATAATGAGGGAGGATATTTCTGGGCTTATATTCATGAAATTATTTGGATGGAACTGTGAATTAAGAAAGGGTTTGATCACCTTATTGGGATTGGACTGTAGACACCCTAACAGTCAGCAGGAAATTGAGAAACAAATTTGTCAGGAGATCTTAGATCTGCAGGAATAATGGTTAGGGGTTTTAACGTTGCAAACATAGATGATGGCTACCATATTGTTAATGGTTTAGACATACAGAAATGTTCAAAGTGTGTAAAAGAAAACGTTCTAATTCAGCATGTGGATGTATCTTCTAGACAAGGTGCAAATCCTGGCCTACTCTTGTGAAATAATGATGTGTCAGTGGGGGAGCACTTTGTGATCAACGATCATAATTTTATTCGTTTTAAAACTCTGATGGAAAAGGATAGGTCAGATCAAAAAGTTAAATTTCAAATTTGGAGGAAGGCTAATTGTGGGACCATTGTGCAAAAACTTTCAAAAGTTGACTGAGGGCAGATTTGCACAGGCAAACTGATGGCTGGAAAATGGGAAGCCTTCAAAAATGAGAAGATGAGGGTACAGAGACAGTATGTTCCTGTTCGGGTGAAAGGCATGACTGGTAGGTGTAGGAAATGCTGCATGAGAAAAGAAGTTGAGGTTTTGGTCCAAATAAGAAGGAAGCATATATTAGTTAAATATAGGAGAGGTTGGGTGAATGCTTCGAAGAGTATAGAGGCAGTAGGGATATACTTAAGAAGGAAATGAGGAGGGCAAAAAAGGGACATAACATAGCTTTGGCAAATAGTGTTAAGGAGAATTCAAATACATTTTCTAAATACATGAAGGGCAAAAGGGTAAACAAGGAAAGAAGAGGGCCCAGCAAAGATTAGCAAGGCAGCCTAAGTGTGAAAGAAAATGAAATGTTGGAGATACTAAGTGAATGATTACTGAGGAGAAGGAAATGGAAGATATAGAATGTGGGAAAACAGATAGTGACATCTTTTTTAAAAATCCGTAATACAGAGGAGGTGCTGCTGGATGATTTTAAACAGAAAAGGTGGATAAAGCACGAGCACCCGATCAGGAGTACCCTGGAACACGGTCATAAGCTAGGGAAGTGATTGTTGGGCCCCATGCTGAGATATTTGTATCATCCATAGTCACAGGTGAAGTGCAAAAAGATTGGAGGATGGCAAACGTGGTGCCACTAATTAAGAAAGGTGGTAAGGAAAAGCCAGGGAAGTATTAAACAGTGAGCGTAACATCAACAGTAGGCAAATAGTTGAGGGGATTCTGAGAGACAGGATTACATCTTTTTGAAAGTCCAGGATTGATTAGGGATAGTCAACATGGCTTTCTGCGTGGCAAGTCATGTATCACTAACTCGATTGAGTTTTTTTGAATGGGTAAAGAAGAGGACTGATGAGGGCAAAGTGGTGGATGTGATCTAAATGGCCTTCAGTAAGGTTTTTAATAAGGTTCCCCATGAGAAATTGGTTAGCTAGATTGGATCACATGGAATATAGGGAGAACTAGCCATTTGGACACAGAACTTGTTCGAAGGTAGAGGGTGGTGGTGGAGGGATGCTTTTCAGACTGAAGGCCTGTGACAAGTGATGTGCTACAAGGATCACTGCTGAGTCCACTGCTTTTCATCATTTATATAAATGATTTTTGTTAAAAACTGACAGAACACCAGGTTATATTCCAACTGGTTTATTTAGAAATACAAACGTTCGGAGTGCTACTCCTCAAGCGGCACGGTGGCACAGTGGTTAGCACTGCTGCCTCACAGCGCCAGAGACCCGGGTTCAATTCCCGCCTCAGGCGACTGACTGTGTGGAGTTTGCACGTTCTCCCCGTGTCTGCGTGGGTTTCCTCCGGGTGCTCCGGTTTCCTCCCACAAGTCCAAAAATGTGCAGGTCAGGTGAATTGGCCATTACCATTACCACCACGGTAAATTACCCGTAGTGTTAGGCAAGGGGCAAATGTAGGGGTATGGGTGGGTTTTGCTTCGGCGGGTCGGTGTGGACTTGTTGGGCTGAAGGGCCTGTTTCCACACTGTAAGTAATCTATCTAAAAAAAAGGTGTAATCAATCAGGTGTCTGTATTTAGAAAGCTTGTACTTCCAAATAAACCTGGTGGAGTGTCATTTTTAACTTTGCACACCCGAGTCCAGCACCAGCACCTCCAGATTATTATGAATGATTTGGATGTGAGGTTCCAGGTATTGTTAGTAAGTTTGCAGATTACATAAAAATTGTAGGTGTACTGTACAGCAAAGAAGGCTACCTCAGAATATAGCAGGATTTCGATCAGATGGGCCCCGGGATCCAGGAGTGGCATAATGAGTTCAATTTAAATCAATATGAGGTGCTGCAATTTGGAAAGGCAAATCAGGGCAGGACTAAACACTAAATATAAAGGTCCTGTGGAGTGTTGCTGAACAAAGAGACGTTGGAATGCAGGTTCGTTGTTGCTTGAACTTTAGGATACTTTTGCTATCCTAAAGTAAGATAGGATAGCAAAGAAGGCATTTATATGTTTTTCTTTACTAGTCAGAGCTTTGAGCATGTGACTTAGGAGAAGATGTTATGGGGTGTACAGAACATTGGTAATGCCACTTTTGGAATATTATTTGCAATTCTGGTCTCTCTCCTATAAAAAAGAATGTGTGAAACTTGAAACGACTATTTAAGATAGTTTTTGGTCCAAAGAAAAGGCCTACAATTTGGGAAGAAATATAGCAAGACGGGTAGGCTGCAAACAGTTCCAAATTCAGCAAATGACTGCGAAAAGGGATTTAACTAACAAAGAACAAATGAAGAAAACTATAATGTCATGGAAAGTATTTTTAAAAACTGTCAAAACACCAGTAAATGTGTAAAGACAGAAATAAACATAAATAGGTTGGCAAAGAGGACCACGTGACACTTACATAATAAAAGACGGGAGTTCAAAATGGGGAATGAAAATGTCTCAAAAATCGCGAACATACTATTGTTCTCTGTTCACAAATGTTCACACAACTAACATGGTAGTGATATTGGTAGGTTTTGTGAGAGGGAAGAACTGAACCAAATCAGTATTATTTGGGAAATGATGTTGGGACAGTGGATAGGATTGAAGGTTGGGAAGCACCAGACCTTGATTATCTAGGTCCCAGAGTATTTAATGTAGTCGGCTGAGTAATAGTGGATGCAGTGATGGTCACGTTCCAAGATTCTATAAGCTCTGCAATAAGTTACACAGATTGGGGGCTAGCTAGTGTAAGCAATCCAATGGAAAAGGGAGATAGATATAAAATTGTGAACTATAGACCAGTCAGCCTGCAGGGAAAAAATCAAATTGAAAGCTTCAATTGCGAAGCATTTGGCAAAATAGTATTCAGGATCTGCTAGAGTCAGCATGGACATGAAGGGCCTGTTCCAGTGCATTCTGTTCTGTCTCCTAAACTTGACAAATCGATTGGCCATCTTTGAGGATGTCAGCATTTGCGCGGATGAGACTGTAACAGTTACAGAGGACAAAAATTACAACTAACTCACTGGACATCGCAACAAAGGCTGAAAGGAGGAGAAATTCTATCCTTCCACACTTACATTTGGTGATATTTCTGGCGTGTGACTGTGTGAATGCGAATATTGTGTCAGAGAGACTGTCGGAAAAGGGCGACCGTAACTGTAGTTGTGTGTCCGCTAATATTATGATATTTCTGTTTCTCTCTTTTGAAAATCAAAAACATTTTCAATTCAGCTTATTCCCCGGCTCCCCCACTAGACCCCAAAGGTAGAATTTAAGACAATATATTTGTTGATTTCAAGACTTAAGTCTAAAAGTACCGATAACGTCATCGCTCAGCTCAAAGAGCTCTATCTGTGCGGCAGCAAAATGCGTTCAATTCGACAGCGGAGCCACCTATTCGAGTGAAAACTTTTCATTCGCAAACCTTCCTTTGTCTGGGTCAGAAGCGATCGAGCATCAGAGAAGAAGGGCTTATGCCCGAAACGTCGATTCTCCTCCTCCTTTGATGCTGCCTGATCTGCTGCGCTTTTCCAGCAACACATGTTTCAGCTCTGATCTCCAGCATTGGCAATGTTCACTTTCTCCCAGGAGCGATCGAGCCTGGCTCTCTGGAGATGCGGAATTTCAGAGGAAACGGAGAGCTCAGGCCGTTAGAGAAACACAGAGAGGCAGCAGGATCAGGGAGCTGACGGCAGGTTGTCCCTGCGCCGTCCGCTCGCTGCCTTGAAGTTGCTCAGTGCCGCCGCCAGCAGCTTCATTGCTGACCCAGTTCAGACCCAGAGAGAGATTCAGCGCAGAGTTCTCAACATGAGCGACAGTGCAGCCGCCGAAACAGCTCCTCCAGCCTCCGCTCCCACCAAAGCCAAGGCTCCCAAGAAAAAGGCGGCAGCTTCCAGAAAAAAAACACCCGGTCCCGGGTTGGGAGAGCTGATTCTGAACGTTGTCGGGGATATCAAGGATCGCAAAGGGACGTCTCTGTCCGCTGTAAAGAAGGCGCTGGAGAGAAGAGGGATCGATGTGGAGAAGCGGAAGGTCCAGATTAAGATGAGTATCAGGAGGTGCCTGGCGAACGGCTCCCTTGTCCTGGTCAAGGGCCAGGGCGTCTCCGGCTCCTTCAAACTCCCTAAGAATCCAGTGAAGGCAAAAGCGGGAAAGAAGGCGGGAACATCAGCGGCCGCCAAGAAACCGGCCGTGAAGAAATCACCGGCCAAGAAGGCCACAGCAAAGAAATCCCTGGCCAAGAAAACGACAGCCAAGAAATCACCAACCAAGAAAGCGACAGCCAAGAAATCCCCAGCCAAGAAAGCGAGCGGCAAGAAGACGACACCGCCAAAGAAAGCGGTGAGCAAAGCAGCGCCAAAGAAACGGACTCCCGTGAAGAAGGTGAAAAAGACCAAGGGCCCTAAAGCCTCCAAACCCCTCAGCAAACCGGCTCAAAGCAAGGCCAAGCCCAAAGCAAAAGTGACCAAGACAGCAACAAAAAAATGAACCAGTCAGTGTAACATGTAACCATCTGAACCCAAAGGCTCTTATCAGAGCCACCCACATCTCTCAGGGAAGAGCTGAGCGCGGATCCAATGTTCTCCGTTCCGGCAACGAACGCAGACCTACCTTAGATATCAATTGAGCTTGAATAACTCAAATACACACTCATGCCATGGTTTACGAAAGCGGAGATCTGTGAATGGGGAAGGTATCACACCAGGAAGGTTTATTGATCTCCATCTGGTTAGTTCACTGCGCGACTTATAACCTTACCGAGTCACGAATGTGACAGATTGTAGTATTTGTATTTCACTGACCCGTTCAGGAATGTGACTTTGTTCAGTTTTGATTCTGGGACGCTGCGCATGTTTTCATGGCGTGTTCCTTCCACCCGCCTGTTACAGACAGTTCAGGCAGCAATTCCACATTGTCTTCGGGCTAATTACAATCTGGAGGTATTAAAAAAAACAGGGGAGCCTCGGTGGCTCAGTGGTTAGCACTGCTGCCTCAAAGCGCCAGGGACGTCTGTGTGGAGTTTGCACATTCTCCCCGTGTCTGCGTGCGTTTCCTCTGAGTGCTCTGGTTTCCTCCCACAGTCCAAAGATGCGCGGGTTAGGTAAATTGGCTGTGCTAAATTGCCTATAGTGTTAGGTGGATTAGTCAGGGGTAAATGTGGGAGAATGGGTCTGGGTAGGGTTGCTCTTTGGAGGGTCTGTGGGGACTGATTGGGCCGAAGGGCCTGTCTCCACACTGTGGGTAATTTAATCATAAAGAGAGATTCTGTCCTTTTTATCGGTGGACACTGCATTAGCTTTTAAGATGTTTAAATTGGCGGGATTGTTTCGATTGATTCACGGCGGGTAAACGTTCGGTTGTTCAGTTTGTCTGCGCTGTTTTAAACCCCGCCTTTCTTCCTGCCTGTTACAGACAGATCAGGCAATGATCCCGCCTCTTGTCCGCGCTGACTGCTAATTAGATTTTAAAGATTTACTATAAAATATTAAATTTTATCTTAGTTGCAGACGGATGGCGTTTTGCGTTTGAATGGGTACTTTATTCTCAAGATTTGTGAGGGTGAATTCAGCGGGCAATGACCCACTGTCATTTCCAGTGAACCAATAAGACTCCAAACAATTCCTTTCGTGCCTTTCCTGTCCCTTCCGGAGCTGTTTCTCTGTGGGCTGAGGGACAGGGCTGTATCCAATCCCAGCTCTAGGGCGGGTTCTCCGTTCCCTTAAATAGACAGCATCGCAGCAGCCTCGGCATTGACAGCAGCAGCCCCTGTGTCTATTACGGAAAGTGGAAGAGAATGGCCAGAACCAAGCAGACAGCGCGCAAATCCACCGGAGGGAAAGCTCCCCGCAAGCAGCTGGCGACCAAAGCGGCCCGCAAGAGCGCTCCGGCCACGGGCGGAGTGAAGAAGCCTCATCGCTACAGGCCCGGCACGGTGGCTCTGCGGGAGATCCGCCGCTACCAGAAATCCACCGAGCTGCTGATCCGCAAACTGCCCTTCCAGCGCCTGGTGCGAGAGATCGCTCAGGACTTCAAGACCGATCTGCGCTTCCAGAGCTCGGCGGTGATGGCCCTGCAGGAGGCCAGCGAGGCTTACCTGGTGGGGCTGTTTGAGGACACCAACCTGTGCGCCATCCACGCCAAGCGGGTCACCATCATGCCCAAAGACATCCAGCTGGCCCGCCGGATCCGCGGGGAGCGCGCCTAAACGGAGCCTGGCCGACACTGCACATTCACCCCGAGAGAAAGAGAGAAACACAACGGCTCTTTTCAGAGCCACTACACCATCCAGAGAGAGCGGGAAGCGATCGCAGTCGTTGGAACTTTGTCTTTGAACAATATTGAAGGGGGCGGGCGTGACGTCAGTAATACATTTCACGGGAGTTAGTTGAAGACACATCGCACAAGCGGCAGTGATTAGAATATACGCTGTTGTGAATGTTCTGTAATTTCCACATGGCTTCATTATTGCAGTGCAGTATTGATTCCGGATTAAATCCCCTCTGTCCTCACTGTCTCCCTTGGTATTCCCATCGGCTGATCATTGCTGAGGTAACTGGCGGGAAAACATGGCGCCAAATCGTCAACCTTTTTTTTCAAATTTAAAAATCCTGCCGAAATGTAGCTCAGCGACGGGAGCTTTTCGGAAAATAATGCATTCGTACTTAGTCATTAATTCGCACATTTTCTTTCGGGTAATGAGTCTAGACGCTATTTGAAGTATTCGAGATTGTCTTCGGAGGGAGTAAATACCCTTATTCAGCCCTGTGAGAATTTCACGAACGTTCTTCAGCGTGATCGCATTAATGACGAACGCCGCCTTTAGGTATTATTTTAATATCGTGCTCCCTTATTGCAAAAGCTCCACATTAACAATTCCGGTCTGCCGACTGTTCTGGTTCGTTTTGAAACCTTTCTAACCGACAGCAGAAAGCCTCATTTACAGTATTCTGCAACAGAACCCGCGCGGAGTTTTGGAAATTAAAAAAAATGTGTAATGCATCTACCCGTGGGTCTGTACGAAAGGGAGCACTTCTTTTGTTTCCCAGTGGTGACACTCAGGGCTCGGACCCCAACCGGGGCTTACCGCTCCCGGAATAATCAAATATTAGAGAGTAACTTGACCAAATAGCAGCAAACAGAAAGAAAAAAGGTTCACTGGTGTTTAATATGCTCCCTAGAGGCAGGGAGACTAGAGGACACATTCTCTACTCGATGCCAGCGCCAAATCAACAACACCTTTCCTTCCGATTTGAAAAGCCCGCCATTTCACAAATAATGGAGTATGTTATACATAGAAAAATGATGTATAAAAAAGGAGAATGTTGTTCAGAGGGGAATTCATCAATACTTGTTAATTAGGTTATAAATATATACTTCAGACAATCTCTCTCGCTCATTCATTTGCCTAACTGCATCTATTTCTACTTTTTTTTTTCTTTTCTGGGCCTATAGAACTGGCAGAAACAAAAACAAGTGCTAAGAACTGCAATCTGCATTTAATCTCTTCATTTCACATTTCAAAAGCACTCCGATATGTTGATTAAACATTACAGAACGTTCTTCCGGCTAAACTCATAAATCGTCTTTAGACAATATTTTAATGTCGCCGAGCCTTTGTGCACTAGATCTGACATAAGCAAAAGCTCCACGTTGGCCATCTCAGTCCTGCAGCTGCTCTGGTTTGATCTCGGTTCATTTTGATAATCTCCCACCGACAGCAGAAAGCCTCATTTACTGTAATCTGAAATCGGAGAAAACATCGCCAGAGACCCAGGTTCGAGTCTACTAGGCATAGAACTAAAGGCATGGACCGCCAATCGTAAGATGTATCTGCTCCGAGTACTCGAAGACGGAGACACGTTTCTTTTTGGTTTGCCTGGGGAGATATCGTTCATATCCCACCGTGAATGGTGGCTCCGGAACTGACATTTGAAGTGCTCTTCCAAATACTTTTTAAAGGTTAAGGTTTCTGGCCTCCACTCCCTTCGCATGCAGTGTCTTCCAGATTTCCACCACTTGCTGAGTGAAAAGAGTTTTCTGAAATTCCCTCAATATCTTTACGTCTAACCCTTCACCATAGCGAGAATCCTTACCCTCACCATATCATTACCTAAACACGACTTGTTATTGCTCGCCAAGGGAAACAGCTTCTCTCTATTCACCCTATCCCACACGCCTCGTAAATCGTTTATACTTCAATCATGTGTTCCCACCGCAGTCATCTCTGCTCTCGAGAAAAGAAGAGTCATCTATATTTTTTTGAAGTAATATTTGTGCTTTAATCCCAATCCCCAATATTGCGCTGGATTTATCACCGCTGCTGTCACAGTCAGTTTAATGTGAATAATTTATTCCTGCACCCATACGCGCATGCGCGATGCTCTCCTTCCGCCAAAGCAGAAATATTCCTGATTAGATGAACGCATGCGTGAGGCCCTCCTCCAGCGCTGCCATTGAGGAACATTGACTCAGTGAGTGCAAGAGGTTTGTTTGAAACAGACCGCAATGGAGAGATCAGCGCCCAGGGAAGCGAGGGAACAGCAGGCTCCTTCCAGCAGCACATCGGGATGGGAGCCTGGGACACAGAGGGGGCTCCGAGACCGGGATTGATTCGGGGTGAGTTCAGGGAGAACCGGGGGCTGTTTGTAAGAGGGTGAGCGGAGCAGGAACTGGTCCCGGAATTTGGAGTGAGCGGGCTGGGGGGAAGAGAGGCCTTTCTCAGGCTGTGTGTGGGCCTGCTGAGGGAGACAGAGCGGGAAGAAGCTGCTGTGGGATATTCTTGTGGTTTTGAATTACCTTAACTCTGACGGAAATTCATTGTTTGGCTTCTATTTCATGCTGTTTGTTGCGAATAGACATTGAATAGTAGGTAATTAAAGGACAGTATATCCAATTGTGATAGTAGTGCCTGTTGTTCTTCCTTCCAACAGTTCATGTATTGGGAGATGAATATTGAACTTGCTGATGTTGGTTAGTTTTGTACCTTAGCAAATTGTTTTAGAATTTCGCAAACAGATAAGCAAAGACTGGAAGGGGCTCAGAGCTAGAGTGTAACCAGTCCTTGCTCTGTTCACCTTGCCCTGTTTAAAAACAAAGAATTATCATGATCATGACCTGAATATTTCATTGATCAGTTGATGTCTTTCTATTTAGCTGACGGTGATTTATAAGAAATATCCCTCTTGTCTTCCTCCAGGCAAATGATTGTCTTGGTCCATCAATGTAATATTCTCTCAGTACAAAGCCAAGTGTGACTAGCTGCTTCTAACAACCGTGTAAAAAATGAGGTCTGCAGATGCTGGAGATCACAGCTGCAAATGTGTTGCTGGTCAAAGCACAGCAGGTTAGGCAGCATCTCAGGAATAGAGAATTCGACGTTTCGAGCATAAGCCCTTCATCAGGAACCATCCTGATGAAGGGCTTATGCTCGAAACGTCGAATTCTCTATTCCTGAGATGCTGCCTAACCTGCTGTGCTTTGACCAGCAACACATTTGCAGCTTCTAACAACCAGCAGGTATGTTACTGTTGTCAGATTGGAGAACATCCTTTCCACTGTCAAAGTGGAGTCAGATACACATTTCTCCAGCTTTCTCATTTCCCCTCCCCCCACCTTTTCTCAGTCCCAACCCTCAGACTCAGCACCACCTTCTTGACCTGCAATCTTCTTCCCGACCTCTCCGCCCCCAACCCCACACTGGCCTATCACCCTCACCTTAACCTCCTTCCACTGATCATATTCCCAATGCCCCTCCCCAACATCCCTCCTCCTTATCTTAGCCTGCTTGGCACACCCTCCTCATTCCTGAAGAAGGGCTTATGCCCGAAACGTCAATTTGCCTGCTCCTTTGATGCTGCCGGACCTGAGGCCCTATTCTCTCCCTAGTTATTGTTTTGTCCTAAGTCTATTACGAAAAACTTTTTGCATTTTCCTTCCTTCTATTTGCCAAAGCTACCTCATGTCCCTTTTTTGCCCTTGGGATTTCTCTCTTAAGGATACTCCTATGACCTTTATACTCTGAGGATTCATTCAATTTCTTCTGTCTATACCTGACGTATGCTTCATTTTTTCTTAACCAAAATCACAATTTCTATCGTCATCCCACATTTCCGCCACTTACCAGCCTTGCCTTTCACCCAAACAGGAATATACTAACTCTGGACTCTTGTTATCGCATTTTGAAGGCTTCCCATTTTCCAGCCTTCACTTTACTTCCAAACATCTGTCCCTAATCAGCTTTTGAAAGTTCTTGCCTAATGCTGTCAAAATTAGCCTTCCTCCAATTTTGAAATTCAGCTTTTAGATCCGGTCTATCCTTTTCCATCACTATTTAAAAACAAACAGATTTATGGTTGCTGGCTCCAAACTGCTCCCCCACTGACACCTCAGTCACCTGCCCTGCCTTATTTCCCAGGACTAGGTCAAATTTTGCATCTTCTCTAGCAGGAAACTTTCCTTATACACACTTAATAAATTCCTCTCCTTTTAAACCCTTAACACTATGGCAGTCCCTGTCTACATTTGGAATGTTAAAATCCACTACCATATCCATTATATTATTCTTACATAGAACTGAAATCTCCTTACAAATTTGTTTCTCAATTTCTTGCTGACTATCAGGTAGTCTATAATATCATCCCAATAAGATGACCATCCCTTTCTTATTTCTCAGTACCATCCAAATAACTCCCTGGATATATTCCCAGGAATACCATCCCTAAGTACAGTAGTAATGCTATCCCTTATTAAAACTGCCACTCCCCTCCTCTCTTGCCCCCACTTTCTAAGCTTCCTGTAGCATTTGTATCCTGGAACATGAAGCTCCTTCTCTCGGAACATTTACATGTTGATAAAGAAATTTTCTTCGAATTTTAAAAGTCTCTTCTCCATCCAAGCCTTTAACACAATGGTACTTCCAGACAATGTTTGTAAAAACCTACTATTACAGCCTTTATATTCTTACATATATCTGAAATCTGTGTATATTTGTTCCTCAGTTTCCTTCTGACTGTTGGGGTGCCTATAGTACAGACCCAATATGGTGATTATCCCTTTCTTATTTTAACCCAGATATTTTCACTGGATGATCTTTTTCAGAAATATTTTCTCTAATTAGAGCAGCAATGTTTTCCTTAATCAAAAACACCACTCCGCCTTCTCTTTTACCTGCCTTCCTATCCTTCCTATATCCTCCTCATACTTCTATAATCTATTGAATACAGACCCAGAGTTATCCTCAAATGCTGTTTTTCTGACAAGTCCTTCATCCTGGGGTCATTCTTGTAAATGTACTCTGGGCTCCCTCCAACATGAGCACGTCCTTCCCGAGATAATGGGCCCAAAGTTGCTCTCAATATTCCAAATGCAGTCTGACCAGAGCTGATAGAGCCTCAGTAGTACATCTCTGCTCTTGTATTGTAGCCTCCTTGAAATAAATGTTAAAATGGCATTTGCCTTCCAAACTGCTACCTGAACCTGCCAGTTAACCTTAAGAGAATTCCTGAACTAGGACTCCCAAGCTCCCTTGCCTTTGAGATTTCTGAAGACTTCCTCTGTTCAGAAACTGATCAACATCTTTATTCCTTCTACCAGAGTGCATAACCTCACAATTTTCCACATTGTATTCCATCTGTCACTTCTATGTCCACTCTTGCAGCCTGTTGAAATTCTTCTACACCTCCGCACCTCCTCAGCACTACCTGCCCCTCCACCGACATCTATCCCATGTGCAAACGTGGTAACAATTCCCTCAGTTCCTTTGTCCAGATCATTAAGGCATAACATGAACAGTTATGGTCCCAACACTGACCCCTGTGGAAGTCCATGAGTCACCGGCTGCCATTCTGTAGAAGACCCTTTTATCCTGACTCTCTGCCTTCTGCCAGGCAGCCTGCTGTGTGCTACCTTATCAAAGGCCTTCTGGAAATGCAAATCAATTACATTCACCGGCTCTGTGTTGTCTAACTTGCTTGTTACTTCTTCAAAGAATTCAAACAGATTTGTCAGGGAAGACCTCTCCTTAACAAAGCTGGGCTGATTCTGCCCTATTTAACCACGCACTTTCAAACAGGGGATTCTCAGGCCTAAGGAATGACTACATTCTAGCTATGTAGCATATAGTCTCCTGCCTCTGCCTCCATTTCTTAAACACGTGTTGCACTAGCCATTTTCCAGTCATCTGGGACCCTGCCTGACTCCAGTGCTTTCTGAAAGATCATCACCAATGCCTCTCCAATCTACTCCGCTGTCTCCTTCAGTTATCTGGAGTGTAGTCCATATGGTCTTGGGGATTTATGCGCCTTCAGCTTCCCAGTACCTTCCCCTTACCAATGGCCAATGCACTCACTTCTGTCCCCAAGTTTCCCTTGAAGTTCTGGTCTGTTCCTGGTGTCTTCCACTGTTAAAAGCTGATGGAAAGAACCTTTTCAGATCCTCTGCCATGCCATGGTTCCCCATTACTACTTTTCTCGCATTGTTTTCAAGCTGTCCAATGTCCACTCTTGTCTCTTTGTAACTGTTTCGATATCAAAGAAAATTGCCTGCAGTCCTCTTCTGTATTAATAGCACGCTTACTCTCCTATTTCATGTCTTTTCCCGTCCCCACCTTTTTTAAAAGTTATTTTTGTTTTTTTAACAAAGACTTCCCAATCTTCTGGCTTCCACTAATCTTTACCACACTATGTGCTGCTTCTGTTGCCTTTATGTTCTCCCTGACTTCCCCTGTCAACCAGGGTTGTCTCATCCTCCCCTTAGTATTTTTCTTCTTCCTTGGGATGAATTTCTGCAGTGTCTCCTGAATTAACCCAGAAACTCCTGCCATTGCTGCTCCATTGTCTTTGTTGGTCAGCTCACCTTTCCAATCAACTCTGGCCAGCTCCACCCACATGTCTTTGTAGTTACCTTTACCCAATTGCAATCCCGTTACATCTGATTCAATCTTCTCCCTTTCAAGCTGCAGGGCGAACTCTATTATATTGTGGCCATGGCCTCCTTCACTTTGAGCTCCCTAATCAAGTCTCCCTCGTTACACATCACTAAATCCAGAATTGCCTGTTCCTGAGTGGGCTCTACCACAAACTGCTCCAAACAAAAAATTTCTCAGATAATTCCACGTTTGCTTGAGAACTGCTATGAACCTGTTTTTCCCAGTCCATCCGCATATTGAAGTCCCCCATGATTATTGCAACAGTTCCTTACATGCTTTTATGATGTATTTTCTCCCCTACATCATGACAATGGCTAATGGCTTGTACGCAAGTTCCTTCAGGATCTTTTTCCCCTTTGTGGGTCCTGATCTCTATAAAATGGATTCTACACTTTCTGACTCTATTTTCCTTCTTTCTGGCAATTTAATTTTATTTCGTGCTAACAAGACAACCCCTCTGACTCTGCCCATTGCCTTTTTGATAGCTTGGATAATTAGTTACCAGCCCTGAACCCCCTGCAGCCTTTTCTCTGATACCTACAACATTGTGAATGCCAAGTTCAGTCTGACCTACCAGCTGATTTTCCTTGTAACTAAATACACACGGTCTACAGAACAAGTCCCTCAGCCCTGTGTTAATTGTCCCTGTTCTCATAGGTGTCCCCTTATCTTGAAGTTAGATTCCTGGTCCTTTCCGTACTTTCTGTCCTATTTCTTGTTGTGGAAGCTTTAACCTGTGCTGAGCACTTCTCCATTTTGACTTCTCCATAATTTTCCAAGCAGCTGAAAAACAACCCCCATGTTTTAGTTTAAGGTCCAGTATATAGGCCCTATTTATGCCATTCTCCAGGACTCTAATCCCAGCATCATTCACATGTAGCCTGTCCCATCGGAACAGTTCTATCCTTCCCCAGTACTGACTCCAGTGTCCAGTAAATTCAAACCTCCTGTTTGTCCCACACCAGTCTTTCACCCCCACCCATCTTACTGTTATAAGCTTGCTGACGTTGTGGCTCAGGAAGTAATCCAGAGATTTTTTATTCTGTTTTTTAATTCATCCCTGAGCTGCACATATTCCTTCAACAGAACTTTTTCCCTCTTTCTGTCTATATCGACAACTGTCTCGTTCCTCTGCAGCCCAAATGACTATCGTGAAGCCAGGCACCAGACAAGCAAATCTGCCTTCGGGCATCTCGATTCTGGCAACAGGGAAGAGTCTCTATTCCCCTGATTACACTTGCATTTCTCTTTTCTCCTTCCTCTTGAATGGCTCCCTCTCCCACAGTGCTGTGGTCAGTTTGCTCATCCTCCCTGCAGACCCCACTCCCATCCACAAAAGGAGCAAGAATCTCAAACCTGTTCAACAAGCTGATGGGCTGAGGCTCATTTAGTACTACCCTTTGCTTCCTTCTGCCTGCCTCACTCATAGTCACACTATTCTGTCTGTGACCACGGATCAATTGTCTAATTGTCTCCTGAAACAGAGCATCCAGGCAAATCCTGCCCCTCCCTGATATGTGGAAGTGTTCGGAGCTCAGACTTCAGCTCAACAATCTGACCTGCAAACCCTCAACTTGTTATGGTTGTAGTAGCTATGAACCACAATGGGGTCCACCAGCTCTGACATCATACAGTTACAACACCTCGCCTGGTCTGGTCCCTCCATTTCAATGACTTGGTGCTTAATTTGATTTTTAAACATATCATGCTGAAAGGACATCCACTGTTGTTGGGGAGATTAATTGACTATGTTGAAGAGGCCAAAATTAAGTAAGTGCAGATATCCTGAAAGATTGTGTGGCTGGCAGAGATTAGAGATGGGAATTATCACTATCATAGAAGGATTTGAAAAGAAGGACAAGAAATTTGTAAAAATGTTGCTTTTCCTCAATTTGTGACATCTTCAGGTCAGTGAGCTCAGGGTGAGGAGAACAAAACTTAGTGTGAGTGAGTACATGGGTAGCAGGGTACTGGATGAATTCAAGATTACAGGGAGGTTGAAAGTGGGAGGTGGATCAGGAGTGTGTTAGGGTCATTCAGTCTCGAGGTTGTGAAGGACTGGATGAGATTTTCAGCACCTGAGCTGAGACTGTTGGAGTCAGGCCACATTACTAAACTGTAAATAGCACGTCACGGTGAGGATGTGGCTCTGTGGCTGAAAGCTGATCTCCAAGTGTGATGTTCCCTTAATGTTGGGAAGAGCCTGGTTCAGATAGTTACCTGAGGGGGTGATACAGTTGAGTTAGGAAGTCTGTAACAGGGACTGAGGCCTGCAGCTTTCAGTGAACAAAGGATCAGGAGTAAGCCTTTCAGCTGTTCTACTATTGAATGAACTCATGGCTACTGTGTGGAGTTCAGCCTTTGGCCCATATCCCTGAATACCTTTGTTGAACAAAAGTTTATCTGCCTCAGACTGAAAACTAACAACCTTTTCCATCCTTTTCATATCGAAGTCATTCCTCACATCTCTCTCGAACAGACTCTGCTCTCAAGTTCTTGATTAAATTGGAGGCAATTTCTATTCATCCAGCACTGTATGATGGGACGTTGTGTGAGTCCCGAGGGAGTGCTGGTCACATACACATGCTCCCCGGTCCTTCATGGTGGTGGAAGTGGCTGGTTTGGGAGGTTATGTTTAAGGTGTGGTTCATAAAACCCCTCTCATTCTAGTCCTTCCAGAGCTGTGGGATATAACGTGGGAAAATATATGCATTTTGGCAGGAAGATGAGGAGAGGTGAATATTATTTAGCGAGGGGAAAACCTCTGCAGCATAGAATTGTTGGTCCTTCTGCTTGACAGATGAAAAACTAGCATCCAGGTTCAGTGGGTATTCAGGAAAGGAAATAGTCAGATGGCTTTTATTTAATGGGAATGGGGAGAAAAATGGAAGTTTTGCTAAAACTGTACAAGACACAAGTCAGATCACATTTGGAATCCTGTGAATAGCTTTTGTCTCTTGTTTTGGGAAAGGCAGTCCATAGAGTGTTCGGGACATTGATCCTGGATATGGGAGGAATTTCTCAGGAGATGAGAGTGAGCAGACTGCTTCTGTACTTATTGAAGTTCAGAGAATGAGACAAGACCTTATCGAAAGATTCTGAGGAGCTTGACATTGTGGATTCTGGGAAATTGTTACTACTTATTTGGGAGTTGAGGACTTGAGGACATCACAAGGTTTGTAGCTCAGGTTGAGGTTTAGGGTGTAGGTTTGCTCGCTGAGCTGTAGGTTTGATATCCAGATGTTTCATTACCTGGCTAGGTAACATCATCAGTGACGACCTCCAAGTGAAGCAAAACTGTTGTCTCCTGCTTTCTATTTATATCATTCTCCAAGATGGGGTTCCTGGGGTTTGTGGTGATGTCATTTCCTGTTTGTTTTCTGAGGGGTTGATAGTCACAAAATGACCAGCTAGCCACAAAAAGACATGACCCACTCTCCCTCATAGCCCTACACACAGATGAAAAATACCACCATTTCGACTGGGACAACACAACTATCCTGGGACAGGCTAAGCAAAGACATGCCAGAGAATTCCTAGAGGCCTGGCACTCCAATCACAATGCCATAAACAAGCACATCGATCCAGATACCATCTATCAACCCCTCAGAAAACGAACAGGAAATGACATCACCACAAACCCCAGGAACCCCATTCAGGAGAAAGACATAAATAGAAAGCAGGAGACAACAGCTTCGCTTCACTTGGAGGTCACCACTGATGATGTTACCTAGCCAGATAATGAAACGTCTGGATATCAAACCTACAGCTCAGCGAGCAAACCTACACCCTAAACTTGAGGACATAATTTCAGAGTAAGGAATCACCTATTAAAAACAGAGGTGGAGGAATTCCTTCTCTTCGGGTACTGAATACTGCAGTGGCCTGTAAAGGCTGTGCTGCTCAGTGTGTCCAAGGCTGAGATAAATAGATTTTCAATTAGTAAGGAATTCAAGCGCAGGAAAATCGAGCTGAAAATTATTGAAGCAGCTCTGATCTCACTGGTGACAGCAGACGTGCTGGGTTGAGTTGCATGTGATATTTTTTAAACATTGTTTTTTGGGTTCTCACTTGATTTGCCTTTTGTTTTCAATGAATTTCACAGTGTATTGGAGAAGATGATTTGCAATGAGGAGATTTAAAATGAGGCATCACTTCCCAATCTGAACAAGCTGCCGAGTTTATTGTCATCTGAACATCATTGGGTTTTGGAAGAAAAAAACACCGTTCACAGTGGGAGAGAAACAATACGTGTGTTGTACATGTGGACAAGTCTTCAGTAGGTCATCTACCCTGTCACAATACAAATACAGACACACTGGGGAAAGGCCATTCATCTGTTCCAAGTGTGGGAAAGGATTCACTCAGTCATCCACCCTGCTGAAACCCCACCAAGTTCACACAGAAAACAGACCTTTGAAATGCTCAATGTGGGAGGTGTTTTAAAAACTCTGGGGCACTGATATCCCAACCACATCATCACAGTGACGAGAGACCCTTCATGTGCTCTCACTGTGGGTGTGGGTTCAAGCCGTCATCCAACCTCATTAAACACCAGCAGAGCCACATTGGGGAGAGACCATTCACCTGCTCACATGACAGGAAAGGATTGTCTCATAAATCCAACCTGTTAAAACACCAGCGATCTCTCGGAAGGTAGAGGCTTTTCTGCTGTACTGACTGTGGGAAGAGATTCATTGTGAAATCCAAGCTGCTGAAACACCAGCATATTCATGAGAAATGACAGTGCCTGGTTTTTACTGTGAACATCTCCTTGCTTCATAGTCTCAGCCAGAAGATTTTGTTTCAAGTCCCACCTGATGTGGAGCTATGTCAAAGAACTTAATTATTTTTGGAATTGATAACTGAATGATATCCACTTGGGCAGGATTCTGCTGAAGTTAATGAACCCCAGCTCAGTTAAAGGGATGACTGGTGCAGATGACAAGGGAATAAATGCACTTTGTGTTAACCACACTGTATCAAACCTATTCCTCATTTCTAAGTGCTCATTGAAGTGATCTCCCTTTGACTGTGTTGTGGAAGAATTACTCAATGTTTTATAAAAAATTACCAGGAGACGTAGAAAATCCTTCACAAAATTAAACATTAATCTTGCAAAATCAAAGTTGTGGGAGCCAGCGAAATGCCTTCCCTGGCTCCCCACAGGCTCTTTGTTCTCCTGCAACTTATACAGTTGTTCTTCCCAGGCTTATTGGATAACAGCATAGCCAATCATGCTGGCTCACTTTATCTTTCTAAACTAATCATCGTCTGCCACGCTGGTTCCCTCCATCACACTTAACCTATCACATTACACCGTCATTGTCTTCAGCATTACCTCATATACCAGTGATTTGGCTAACCTATCACAATGCACTATCATTATCTGTTACTGGAGCCCTGTAATATGATCCCGGGCATGCGTAAGTTAACTACATAACTGCCAGAGTAACTTCCATAAATGAAGGAATTGGAATTTGCTGTTGATCACATCCAGCATCCAATTTGATTAATTGCAGTCTTTTTCAATTGAGCTTGTGAAAATTCTAGCTTGGTTACAGGTGTTTATTAAAGGTCAATTATATCAAATTTATGGTAAACACCCAGCTTGCTAACACTTTCTAATGTCCTTTCCATTTCCATTTGAAAAGGTTTCCTTTCTCTCTCCTCCATCTTGTACAGAACTCACGGAGCTTCTTTGTCATTCACATTGAGATAATCTGAGCAGCTGTCTCTTCCATGTCCCTCCTTTCCCTGAAACTGTCTCTGAAGTTCCACTTTGCCAGAGTCCTGAATATTCAACTTCCTCCAGCTCCTCTCCTATTTTGGGAGCTCCTCATGTCCATGAGAACCCACTTCTCATCTCTTGACCATTTTTCCACTCAATGGCCAAACATCCAACCTCCTCCCATTAACTGATATTGTTACCAGTTCTTGCTCTCGTCTGGTTTGGTCCCTGTCACTTTAATTCCACCACCATCATCCATCCAGTGAAAAACAATGTAGCATCATTTCCAAACTCCCTTTCCTTTCCAAAAACCTAGAACTTGGTAACCCCCAAGGGAGGAGCCTATCCCTGGCTCCTGCTGTTCTCAACCACATGACACCATGAGGTGAGCTCATCCAAAGGCATGGCATTTGTTTTCACACGTCCGCTGACATTACCCAATTCTACCTTAGCAGACAACCCAATGTCTCCATTATTCCACTGTTGCTAAATTATCAGACAGTGTATTCTACAGCACTGGATGTCTTATTAAATTATTGAGTCACAGGATGTGGGCATCACTCGCTCATCCAGGGCAGTTAAATGCCAACCGCATTGCTGGGGATCTAGAATCACGTACAGCAGACCGGGTATGGACAGGATTTCCTTCTTTTAAAGGACTTCAGTGTACCAGGTGGGATTTTCCAACAATCAACCAGGCCATTGTTCGTCTTTTAATTCCAGATTTTCATTGAATTCAAATTCCATCATTTGTCATAGTGGATATCAAAACCAGATCCCCCAAACATTACCTGGATCCCTAGGTTAATAGTCTGCAGATAATCCACTAAGCTACTGCCTCCATGAGCAGAAATTTGCTCCAGTTAAAAATTGCAAACATCCCTCTTGATCACTGTAATATCCAGTCTGTAACTCGCTGTGATATCTGCATATTGGGTTGTGTTGCTCCCTGCCTCTGTTACCTGCACTTCCTCACTCTGAGATACCTGCATTCCACTCATTCTGCCCTCTTTAGCATCTCTGATTGTCTGAGCAGGACGTTCTGATATTCCATCCCTCAACCAGTCTGCCCCTCTCTTTGTGAATATTTGTTCAAAACTTGCCCTACAATCAAAATTTTCATCATTCAAGAGAATACCATTCAATGTGTCAGTGCCCAGTGTTTATTTTGCAAACTCTCCTGAAGGATGTTGAGATGTTTTGTTACATAAAACGTGTTCCATGTGACTGATCTTCTTTTACAGTGTTAGGCCAGAGATTGCTAGTGTGCCTGAGGAGTCTCAAATGGTGCTACATATTGTGTAATCAGAGTACCAACTTGGACTTTTATTCAAATGTAAAGTCATCGAGGCAGCTCAAAGCGATTGGGCCAAGCATACTAACCTGAGAAACTCCTGCAGTGATGTTCTAGGTTTGGGATGATTGACCACTAAGAATTACAAACATAAGAATTTGGAATAAGAGTCGGCCATCTGGCCCTTTGAGCCCGCTCCGCCATTCAATAAGATCACGGCTGATCTTTTCCCAGCCTCAGCTCTGATTACCCAGCCTCTCACCATAACCCTGAATTCATTTACTCTTTTAAAACATTGAATGCTTTTAAAGCTAAGATAATGAGGAAACCTCAAGTACTTCACTGTGCAGGGAATTCTACAAATTCAAAACCCTCTGGGTGAAGAAATTCCTTCTCAGTTCAGTCTTAAGTCTGCTCCCCCTAATTTTGAGGCAATACCCTCTTGTTCTAATTCTACTCACCAGTGGAAATATTCTCCCTGCTTCAATTTCATCTATTCCCTTTATAATTTTATATATTACTGTAAGATTTCTCCCCTCTGCCCACCCGCCCCTATTCTTCTCAATTTTAACAAATATAATCGCAGTCTACTCAGTCTCTCCTCAGAATGCAACCCCCCTCAACTCAGGAACCTAGTGAACCTTCACCCACTCACTTGAACGATCTATATGCCTCTAAACATTTGTTATCTGCAAACTTTAACACACTACATGTGGTCCCCAACTCCACACCATCTGTGCAAATTGTAAACAATTGTGGTCCCAACACTGGTCCAATAGGCTGAGGAGTGGCAGATGGGCTTTAATTGAGATAAATGCTGCATTTTGGGAAAGCAAATCTTAGCAGGACTTATACACTTAATGTTCAGATCCGAGGGAGTGCTGCTGATCAAAGAGACCTTGGAGTGCAGGTTCATAGCTCCTTGAAAGCAGAGTCACAGGTAGATAGGATAGTGAAGAAGGCATTTGATAACTTTTCCTTTTTTGGTCAGTGTATTAAGTACAGGAGGTGGGAGGTCATATTACGACTGTACAGGACATTGGTGAGGCCACTTTTGGAATATGGCATGCAATTCTGGTCTCCTTCCTATCGGAAAGATGTTCTGAAACAGATATGAAGAGACCTAAGGGGCAACCTTTTCACACAGAGGGTGGTGCATGTGTCGAATGGGCTGCCAGAGAAAGTGGTGGAGGCTAGTATAATTGCAATATTTAAAAGGCAGCTTAATGGGTGCACGAATAGGAAGGGTTTGTAGGGATATGGGCTGGGTGCTGGCCAGGTGGGACTAGTTTGGGTTGGGATATCTGGTCAGCATGGATGAGTTGGACCGAAGGATCTGTTTCCTTGCTGTACATCTCTATACTCAATGATCCCTGAGGCACACCACTATCATCAATTACCAACCAGAAAAGCATTCAATTATCCCCATTCTTTGCTGTCTGTTCATTAACCAATCCTCTATCCATGCTAATGGATTGCCTGCAACACCTTTATCTTGTGCAGCTGCCTTTCGCTTGACACCTTGTCGAATGCCTTTTGGAAATCTAGATATATCACATCTACTGAGTCCACATTATTCAGTGTAATTATCATGGCTTCATAGAATTCCAAAAGATTAATTAAGCATGACCTGTTGTGCCTGCCGAATGGGACAATTTCTATCGAGATGCCTTGCTATTTCTTCTTCATAGTAGATCCAAGCATCTTGCCCACTACATATGTTAAGCTAACTGGCCTATAATTCCCCATTTGTTTTCTCTACCTCCCTTCTTAAACAGTGGCATCACATTTGCTGGAACTGCCCAAGAGTCCAGCTAAGTTTAGAAAATTACCAAGAATGCCATTTCTTTTAGTCCCCTCAGATGCAATCCGTTAGGGCCAGGAGACTGATCTGCCCTAATATCCGTTAGTTTGTCCAACATTGACCTTTTTGTGAGAATCGATTCTAGGTCCTCACTGCAACCGGCTGGAGAAGAAATTGTGGGGGGTTCTGGCTGATATTTTTGCATCATTGTTGGCCATGTGAGGTCACAGAAGAGTGGAGGGTGACAAATATTATTGTGTTAATGTTCACAGTACAGGATGCAAGTACCATGCCAGTAACTGACAAGGAGACGAAGGGAGATGTCATAGAGTCCTACAGCACAGAGGCAGGCCATTTAGCCCAAACTGTTCCATGCCAACAAAAATGTCCATCCAATCCCATTTCCCTGTAATTGGCCCATTATTATTCAAGAATGGCTGCGAAGAAAAACCTGGGAAATACAGATCAGTAAGCCTTAATCTATGGTAGGTAAACTATTTGAAAGTTCTGAGAGATATGATTTACAAGCATTTGGAAAGACAGGGTTTGATATGGAATAGTCGGCATACCTTTGTGTGTATGTGAGGTCTTGTATTTTGGAAAAACAAATCAAGGTAGGAGTTTCATGGTGAATCATAAAGCCTTAAGGAGTGTAGTGGAACAGAGGGAACTTGGAGTTAAAGTTCACAGTTCTGTCAAAGTGGAGTAATAGGTAGAGAGCAGTGAAGAAGGCTTTTGGCATACTGGCCTTCATTAGTCAGGGCATTAAGTATCGAAGTTGGGAAGTTATGTTGCAGTTGCACAGGACATTGGTGAGGCCGCACTTTTAGTAGTCTGTTCAGTTTTGGTCACCTTGTTATAGAAAGAATGTTACCAAACTGGAAAGAGTGCAGATGAAATTTACAATGATGCTGCCAGGACTCAGTGGTCTGAGTTATACGTAGACAAACTAGGACTTCACTCTTTAGAGCATAGGAGACTGAGGGGGGATTTTATATAACTGTATAAGATTATGGGAGGAACAGATTGGATGAATGCACTCAGTCTTTTTCCCAAGGTTGGGAATGGAGAATCAGAGGGCATCAGTTTAATGTTAGAGGGGAAAGAATAAAAGGGAACTGGAGGAGCAATGTTTTTATAAGAGGGTGGTGTGCACATGGAATGAGTTGACAGCGGAAGTGGTTGAGGAAGATACATTAGCAACATATAAAAGGTGTTTAGACAAATACATGGACAGGAAATGATTAGAAGGATATGGGCCAATTACAGGGAAATGGGATTGGATGGACGTTTTTGTTAGCATTGAAGAACTTGGGCTAAAAGGCCTGTCGCTGTGCTGTCGGACTCCATGACATCTCGTTTCATCTCCTTGTCAATTACTGGCACGGTACTTGTATCTTGCACTGTGAATATTAACACAAAAAAACCTGTTCAATGCTTTGGCCAATTCCTCATTATCCCCGTTCTTATCTTCGAAAAGACCAATATTTATCTTAGCCAGTCCTCATCGCATTATATATTTGAAGAAATGTTTGCTGTCTGTTTTTATATTCTGAGCTACTTTAATCTCATAATCTATCTTACTTTCTTTATAGCTTTTTGTGCCTTTCCGATGACCTTTAAAGTTTTCCCAATCCTCTAGCTTCCCATTGGTCTTTGCCACTTTTTGTGCCTGCTCTTGTAACTTGAGAGCCTCACTTACTTCCTTAGACACCCATGACAGATTAACCTCGTTTTCAGTGGTGTCTACTTTTGTGGAACACCTTGGAAAATTACTTTGAAAGTCTTCACTGTTCGGCAATTGTCCCACCATAAAGTCTGCTAACTCCTCCGTCATCCTATTGTAGTCTCCTTAGTTTGAGCACAGGACTCTGGTATTGGATTTTTATCTTTCTTTCCATCTGTATTCTAAATTCAACCATACTGTGATCACTCCTTCCAAGAGGATCTGTAACTATCACATCTTTAATTAATCCCGTCTTATTACACAGGACCAGATCTAGAGTAGTTTAGTCCCTCATCAGTTCCATTACATACTGTTCAAGAAAACTATTGTGGATACATTCAATGAATTCCTCCTCAAGGCTCTCTTCACCAACGTGGTTTCACCAATTGACATGTAGTTTAAAGTCCCCCGTGATAATTTCCATACCATTTTTACAGGAAGTAGTTATTTCTATGTTCATTTCCCTCCCCAGTGTGATGTTATTTGCTGCCGGATAGACTTCACCACACGGTGACTTATTTTTCTTTGCGTTTCTATTTGCCACTCAAATGGATTAAACCTTATTCTTCATGGAACTTATTTCACCATAGCTCTAATATCATCCTTAAATATCAGAGTTACACCATCACCTTCCCTTTCTGTCTCTCCTCCCAAACAGTCTGATAAGCCCTGGATATTTGACTCGTAGACCTGACCATCTTGCGGTCCTGTTCCATAATAGTTACTAAATCATACTAATTCACAATGAACTCATCTACCTTGTTTTCAATGCCATGAACATTTAGGTAAAGTACCTTCATGCTAATTTTTTTTTACACCTTTTTGAATTCTACTAATTTCCACTAATATCTCTTGACTCGTCATTCCTTTTAACATCTTTCATAGTCTTGGATGAAGTTAAACCTTTCTGCACACACGCTAATCTGCTGCTTTCCTTTCTATTTACCACGATACTTCATGTCTCTCCCCCCAACCCACCCTCCATCACTAAAGCCCCGGTGATCACCTCATTTCTCCTTTTCGTGAGAACACTGGTTCCAGATCAGTTCAGGTGGAGACCGTCCCAATAGTATAGATCCCTCCTGTTCCAAAACTGATGCCAATGCCCCATGAAATGGAGCCTCTCGTTCCCACACTACTCTTTTAGGAATGTGTTTAATTCCCTAATTTTCTTTTACCTAAAACAATTTGCACATGGCTCGTGTAGTAATCTGGAGATTATAACCCTTGAGGACCTGTTCCTTAAGTTTGTTCCCCGTGCTTAATAATCCCCAAACAGGTCATTCGTCCTCACCTTGCCTATGATGTTTATTCCAGCGTGGACCAGACTAATTGGATCCTTGTCCTCCCACGTAAATATCCTTTCAAGGAGGAACATCCCTGGCCTCACCCTGGCATGGGGAAGGCAATACACCATGCAGTACTCTCAATCCTGCTTACAAAGGATGCTGTTAATACTCCCAGTTAAAGATTCCCCTACAACTACCACTTGCCTTTTTGCTCTCCCCTCTTGAATAACCTCCAGGAAAGTGGTTATTAAAATGCAGATCGAACTGAAGAGCTTTGAACCGAGGCACTGCTTGTGCACAATCAACTACAGTAGGCAGATCGCACCAATCGCACGTCTGACACAGGACTTCCAAAGCAGCTCAGTAATCTGAGCAAGCATTCTCACTGAAAAAGATTTCCAGGTTGGCAGATAACTGTGGTCAGTATGAGTCCACATTTTCTCTTAAAAACAAAAATGTAATGCCCCCAAACACTTGGGGGAATCTTTGTCCCAATACCATTCAATTTGGCAAAGAAGTATCATTGAAGAAGACAACAATTTTGAGTATCTCAAATATCCCCAGATGGAAAACAAAGGTTATCACTGGAAGAAGCATGTTAAAATGTACCCATCACACCCACACTTGCTTCAGCAAATATCATCTGCCCCTCGTGGGCAGAACTTGTGGATTCAGCATTAAACGATTCAATAATCCCAGGACGCATAGAAAAAGAATCATCCTTGATGCAGTCACTGCTCAAGAAGAATAATATGGTTTTATAAGTACAGGCTGGACATTCCAAACACATTTTTCTACATGGTCTGAATATACTTCCCAGTCTATATGTATTAATCACTATATCCCGCATATTCCCTCATTGTCCACGTTTGGAGCGCTAACTCATCTGACGATCTCTTTGCTATTAGCCCAAATCTCCTTCCCTGAAGGTGCTTCTGGTATTCACTGTCACAGTCACCTATTTCGCTGCTCCCCCAAAAGCTGCCACCCAAGTCCTTATAAAAGCCGCCAAAAATGCGGCCGGTGTAAATGAGAAACAAAAACAGGAATTGTTGGAAAAGCTCAGCAAGTCTGGCAGAGTCTGTGAACAGAAAGCAGAATTAACGTTTCAGGACTACTGTTCCCATCAGATTCCGACCCATAGTTTTCATCCACTTCCCGGAGACGGCACCAGTAGCTTTATGGGAATTACAATTCCCACAATCCCTGTCGCTGCTGCTCACGTGACAGGGTCACTATCGGACACGACAAAGCGTATACTGCGCATGTGCAGGAACGTCTTTGAGGCGGGGACAACTCCTTCAATGTCACTGGTCAGTTATCACAGTAGCCCCTTTGTCTCCTGGCAAAAAGCATGCAAACGTCATTTCGTCACCAAGATGCTGTCCCATGTGCTTCCGTCTTCCATCCCAGCCCCATCAAAAGCGGCAAAGTGACCAATAGAAAGCACTGGAGGACCGGAAGCAATCTGGATCTCCAACCAATCAGAGCGCCCTATTGTCTGAGCGCGAACGTGCAACTACCAGTTTGGTAAGCTGCTCCGTATTACCCAGCAAAAGGTGGTGCTGCTGTTTGTCTTTGTCTGAATGAAGATGGAGCTTCACTCAGACTGAAGATTCCTTCCTCTCTCCCATATCTGTGAGTAAACGTTTTCTCCCGGTTTCTTCGTTTTAAAGTTCTGGCCTGAAATTATTTATTTGATACAACTGAAAGAGAAAGGAAATAAACCCAGGGAAGGACAGAATCTGTTCAGGGCAAGAAATGATGATCACTTCGATTTAATTGTTCTGAATTTCGAACCGAATAGTAATGACGTTTATAACTTTTTTTCAGGATATTAGAAAGGGAAGATTTTCAAACAGCAATCTTAAAACAACCAATACTTGAAGATCTTATAGGTTCACTGAAATAACTGGCACTAAAATATTATTGACTGTAAACCAGAGATCAAGAATGATTTGAAACAACAATTTGGCTGGAAAAGAACTGAGGTATACTTACTAACTACGAGTCTTTCAGTGAATTGATAAACCTTCAGACAGTCTCATACCTGAAAGAAACCTCACACCATTCATAGTAGGAACTCAGAGACACAAGGCCACCCTTAATATGGAGAAACCATGGAAATGTGATGACTGTGGGAATGGATTCCATTCCCTGTCAACTCTGGAGTTTCATCGACGTGGTCACTACAGGGAGGAGCCGTTCACCTGCACCGAATGTGGGAAGGGATTCCCTGATTCGTCTGCTCTGCGGGTACATCAGCGTGATGCCACTGCAGAGAGACCATTCACCTGCTCTGAGTGTGACAAGACGTTCTGTGAGTATTTCACCCTGTTGTCACACCAGCAAGTTCACACAGGGAAGAGGCCACCTACCTGCTTGGAATGTGGGAAAGTGTTCACGCAGGTATCCAGCCTGCGCACGCACCAACGAGTTCACACTGGGGAGAGGCCATTTCCTTGCTCTGATTGTGGAAAAGAATTCACTGTGTCATCAGCCCTTGTGAGACACCAACGCATCCACACAGGGGAAAAGCCATTCAAATGCTCCAAGTGTGGGAAGCGATTCAGAAATTCATCTGTCCTACAGGCACACAAATTAAGTCATACTGGGAAGAAGTCATTCATATGTTCTGAGTGTGGGAAAGAATTCACTCAGTATTCCAGTCTGTGGAGGCACAAGAAAGTTCACAAATTATCACAGGAGTAGGATCTGCTGTTAATCTGTATTATTATATCTGCTTGAGAGCATATTTCAAACCCACACCTTCACCATCCAAAAGATCAAGAGCAGCAGTTACCTGGGAACATTACCACCTGCAAGCTCCCCTCCATGTCACATGCCATTCTCATTAACAGGCTGTTAGAAAGGGAAGAGTTGCAGACAGAAATCTCAAAACAACCAGTACATGAAGATCTAATGGAGTCACTGAAATAACTGGGACTTGAACATCATAAATCTCCACATTGGCTGTTCCTTCATATCAATGGGTCAAAATCTTGGAACTGCACCTTAACAGCATTGTGGGTAAGCCAACACCACAAGGACTGCAGTCCCAGAAGGCAACTCACCATCACTTTCTCAAAATGAACAACTCAGATGGGCAATGAATGCTGATCCAGACATTAATACTATAACCCATGAATTGATATCAAAATGAGGGAAAATCCCACTCAAGACTCATCCAACTTCATTCTGACAGAAGATGAAATGGGGACAACCACAGGATTGCTTTCTGCAGGACAGGCCACTCTTGCTACTTTGCTTCCAATAAGGCTGATGCTCTTTGAGCATGGAACTGCATATTCCCAAGAAAAAGATCCCCTGAGGAAGGACATTCAATTTATCCTGAATAGGAAATAATATTTTCCTTACCACTCTAATGAGATGAAAAGTAAATATGTTTGTCTTTGTTCCATTAAATTTGTACCCAGGGCCAGGCCACTTGACTCAATTGGTCTCAGTCAGTATATATGTTCCACATGGCCTCACCCAGGTCAAGGGAGTGTTGCTGCTGACCTGAGGCCCACACCCACTGCTGGTCTCTGGGATCCCACCCAGACCTGCCTCAGCTGCTACTGCTTGGGGCCTGCCTCAATGGTCCTGCCTGGGACTCACCTTGGGCCCCTCCCAGGACCTCCACCACTGCTATCAAAAAGAAAATATATGTTCCATATGAACCTTCACCCTCCCCTATTCAACTCTCCATCAGCAGATCTTTCTGTTCTGTAATGTGGAAAGATTAAATGGGAATATCTCTCTGCACATTAATGTAATATTAAGGGTTAAACTACACTGAGTGAATGTTCTGGAAGTGGGTGGGGACAACAGTCAGGCAGGAATGCGATGATTCTAACTCCAGTTACACAGTCACTTGCTACTGAACTCCCTATTATCAAGTTAAATTATTGTTTAATCTCTATCATACTTTTATAGCCATCCCCAGCCAATCAGGTTCGCTTGCTTGATCATCCTCAATGCTGAGGTCCATCATACCTACGTTGTCCGAGGCAGAAGCAGGACCAGAACTCATTTTCAGGGCCACTCCGAAGGTGTGATGTATCCAAACTATGTTGTCCTTGGGAATCACTGAGTCAGGAAATCATCTGCATTATGATTCCCAATGTTAGGGCATTAGCATTTGCGTTATCTCCGAGGATGATCTCATCCTACCATAGTACCTGGGGTAATATGTGACTGTGAGGCTGGGGGTTGTCTTCAGTAGCATGTGTCTATGGGGGAGTGGCCAGTATATCTGTAAACATTGTCAACTGATCTGTAGAGAGGAAATGTATTTTCTTTGGTTGGGGTCTCTCTTCTGACTCTACTTTTCATGCCTGGAAAGAGTATCAGAGGAGTCACCTAACTTGTATAAGTTTTATTCAACTTTTACTGTTTGCAGGAGTTGGTGTGTGTGAATAGCATCTCGTGTGTGAAACCTCAAGAAAAGAACCAAGCAATTTTTTTTACTCCATCCCTGGTATGTCATGGTCATTTGTAACTGAATCTGTCAGTATGTGATCTGTGAACACACACATCAGTACGTTACAGATAAAGTGGAAGGTGAATGATGTCTCCTATTTTTGCCATACTGTTGTAAGGTATACAATATAGTTCTTAATTTCTTTCAGGCTTAAGTCAGTTTAAATGTCTCAAAGCAGAAGACCATAAGGAAAATGAAATGTTTGTGGCATTTTTATTTGCCTGTGTTCTGTCATAAGAAATCACAATTGTTTTTAACCCCACTTTTATGTTTATTGTCCATAACCAAAGACTCTCTTATGCATCGTGAAAGATATATAGCTACCTGAGCTGAAGTTAAGCTGATAAACCAACCCAAACTGCTCCCTGTGGAATAGAACAAGGGCAGCATGTTCTACATTTTCTTATTAGACAGATGGCTTCCTGTTCAAACTGTCTCTTTACCCCAGATTCTCTAATGAGCAGTGACATTCACCCAGTATCTACATACTTTGTTAACTCCTTTCAGATCATTTTCTCTTCTACTAAAAGGTTACACATTGTTCTTCAAAACTCCAGTGAGAATATGCCCAAATGTTTATACTTACCGTTTCTGTGATGTGAAGATGACTGTCCAATTACCTATCTGCCCCTGTCAGATTCTGCTGTGTGAATATGAGTGTCATTATCCGTGTCTACCTGTCAGCTTTTGCTATGTCAATGTGATTTTAGTTATCAATCTGCCCCATTAGGTGAATGTAGTTATCAGTATATACCTGTGAGATTCTGCTCCAGGAATGTGTGTGTTATCAAAATGTACCTGTCTGTTTCTGTAATGTGGATGTGTTTGTGCAATTATCAGTCTATCCCTGACAGCTTCAACTAGATGAATGGATGAGTGCATCTGTATGTGAAAGCATATGTACCTGTCAGTTTGTGTTCCATGAATAAATAACTCCTCTGTCACTCTCATAATTTAGTTTTTCTTTCCACATTGCACGGTAATATAATTATTTGAAGACTGTTGAAGTAAAGGTAAGTGTATTGTGTGCTCTGTATTGTGATGTTACTCATCATCACTGGGCCACTTGTGTAGCTCTTGGGAAGGTGGAAAGAAGGCAAAATGATTTTCTCTCATGCAGTGGAGGAAATTGGAATGGTCAAAGTAGATGTATTGACGAATGAAACTTCAACTTTTCTCACAAAAAGAAAATTGAACAGCTTTACTGATCTACCTGATCGCACTAAATCTTTCCTACTCCGCTGTTTCAAATTATTATGTGATCACATTGAGTATCTGAGAAATGGCATCAAGTTTTCTTGTATTTTATATCAGAATTCATCAGGAGGACCAAGAAGAAGACAGTAGAAAATTTAAATTAATTTGAAACAAAGGCACAAGTCGTCTTGTTGATGAAGATAGAGTTAAAGAGAAAATCTGTTCCTGCAAGTCGGAGAAACGCAGAAGGATTTTGTGATAAAGGTGGCAACGATTATAACTAACAAAACCTTCGGTGATTGCAGAATTTATTATAATAGGCGCGACACGGTGGCTCAGTCTTAGCACTGCTGCCTCATAGCGCCAGGGATCCGCCAATTCCTGTCTCGGGCACCTATCAGTGTAGAGTTTGCACATTCTCCCCGAATCTGAGTGGGTTTCCTCCAGGTTCTCCGATTTCCTCCCACAGTGCAAACATGTGCAAGTTAGGTAAATTGGCCATTCCTGTAGTGTTCGGTACATTAGTCAGGAATGAATGTAGGGGAATGGGTCTGGGTGCGTTGTTCGTTGGAGGATTGGTGTGGACTTGTTGGGCCGAAGGGCCTGTTTCCACACTGTAGGGAATCTAACCTATTCTAGTCAGGATATTATAGAATATAATTTTAACATATTGTGGTACTGGATTAGAAATTCTGGGAAACACTACTCATTCTCTCTGTTGGTGTTAATATGGCTGTCATTGGGGAAGGAGAAAGAGTTGGCATCAAGTGATCAATTGCTTTTTTAAAAAAAAAATTGAAAAGCCAGCGAACACGTAGAAAAGAGCAGATAGTTTTCGAGGAGAGTACATGAGTCCATACTCGTTAATTTGTTTTTCTATTACAAAAGAATAGTTAACAATCCCACTTTACCCCATTCCCTCCTTTATAGCTGAGGACTGACTCACTATTGTCTAATATGCTCTCTCTCTGAAATCAGTGAAAAATTTGCAGAGGATCAGGGACCGCTCGTTATCGTATGCTGCAACAACTGACTACTTATTGCACTGGGGGTTAATTCAGCCCTTCTTAATGCAGTTAAAGGAAATGTGAAACCAATGTGAAGTCAAACACGATCAGCGACGTTCTACATGTATCGGACATTTACTAAGGGCTGAGAACACTCAGGCAAGAACGTGCCATAAGAAATAATGTCCTTACAGACACTGTTACAATTGTATTTTATGATTTTTTTTCTCTGCTCTCACAGTCAGTGACAGTAGAGTATCTAATAACAAGGAGATCATGATTAACCGTTGCCAGATTGAAAGACCAGAGCTCTCCACATTAAAAAGAAAATAAATCAATCCGTCAGCGAGTGTAATTGTCAATCTGTACCTTTCCGACTCTGCTGTGTGAATCCATAAACATAGTTATTGATCTGTTCTTGTCAGTTTCTGCCTGGTGAATGTGTTGTGTAATTGTCAATCTATCCCTGCTATGTGAATATGTGCGCTGAGATTTCATCTGTTGCTATCAGTTTCTGCTTTGTAAATGTGAGAGTTTAGTTGTCAATCTTTCCCTGTCAGGCTCTGTAATGTCAGTGTTTGAGTGTATTTATTCATCCTTTCCGATCAGTTTGTGTGACTGCAGTGATCAGCCTGTACCTCTTGGATTCTACTGCATGAATATTTGATTACATCTGATTTATTGTTATTACATGAAAATACAATGAAAACTATTGTTTTGTGTGCTTTACAGGCAGATCATATCATACAAAGTCCATCAGGGTAACAGAACAGAATTTGGAATACAGTGTAAAAGCTGCAAAGCAGTTGCAGAGAGAGCGAGATTAACATTAAAATTTGTGAGGTCCATTCAAAATTCTTGAATCTGTTGGAAAGTGTGTTCAAAAATCTATATTTTCTACTTGACAGACGAGGTGGAGGAGAGTAACACCAGGGTCGGATGGGTCTTTGATGTTGTTGGTTGCTTTCCTGAGATGGGGAAGTATAAATGGAGCCTTTGGATGGAAGGCTGGTTTCAGTGATAGACTGGGCTGTATTCACAACTGTCTGTAGTTTCTTGTGATCTGGGGCAGAACAGTAGCCATACCACGCTGTGACAAATCCAGATAGGATGCTTACTATGGTGCATCCATAAAAATTTCCAAGAGTCTTTATGGACATGCTGGATTTACTTAGCCTCCTGAGGAAACCTGCATGGTGAATGTATTTGGATAATTGTCAATATAAGCCTGCCAGTTTCTGCTATGTGAATGTGAGAATTTAGTTTTTACCAGTCACTGTCAGTTTTTGCTTTGTGAATATTTAGTTAAGAATCCTTCCCTGTCAGGCTCTGTAATGTGAATATGAGTGCAATTATCACTGTTGGCCTGACAGATATTCTTTTGTGAACATGTGACTGTGATTCATCTGTGATAGTAGTTTTTAGGGTGTTGCAATTGGGCCTTAATTTCTTCTGCATTTTGTGATTTATGACAGAGTCACAGAATTGGTACAGTTATTCAACCCTTTGTGTCCAGACTGTTCTTCACCTGTTCTTCTCCATACTAGTTTGCATTAACTGTTCGGATTCTGAACTTTATCCACTCACTGCCAGTATCCTTATGTAAAAGCTAATTTGAGATTATTTCTGTAGTTATCTGTCTTTGAATAACTATGGAGCCAGTTTTGCTTGTATACAAAAGCATCAGGTAGAGTATGTGGATGCCATTCTCTTTTCATGTTCAGTTGTGTTTTCTTTTGGTCTAAGTGTTGGATAAGCTCAATCAATATTCACTAATCCTTTCTGATTGAGGGAGTAATGTTGGTTAATAGTTCATCTTGGCCTGAATCTGAATATTATTGCATTCAGTCTCCTTTTTTTTAACGTTTTGTGCATGCAGTAGTCTTTTCAGTTGCTGCTGGACACTGTAAGATGTAACATTTAATATAATTGAAGTGAGTAATAATATGGTGAGTCAATTTATAATTGGAAATACCTGGGCCAAAATTTCAGTTTTTCTTTCCTTTCGCCATTAACTGGCTGAGTATGTGAGAGGTTTCTGTTGTGTTGCCAATCTGTATCATTTTGAAGAGTGATACCGGTCTATATCACACTGACATTTTCTGTATGTCTCCTTATACTTCCAGTCTTGCATGTCATGATCGGATATACTTTGTGAGATGGGTTTAACATGGATGTAGGTTTCCTTGCTGAGCTGGAAGGTTCATTTCCAGGTGTTTCATTGCCCTACCAGGTAACAGTTTCAGTGGGCCTCCAGGTGAAGCACTGCCCATTTCTCAGCAACAAACTCAAACAAGAAGACAATACACGTCCAGAAACCCAGGCCACTCTCTTCCCCTATATCAAAGACATCTCAGAAATAACTGCCAGATTACTCAAACCCCTGTCCACAAGCTCACCAACACACTAAAACAGCAGCTAATGAACTTGAAAGACCCTATACACTCAACTAATGTCATTTTACAAAATACCATGCAAGGACTGTAATAAGCACTACATTGGGCAAACAGGCAAAAACTAGGATACATGAATATCAAATAGTCACAAAAAGACATTACCCTCTCTCACTAGTATCTGTACATACAGATAAGGAAGGACACCACTTCGACTGGGACAACACATCCATCCTCAGACAAGCCAAAAAGAGATACACATGAAAACTCCTAGAAGCATGGCATTCCAATTGAAACTATCAGTAAACACATTGAGTTAGACCCCACCTACCACCCCCTGAGAAAAAAGAACAGGAAAAGACAACACCAGCCCAAAGAAACCCAAACATATAAATATAAAGCAGGAATCAGAAGCAGTGCTTCGCCTGGAGGCCCACTGATGATGTTACCTAGTAGGCTGATGAAACACCTGGAAATGTACCTTCCAGCTCAGTGAGCAAACGTACACCCAGAACCTCAACCTGAGCTACAAATCTTCTCAAAACTTGCTAATGGGTTTAACATTTCATAAATCAGTATTTCATATTTTGTTCATGCATGGAAATGCTTCTGCATTACTCAGGCCCTCAACCAGAATGTGAGTGTGAATAAGGTGTGTTTTCATCAGCACAAAGCTGAGAGTGAAAATGGGATTCATTCATTCTCTGATACGAGATATCAATGTGCTCCTTATTCTTGGTTAATGTGTTTCACAGTGCTTCAGTGTCATCTAGATTGAAACACGTCACTTTTAGTAACTGCAAGTGTACTTCATTGTCAATCTTCTGCTACTTAACATGAATGAGGTATTATCCATTGCCACTGGAGTCAGCTCCTGTCAGTAAAAGTGGATGTGTCTGTATATCTATTAATCTCTAGGATGGTTCGTGAAGTTGGGTAACATCCACAGCCAATGTTCTTTAATTTTAGTGCCTATAGGGTCTATAGACAGATGAACATTCAACTCATTGCAGCAGAAAAGCATCTGTGTTTTTCTTTAGAATCAAGGGGAGAAAGTCAATGGACTTTGGTAACCCTCCAGTGCAGAGTCTAACCGGGAACAATGGGGATATCAAAGTCTGTTTTTCAGAATGCTAACATTTTTTGCATAGTGACATATTTTACCAATGAATTAATAATCAGTCTTAACGCAACCCATTCGTAACTAAGTGAACACATCAACTGCATTGCAGTTGACTGATCATAGTGTTCCTTGTACAGGCAAGAGAATTGGCCAATTCTATTTTATTTACCAATTTGGACAGGATCTGGTACAAGCCTCTTATGTTGCTCTATGGTAAGGAGGGGAAAGTAAAAGGACCTCTATTTCCACCATTCAGTGAAGCATATTTAAATTATCAAATTCAATGCATTGAACTATCAACTTTTGGGGGAAACAAGAATGAAGAGCTTGACAAACCTACCAATTTTGTTTATTTCTTTTCATTCCGCACTGTTTTAAATCTTAACGATCCAATTCCACAGATTTCTTGACAAACTATATCCTGATTCCTTCCTTTTCTGTATTGCAACGAAGGCAGGGTCAAGAGAAACACAAGGCTCTTTATAGATTTTTGAAACAAACTTCAAAAGACATACAGAATAATGAAAAAATACTTTCTTGCTGAACAGAAAAAGAAATAAATCCTACAAAATGCTGAAGTGGAGAATGTCATTACAATAAAGATGGGGATGACAGCTTCTCTGCTGCCATTTTTTTATGAAAATGGAATGCTGGTTGAAAGGGATGAGAGTTGTTAGCTCAGACAATTATGATGATGTTATAAACTGTTTTTGATCAGTGCAGACTTAATAAATTGTAGAGACTTATTCTGTGCTGGAGATCTCTGACTTGAGATCTGAGATTAGAAATCAGTTTGTTTTGTGACAGTTGCAGGTTATACAGATTTTCATTGTTGTCAGATATTGTAATGGGTATTTCAGCATGATGTACAAATTTACAACTATTGTAAACCAGTCAGTAGCTGTGTGAGAGCTGGAATGTGTGTGTGTGTGTGTGTGTGTGTGTGTGTGTGTGTGTGTGTATGCATGCATGCATGCAGTAAGCATTCCCTCTACGTCAGGCTTGGCCCAAAGGTTCATTTGGAATTTGCATTGTTTAATTGTGTTTTTGTACAGGACAAATATTTATCAAAAGATTAATTTTGACTTTCTCAGTTACTGATAATGTCAAGGTTTTCTTCCTTGAGTACTTAATATCTCCTTCATATATCCTCGTTGTAACAATGTAACAGCAGGATCTGTTTATTCACCTTGATTGTAACTTTAAAATTGCCTTTACTACATGGAGCTCATACAGTTCCTGAACGTATATTTCTCATGAGAGAATAAAGTCGATCTCTCTCTCTTCTGATGTTGCAATTGATAATTGGCTATGCATAATAGAATTTCTTAGACCTGAGCTTGTGCATTGACCAGAGGGAGAAATTTCAAAAAATCATCAGTTATGTTTGAGCTCAATTTCCAGAAGTAGAAGAGTCAATGTGTGTTTTGACACAATCCATCCTATAATTACGGAAATGATGTTCTCCACTGGCAGCGGTAGCATACCTGCTGATTGTCACACTTGACTTCGTACAGACAAAAAATTACATTTTCTCTGTTCATCAAACATTTGCCTTGAGGAAGACAAGAGATATCTTGTCTATAATTACCAGGATTGTTTCTATTCCCCTTCTTGAACAAGGGAACAACATTTGCTATCTCCAGTCTACCCCTACCATTCCTGTAGACAATGATGACATAAAGATTAAAGCCAAGATCTCTGCAGTCTCTTCCATGGCTTCCCAGAGAATTCTGGGATGAATCCCTCCTGGCCCAGGGGATTTATCTATCTTCACACTTTCCAGAATACCTAACACCTCCTTGTAAAACCTCAATCCCAACTAGTCTTGTAGACTGTTTCTCAGTATTCTCCTTGACAACATTGTCTTTTTCCAGTGTGAATACTGATGAAAAATATCTCCTGTGACCCCACGCACAACTTCCCACTACTGTCCTTGATTGACACTAAACTTACTCAAGTCATTCTTTTATCCCTTCTATACCAATAGAAGGCTTTAGGGTTTTCCCTGACCCTATCCACCATTTTTCATCCTCCCTCCTCACTTGTCTTAGCTCACTTTAGGTCTTTCCCGGCTCTACCTTGTAACTTTCAATCACCCTGAGCCTTCATATCTCATCATAACATAAGCATTCTTCCTCTTGACAAGCGATTTAACTTCTTCAGTAAACCATGGCTCCTGTGCTCAACAACTTCCTGCCTGCCTGACAGTTACATACTTCTCACGAACACAGTGTAGCTGTTATAGAGTCATAGAGATGTAGAGCAAGGAAATAGACCCATCAGTGCAACTCGTCCATGGCGACCAGATATTTCAACACAATTTAGTCCTGCCTGCCAGCACTACATCCTTCCAAACCCTTCCTATTCATTTACCGATTCAGATGCCCTTTTAAGTATTACAATTGTACTGGCCCCCACCACTTCATCTGGCAACTCATTCCATATACATGCCACCCTCTGAGTGAAAAAGTTGCCACTTAGGTCTCTTTTATATCTTTCTCCTGTCACCCAAAACGTATGCCCTCTAGTTCTGGACTCCCCCACCCCAGGGAAAAGACTTTGTCTGGTTATAATTCCATGTCCCTCATAATTTTATAAGCCTCTATGAGGTCACCACTCAGCCTTTGATGCTCCAGGGAAAACAGCCTATTCAACCTCTCCATATAGTCCGAATCCTCCAACCCTGCCAACATCCTTGTACAAGTTTGCTGAACCCTTTCCAAGTTCACAACATCCTTCCAATAGGAAGGAGACGAAAACTGTATGCAATATTCCAAAAGTGATCTGTACAGCTGCAATATGACCGCCCAAGTCCTGGATTCAATACTCTGACCAATCAATGAAAATATACCAAACACCTCCTTCAGTATCCTATCCACCTGCGACTCCACTTTCAAGGAGCAATGAACCTGTACTCCAATGTCTCTTTGTTCAGCAACTCTCCCTAGGACCTTACCATTAAGCGTACAAGTCCTGCTAAGATTTGCTTTCCCAAAATGCAGCACCTCGCATTTATCTAAATTCAACTCCATCTGCCACTTCTCCCACTGGGCCCTTAAAGACGCTGCACATTTCTGTTGTGCCCATCGCCTGCAGTTTCCTCCCCATCCTATTCATCCTTAGTCTTGTGTAACCATATCATAATTGCCTTCCCCCAACTGTAGATTTTACCCTCCGGTGTATGCCTATCCCTTTCCAGAAGTAAAGTAAACATAATTGATTTGTGATCACTATCACCAAAGTGGTCACCTACCTCCAAATCTAACACTCGGACTGGATCTTTACCCAGTACCAAATCCAATGTGGCCTCACCCCTTTTTGACCTGTCTACATACTATAGCAGAAAACCCTCCTGCACACAATGGACAAAAACTGACCCATCTAAAGTACTTGAACTATAGTATTTCCAGTCAATATTTGGGAAGTTGAAGTCCCCCATAACAACTACCTTGTCACTCTCATTCCTGTCGAGAATCATTTTACTATCCTTTTCCTCTAAATCTCTAAAACTATTCAGAGGCCTATAGAAAACTGTCTCCTTTCCTATTTCTAATTTCAGCCTATACTACCTCAGTTGAGTCCTCAGACAACCTTTCTGCAGCTGTAATACTGCACCTCTTTATTACCATTGTCTCTGTTCTTCCTGAAACATCTAAATGGTGGAACCTGCAACAACCATTCATGTCTCTGCTCCACCCAGGTCTCTGAAATGGCCAGAACATCAAAATCCCAGGTACCAACCTATGTTGCAAGTTCACCCACCTTATTCCGGATGCTCATAGTATTGAATTAGACTCACTTCAAACCTACCTAATCCCAACCTCGCCTACACGTGAACTACAACCAAGGATCCTGAAAACACGATCAGAGACATCATGAACCTGGCACCTGGAAAGCAACACACCAACCGTAAGTCTCTCTCATTTCCACAGAACCTCCTGTCTGTCCCCCTAACTATGGAGTCCCCAATGACTAATGCTCTGCTTCTCTTCCCCCTTCCCTTCTGAGCAACATGGACATACTCTATGCCAGAGACCTGTGCCCAATTGCTTATCCCCGGTAAGTCGTTTCTTACCCCCCCCATTCCAACAGTATATCAGTTCTAAAGGAACATCCCTTCATTCTGAAGCTGTGATTTTGGGTCCTCATCTCTCCTACTCAGAAGCATCTTCTCCATGTCCACTCTATCCAGACCTCTCAATATTCTGTAACTTTCAATCAGATTCTCCCTCACCCTTCTAATTAAGAACCAGAGTCCTCAATGTCTCCTCATATGACAAGTTCTTCATCCCTGGGATCTACCTTGTAAGTGCCCACTGGACCACTTCCAAGTTCAGCTCATCCTTTCTGAGATAGGTGGCCCAAAGCAGCTTACAATGTTTCAAATATGGTCTGACAAGTGACTTATATTTGGAATGAGCTACCAGAGGAAGTGTGGAAGTGGGTACAATAACAACCTCAAAGAGAGATTTGGAAAGATACATGCATGGGAAAGGTTTCAATGGATATGGACCAAACGTAAACAAATGGGACTAGTTTAGTCAGTGAGACATGCTCAGCATGGACGCGCTGGGCCAACAGGTCCATTTCCATGCTGTCTGACCCTATGACTGGGAAAATGGTATTAGAGAGTTAGCTGCTTTTGACTGACATGGATTCAGTCAAAAGATCTCGTTTCTGTGCTGTAGATCTCTGACTCTACAATTCCTTGTTAAACAATCCATCAGAGAAAGGTCGAAGCTGAGACAATACGAGCTGAAGTTAATACCAAAGATGTTCATACCAGGGTAGGGTTGGCCACAGTGATGGTAACCCCCAGGATATTGATAGTGGGGTGGGAGTGGGAACAGTGACAGTAATCCTAAGGATGTTGATAGTGCAGCGGGGTGGGGACAGTGATGGTAAGACCATGGTACATCATCCAACCATTGCCTCTTGATGTTCAATTTGACCATCCATAGTTTACACAAATCTTTCAAAGTGTAGATTGTACAACACAGGGAGACTTTGCAATGATGTGAAATCTCGCTGGTTTTATGCCTCTTTCCATCAATTATCATCGTGTCATCGATGATAACATCCATGCAAAACTGAGACAATTTCAACATCCAATCTTTTATTTCCTCTTTGTCTTACTTTGTTCCAGTTCCTGTTGCTGGGGTTTTCCTTGCCCCCAGAGCCACTAAAACGGAGGTTCTGATTGGGAGTTGTCTCGTTCCAGAGTGTGTAACGAGCGGAGGTACTGGACCTTACTTTCAACAGAAAGCCTTAAACAATGCCAGCGGGAATTACAACTCTAGCTCAGGCAGGACAGAGCTGGCCACTGAATTTTTCAAGTCCCAGCACCAAGGCCGATACCAGTCTGTTGTGATCAACAGGGGTCCCAGTCCAACAATACTGGGGGTGGGGGGACCGAAGAGGAGAGTAACATCCTTTCTCAGATAAGGGAGGCCTTCATAGTGAGAGGATTCGAGTCCAGGAGCAGGGGTGGCTAGCTACACTGGAGAACTGTGCGTGCAGCTTGGGATCTCATGAGATTGTATAGCAAGTTTCCATGAGTGATTCCTGGGATGGCAGGACTGACAGATGGAGAGAGACTGGATTGGTTAGGATGATATTTACTAGAGTTTGGAAGAATAATTGGGAAATCCCATAGAAACCTCTCAATTTGAACAATGACAAGACAGCAGGAACACAGGAAGGGTGTTCCCAGTGACTGGTTGGAGAGTCCAGAACAAGGGGGTCACAATCTAAACGAAACTGAGCAGGACTGAGATGGGGAGAAATGTCTTCATGCAGAGAGTGGAGAGCCTGTGGAATTCTCTGCCACAGAAAGCAATCAGGGCCAGAATACTGCATGTTATTCAGGAAGGAGTTGATACAGTTCTTAGGGGCTAAAGGGATAGTGCAGGGAGATACAGGATCAAGTTGGGTGATCAGCCATGATCTCACTGAATGGGCGGAGCAGGCTTGAGGGGCCAAAAGGCCTCCTGACGATCATATTTTCGATGTTTCTCTGTGAATGGTCCAATTGCTGCTAACACGTGGAGGACAAAGGGAAGTTTTGCCTCGATATATGTAGGCTATGAAAATGAGGAACAGTAATTCCTATTTGACAATTTCGAGAGATGTGAGTGCAGAGTGATCTTTTGAGTTTAACATTGAATAGTCTGGGTTGGATTGATGGGATGCTGTTAAAAAGTGGTTGCATAGAAACAGTGATGTCACTGCAATTGTGAGGATATGGAGTGACTTTCACAGATACAGGGGTTTCCCTCCAAATGGACGGGTGTTGGCAGGGAGTAAGGGCAACAGGGATCAGGAAACACGGGTTGGTGTTTGCTGAAGCTACGATGTGATTGACAGGAAATCCTTCTGAATCCAGCACAGGAACACAGCGCTGATATGGCAGAACTCATTGTCCCACTGTTTTGCGGTCCTTTCTCTTGTCACATTGCTTCCCATTAAACTCCGGACCAGGAAATAATGTGGATGAGACACTCTGGCAGGTAACGCTAGTCATTGTTCTCTGTTGGGACTCAACATGGGTTTCAAATTAATGTTGCTCACATAGAGCGGATGAGGGTGTGTGTATGAGAGAGTATGAGTTGAGTGTGTTTGAGTGAGAGTATGAAGGTGTGCATGTGTGTGAGAGAGAAATACAGACATTCTCATTGACACACACACACACTTTCATGTGCACGCACATAGACACTCACTCACTTCTGCAATGCACCTTGTAGACAACACTTGAGAAGCCAAACACCATCCAGAGACAACACAGCCCATGCTTGATTGGCACCACATCCACAAACATCCACTCTTTCCACCATCCATGCTCAGTAGCAGTGTGTACCATCTGTGAGATGCACTGTAGAAGTTTCTCAGACAGTACCTTCCAAACCCATAGAAGGGAAAGGACAGCAGGTACATAAGAATACCACTTCCTGCAAGTTTCCTCCTGATCCACTCACCATGCAACTTGGAAATATATCAGCTGCTTGTTTATAGTGTTGCTGGGTCAAAATCCTGGAATTCCCTCTTTAATGGTATTGTGGGTCTACCAACAGCACAGGGACTGCAGTGGTTCAAGAAGGCAGCTCACTACCTCATTCTCAAGGGGTCAACTTGGGATGGATAATATTTCCACAACCCACCAGTGAACTTAAAAAAAACATGGTGTGGGAATGTGCTTTGTGAGGATGAGAGCAGGCTGAACAAGTGGCCGATGAGATTACTTTTTATGTCTCCCCAAGTAATGTGTTGTGTTCGGAAGAATGGTCAGCACAGTTATAAACTAAAGATGACAATTGGAATAATTGTTGCTTTGCGCATCAGTCAAGGAATCCAGATATTCTATTCTAAAGAGACAGAGAGGATGTTTCCTCAGGTATGACAATTTAGAACGAGAGGGTTGTTGTTTCAGGAGAAGGGAATGGAACAGATTGAAATGAGAGATGTTGAGAAATGTCTCCCCTCCACCGTAGAAGGGGTGGGAATCTCTGGGAATTCACTTCCCAGTAGGTGGGGGCATGTCGGGACCCTGAATAAATTGAGGAGGGGACAGACAGATTGTTAATCAGTGAGGGGTTAAAGGGAGCGAGGGCAGAAAACTGCAGTGAGGCTGGGTTGGGATCAGCCGCAGCTGTATAGAATAGGGCAAGCGGGGTCCCAAGGGCTCCTAGCCTACATGTTGTGTTGATCGTCCAGCTGCCTGAATACTTTTTAGTGTGGCTGGCTCATAGCACACGCTTAAAAAACTCTGAATCTGAGGGCCTAAACTGTGTGATGCATCACAGTCCATCCGTCTCTTAGTAACCAAGATCATAAGATAAAGCAGCCATTTGGCCCATCAAGTCTGCTCTGCCATTCCATCATGGCTGATATGTTTGTTAACCCTATTTTCCTGCCTTCTCTCTAACGGTTAATCCTCCACTTGATCAACAACCTATATCTGTCTTAAAGACATAAATGACAGCCATCTGCAGTAATGAGTTCCACAGATTCCCCACTGTCTGGCTGAAGAAATTCCTCCTCATCTCAGTTTTAAAAGGAGTCCCTTTCACGCGGAGGCTGTGCCTTCGAGTCCTAGTCTCTCCTATTCGTGGAAACATCTTCTCCATGTCCACTCTATCCATGCCTCTCAGTATTCTCCAGGTTTCAACCAGATTCTCCCTCACCCTTCTAAACACAATCGAGTCCAGACTCCTATTCCTCAACCTCTCCTCATATGACAAGCTCTTCATCCCTGGGATTTTTCTGGACTCCTTCCACGTTCAGCACATCCTTCCTTAGGATGCTCATATTGTTCCAAATATGGTCTGACCAGAGCCTGATACAGCCTCAGCAGTACATCCCTGCTTTTGTATTCTAACCCTCTTGAAATGAATGCTAACGTTCCATTTGCTTAACTGCTAACTGAAACTGCCCATCAACCTGAAGAGAATCCTGAACCTGGACTCCCAAGTCCATTTGTGCTGCAGATTTTTGAACCATTTCACCATTTAGAAAAGTCAACCCCTCTATTCTTCCTACTTCCTTCCCACGTTCCCATTTCTCAACATCTCCTGTTTTAATCTGTTCCATCCCCTTTTGCAATTTTGTGGCACACTCTCCTAGCCAAATCCTTCTGCAGCCTTACCCCTTCCTCAATACTACCTGTCCTTTCAGCTATCTTTGTGTCATCAAAGTAACACTCAGGACAATGAAATGGCCCTGCTCCTCATGTGAATGATGCTAGACCTAGAGCGAATGGCTCCTTGCCCCCAAAGACCAAGGCCAGAAGGGACCACTGTTGTACTGAGGCAATCAACAGATTGATGTCCCAGGGTCTAAAAAGTAAGTATCCCCTGAAAACAAGATGAAAGATAAAGCAATTAGCCATCAGTTCCCTCTTTGAATTCACATTGCCTTGCTGTTAATTTAGTTGAGAGAGATGGAACATCTCTATGATTTAGATGATTGCAAACACTATCGATGATTAATAAATTCAAATGTTAAAAAATTTGAAAAGCTTGGACAGACCTTCGCTCCATGCTATAAGCAAGAGAAACACTAGCGATGTTTAAATGTGGCTAGGTTTCTGAGGGTTAAGATAAAATCTTAACCAGAGAAAATTTCCATTTTCACTGAACCAGAACTGTTATAAAGTGTATATATATTATTCTTTGCCAGCCTTTCTTGGTTTGAGATGGTGAAAACTGAGTACACCAACTGCTATCTGTTTTGGAGTCATCAAAAAACAATTAGCAAAGTGAACCAAAAGATTAGAGATCAGAATATTAAAATAACAGCAAACAATGCCTCAAAATTAAATACGGAGTGATAATTAAGGTCACAGCCCCAACTCAACAGTAATATTAACCTTAACTCTTGGCGATATAGGAACATTTTCAAAGCAGTTCACGAACCAGGTGACTCAATAACATCAAATGTGTATTTTGTATAAACATTCACTACAAAGTTTGCGCCTACCCTCCCAGAACAAGCTCACATAGGGAAGGTGGAGGCCCTGGGGTAATTTACAATTTTTAAATTATTAATCACTCATGACACATGGGTAACACCCACTGGACCCTGTGTTTATTGCCCACTCATTCCTGGTTGCCTACTTGAGAAGGTAGGGATAAGCTGCTTTCTTGATGTGCTATGGATAGAAATGCATTGCCCTGAGGGGGGGGAAATTCCAGGATTTTAACCCAATGACGCTGAAGGAATAGTGTTATATTTCGAAGTCAGAGCACTGCATGGCCCAAAGGGGAACTTGTAGGGGGTGGGTGTTCCCATGTATCTGCTGCACTTGTCCTTCTACATGGAAGTGGTCATGGGTTTTGAAGGTGTTGCCTGAGGATCTCTGGTGTAATTTTGCAGTACATCTTGGTACTGCTGCTAGTGAGCATTGGTAGTAGAGGGTGTGGATGCTTGTGGATGTGGTTCCAATTAAGTGGGGACTGCTTTTTCCCTCTGATGTTGAGCTTTTCAAATATTATTGGAGCATTCCATCACACTTCTGACTTGAGACTGAGATACTTGGAATGGCTCAATCAGGGAAGACGCTGACCATATATATCCCTCTAAGGAATAAAGGAATAAAATCATGAAGAATCAATATTGTTCTATCTCCTTCAGATGGATCCCAGGGTCTACTCTACAAACTCCAGGTTGAGTCACACCCATTACACACAGCGTCCCTCACATATACTGAAAGCCTTTGATTTTCTGCCGTTTAGTAATAATTCTGAAAGTACGCCCCTAGTTCGAGGATCTCGAGGTTTGTAAATAAAATGATTAGTTGCTATCCTGTATCCCTGTGTTCTTCACTGAAGACTACATGGCTCCAGCACAGCTCAAAACTAAAAGGTCAAAAGAAAAGATGGAAAGTTGTCTTCAACAGCAGACAGTCCCCAGGTGACAAACAATATCTGTCCCTGCTGAGTCTCTCCAACAATTTCTGTATTTCTTTTCATTTCTGACATTCATTGCCTGAAGAAAGCTAATAGAATGCTGGCCTTTATATTGATAGGATTGGAGTACAGGGATGCAGAAGGGATGCTACAGTTATACAAAACCTGGTTAGACCCCACTTGGAGCAGATCTGGGCACCACGCCTGGGAGTACAGCGTGACTTTACAAGGTTGATACCTGGGCCTCAGGGCTTATGTGAAGACATTACATAAAGTTCTGTCCAGAATTTACAGGGTTTAGGAATGATCTGATCGAAGATATTAACAGGAGAAGACAGGGTAAGGAAATTGAAAGTGTTTCCACTGGTTGGGGATCCTTGAACGAGGGAGGGCATTGCTGGAGAATTAGGGCCAGACTGTTCAAGAGAGATGTAAGGAAGTACTACTTTGCACAAAGGCTGGGAGAGGTTTGGAACTCTCTTCCACAAACAGCAGGCATTGCTGGATCAGTTGTTAGTTTTAAATCTGAGAGAGAATTTTTTTTGTTGTTCAACAAAGTTATTAAAGTGGATAGGGGCATGGGCCGGTCTATGGAGTCAGGTCACAGATCTGCCATTGAATGGTGGAAGAGGATCAAGGGGCTGAATGGCTTTGTCCTGCTCCTTTACATGAATATTCCACATTAATAAATCGTAGAATCCCTTGCAGTTACAAAATGGCATTTCCACACACCGGAGCAATTAGTGATTTCAAATAGAAACTGCAAGTCCAAATATTTTATTTTCACATGTTCCAGATCCCCACCATCCTTTGGGTGAAACAATCCTCGAAATCCCTCTCTAAACCTCTTACCCTTTACTTTAAAATGACGTCCCCCCCTTGTTACAGACCCTTCGACTAAGGGAAACAGCTGCTTCCTGTCCCCCTGTCCATGTCCCTCTTAATAGCATCATAGAGTCATACAGCAAGGAAACCGACCCTTCAGTCCAACTAGTCCATCCCGACCATAATCTCAATCTGAACTAGTCCCACTTGTTTGCACTTGGCCCATATCTCTCCAAACCTTTCCTATTCTTGTACTTATTGAAATGTCTTTTAAACATTACAACTGTCCTTTTATCTGCCACTTCATCTGGGAGTTAAATCCACACATGTACCGCCAGCTACATGAAAAAAAAAGTTGCCCATCATGTCATTTTTAAAAATGTTTATCCTGTCACCTGAAAACTATGCTCCGTGGTCTTGACACCTCCCCCCCACCCACCCACCTTGGTAAAAGACACCTGCCGTTCACCTGATCTATGCCCATCATGATTTCATCAACCTCTATACCCCACAAACTTCTACACTCCAGTGATAATAGTCCCAGTCCATCCAGCCTCTCCTCATAACTCAAACGCTCCATTCCCACAACATACTGATATATCTTTTCTGAACCCTCTCCAGCTTAATAATGTCCTTCCTCTAACAGGGCAACCAGAATACACCAGAATAGGCTTCACCAGTGTCCTGTACAACCACAACATGGTGTCCGAACCCCGACACTCAAAGGTCTGAGCAACGAAGTCAAATGTTCTAAACACCTTCCCAGACACCCTGTCTACCTGTGACACAAACCCCAAAGAATTACATACCTGAATCCGTAGGTCTCTCTGCTGTACAACACTACCAATCTTACAGACCTCTATCATGACCCCTCCACCATTAGCCATCTCTGTTGTTCAGGAAACAACCCAAATTTCCTTCCAACGCTTCCAAAGATTTGTTTTTGTTGATCTTCCCAATCAGATGAATACCAGCATGAACGCTGACCAATATGTATTGATGTAGGATCAGCAGCTCACAGGTTCACACTCACCATTCAATAGACTTGACCTGATCTCTGCATATTCAAAATTTCTTGCAGGTCTGTCGATTTCCCATCACATCCTTTGGAATGAAATATTTCTAGACCATTACCCAACCGAATCCAGCTGTTTGCTTGCAAAAATCCCTGGCAACAAGGTCACTTGAGCCAAGATCCCAAGGAATTGTCCAGAATCTGGTTCAGAACTTCTATGTTCATGGAATCATAGTATTTTACTGTACAGAAGGAGGGCATTCGTGTCTGTACCAGCTTCTGAAAGAGCTACCCAGCTAGTCCCACTTTCCAGCCCTATCTCTGTAGCCCTCTGTAAGTCAGTTGCCCGTCAGCGACGAGCCCTTCTGACACGAAGCATAAGCTGATTCCTCCTGACTGTAAGGCTGCTTTTCATTGACATTTTATCAATTGTTTTTTATCCTTTCTTCACGTCCGAGGATTTTACTTCCAATCTCTTAACATTTTTCCTAAAGGACTGTCTTTGGGATGTGGTCCTCGGACGTCCCCCTCATGTCTCCTTCGACGCTTAAACAACTATTCTTATTTCCTATTTTAATACTCGGCCGTTTCTTTATGTAATTTAATTAACCTTACTGAGGTCCGGTGTCACCTTCTGCCACACCCACTTCAGGGTCCTGATCTTCACGTGGGGGATTTCTCCTCTTAAAAACCTAAGGCTGGTTGGTCAAATCAGGTAGACACCTTACTCGTCAGATTAATCTAGCCAATTAAATACTTTAATTTATATGTTGCCAATTCCCTGTACTTCTCGTATGTCCCTGACCACCAAGGCAATACTTAAAGGTTCATTATCTTACCTTGGTCTGTGCACAGAGTTACCTGATCATTTCAGCGCGCCCCATCCCGTAGCAATACCCAGATATATTCTCCTGGCAGCAACGACCGCTGCCTACCCGGTCGCCCGGATACATCCACCTGGCAGCAACTACCACTGACGGTTACCTGGATGTATCCACCTGGCAGCAACTACCGCTGCCTACCCAGGTCGCCCGGATACCCGGATATATCCGGGTGACTGGCAGCACATCTGTTAGAAATAAATTTAATAAAATCAGATGAGACCACCAAAACTGGAAACAAGACAATTTATTCTACGATCTTGGAAGAAAGGGCATCAAATGAGAAGCAAAGGAGCAATGAGCATTCAAACTAGTGTACAGTTATACTTTTGTGAGGTCACCTCTTCTGACTCCTACATTATCCAATCAACTTTATTCTCTGACTAACTTGCGATCCGCTCTTATTATTCCCCCCTACCCCTTCTCCAAGTTGGCAACCCTTCCCCCTGTTAGTGCTGACATAAGGGAGATTTTGCTAAACTTGGATCTTGATGTTCCTTTCATTTTATCTGTTTGTTTGTAAAATCTTTCATTGTTCATAGTGTGGGATATAGGAAATTTATGTTTCTTCTGCAATTCTAAAATTCATTATACAAAAAATAACTGAACTCCATCAGTGTGCAATTGTTTCAGCCAGGAGCTGAGTCAACAAGAATGTGAACTCTGTGGAGGAAATGCTAATTGGTTTGCTAAGGATGTAACAAATGGTAAAGCCATTTAGAAGGGCTTCCTGATAAGATGCTTTGAAAACAGACAGTTAAACTCAATATGCCTGTATAAACATCTGTTTCCCACTTTTACAGAAAGAGGAACAAAACCACAATTAAACGAGTCTTAATAATAAGATGCTGAGAGGAGCAGCACCAATGGAAGGAGTAAATCATGGTTAGGGAAGCAGGCAAAGGGCAAACAGCCCTGAGAATAGGAATGAACATGTTTTTCACAGACAAGACCGGATAAGACACGAGATAAGCAGGAGGGTCTCAGGGAAGTGGAGGATGTAAACGGGGGGGGAACAATGAAATAAGGAAAAAATATGTGGTAACCAAATTGTATAAATATCGAGTATTTGTTGAATTCGGTGTGTTTTGTCCCCGCCTTGTGGACATCACACCCACTTGCAAGTGTGAAATAAAGAGCTCTGCTGATTCAGATCTTGTCTCGGACTGAAATTGTTGCAGTCTGTGAGCTTTGTTTCTCACAATTGGCGCCCAACGTGGGGCAGTCCGGGAAGTTCTTCCATCGCCGGGGGGAGTGGCTGGCCCTGGACACTGGGAAGACGCGTCCCGTTCCCCATTGAGGAGCGGTCTCGTGTCCCGGTTTGGTCCACTCCCTTGGGCGACTGGTACGAATCCCATAAGAGAGACATCTGAATCTGACAGTGACAGGCAGTTGATAGAATATACGGCGGAAAAGTGGCCAGGCAACTCTGTGCACAGACCAAGGTAAGAAAACTGACTTTTAAGTATTGCCTTGGTGGCGGGGATTGAGTATTAGCAGTTAGTAAGGGACTAACGAAGGAACTCAATATGGATTGTGCCGTGGATAAGGGACAAGCCTCTGGGGATAACAAGGCAATGAAAGAGGAGGCGGGGTCCCTTGTAGTATACCTCCTGAAAGTCCGTTGGGGAGGATGTTGCGTGAATGGACACGCAATACTTGTACAAGGGTAAAGGATAAAAAGAAAATGATTAAATATTGTTGCTTTGTATGGACTAAGGAATTTTTCATCCCGCCGTCTTCAGGCCAAAGTACGGTTCAGACGAGGATTGGGTATGTCAGTATTTAGAGTTGTATGTGCATGCAAAGCAACCTTTTAGCCAAGAGAAGGCGGACTATGCGTCCTGTTGGAAGGGCAGTTTGGGAATGCTGGTAGTGAAGACAAAGGATTCCCCCTCTGCCCCACCCAGTCCCTGGGATCCTCTTAGATGTTTGCCCACCCCCCATCCCGTACAATAGAATCAGATTAGGTGAAGATGGGGGAGGAGGGGAGATAGACAGACAGGAACAGGGAACAGATGACTCACAAGAGGAGGACAAAGGGGCGGTGGACGGGGATGTTGTTGTTCCTGACCTTCACTCCTCAGCAGAAGAAAGAGAAGCTAAAGTAGACATAGAGGAGGCCTCCGCAGGGCCTAAATCAAAGCATAAGGGGGCAAAACAAAAGAAAAAGGGGAATAACGTAACGACTTGTCCCCTTCGAGAGGTACCAATAGGGGACAAGGAGATTGGGTTTGTGTGTGTTCCCCTCACCAGTGGGGAGGTCAGAACATTTAAAAAGGAAATGACAGTCCTGGTTGAGGATCCAGTAGGATTGTCTGAAAAAATTGATCTATTTTTGGGGCCCAGTCTGTATACGTGGGCTGAGTTAATGTCTATTTTGAATATACTATTTACTGGGGAAGAAAGGGGACTTATATGGGGATGCTGGACAGGGAGAGATGAAGTTTCCCCTCAGAGACCCCCAGTGGGAAAATCAAAACCCGGAGCTTAGAGCAGAAATGAGGGAATTGAAAGACCTGATTCTAAAAGGAATAAGGGAGGCAGCTCCGAAGTCGCAGAATCTGACTAAAGTCTTTGAAGCTAGTCAGGAGAAAGATGAGACTCCTTCAGCTTTCTTGTAGAGTTTAAGAGACTCAATGCGAAAATATTCTGGCATGAACCCTGAGGACCCAGTGGCACAGGGTCTTTTGAAAGTACATTTTGTGATAAAGGCATGGCCAGACATACAGAGAAAGATACAGAAGATAGAAGGGTGGAGTGAAAAACCATTAGATGAATTGTTAAGAGAGGCACAGAAAGTGTTTGTAACGAGAGAGGACGTGAGACGGAAACAGAAGGCGAAAATGATGGTAGCTGCGGTTGATGAGGTAATTAGGAGAAGAATGGAACCAATAGTGAGCAACCGGAGCAGCGGGTGACACCATGTAGGGCAGAGAGGAAAGGGGAGAGGGAGAGACAAGGAGGAGCATTTGATAGAGGGTTTGAGCGACAGGGGCAGAGATGAAGGTCTCCACAGGCAGAATGCCATTATTGTGGAAAGATAGGGCATTTTAGGCGGGAGTGTCCTGATCTATAAAGGGAAGAAAGAGCCATTCCGCTTATGAATTTTGATAATGAATAGGGGTGTCAGGGGTTCCTGCCCTCAGGGACCCACCAGGAACCCTTGATAAACTTGTGATTTAGTTCTTAGGGAATATGGATGTAAAGGAATATATACAAGTGATAATCAGCAGAAAGGTAAATAAAAAAGTCTTGAGAAAACAGATCCCAGGAGGAAGAGACCCAGGATTGAGACCCTTCTAGAGTATACAAGTAGATTATACTGAGTTACCCAGGGTAGGGAGACTAAAATATATGTTGGTTATAGTAGATCATTTATCCAGTTGGGTTGAGGCATACCCCCTAGCTACTGCCATTGCGAGTGGGGTATCTAAAACAATATTGGAAACACTCAAACGACAGCTCTCTAAATTGATAATAGAAACCAGACTCCCTTGGACCAAATGTTTACCTATAGCTCTTTTGTGAGTACGAACAGCCCCAAGGAAAGATTTGGGACTATCCCCCTATGAAATCTTATTTGGATTACCTTATCTGGGAACGAATGGAGAATTGTCAATTCCCGAAACTAAAGATTTGTTCTTAAAGAAGTATATACTGGGCTTGTCCTCCTCTTTGTCTTTCCTCAGGAAACAGGGTTTATTGGCACAGACTCCACCCCTAGAATTCACCGTTCATCCCATCCGGCCGGGAGATTGGGTCTGAGTAAAATCATGGACAGAGACTAAATTGCAGCCGGACTGGGAAGGGCCGTACCAGGCTCTTTTAATGACTGAAATGGCAATAAGGACGACGGAGAAAGGCTGGACTCACGACACTCGGATCAAAGGGCCAGTGGAATCTCCAGTTGAGGAAGAAGTCTGGACAGACGAATCAACACAAGACCCGCTGAAACTCAGACTAAAGAGACTTTGAGTAACTGATTATACAATGGCGACGCAAGCGCGGGATTATTTCTGTAGGATTGTGTATTAAGTTGTTTTGTGCTTCAGTATGATGTTTAAAGTACTGGGAATGCTTAGAGTTATGATGCTAGCCCTCTTAGTATTGGGATTTTGTCAAATATCCTTTTCATATGTATTATAAATGGTTCCTGAGTCTGATAATCCACAAGTAATAGATGCTGATGCATGCAGCTTAGTCAATTGTGGGGATGTAGATATTCAGAGACAATACCGCAGTTCAGAGATACATCTTAAGTCCTATGGGGATGGCCTTGGGGATGGTACTTGGTGTAATAGGGATAGAAATGAAAGCACATGGGAAACACTTCGTGGGCTGTTGTTTTCGAATTAGCGTAGGACAGGGAAAACGGGCGGAATTACTGGATAATGAGATACAATCTTTCACCTCTCCCACTGATCCTAAAGTAGTAAAAATTATAGGGGTAAAGGACTTGAAACAGACTCTCGAAATAGAAACTGCCTGCAAATGCCTGGGTTGAATGGGTAAAGTATACTGTAAAAAGTCTGAACGAAAGCAATTGCTATGCATGTACCTATCGTAGGCCAGTGGCCCAGGTGGTTCCCTTTCCGCTCGGGTGGAAGCGAGACAGGCAGGGCATGAAGTGTATGATAGCTCTGTATCAGGATGAGACTGCATGGAGTGAGAATGATACGAATTGTTCCTCCCTATCTCTGATGTTCCCTCCCTTGGAGAAGAAAGATGTACAAGTTTCCCCCGCATTTTCTGCCGCAGTTGGAAACCACACGTCGTGTGTGCATAGACGAGGTACAAGTCGGTCTAGAGATTTGGGGGAGCTGAAATTGTGTACAGAGATTAAAAATGTTACCGAAACGAAGAAAGGAGGAACTACTCAGCACTAAAGGTTCCCCGAGCGGATCTGTGATGGTACTGTGGAGGCAAAATATTGAGACCCACCCTACCTCCGGATTGGAGAGGGATATGTGCAATTGTACAATTGGCAATTCCATTTACCCTGGCATTTGAGAAGGAAAAGGTAGTAGGGAAACAGGGAAAGTGTAAGAGATCACTGTTAGACACTTCTTTCGATGACAGGATTTATCTCGATTCGATAGGAGTCCCTAGGGGGGTACCTGATGAGTTCAAGGCTCGTAACCAGATTGCGGCAGGCTTTGTGTCAGCTCTCTTTTGGTGGGTAACAATTAATAAAAATGTAGATTGGCTAAATTACATTTTCGATAATCAACAGCGATTTATAAATTATACAAGAGATGCAGTTAAAGAAATATCAGACCAGCTTGATGCGACAAGTAGGATGGCATGGGAAAACTGAATGGCCCTTGATGTGATTTTAGCAGAAAAAGGGTGTGTGTGTGTGTGTGTGTGTGTGTGTGTGTGTGTGTGTGTGTGTGTGATGGTAGGAGGAAGCTGTTGTATCATCCCCTGTATACGAGGGCTCACCCAGAGACTGATTGAGACAACCTTAATGAAACAGATGCCCTTAAAAGGAAATCTGACAAAAGAACTTTATTGAGGAGATGAGCGAGACCAAAATGGATGAAATTTCCTAAATGATGCTTGTGAATTTCGGGAGCAATGCTTAAAAGAACAAAATGCAGAAGGTAACAAATGGTAAAGAAAGAAAAAGGGGCAATTGTGGGATATAGGAAATTTATGTTTCTTCTGAAATTCTAAAATTCATTATATAAAAAATAACTGAACTCCATCAGTGTACAATTGTTTCAGCCAGGAGCTGAGTCAACAAGAATGTGAACTCTGTGGAGGAAATGCTAATTGGTTTGCTAAGGATGTAACAAATGGTAAAGCCATTTAGAAGGGCTTCCTGATAAGATGCTTTGAAAACAGACAGTTAAACTCAATATGCCTGTATAAACATCTGTTTCCCACTTTTACAGAAAGAGGAACAAAACCACAATTAAACGAGTCTTAACAATAAGATGCTGAGAGGAGCAGCACCAATGGAAGGAGTAAATCATGGTTAGGGAAGCAGGCAAAGGGCAAACAGCCCTGAGAATAGGAATGAGCATGTTTTTCACAGATAAGACACGAGATAAGCAGGAGGGTCTCAGGGAAGTGGAGGATGTAAACAGAGGGGGAGGGAGAGGGAGAGGGGGAGGGAAAACAATGAAATAAGGAAAAAAATGTGTTAACCAAATTGTATAAATATCGAGTATTTGTTGAATTCGGTGTGTTTTGTCCCCGCCTTGTGGACATCACACCCACTTGCAAGTGTGAAATAAAGAGCTCTGCTGATTCAGATCTTGTCTCGGACTGAAATTGTTGCAGTCTGTGAGCTTTGTTTCTCACAACAGGTACATTCCATTCCTGAATATTTTAACAATGAGTCTTTTCTTGCCTAGTTTATGCATTTCAGCTATCTCAACTAGTTTGCTGAGACTAAATTATTTAAACTATCATGATGAAAGAAATTATTTGCTAGAATAAATATGCACTAAAGTTAGTACCCAATTATACACTAACGGTTTTCCGCTGTTCTCCTTTTCTACATGCACACGCTTGTTTTTCTTAGAAGCACCTGATTTATCAGCACTATACTTAAGCTTAATATCACTACCTTTTTGCAATATCTGCGAAAACACCACACTTTCCCATTTCTTACATTATAAAGTTTGGCGAGTCCCGGAGCCGGCCCTGTTGTTTCTCTCTCCTGAAAGGGTTGTCCCTTTAAAGAGTCTTTCCCCTGAAGCAGCTGCTAACGGTCACTTGGGGCACGAGGCGGCCGTTAACCGCCATCTCGCGCGGGGCCTGAGGGGGCGGGGCCTGAAGCTAAAATGGCGCCGGGGCCACGCGGGAAGGAAAAGCGCCGAGGGAGAGCGGACTGTGTCAACATGTCCCGTTCCCGAGGGTCAGGATGGTGGTTATTGGGGGGTGGAGGGGGACAGGAGAGATTCCCCCTCCCAGTGAGGTATCTTGTACAAACCGCGAGGTCCCTATCTCTCTCTGTTGGACTGTCTCTGACTTACTTTAAATCTATGTCGATTAATCTCGATGACGCTGTGATCTTGTACCTCTTTCTGACTCTGTTTCTATATAACTCTATATGCCTCTGTTTCTCCCTGCCTTTCTGTGACCCTCTGAAACTCTCTGACTGTGTCGTGAGAGTACTGTTTGTTGTTGAACTGTACCTTAGAAAAGTGCCGAACAGTTTGGTTTAATCACAGGCATCCCTATGTCAGGCTGAGAGCTGAATCTGGAAATGAGGTAGTGGAGGGAGACAACACCTTGTTAAACCATTCGTTTTGACCCCAATTTAATATATTTTCTACAAGGATGGTGAGGAGATTTACTGAGAACACTCCAACCACTGCAGAACCTTACACACAATCATCAACATCAACAAATGTCAACAGGGCAATTAGCCCTGTGCTGTTTCTAACCAGCAGGCAGGGTCTCTCCTGAACAGCAAACGTATCGCCATTTCAGTGAGTTTTTAAGCAACTCTATACAAATCAACATTATCAGAGCAGTGTGATAGCACTGGGGGAAGCATGCAGAGGGAGATTTACCAGGTTATTGTCTTGGGGGCTGAAGAGTTTCAGTAATGGAGAGAGATTGGACAGACTGGGGTTGTTTTCCTTAGAGCAGATTGAGATTGTGGGACGTGATTGAGATGTATAAAATGATGAGGGGCATAGATCGGGTAGGCAGGAAGGAACCTCCCCGCACCCTTGAAGGAGGGATCAATGACTGGTAGAGGGGCATAGTTTTAAAGTAAGAGGTAGGTGGTTTCAAGGGGGATGTGAGGGAAAACATTTTCACTCAAAGGGTGATGGAGATCTGGAACTCACTGCCTGCAAGGGTGAGAGAGGCAGAAATGCTCATCACATTGAAGGACGACTTAGATGTGCACTTGCAATCCAAGGCTAGACTCACATTAAGTAGTCTTTGATGTTTCATATGTATATTGCTGCATAAATAGGGGCTTGGATAAGGTGAATAGTCAAGGTCTTTTCCCCAGGGCAGGGAGTCCAAAACTAGAGGACATTGGTTTCAGGTTAAAGCGACCTGAGGGATAACGTTATCACACAGAGGGTAGTGTGTTTTTTGGAATGAGCTGACAGAGGAAGTGGTAGAAGTGGGTACAATAACAACCTTTAAGAGACATTTGGAAAGATGCATGGATAGGAAGGGTTTTGACGGATATGGGCCAAACACAAGCAAATGCAGCTAGTTCTGTTTGGAGACTTCGTTAGCATGGACAAGTTGGGCCAAAGGGCCTAGTTCGGTTCTGTGACCTTACAAATGGGAGTCTGGTATTTGAAAACAGAGAGATGGTTATTTTTAACTGGCATGGAAGATGCTCAAAGTGGGGTGTGGCATGGGGACAGTGACGGTTACTCCAGGATGTTGATAGTGTGGGTGTGGGGTGAACTGTGCATAATCCCCAGGATTGACAGTGGGGTGGGGGTTGGGACAGTGACAGTAACTCCTGGGATGTTGACACTGTGGGGGGTGGGGTTAGTGATGGTAACCCCCAGGATTTGATACAATAGGGGTTGGGGATAGTGATGGTAATACCATTAAACATCAAGAGGGCAATGGTTGGATTTGACCATCCATAGTTAACATACATCTTTTGAAGTGTAGACTGATGGAAACTTTGTAACGATGTGAAATCTCAGTTGTTTTATTTCTCCTTTCTGTCAGTTATTATCCTGTCATAGAAGATAACATCTGCAAAAAGAAAGACAATTTCAACATCCAATCTTTTATTTCTTCTTTGTCTTGTTTTGTTCCAGTTCTTCTTGCTGATGTTTTCCTCACCCCGAGTCAATAAAGTGGAGGTTCCGATTGGGAATCGTCTTGTTTGTGAGTGTGTATTGTGTCGAGGTACAGGACCGTACTTTCAATGGTACCTTCAAAGGTAAGCCTTAAACAATGCCAGCGGGAATTACAACTTTAGCTCAGAGAGCTGGCCATTGAATTCTTCCAGTCCCAGCACCAAGGCAGATACCTTGTTGCGATCACCAGGAATTGGAACGATATTTAATGTGACCACAAATTCAATCAACCTCAGAGCTAGGTAATTCATTCTTCATCTTTGATCTGTGCTTGTTCTTCACTGGAGTCCAGCTGAAGTCTTGACAGGAACACTCTCTAAAAAATTACTTCAGAAACTCAGCAGGTCGGCAGCATCTGTAGGGAGAAGGGAGAGAGAGAGTAATATCCTTTCTTAGGTAAGGGAGGCCTTCGTAGCGAGACGATTCAAGTCCAAGTGCAGAGATGTCTCTTTACAATTGGACACGGTGAGACCACACCCTGGAGAACTCTGTGTGCAGTTTGGGGTTTCCTTATTTGAGGAAGGATATTGTGCCTATGGAGGGAGTGCAGTGAAGGTTTCCCAGAATAATTCCTGGGATGGCAGGACTGACAGATGGAGAGAGACAGGAATGGTTCGGATGATATTCACTGGAGTTTAGAAGAATTAAGGGAGAAATCTCATAGAAACCTATAAATTTGAACAAGGATGAAACAGGGTGTTCCCGGTGACTGGGCAGAGAGTCAGAACTAGAGGGTCATGGTCAAAAGGAAATGGAGTCAGACTGAGATGGGGAGAAATGTCTTCTCCCTACTCTCTGGGTGCCTGTGGAATTCTCTGTCACAGAAAGCAGTCAGGGCCAGAATACTGAATGTTGTTCAGGAAGGAGTTGGATTGAGTTCTTGGGGGGGAAAAGGAAGGGTACGGGGAGACAGGGGACTGTGTTGGGTGATCAGCCATGATCCCTTTGAATGGGTGGAGCAGGCTAGAGGGGCCGATTGGCCTCCCCACGATGATATTTTCGATGTTTCTCTATGAATGGCCCAGTTGCCGCTGATAGGTGGAGGACAAGGGAAGTTTTGCCTCGATATATGCAGGCCGTGAAAATGAAGGACAGTAATTTCTAGTTGACAATTTAGAGAGAGTGGGTGCAGACTGATCTTTTGAGTTTAGCATGGAATAATTTGAGTTGGATTGGTGGGATATTGTCAATGAGAGAGGCTGCACAGAAACAATGATGTTAATGCAATGGTAATAGTTTGGAGAGAAGTTTACACACAGGAGTGTTGGCAGGGGGTCAGGGCAACAGCGAACAGGAATCAATGGGGTTGGTGTTTGCTGAAGGGATGATGTTATTGACAGGAAATCCCTCTCTGAATCCAGCGCAGGCACACAGCACTGAGATGGCAGTACTCATTGTCCCACTGTTTCTGATCCTTTCTCTCCTCATATTGCTTCCCATTAAACTTCAGGATTGGAAACAAGGTGGGTGAGACATTCCAGTAGGTAACCCCAGTGATCGTTCTCCAGTTGGCACTCGATGTAGGTTTCAAACTGATGTTGCTCACATAGTGTATGAGGATTGCGTATGAGAGAGTGTGTGTGTGTGTAGTGCATTTGATGAGCGTATGAAAGTGTACGTCTTTGTGAGAGAGAGGCACACACACATTCTCATTGACACTTACACACTCACTCAGTCACTTCTGCAGTGCACCTTGTAGATCACACTTGAGAAGCTGAACACCATCCGGGGACAACACGGCCCCTGCTTAATTGACATCACGTCCATTCCCTCCACACCCGCGTTCAGTAGCAGCTACGAGATGCCCTTCAGAAATTCACCAAAGATCCTCAGGCAGCACCTTCCAAACCCACAACCATGTCCATCTAGAAGGACAAGCACAGCAGATACATGAGAATACCACCTCCTGCAAGTTTCCCTCTGAGCCACTCACCATCCCAACTTGGAAATATATCAGCATTCATTTAGTGTTGCTGGGTCAAAATCCTGTAGTTCCCTCTCTAATGATATTGTGGGTCTACCTACAGCACAGGGACTGCAGTGGTTCAAGAAGGCAGCTCATTACCTCTTTCTCAAGGGGCCAACTAAAGATGGATAATAATTTCTAGGCCAAGCCAGTGATTTTTACCCACTAGTGGATTAAAAAAGAAATAAAGCAATATTTGGGAACGTGCTTTGTGAGGATGTGGGCAGATTGAACAAGTGGCAGATGAAATTTCTTGGGGAGACATGCAAACAAATGTGATGTGTTCAGAGGAATGGTCCGCACAGGTATAAACTAAAGGTTAAAATTGGAATAATTGTTGCTTGCTCATCAGTCAAAGAATCCAGATTCATTTACCAGCAGGAGAAGCTGAATATAGAACATGGAACATAGAAGGATACAGCGCAGTACAGGCCCTTCGGCCCTCGATGTTGCGCCGACCGAGTCCTACCTAACCTATACTAGCCCAATAACTTCCAAATGCCTATCCAATGCCCGCTTAAATGAACATAAAGAAGGAGAGTTCACCACTGATACGGGCAGGGCATTCCATGAACTCACAACCCGCTGTGTGAAGAATCTACCCCTAACATCTGTCCTATACCTACCACCCCTTAATTTAAAGCTATGTCCCCTAGTAACACCTGACTCCATTAGCGGTAAAAGGTTCTTAGTATCTACCCTATCTAAACCCCTAATCATCTTATACACTTCTATCAGATCTCCCCTAAACCTTCTCTTCTCCAATGAGAACAGCCCCAAGTGCCTCAGCCTTTCCTCATAAGATTTTCCTACCATTCCAGGCAACATCCTGGTAAACCTCCTCTGCACTCGTTCTAAAGCTTCCACATCCTTCCTATAGTATGGCGACCAAAACTGCACACAATACTCCAGATGAGGCCTCACCAGTGTCTTATACAACTGCAACATGACCTCAGGACTCCGGAACTCAATTCCTCTGCCAATAAAGCCCAGTACACCATATGCCTTCCTCACAGCACTATTTACCTGGGTGGCAACTTTCAGAGATCTGTGTACATAGACACCAAGATCCCTCTGCTCATCCACACTACCAAGTAGCCTACCATTAGCCCAGTAATCCATCATCTTGTTATTCCTACCAAAGTGAACGACTTCGCACTTAGCTACATTGAATTCCATTTGCCACATTTCCGCCCAGCTCTGCAACTTATCTATATCCCGCTGTAACCTACCACTTCCTTCCTCACTATCCACAACTCCACCAACTTTTGTGTCATCCGCAAACTTGCTTACCCAGCTTTCAAGTCCTTCCTCTAGATCATTTATAAAGATAACAAAAAGCAATGGTCCCAAAACAGATCCTTGTGGTACACCGCTAGTAACTGCGCTCCAAGATGAACATAATCCATCAACTACTACCCTCTGTCTCCTTCCAGCCAGCCAATTCCTAATCCAAACCTCTAATGTATCCTCAATGCCATACCTCCGAAGTTTTAGCATTAGCCTACCATGGGGAACCTTATCGAACGCCTTACTAAAATCCATATACACAACATCTACTGCTTTACCCTCGTCCACTTCCTTAGTCACCTTCTCAAAGAACTCAACAAGGTTTGTGAGGCACGACCTGCCCTTCACAAAACCATGCTGGCTATCCCTGATCACGTTATTCCTACCCAGATGTTCATAAATCTTATCCCTTACCATTCTCTCTAAGACTTTGCCCACCACTGAAGTCAGACTCACTGGCCTATAGTTACTAGGGCTATCCCTACTCCCTTTCTTGAACAATGGGACCACATTCGCTATCCTCCAGTCCTCTGGTACTATTCCCGTTGACAATGACGACATAAAAATCCAGGCCAATGGCTCTGCTATCTCCTCCCTAGCTTCCCATAGGATCCTGGGGTAAATGCCATCAGGCCCAGGAGACTTATCTATATTCATCCTTTCCAATATTCCCAAAACCTCTTCCCTGCATATTTCCAGGGCATCCATTCTAATTATTTGTGATTCCATATTCACATCAGCAACAGTGTCCTGTTCCTGAGTGAATACTGATGAAAAGTACTGATTTAATGTCTCTCCAATCTCCTCCGCCTCCACACACAACTTCCCACTACTATCCTTGACTGGACCAATACCTACCCTAGTCATCCTTTTATTCTTGACATACCTATAGAAAGCCTTTGGGTTTTCCCTAATCCTACCAGCTAAAGACTTTTCATGTCCCCTTCTCGCTTCTCTTAGCTCCCTCTTTAGCTCCTTCCTGGCTACCTTATAACTCTCAATCGCCCCTACTGAACCTTCACGCCTCATCTTTACATATGCCGCCTTCTTCCCTTTCACAAGGGACTCCAATTCCTTACTAAACCACGGCTGCCTCACAAGGCCCTTTACACCATGCCTGACTGGTACATACCTATCGAGGACACGCAGTAGCTGCTCCTTGAACAATCCCCACATCTCATTAGTGTTCTTCTCTTGAAGCCTGTTTTTCCAATCCACACAACCTAAGTCATGCCTCACTGCATCATAATTTCCCTGCCCCCAGCTATAGCTCTTGCCCTGCGGCGCACGATTATCCCTCTCCATCACTAAAATAAAAGTCACCGAGTTGTGGTCACTGTCCCCGAAGTGCTCACCTACCTCCAAGTATTTATTTACAGTAAAACTTTCCCATGTTCTTTCTGTCTTATTTTCTCCAGCTGTTTTTTTCTGGCATGTTCCTGGCAACACAGGTAAGTTAGTGAGGTGGTTAGCAACTTCGAACAACATTCAAACACTGTCCAAATGATCTGAAAATCACTCTGGGGTGCAAACCCAGCAATTTTACATCAGTTAGACAAATTGGAGCAAATGAACCGTTGTGTCTGACTCGTTTGCAAATCTAAAGCACAAGAGTTCAAATCGAGGACACATTCTCAATTTCCGTTAGACAGTGAACTGAGTGTTGGTCAGTCCCATTAGCGGTGAGGTTATTCATTGCAGTTGGAAGAATTGAAAAAGGCAACTTATCATCTGAATAGGAGAGAAAGTTCAAAATGTCAGTGCAAAGGCTACCGCAGGTCACAAGGAAGACATTTATTGCGAATAGAATGGAGTATGTAAGTTCGTGGGCGGCACGGTGGCACAGTGGTTAGCACTGCTGCCTCACAGCGCCTGAGACCCGGGTTCAATACCCAACTCAGGCGACTGACTGTGTGGAATTTGCACGTTCTCCCCGTGTCTGCGTGGGTTTCCTCCGGGTGCTCCGGTTTTCTCCCACAGTCACAAAGATGTGCGGGTCAGGTGAATTGGCCATGCTAAATTGTCAGTAGTGTTAGGTAAGGGGTAAATGTAGGTGTATGGGTGGGTTGCGCTTCGGCGGGTCGGTGTGGACTTGTTGGGCCGAAGGGCCTGTTTCCACACTGTAAGTAATCTAATCTAATCTAGGTAATTGTTACTGCAACTGTACAAGGGATTGAGGTTTCCACATCCGGAATACTGCAGACAGTGTTGGTCCCATTCCTTGAGGAGGGATGTAATTGAATTGGAGGGAGTTCAAAGGAGATCACTGAATTGATTGTCCAGATGAAAGTTTAGTCTTATGAAAAGAGACTAGTACAGTTTTGATCTCTTTACTTGAGGACAGATGCAGTTTATACTTGGGGTGGTTCAGAGGAGATTCACTCAATCGTTTCCAGAGATGAAGGGTTTGTCTTAGATGAGAGATTGAGCAGTTTCTCTGGAGTTTGGAAGAGAGGAGATCTAACTGAAGGTTATAAGATGCTAAAGGGGGTATTGACAAAGGAGTTGGAGAGATATTTGCTCACGTGGGAGAATCTAGAATAAAAGGTTATCATTTCATGTTAAGGGGCTGGGCAGACTGAAAACAGAGGTAAGGAGCAACAAATACACTCAAATGAGGAGGGAACATCATCTGTGGGACCATCACCCCCCACACCACCACTTACTGCATAAATTGGAGGAGGAGGAGACAGACTGATTGTTAATTAGAGATGGGTCAAAGGGAATGTTTGCAGGAAAGTGAAGTTGAGACTGAGACGGGATCAGCTGCGATGGTATGGAATAGCAGAGCAGATTCCTGAGGGGCCCAGGTGGACTCGACCTGATGCCAACCTGGATGTACTTTTGGAGTTAATTGTTAGTTAATAGCAAAACTGCTAGGAGGGAGAAAATGAAGTTTGATTTAACAAAATAGATTTTAATTCGTGAACATTCAAAAATAAAGACAAACACGATTCAACACAAATTTGGTGAAGGGCGTTGGTTAAAAGAAATGGAAAGACAATACATTTAGGAGGTTAAAAAATAACTAGAGCAGGTTTGGAGCAGAGGGAGCTGGGGGTATATGTCCACAGATCAGTGAAGGCGGTATAACAGGGAGAGAGCAGTTAATAAAACCCACAGCATTCTTGGTTTTATTAATAAGGGCATAGAGTCCGAGAACAAGGAGGTGATGTTGAAGTTATAAAAGACACTGGTGGACGTCAGCTGGTGTGTCAGAGAGAGAGGGAGAGAGTGATAACTGGTAGGTGGTGGTTTAACCTGAGGGTTACCATGCCTCTCATGAGGGGAGAGATGGAGAAGGACTGTCCTTCATGGTAACCTCAGTCAGTGAGAGATTTAAACCCCTGCGGTCGATGTTACTCCATATGTCAAACCAGCCATCCAGCCAACTGAGCTAACCCAACACAAAGCAGAGGGCAGAAAAGAAATTAATTTCAGTGACAGCAAGTATTGAATGGAGAATATTAGATTATGTTGGAGATGCACCTTTGATCTTTGTGTGTAACACCTTACCTTCACAAGCAACAGAAGCTGAATTTAGAAATGCATTTGACAAAGGGAGTTGACCTTCTATTATCCAGGCTGGTTTTGTTCTGTTCTGGACACCTTACTAAAGGAAGGATGTTCAAACCCTGGACACAATGTGAGGGAGATGTACGAGAATGATACCAATGATGAGGGATTTTAGATGCAGGGAAAAGTTCAGGAGATTGAGCTTATTCTCCTTCGAACAGAGAAGATGAAGTGGTGACCTTATTGAGGTGTTGAAAGTTTGAACAATTCTGACGGGAAAGTAAGTTCTTGTTTCCAACTCATTGGTCTATTAGTAACTGGCTGGTAGAATTTCAAGATTGTCAGTGAGAGAGTGAGATGAGGAGAAACTTATTTGGATTGTTGGGCTTTGAATGTGCTGCTTCAGGGTGTGGTGGAGGCAGATTTCACAGGAGGTTTGAAAAGAGAGCTGGTTATAAATTTGGAAGGGATGATGTTAGAGGGCTATAGAGATAGGGCTGGAGAGTGGGACTAGCTGGGTAGCTCATTCAGGAGCTGGTACAGACACAAATGGCCTCCTTCTGTACAGTAAAACTTTATGATTCTGTGAACGCAGAAGTTCTCAGCCACATTCTGGACAATTCCAGGAGGTCATTCCGTGGGACCTTGGCTCAGTGACCTTGTTGCCAGGAGTTTTCATACAGGCACAGCAGCAAATTGTTGTCATGATTAGAATTGGAACTCGGTTGGGTGATGATCTGGAAATATTTCATTCCAGGGGAGGCGATGGGAAATTGAGCTGAGAGCCCAAGTGAGGACAGACCTGCAAGAAATTTCGAACACGCAGAGATCGGGTCAAGATGATTGAATGGTGAGCATTAATCTGTGAGCTGCTGATCCTACACCGTCACGTATTGGTCAGCGTTCATGCTGGTATTCGTCTGATTGGAAAGATCGACAAAAACAAATCTCTTCCTGGAAGTGTTGGGGAGGGAAGTTTGGGTTGTTTCCTTTACAACAGAGAAGGTTGATGGGTGAGGGGGACTTGATAGGTAAGATTGGGAGTGTTGTAGAGCAGAGAGCCCGAGGGTTTCAGGTGCATAATTCTTTGAAGTTGTGTCACATGTAGACAAGGTGTTTAAGAAGGTGGTTTCGAACATTTGCCTTCATAGTTTTTAAACTGAAGGGTAAGAGGTTTAGGGATGGATTTGAAGATTGTTTCACCCAGAGGATGGTGGGGATCTGGAACGTGTGAAAATAAAATATTTGAACTTTCAGTATCTATTTGAAATCACTAATTGCTCCAGTGTGTGGAAATGCCACTTTGTAACTGCAGGGAGTTCCATGATATATTAATGTGGAATATTCATGTAAAGGAGCAGGAGGAGACCATTCAACCCATTCAGCATGCTCCACCATTCAATGGCTGATGTGTGACCTGACTCCGTAGACCTACTTTTGGCCCCTATTCCCCTTAATAACTTTGCTGAACAAAAACACTATCTCTCAGATTTAAAACTAACAACTGATCCAGCAATGCCTGCTGTTTGCGGAAGAGAATTCCAAACCTCTCCCAGCCTTTGTGAATAGTCGTACTTCAACATCTCTCCTGGACTGTCTGGCCCTAATTCTCTGGCTTTGCCTTCTCAAGTTCTAGGATCTCCAACCAGTGGAGATACTTTCAATTTCCATACCCTGTCTTTTCCGGTTAATATCTTTGATCAGATCATCCATAAACCCTTAAATTCTGGACAGAACAGGCTTAATTTGTGTAATCTCTCCTCATAACTTAACCCCTGAAGTCCAGGTATCATTCTTGTAAACTCACGCTGTGCTTTCTCCCAGGCCAATCTATCCTTCCTCAGGTGTGGTGCCCATATCTGCTCCAAGTGGTGTTGAACCAGGGTTTTGTATAACTGCAGCATCCCTTCTGCATTTTTGTACACCCGATCTCTCAATATAAAGGCCAACTTTCAATTAGCTTTCTTCAGGCAATGAATGATAGAAATAAAACGAAACAGAAATTGTTGGAGAAACTCAGCAGGGACAGATAGTATTTGCCACCTGGGGACTGACTCTTTATTTTTGCTGGAGCTGTGTACTGTTCCGTAAAGAACACGGGCACACAATGGCAACTATTCATTTTGTTTACAAGCCTGGAGATTCTCGAACAAGGGGGTGTACTCTGAGAATTATTATTAAATGGTGGAAAATCAAAGGCTTTCCGTATGTCTGAAGGAGGCTGTGTGCGATGGGTATGACTCAATTTGGAATTTGTAGCAGAGACCCTGAGGAAGACAGAACAATATTGATTCGTCGTGATTTCATTCCTTTATTCCTTAGAGGCATATATATGGTTAGAATCTTCCCTGATTGAGCCATTCCAACAATCTCAGTCTCCAGTCAGGAGTGTGATGGAATGCTCCCGCCTTGCTTGAACAGTTGCAGCTCCAACAACACTCGAAGCTAGACATCATTGAGGGACTAAGCAGCTCCACTTGGTTGGAACCACATCCACAAGCATTCACTTCCTCTACTACCCATGCTCAGTAGCAGCAGTGTGTACCATCTACAAGATGTACTGCAGTAGTACACAAAAGATCCTCAGGCAACACCTTCAAAACTCACAACCACTTCCATCTAGAAGGACAAGTACAGCAGATACGTGGGAACATCCACCGTCTACAAATTCCCCTTCCGGCCACTGTGTCCTGACATGGAAATATAACACTGTTCCTTCAGTGTCATTGTGTCAAAATCCTGGAATTCCCTCCCTCAGGGCAATGTGTGTCTATCTACAGATCATGGACTGCAGCAGTTCAAGAGAGCAGCTTGTGCCTACCTTCTCAAGGGGGCAACAAATGCTGGGTGTTCAAAGTTTATAGAGATTTGAAGCTCGGGTGCTCGTTGTTGTGGTTCTGTTCACCAAGCTGGGAATTTGTGTTGCAGACGTTTTGTCCCCTGTCTAGGTGACATCCTCAGTGCTTGGGAGCCTCCTGTGAAGCGCTTCTGTGTTTCCTCTGGCATTTCGTGATTTGTATCTGCTGCTTCCGGTTGTCAGTTCCAGCTGTCCACTGCAGTGGCTAGTACATTGGGTCCAGGTCGATGTGTGTGTTGATAGAATCTGTGGATGAGTGCCATGCTTCTAGGAATTCCCTGGCTGTTCTCTGTTTGGCTTGTCCTATAATAGTAGTGTTGGCCCAGTCGAACTCCTGTTGCCTGTCATCCGTGTGTGTGGCTACTAAGGATAGCTGGTCGAGTCATTTTGTGGCTAGTTGGTGTTCATGGATACGGATCGTTAGCTGTCTTCCTGTTTGTCCTATGTAGTGTTTGGTGTAGTCCTTGCATGGGATTTCATACACTACGTTGGTTTTGCTCATGCTGGGTATCGGGTCCTTTGTCCTGGTGAGTTGTCGTCTGAGAGTGGCTGTTGGTTTGTGTGCTGGTATGAGTCCTAGTGGTCGTAGTAGTCTGGCTGTCAGTTCAGAAATGTTCTTGATGTATGATAACGTGGCTAGTCCTTTGGGTTGTAGCATGTCCTCACTCCATTGTCTTTCCCTTAGGCATCTGTTGATGAAATTGTGGGGGTATCCGTTTTTGGCAAATACATTGTAGAGGTGTTCTTCTTCCTCTTTTTGCAGTTCTGGTGTGCTGCAGTGTGTTGTGGCCCTTTTGAACAGTGTCTTGATGCAACTTCTTTTGTGTGTGTTGGGGTGGTTGCTTTTGTAGTTCAGGACTTGGTCTGTGTGTGTGGCTTTCCTGTACATCTTTGTGGTGAATTCTCCATTCGGTATTCTCTGTACCATACGTCTAGGAATGGGAGTTGGTTGTCCTTTTCTTCCTCTGAATCTGAATCTGATTCCGGTGTGTGTGTTCTTTGTGTGTTTTTAATGATTACAAAGGTGTCATCTACATATCTGACCGAGTTTGGGTTGTATTTGTGGTATGACTGTTTGTTCTAATCTCTGCATTACAGCTTCTGCTATGAGTTCAGAGATGCATGAGCCCATGGGTGTGCCGTTGATTTGTTCATATATTTGTTGAATGTGAAGTGTGTTTTGAGGCATAGGTCCAGTAGTTTGAGTATGCAGTCTTTGTTGATAGGTTCCCTGTCTTGTGGTCTGTTCTGCATGTCCAGCAGGTTGGCTATTGTTTCTCTGGCTAGGGTTTTGTCGATACAGGTGTACAGTGCCGTTACAAGGAATGAGACCATAGTTTCTTCCTTGTCTCTATGTATATTTCTAATGTCCAAGAAATCCTGTGTTGACTGTGTGGTGTCTGGATCAGCTGATTAGGTGTTTCAGTTTCTGTTGTAGTTCTTTAGCCAGTTTGCATGATTGTGTGATGATACTTTGTTTGTTGTGTCTCAGACACAACATACAGTGAGACAAAGTATTGTACCCCTGATAACAAGGAAAAGACAAAAATAAAATCTCAACACCAAGGAGAGGGAAGCACTAAAAACACTAAGAAATGATAAGAACATAATCATACTAACAGCCGACAAAGACACCATGACCGTCATCCTGGACAAAGCAGAGTACATCCAGAAAGCGCAACAATACTTGCAGATACCAACACATACCAAAAGAGAGAGTTTGACCCCACCCCACAGCTCACCAATAGGATAAACAACACACTGAGGAACCTACAAAAAATGGACAGATAACCAGGTTTGACCGACAGAGAATGCAACCTGAAAGCAACACCACCCCCAGATTCTATGGACTACCTAAAGTGCACAAACCAGACCAGACCTCAGACCCATCGTATCGCTGCTAGGGACACCATCACACAAACTGGCTAAAGAACTACAATAGAAACTGAAACACCTGATCAGTGGACCCAGACACTCCATACAGTCAACACAGGAATTCTTGGACATCATCAGAAGCAAGGAAGAAACTATGGTCTCATTCAATGTAACGGCACTGTACACCTCTATCGACAAAACCCGAGCCAGAGAAACAATAGCCAACCTGCTGGACATACAAGACGGTGGACCTATCAACAAAGACTGCATACTCAAACTACTGGACCTGTGCCTCACAACACACTTCACATTCAACAACCAAATATATGAACAAATCAATGGCACACCCATGGGCTCACGTATCTCTGGACTCATAGCAGAAGCGGTAATGCAAAGGTTAGAACAAACAGTCTTACTGCAAATTCAACCCAAACTCTGGGTCAGATATGTAGATGATTACCTTTGTAATCGTTAAAAACACAGAAATAGAGAACACACACACCGGATCATCAACACCACACTCACAGGAATCAGATTCTCTAGAGAGAAAGAAAAGGACAACCAACTCCCATTCCTAGACGGGATGGTACAGAGATCACCAAATGGAGAATTCACCACAAAGGTATACAGGAAAACCACACACAGACCAAGTCCTGAACTACGAAAGCAACCACCCCAACACACAAGAAGTTGCATCAAGACACTGTTCAAAAGGGCCACAACGCACTGCAGCACACCAGGACTGCAAAACGTGGAAGAACACCCCTTCAATGTATTCGCCAACAATGGATACCCCCGCAATTTCATCAGCAGATGACTAAGGGAAAGACAACGGAATGAGGACCTGCCAAAACCCAAAGGACTAGCCACGTTACCATACATCAAGAACATTTCTGAACTGACATCCAGATTGCTACGACCACTAGGACTCGTAACAGCCACTCTCAGACGACAATTTACCAGGACAAAGGACCCGATACCCAGCATGAGCAAAACCAACGTAGTGTACAAAATCCCATGCAAGGACTGCACAAAACACTACATAGGACAAACAGGAAGACAGCTAACGATCCGTATCCATGAACACCAACTAGCCATGAAACGACACGACCAGCTATCCTTAGTAGCCACGCACGTGGATGACAAGCAACAGGAGTTCAACTGGGACAACACTACTATTATAGGACAAGCCAAACAGAGAACAGCCAGGTAATTCCTAGAGGCATGGCACTCGTCCACAGATTCTATCAACAAACACATCGACCTGGACCCTATATACCGGCCACTGCAGCGGACAGCTGGAATTGACAACTGGAAGTGGCAGAGACAAACCACTATAAATGCCGGAGGAAACATCCCATAAGTGCTTCACAGGAGGCTCCCAACCACTGAGGATATCACCTAGACGGGACAAAATGTCTGTAACACAAATTCCCAGCTCGGTGAACAGAACCACAACAATAAATGCTGGGTCCAGCAGGTGATGCCCATGTGCCATGAGCGAATAATAGTAACAAAAAAAATTCTAAATGACCCCAGGGCCTCTACCTTCCTATATGAGCTTGTTCTGGGAGGGTGGGCACAAACTTTGTAGTGAATGTTGATGCAAAATACACAGTCGATGTTGTAGAGTCACCTGGTTTGTGAACTGCTTTGAAAGTTCGATATATCGCCAAGAGTTTTGGTTTATATTTGTGCTGGGTTGGGGCTGTGACCTTAATTATCAGTTTGAGGCATCGTTTGCTGTTGGTTTAACATTCTGACCTCTCACCTTTCGGTTCACTTTGCATTATTGTTTCTTGATCATAGATGTCTCAAAAACAGAGAGCAGTTTGGTGTATTCAGTTTTCACCATCTCAAAAATAAGCAATGCTGGTAAAAGATAGTGTGTGTACTTTACTAACATTTCTGGTTTAGTCAAAGTGGAGATTTTCTCTAGCTTATCTTAACCCTCTAAAACCCAGCCACTTTTAAACATCGCTACTGAGAAAGGCCAATTTTGATGGTATTAGCAAGAACTTTCAAAAGGTCACAAAGGGATGGCTGGAAAATTGAAAGCCTTTTAGAAATGAGATAACCAGAGTCCAGAGAAAGTATATACCTGTTAGGGTGAAAGGGAATGCTGGATGACTAAAGAAATTGAGACTTTGCTTAAGAAAAAGGAAGCATATATCAGGGATAGACAGGATAGATTGAGTGAATCCTTCAGGGAGTATAAAGGCAGTAGAAGTATACTTAAGAGCGAAATCAGGAGGGCAAAAAGGGGACATGAGATAGCTTTGGCAAATAAAATTAAGGAGAATCCAAAGGGTTTTTACAAATACATCAAGGGCAAAAGGGTAACTAGGGAGAGAATAGGGCCCCTCCAAGATCTTCTTGGATAAAGTGAGGACTGCGGATGCTGGAGATCATAGCTGAAAATGTGTTACTGGAAAAGTGCAGCAGGTCAGGCAGCATCCAAGAGCAGGAAAATCGACGTTTCGGGCATGATCCCTTCTGCTCCTTGGATGCTGCCTGACCTGCTGCACTTTTCCAGCAACACATTTTCAGCCCCTCAAAGATCAGCAAGGTGGCCTTTGTGTGGAGCTGCTGGAGATGGGGGAGATACTAAACGAGGATTTTGCATCAGTATTTACTGTGGAAAAGGATATGGAAGGTATTGAATGTAGGGAAACAGATAGTGACATCTTAAAAAATGTCCATATTACAGAGGAGGAAGTGTTGGATGTCTTGAAACGCATAAAAGTGGATAAATCCCCAGGACCTGATCAGGTGTACCCGAGAACTCTGTGGGAAGCTAGAGAAGCGATTGCTGGGCCTCTTGCTGAAATATTTGATCATTGGTAGTCACAGATGAGGGGCCGGAAGACTGGAGGTTGGCTAAGGTGGTGCCACTTTAAGAAAGGTGGTAAGGATAAGTGAGGTAATAATAGACTAGTGAGCCTGACATCGATGGTGGGCAAGTTGTTGGAGGGAATCCTGAGGGACAGGACATACATGTATTTGGAAAGGCAAGGACTGATCAGGGATAGTCAACATGGCTTTTGTGCTTGGGAAATCATGTCTCATAAACTTGATTGAGTTTTTTGAAGAAGTAACAAAGAGGATTGATGAGGGCAGACCGGTGGATGTGATCTATATGGATTTCAGTCAGGCATTCAACAAGGTTCCCCCATGGGAGATTTAAGAACTTACCTTGGCGCCAACGGTCATTTTGCAGCAGAGAGCGGCGGGTCTTGGGCGGAAGTGACGTTGGAACGCAAAGCTGGTCGGGAAGGTAAGTGATTGTTATTTGAGTGGGTGTGTTCTAGACCCCACGTCCTACAAAGTACGGCCTCTGTTACCCTAAATTAAATGTCCACAGACTTACCCCAAAAAAGAGGGTCCAAGGAAGTTCCTGTGGAGTGAAGAGTGAGGCTTTAACTCCGGAGTCATTGACAAGCATTTTGACAGCAGAGGAAGAGACGGGGACTGGTTTAAAAATTTACTTTTTATGGTTTATCTATTAATTCTTTTTTAGAAAAAGACTATAGCAGAGGGGTATCAGAAAGTATTTTAAATGAAATTTATACAAAGTAATGTAGTAATTAACTAAGCAGAGATGGCTGGGCAGGTAATGTGCTGTAGCTGTATGATGTGGGAGATGGCTGTTCCCCTTGTGAATGGCAGTGACCACATCTGCAGCAAGTGTTCGTTGCTGGAAGAACTCCAGCTCAGAGTTGATGATCTGGAATCTGAGCTTCAAACACTGCGGCACATCCGGGAAGGGGAAGCATTACCTGGATGCTTTGTTTCAGGAGGCAGTCACACCTGGGAGATTAAGTAATTCACATTCAGCTAGTGATCAGGGACATTAGAATGTGACTGTAAGTGAGGCAGGTAGGGGGAACCTGAGTTCTGGAGTGCAGGAGCCTCAGCCCTTGACCTTGTCCAACAGATATGACATTCTTGCTCCCTGTATGGATGAGGAAAAGGGCTCTGGACAGGATGAGCTAGCTGACCACGGCACCATGGTGCAGAAGGCCATTCAAGAGTGGGGGGAAGCAAAAAGGCAAGTAGTTATTATAGGGGATTCTATAATTAGGGAGACAGATAATATCCTATGCAAGCCGGATCGGGTGTCTCGCATGGTGTGTTGCCTGTCCCGTGCCAGGGTGCGGGACTGGCTTGAAAGGATATTGGAGCAGGAGGGGGAGGATCCAGTTGTTGTAGTCCACGTTGGTATTAACAACGTAGGCAAAGCTAGGGTGGAGGACCTGTTTGGGGACTATCAAGCTCTAGGAAGGAAATTGAAGTACAGGTCCTCAAGGGTCATAATCTCCGGATTACTGCCTGAGCCACATGCCAATTGGCACAGGGATAAGAAAATTAGGGAAGTAAACACGTGGCTAAGGGATTGGTGTGGGAAAGAGGGGGGCATTGGCATCAGTTTTGGAACCCGGGGAATCTGTACCATTGGGACGGTCTCCACCTGAACCGATCTGGTACCAATGTTCCAGCAAAGGGGATAAATAGGGTGGTCAGTAGAACTTTAAACTTCTGAGTTGGGGGGGGGGTGGGGGGAAGAGAAAGTAAAAGCGACAGGGAGTATGGAGTTAAATGGAAAGACAAGCACGAGGATAACATGTATACAGGTGGATTTAAGCTTGAGGCAGACTAGGAATGCAACAAAAAGTAAGGATAACTTCGGACATCTGGGCGGCACGGTGGCACAGTGGTTAGCACTGCTGCCTCACAGCGCCTGAGACCCGGGTTCATTTCCCGACTCAGGCGATTGACTGTGTGGAGTTTGCACGTTCTCCCCGTGTCTGCATGGGTTTCCTCCGGGTGCTCCGGTTTCCTCCCACAATCCAAAGATGTGCGGGTTAGGTGAATTGGCCATGCTAAATTGCCCGTAGTGTTAGGTTGGGGTAAATGTAGGAGTATGGGTGGGTGGCGCTTAAGTGGGTCGGTGTGGACTTGTTGGGCTGAAGGGCCTGTTTCCACACTAAGTCTAATCTAATCTAATCTAATCTTATGACTTCCAATATCTGTAATGATAAGAAAGTTAGCATTAAGGCACTTTACCTGAATGCTCGTAGTATTTGTAACAAAGTAGATGAACTAACGACACAGATCATCATGAATGAGGTGGTCGGCATCAGAGACATGGCTGCGGGGGTTCAGGACTGGCAGTTAGACATCCAAGGATTTACAACTTATCGAAAAGACAGGGAGGTGGGCAGAGGGGGTGGGGTGGCCTTGTTAGTTAAGAACAAAATTAAATCTATGGCACTAAACGACATAGGGTCGGATGATGTGGAGTCTTTGGTTCCTCAATACCACCCACACAAAGGCAAAAAAAAAATGGGAGTTATGTACAGACCTCCTAACAGTCTGTACAGGGGCGCAACATTTACCGGGAAATAGAAAAGGCATCTCAGAAAGGCAAGGTCACGGTGATCATGGGGGACTTCAATATGCAGGTGGACTGGGTAAAGAACGTAGCCAGTGGATCCAAAGAAAGGGAATTCATGGAATGCTTACAGGATGGCTTTTTGGAACAGCTTGTCATGGAGCCCACAAGGGAGCAGGCTATACTGGACCTAGTGCTATGTAATGAACCAGACTTTATAAAAGATCTTAAAGTAAGGGAACAGTTAGGAAGCAGCAATCATAATATGATAGAGTTCAGTCTGCAGTTTGAAAGAGAAGGGAAAATCGGATGTAATGGTGTTACAGTTAAATAAAGGTAATTACGAGGGCATGAGAGAGGAACTGACGAAAGTCGACTAGAAGCAGCGCCTAGCGGGGAAGACAGTAGAGCAAAAATGGCAGGAGTTTGTAGGTATAATTGAGGACACTGTACAGAGGTTCATCCCCAAGAAAAGAAAGATTATCCGGGGAGGGATTAGACGGATTAGACAAAGGGAGTCAGAAAATGTATCAAAAAAAAAAGAGAGATCCTATAAAGTGGCCAAGAGCACTGGGAAATCTACAAAAACAAACAGAGGATAACAGCGAGAAATAAGGAAGGAGAGGATCAAATACGAAGGTAGGAGAGCCAGTAATATTAGAAATGATAGTAAAAGTTTCTTTCAATACATAAGAAACAAACGACAGGCAAAAGTAGACATTGGGCCACTTCAAACTGATGCTGGAAGGTTAGTGATGGGAGATAAGGAAATGGCTGGAGAATTTAACAAGTACTTTGCGTCAGTCTTCACAGTGGAAGACATGAGTAATATCCCAAAAATTAAAAGGAGTCAGAGGGCTGAGTTGAAGTATGGTTGCCATTACAAAAGACAGAGTGCAAAAAGGTCTTAAAAATGACAAATCTCCCCTGACCCCGATGTGCTACATCCTAGAGTTCTGAGGGAGGTGGCTGAGGAAATAGCAAAGGCGTTGGTTGAGATCATTCAAAAGTCACTGGAGTCAGGGAAAGTCCCAGATGATTGGAAGATCGCTGTTGTAACCCCCTTGTTCAAGAAAGGATCAAGACAAAAGATGGAAAATTATAGGCCAATTAGCCTAACCTCGGTTGCTGGTAAAATTCTAGAATGCATCTTTAAGGATGAGGTTTCTAAATTCTTGCAAGAGCAGGGTCAGATTAGAACAAATTAACATGGATTTAGTAAGGGAAGGTTATGCCTGACAAACCTGTTAGAATTCTTTGAAGAGGTGACAAGTAGGTTAAACCAGGGAAAGCCAGTGGATGTGGTCTATCTAGACTTCCAAAAGACCTTTGATAAGGTGCCACAAGGGAGGCTGCTGAGTAAGGTGAGGGCCCATGGTGTTCGAGGTGAACTACTGGCATGGATTGAGGATTGGCTGTCTGACAGAAGGCGGAGAATTGGGATAAGAGGTTCTTTTTCGGAATGGCAGCAGGTGACAAGCGGTGTCCCACAGGGTTCAGTGTTGGGGCCGCAGCTGTTCACGTTAATGTATTAATGATTTGGATGAGGGGACTGGGGGCATTCTAGCGAAGTTTGCCGATGATACAAAGTTAGGTGGACAGGCAGGTAGTACTGAGGAAGTGGGGAGGTTGCAGAAGGATCGAGATAGTTTGGGAGAGTGGTCCAGGACATGGCTGATGAAATTCAACGTGAGCAAACGTGAGGTCTTACACTTTGGAAAAAAAGAATACAAGCATGGACTACTTTCTAAACGGTGAGAAAATTCATAAAGCAAAGTACAAAGGGATCTGGGAGTGCTAGTCGAGGATTCTCTCAAGGTAAACACGCAGGTTGAATCCGTGATTAAGAAAGCGAATGCAATGTTGTCATTTGTCTCCAGAGGGTTGGAATATAAAAGCAGCGATGTACTACTGAGCCTTTATAAAGCTCTGGTTAGGCCCCATTTGGAGTACTGTGTCCATTTTTGGGCCCCACACCTCAGAAGGGACATACTGGCACTGGAGTGTGTCCAGTGGAGATTCACCCGGATGATCCCTGGAATGGCAGGACTAACATACGAGGAACGGCTGAGGATCCTGGGATTGTATTCATTGGAGTTTAGAAGGTTAAGGGGAGATCTAATAGAAACTTACAAGATAATACATGGCTTAGAAAGGTAGGATGTTAAGAAATTGTTTCCATTAGGCGAAGAGACTAGGACCTGTGGACACAGCCTTAGAATTAGAGGGGGTAAATTCACAACGGAAATGTGGAGACATTTCTTCAGCCAGAGGGTGGTGGGCCTGTGGAATTCATTGCCGCGGAGTGCAGTGGAGGCCGGGATGCTAAATGGCTTCAAGGCAGAGATTGATAAATCCTTGATGTCACAAGGAATTAAGGGTTACGGGGAGAATGCAGGTAAGTGGAGTTGAAATGCCCATCAGCCATGATTAAATGGCGGATGGACTCAATGGGCCGAATGGTCTTTCTTCCACTCCTATGTCTTATGGTCGAACAAACATCTCAGCCATGACAGAATGGTGGAGCAGACTTGATGGGCCGAATGGCTGCTCTATCATTGGCTACTTAGTGACTAATAGTCTGTGATGCATCACACTGTTTAGGCCCTCAGATTCAGAGCTTTCTGAGCATGTGCTGTGAGGCACCCACACTGAGAAGTGTTCAGGCAGCTGGATGACCAATAGAACATATGGGCTCAGAGCCCTTGGGAGCCTGCTTCTCTCATTCTTTATGGCTGTGACAGATCTCATCCCAGCCTCAACTCCAATTTAATGCTCCCACTCCCTTTTAACCCCTCACTGACAATCTCTGTCCCTTTCTTCAATTTATTCAGTGTGTCCCTCCCCATATATATATATCACACATACATGCAAACATACATACATACACACACACACACACACACACATTCCCACCCCCGTCCCTTAGAGAGAAGCCATTTCTCAACATCTCACTTTTCAGTTTGTCCCACCTCCTTCTCGTGAAACAATGACCCTCTCGTCCTAAATTGTCACACGTGAGGAAACATCGTCTCTCTGTCTCCTTTGTCAATTCCACCCCCTTCACCACCCTATGTCCTTCAGTTGGAACTCCCCTCATTCCTGTAAACTCCAGAGCATATTGGCCTGAACTGCTCAACCTCTCTTTTAAAGATAAACCCCTCACCTCTGAACATGAAATGTATAAAATCACGTTAGATGGTATCTTGGATGTAGAATACACATCTCAAAGTGAGTTAGTCATAGTTTCTGAGAGGTCTGCAGCCCAGAAAAAAGGCCGATAGAGTCTGTGCTGGTCAGAAGCAACCACCTCACTATTTTCTAACCCCTTGGCCCCATAGCCTTGGCGTCACGAGTGCACATCTAAATCCACCTGATGACGGTTTCTGTCTCTCCCACCCTTACAGGCAGTGACTTCCAGATTCCCCACCACCCTCTGGGTGAACAAGATTTTCCTCACATCCCCTCGAAATGGCCCTTGACTTCAATCTATACCCCTCTCCCACCTCCATCAAGGGAGGAAAAGTTTCTTCCTGCCTCCCCTATCTTCACCCCTCATCATTTTAATACATCCCTCTCTTTCAATCCATTCTGCTGTAAAGACAACAACCCCAGTCTGTCCAACCTCTCTCAATCAGTGAAACTCTCCAGCCCCCAAGGCAATATGCTAGTAAATCTCCCCGTGCATCCTCACAATTCATTTAGATTCCACGAGATAGTGAGATGAGCTAAAGTCAGCGAATGCAGCTTAACACATGGCTGCGAGGCTGGTGTAGGAGGGAGGGCTTCAGATACCTAGACCATTAAAATACCTTCTGGGGAGAAGGTGGGACCTGTACATGAAGGACGGGTTGCACCTGAACTGGAGGGGCACAAATGTCCTGGGTGGGAGATTTGCTTGTGTGATTCAAGAGGGTTTAAAATAGTTTGGCAGTGGGATGGAATCAGAGCCATATGTCTGAGGTGGGGGGGGGGGGCGTCATTTGCAGACAGAACAGTGACAGGATATATTGAATCTATCGGGAAGGTTTCTTACGTGACAAAACTAAAGGATCGGTTAAAGTGTGTCTTTATGCAAGGAATATCTGAAATAAGAGTGATGAACTTGGAGCATGGGTCAGTACTTGGGGACTATGATGTTGTGGCCATAATGGGGATGTGGATTTCACAGGGGCAGGAATGATTGCTTGATGTTCCAGGGTTTAGAATGTTTAAAAAGAACAGGGTGGGTGGAAAAAGAGGAGGGGGTGTGGCATTGCTAATCAGTGAGTGCATCACAGCTACAGAAACGAAGGTTGTTGAGGAAGGTTTGTCGACCGAGTTAGTATGGGGGGAAAGTTATGAACAGCAAGGGAACAGCCACCGCATTGGGAGTTTTCTACAGACCACCTAATAGCAGTAGAGAGATTGAAGATCTCATAGGCTGGCAGATTCTGGAAAAATGCAAAAGTAGCAAGGTTGTTGTTATGGGTGATTTCAACTTTCCCAATATCAACTGGAACCTACTAAGTGCAGATGGTTTGGATGGAGCCATTTTTATCAGGTGTGTTCAGGAGGGTTTCCTTACTCAGTGTGTGGACAGGGCGACGAGGGGAGAGGCCATTTTGAATTTGGTGCTCGGCAACGAGCCCGGACAGGTGTCAGATCTCGCGGTGGGAGAGCACTTTGGTGAAAGTGATCACAACTGCCTCATATTTAGCATAACCTTGGGGAGTGAAAGGAGTAGTTACCAAGGGAAGATATTTAACTGGGGAAAAGGAAATTATGACGCTGTCAGACAGGAGTTGGGAAGTACAGACTGGGAGCAATTGTTCCACAGAAAGGGCACAGCAGACATGTGGATACTATTGCAGTTGTTGCGAGTGATGCACAAATTTGTTTCTCTGAGACAGGTAAGAATGGTAAGATTAAGGAACCTTGGATGATGAGAACAGAGGAACTTCTTGTCAAAAGGAAGAAGACAGCTTACGTAAGGTGGAGGAAGCAAGGGTCTAGCACAGCTTTAGAGGATTACAGGCTTGCTAGAAAGGAGCTCAGAAATGGACAGAGGAGAACCAGGAGGGGGCACGAAAAAGGCTTGGCAAGAAGGATTAGGGAGAACCCGAAGGCATTTTACTCCAATGTGATGAATAAGAGAATGATCAGGGAGAAGGTAGGGCCAATCAGGGAGAGCGGAGGGAACGTGTGAGTGGCGTCTGAGCAGATAGGGGAAGCCCTAAGTGAGGTTTTTGCTGCGGTTTTCATCAAGGAAAGGGAACTTGTTGTAAATGAAAACTTAGGAGCTTGATGAGATTGATGAAGTTGATAGCTAGAAAATTTAGAAAACATTAAGATTGATAAGTCCCCAGGGCCAGACCAGATTTTACCCTAGGCTGCTCCGGGAAGCGAGAAAGGAAGTTGCTAAGCTGCTGGCAAGGATATTTGCCTCCTCACTCTCCATGGGAGTCGTACCGGAGGATTGGAAGGAGGCGAATGTTGTTCCTCTTTTCAAGAAGGGTAATAGGGAAATCGCTGGCAATTACAGACCAATCAGTCTTACGTCTGTGGTCAGCAAAGTTTTGGAAAGAATTCTGAGGGATAGGATTTATGACTATTTGGCAAAGCATAGTGTGATTAAAGGCAGTCAGTATGGCTTTGTGAGGGGCAGGTCATGCTTCACAAATCTTATTGAGATCTTTGAGGAGGTGTCAAGACAAGTCGACAACGGTTGAGCAGTGGATGTGGACTTCAGCAAGGCATTTGATAGGGTTTCCCATGGGAGGCTCATTCATAAAGTCAGGAAGTATAGGATACAGAGATTTGGCTATCGCGATTCAGAATTGGCTGGCTGACAGAAGGCGGAGAGTGATTGTGGATGGAAAGTAATCTGCCTGGAGGTCAGTGTTGAGTGGGATCCCGCAGGGCTGTTCTTGGGCCTCTGCTCTTTTAGTTTTTATAAATGACTTGGATGAGGAGGTTGAGGGATGGGTTAGTAAATTTGCAGATGACACAAAGGTTGGAGGTGTCATCGATAGTATAGAGGGCTACTGTAGGCTGCAGCGTGACATAGACAGGAATGCAGAGCTGGGCTGAGAAATGGCAGATGGAGTTCAACCTGGATAAATCCAAAGTGATGTATTTTGGAAGGTCAAACTTGAATGCTGAATATAGGATTAAAGACAGGATTCTTGGCAGTGTGGAGGAACAGAGGGATCTGGGTGTGCAAATGCATAGATCCCTCAAAGTTGTCACCCAATGGATAGAGTTGTCAAGAAAGCATATGGTGTTTTGGCTTTCATTAACAGAGGGATCGAATTTAAGAGATATGAGGTTTTGCTGCAGCTCCACAAGTCTCTGGTGAGACCACACTTGAAATATTATGTCCAGTTCTGGTCACCCTACTATCGGAAAGATACAGAGGCTTTGGAGAGAGTGCAAAGAAGGTTTACCAGGATGCTGCCTGGACTGGACAGCTTGCCTTATGAAGAAAGGTTGAATGAGCTTGGACTTTTCTCTCTGGAGAGAAGGAGGAAGAGAGGAGACGTGATCGAGGTGTACAAAATAATGAGAGGAATAGATAGAATCAATAGCCAGAGACTTTTCCCCCGGGCAGATTGACTGTTGCAAGAAGTCATACTTTGAAGATATTAGGAGGAAGGTATAAAGGAGAGGTCAGAGGTAGGTTCTTTATGCAGAGAGTTGTGAATGCATGGAATGTGTTGCCAGCTGTGGTGGTGGAAGCAGAGTCACTGGGGACATTTAATTGACTGCTGGACATGCACATGGATAGCAGTGCGTTAAGGGGTGTGTATATTTACTATTATTTACTATAGTAAGTTACTATATTTTGCATTAGATTTATGTCTCAACACAACATCATGGGCCAAAGGGCCTGTTCTGTGCTGTACATATAGAACTATATGTTCTATACGTACCGTTGGTAAAATGTCTTTTCTTTCATTTACATGTCACTCTCATGGTGCAGCAGGAAGGAAACACGGAAGTTATTTTGCAGTGAAAAAGAGGGCAGTTAATTTTTAATCAGCAAAGTTATGTTTTTAACAGACTGTTAATGTACGTTCACCATTTGTCTCATTAGAGAGAGGGGGAGAAAAAGAGAAAAAGCAACAACTGTCTTATGGTTTAACCTGAGGTTCACCACCTCTAAGGCACAGGGAATGATCATTCGCAGCAATTTCAACCAGAGCAGCAATTGAACAGCATGCTGTCAGCATGATGGTACATTGTAAGCCAACTACAGAATCAACTGAGCTAACCAATCCCTACATGGCTAGTGGCAAAAACATTGGGTGGTACAGTAGCTCAGTTGTTAACATTGCTGCCTCACAGCGCCAGGGACCCAGGAATAATTCCAGCCTCGGGTAAGTATTTGGAGTTTGTACATTCTCCCCTTCTCTGCGTGGGTTTTCTCTGGGTGCTCCAATTGCCCCTCCCCCACAGTCCAAAGATGTGGAGTTTAGATGGATTGGTTATACTAAGTTGCCCATAGTATGAGAGTTACGCATGCTAGGAGGATTAGCCATGGGAAATGCAGGGTTACAGGGATTAGAGAGGGTGTTGGGCCGGGGTTGGATGCTATTCACAGGGTCAGTATGTGGACCTGATGGACTGAAAGGCCTGCTTCCATGCTGTAGGATTCTATGATGTGCAGCTTCGGGGGATTGGCCATGGTTAATGCAGGGTTATAGGGGTAGGGTTGGGGTCTGGGTGGGATCCTCTTTACTGGTTTGGGACAGACTGAATGGTCTCTTTCCATACTGTATGGATTCTGGGGACATCAATGTTTAGCTCAATGGTGTTGGGCAATTTATTCTGATCTCAACTCCTGTCGTCAATGCTCTGACCAGTGAAGGGAAGCATGCCAAATGCCGCCTTCACCACAGTGTCTTGCTGCAATGCCACATTTAAGGAACTGTCTTCCTGCACCCCTAGGTCTGTTTGTTCGGAAACACCTCCCCAGACTTGTACTATTAACAGTACAGGTCCTGCCCTGGTTTGCCTTACCAAAATGCAACACCTCGCATTTATCTAAATTAAACGTCATTTGCCATTCCCTGATCCACTGGCCCAGTTGATCAAACTTCCATTGTCCTCTTAGATAACCTTCTTCTCTGTCCAAAATGCCACCAATTTTGGTCCTGTTCCTACTACATTTCTTGTTGATCGGTTTTCAGGCTGACCAAGCGGAACAGCAACCACCCTGCATCACATACACCACCCTGAGGCACAAATATACAGGAGGGGATGAGGAACCAGATCAAGACGAAAAGGGAAACGTTTATGTTAGCCTTCCATAGACATTGTGAGACAGTGCAGAAGAAAGCCTGTGAACCTTCACAAATCGATCAACAGCAAATCTATCTTCCAGCAAATAAGGAGGAGAAGGAAGAGAAGGCGTCACACTGTCACGTTTCTGCAATTTGGCTACGTTTTGTCTCAATTCACTCAGCAAGATATCAGTTTGAAAGATGGACTTGTTTTGAGAAATCATCTGAAATATGGTTTCTCCCAGAACTGTCGGTAGGTCAATTTATACCGCTGTAGCATGATCTATGTGTTGATGGCAGAGATTTGAGATTTTATGGTGTACTTTCCTAACTTGAGCATCCATTGACTTCCTGGTGAATGGGTTGGGGCAGACTAGACAATGAGTTGAATGTACTCTGTGCATCATTTATTTAAATTGTGGTGAGCTGGAAATAATTCAAGACAGGATCATTCACCAGCCCTATCGTCGTTGTCCTCCAACTTCATCACTTAAAATACACATCCTGCTTTATTTTCATACCTCAAATGGAATCTACCTCCACCACTATCCCAGGTTACACAATCCAAATCCTAACAACTGAGTAAAGACATTTTCTCTTCATCTCACACCTTGCTCTCTTGCAGATGGTGTTGAAATTGTGAACCTTAGTTACTAACATACCAAGTAATGGTAACAAAATATTCTTCTTTCCACTGTCAAAATTCTTCATGTTTTTGAATACCTCCATAAATTCCCGCTCTTAATCTTCTCTGCTCCCAGGAGAACCCTGGTGTCACTAATTCTTCCTTGTATGTAAAATCCTTCATTTCTGCTATCATCCTAGTAAATCTCCAATGGACCCTTTCCAGAGCTCGAAGATCCTTCCTTAAATAGAACTGAACACAAATGTGGTCTGACCAATGATTTTTCGAGGTATAGCATCACTTCCTCACTTTTATACTCAATGACTTTATTTATAACCGTAAGGATCCTCTAAACCTTCACTGTGGTTTCAGCTTGCCTGGCCACCTTCAGAGAATGGTACACGTGAACCCGGAGATCCCTTTGCTCCAGTGCTCCCCTCAATGATGTACTATTGACCATGTGTTGTTGCCGTGTGTTTCTGTTAGCAAAATGCATTTCATTACATTTGTCTGCGTGGCTATTCATCTGCTAGATTTCTGCCCTTGTCAATTGCCCTGTGAAGTCACTCAGCATCATCCTCACAATTCACTCCTTTCCCTGGGTTCATGTTAACTGCGAATTTAGAGATTATGTCCTCAACATCCAACGCCGAATCATTTCTAGAACCATGTAGTTATCAATGTATACGTGTCAGTTTCTTCTATGTGCATATAACTATCAATTCTACCTGTCCGTTTCCCCGATGTGAATGTATTTACCGGTCTGTTCCTGCTTTGTGAAGTGAGACTGTCAATGTTGACCTGTATTTGCCCATTTCCAATGTGAATGTGTGAGTGTATTTATTGGTCTGTCCTTGCTGTGATTTGAGAATGTTAATATTAATCTGTATTTGTCATTTTCTCTTATGTCAATAAGTGAATTATATTTTTTATACCAATATGCAACACAACAGCATGTCATCTCCTTTCTCACCAAAATCAGAATTACTGATGTGGTGCAGCACAGAAACAGCCCATTCAGCCCATTGTGCCTGTACTGGGACATTCTCTTATGCATCTGTTCTGCAGTCATCGTTGGCAATGTGAACTTCATCCACACATTGCCAGTGTCTATACGGAAAGGACAATTTGACATCAGATCTGCAAACATCTGACTTTTAATAACTGTAGTCCTTGGTTGGTCAGATCACATTTGCCCAGAACTGAACACAACTTATTTAAGGAAAGATTCTCAAGCTCTGGAGAGGGATCATTGGAGATTTATTGGATCTCATTCACCTATGTTCAGTTGTGGTTTGTCTGAATGTAGCACAAACTCTGTAAATAAACTCTTTTCGATGATGCTTAATTGTATTGTGTTTCAGTCTGTTTATTTTTACATTGTGTGTGAGTGCATATATCGTAGACTTTATGAGGTGCTGCTGGGCACTGTCTGTCCTCAGCTGTGATAATGATGTGGAGAGTCAATTCCTATCTGGAAATAATTGAGGTCAAATTTTATTCTTTTCCTTTCAGCATCCAGTGGCTGAGTTTGTTCTTGTGCTGACAGTCTGTATCTCAGTTCATTTCTCCTGTAGTGAATGGGAAACAGACAAAGTTCTTTAATTGTTAGTGCCTGTAGGAATCATGTGCAAGTGAAAGTGTAACACGCTGCAATAGAAAGGATTCTGTGCTGTTCTTCAGAGTCAAGATAGGAAACAAAATGGGCATTTTGTATCTTGTATAGTGTGGAATCTAATGATGTAAAATGTTGGTCTCAGAAAGTCATCAGTTTTTGTTTCAGTGCATAGTGATGTTCTTTGATTTTTACTTCAGCAGTATTCATAAGTGTAAACTGAATCCATTTGCAATTAAGTGACAAACAATTCAACTGCTTTGGAACTGACTGACCTTGTACGGAAAAGACAATTGGCTAATTCACTTCTATTTTCTGATGTAGACAGAATGTTACCCTGCTCTGTAGTGATGATGCACCATTAGCAGTAGCCTTATGTTGCTCTATAGTAGGGAGGAGGAAAGGAAAAGGATTTTTTTTTGTCATGCAGTGCAGAATATGTAAACTGTCAAATTCAATTTCTGGAATAATCAACACTGTTCAACTCTGCTTGAAAATAAAATGTGTAATTCTACAAGCCTATCAATTTTGGCTTTTTTCTCCCCCGCTTTGAAGGGTGGTTATTAGATTCCACTGATATATTGTGAAAATTGCAGCCAGATTTCATGTTTTTTGGTGATACATCCCTAGGGAGTGGGAGGAGGAGTGCAAAGCTCTTTGTAGAAAATTGCAACAATATAAGAAGTCATAAATATTCTGAAAAAAAAAGTTTCTGGATGGACTGAAACAGAAAACAAAGTCTAATGCAATATGAAGAAATGCAGAATGATGTTATGAGAAAGATGGGGATGATAAGCTCCTCTGCTGCCATGACCCATTTATGCAAATAGATGCTGGCTGATCAGGATGAAAATTGTGGGCTGGTTGTTTCTGATCAGTGCAGACTCTAAAGTTTCAAAGGGCCTAATTCTGTGCTATAGGCCTCTCTGACAAAGGATCTGTGGGTTGAAATAATTTTGAACATACCATTTTGTGTTACTTGCAATGTCAATGGAACTGTATGGCTGTTAGATATTGTACTGTGTCAGGATGGTGTATGTTTTTGAAACTCATCATAAATCAGAGAGCGAGTGAGAGAGAGAGAGAGAGAGAGAGAGAGTCAGAGTGCAAAAACTATGGAGGTATGGCATTGAGGGTGCATTAGAGGTTTGGATTAGGAATTGGCTGGCTGGGAGGAGACAGAGGGTAGTAGTTGATGGACTAGGTTCATCTTGGAGTGCAGTTACTAGCGGTGTTCCACAATGATCTGTTTTGGGACCATTGCTGTTTGTCATCTTTATAAATGATCTAGAGGAGGGGCTTGAAAGCTGGGTGAGCAAGTTTGCGGATGACACGAAAGTCGGTGGAGTTGTGGACAGCGAAGAAGGATGTAGCAGGTTACAGCGGGATATAGATAAGTTGCAGAGCTGGGCAGAAAGGTGGCAAATGGAGTTCAATGTAGGTAAGTGTGAAGTCATTCACTTTGGTAGGAGTAACAAGAAGATGGATTACTGGGCTAATGGTAGGCCACTTGGTAGTGTGGATGAGCAGAGGGATCTTGGTGTCCATGTACACAGATCTCTGAAAGTTGCCACCCAGGTAAATAGTGCTGTGAAGAAGGCATATGGTGTACTGGGCTTTATTGGTAGAGGAATTGAGTTCCAGAGTCCTGAGGTCCTGTTGCAGTTGTATAAGACTCTGGTGCGGCCTCATCTGGAGTATTGTGTGCAGTTTTGGTCGCCATACTATAGGAAGGATGTGGAGGCATTGGAACGAGTGCAGAGGAGGTTTACCAGGATGTTGCCTGGCATGGTAGGAAGATCGTATGAGGAAAGGCTGAGGCACTTGGGGCTGTTCTCATTGGAGAAAAGAAGGTTGAGGGGAGATTTGATAGAGGTGTACAAGATGATTAGGGGTTTAGATAGGGTAGACACTGAGAACCTTTTTCTGTTAATGGAGTCAACTGTTACTAGGGGACACAGCTTTAAATTAAGGGGTGGTAGGTATAGGACAGATGTTAGGGGTAGATTCTTTACTCAGCGGGTTGAGAGTTCATGGAATGCCCTGCCAGTAGCAGTGGTGAACTCTCCCTCTTTATGGTCATTTAAGCGGGCATTGGATAAGCATATGGAGGTTATTGGGCTAGTGTAGGTTAGGTAGACTTTGGTCGGCGCAACATCGAGGGCCGAAGGGCCTGTACTGCGCTGTATTTTTCTATGTTCTGTGTGTGTGTGTGTGTGTGTGTGTGTGTGTGTGTGTGTGTGTGTGTGTGTGTGTGTGTGTGTATCTACACATTAATCATTCTATTAATCATTCTTTGACACAGATTGTGCATTTGGAATTCATATTATTTGATTGCTGTGTCTATGTATATGACAAAAGATTAATTTTACTTCACAGTTACTGATAGGTGAAATGTATCCTTCAATTCAATTTGGACTCAATATGTATTTTACATATGGTTGCTCAAAGTAATTGCATCAGCTATTTGTTCACCTTGATTGTAACATTAAAATTATCATTACTAAATGCAGACAGTATAAAAATTGGTGAACTTGTAGGGAGTGTAGAAGTATGTCAAATGATACAGCAGGATGTTGCTCACTTTCAGATATGGGTGGGGAAATGACAGATTGAGTTTAATTCAGCAAGGTGAAAGATGCTGGACTTTGGGAGATCAATTGTTAAGGAAGGGTATACAGTTAATGGCTGGACTCTGAACAACATTGGGGTTCAAGTCTATAGCTCCCTGAAAGTGGCCATGCAAGTAGATAGGGTGGTATCTAGAATGCAGCGTATGGCGCGCTTGCCTTATTGGTTGACTTTCCTTGGGCCATACTTAGTGTATTGTGACAAAAGATTAATTCTGTCCTTCTCAGTTACTGATAGTGAGCATATTGAAGGAAACATTTCAGCTATCTATCTCACATATAACTATAAAGTAACAGCATCGTCTATTTGTTGACCTCGAAAGTATCCTGACTAAAGTTCAGAACCTATGAGGACAACCTCAATTGGGACCTTGGGTTCCTGTCACACTACACATTCACATCCACACGCTTTCCCTCATTCACACATACATGCATTCCCCCCCACACTCACATCCATGCACACACCCTCTCACAGGCTTATACTCTATCATACTCATACACACTCTTTACCAAGCATAAACACTGCTCTCGCTCTCTTTCTCTCTCTCACACATGCAAGTCTCTGGGGTGAATTTGCATTTGCAGAATTATATTTGCAGATACATTCTATTTTGCTCAAAAAGAGCACAATCTGCAGGCAGTCAATCCATGTAATATTTTATATATTCCTACTTTGGCAATAGAACCAGTCTGACTTAAGATTGAGATACAGACAGACTCTAACTTCACACCTTTAATACATTGTCCGAGTTGACATGTCACCCTTTTCATCTGAAGTCATGTTTGGAATGGGACTTGATATGTATATACTAATGAACTGAAACCTGCAACCCATTCTAAAAGATGAAACACTGAACAGCAATCTAGGTTTCTTCAAAATATCATTTCATTTGCATGACACTATAATCTTTTGCTATAGATTCATTGTCTCATGATCCTGTTTCCCAGCTACCTGATGAAGGAACAGCGCTCTGAAAGCTAGTACTTCCAAATGAACCTGCTAGACTATAATCTGGTGTTGTGTGATTTTTCAATTGTGGTTGCCACATTACAGGAAGGATGTGGAGGATTTAGAGTGCAGAAGAGGTTTGCCAAAATGTTGTCTCACAGATATAAGCTATAAAGAGAAGCTAGAAAAACCCAAATAGTTTTCTTCAGAGCACCAGAGACTGAGGGCAGACTTAATAGAAATCTATAAAATTTTGAGAAGAGTTGTAGGTCAGGTTGAGATTCTAGATCTAGCTTTGCTCGCTGAGCTGGAAGGTTCTTTTTCAGATGTTTTGCCACCATACTAGGTACCATCATCAGTGAGCCTCCGGATGAAGCACTGGTGGTATGGCCCATTTTCTATTTATGAGTCCACTACATTTGACAAACAGGCAGAAAACTAGCCACTGAGATACATGAACATCAACTAGCCACAAAAAGTCATGACCCACTCTCACTAGTATCCTTACATACAGATGAGGAAGGACATCACTTCGACTGGGACAACACATCTATCCTAGGAAAGGCCAAACAGAGACATGCACAAGAATGCCGAGAAGCATGGTATTCCAAACGGAAATCTAAAAACAAACACATTTACTTGAATTCCATTTACCATCCCAGAGAAAATGAACACTAAATGACATCACCACAGAAAATGACATCACCAACCCAAGGAAACTGAAACACACACGTACCACCAGTGCTTTATCCTGAGGCTCACTGATGATGTTACCTAGTATGGCGACAAAATGTCTGAAAACAAACCTACTAGCTCAGCGAGCAAACCTATATCCAGAAGTCTATAAAATTATAATATGCATGGTTAAAGCTGATGGTCAGAATCTTTTTCCAAGAGTTAAAATGTCTAAAACGAAAAGGCATGCATATAAGGTAAGGGGGGAAAGTTCAAAGGAGACCTAAGGTGCAGTTTTTATTTAAAGTAGAGAGTGATAGGAGTGGAACGCACTGCCAGGGGTGGTGATGGAGGTAGATAAGATATTGAAGGGACTTTAAAATGGAGTGATATGGATCATGGGCAGGCAGAAGGGATTAAATTTCATTTGGCGCCATGTTGGACACAACATCGTGGGCTGAAGGACCAATTCTTGTGCTGTATCATTCTATAAGTAAAAAATGAGGTCTGCAGATGCTGGAGATCACAGCTGAAAATGTGTTGCTGGTCAAAGCACAGCAGGCCAGGCAGCATCTCAGGAATAGAGAAGAGAATTCGACGTTTCGAGCATAAGCCCTTCATCAGGAATGAGAGAGAGTAGCCAAGCAGGCTAAGGTAAAAGGTAGGGAGGAGGGACTTGGGGGAGGGGCGATGGAGGTGGGATAGGTGGAAGGAGGTCAAAGTGAGGGTGATAGGCCGGAGTGGGGTGGGGGCGGAGAGGTCAGGAAGAAGATTGCAGGTTAGGAGGGCGGTGCTGAGTTGAGGGAACCGACTGAGACAAGGTGGGGGAGGGGAAATGAGGAAACTGGAGAAATCTGAATTCATACCTTGTGGTTGGAGGGTTCCCAGGCGGAAGATGAGGCGCTCCTCCTCCAGCCGTCGTGTTGTTATGTTCTGCCGGTGGAGGAGTCCAAGGACCTGCATGTCCTCAGTGGAGTGGGAGGGAGAGTTAAAGTGTTGAGCCACGGGGTGGTTGGGTTGGTTGGTCCGGGCGTCCCTGAGGTGTTCTCTGAAGCGTTCCGCAAGTAAGCGGCCTGTCTCACCAATATAGAGGAGGCCACATCGGGTGCAGCGGATGCAATAGATGATGTGTGTGGAGGTACAGGTGAACTTGTGGCGGATATGGAAGGATCCCTTGGGGCCTTGGAGGGAAGTGAGTGTGGAGGTGTGGGCACAAGTTTTACATTTCCTGCGGTTGCAGGGGAAGGTGCCGGGGGTGGAGGTTGGGTTGGTGGGGGGTGTGGATCTGACGAGGGAGTCACGAAGGGAGTGGTCCTTGCGGAACGCTGATAGGGGAGGGGAGGGAAATATATCCTTGGTGGTGGGGTCCGTTTGGAGGTGGCGGAAATGACGGCGGATGATACGTTGTATGCGGAGGTTGGTGGGGTGGTAGGTGAGAACCAGTGGGGTTCTGTCTTGGTGGCGGTTGGAGGGGCGGGGCTCAAGGGCGGAGGAGCGGGAAGTGGAGGAGATGCGGTGGAGGGCATCGTCGATCACGTCTGGGGGGAATCTGCGGTCCTTGAAGAAGGAGGCCATCTGGGCTGTGCGGTGTTGGAACTGGTCCTCCTGGGAGCAGATGCGGCGGAGACGAAGGAATTGGGAATATGGGATGGCGTATCTCCTCCACTTCCCGCTCCTCCGCCCTTGAGCCCCGCTCCTCCAACCGCCACCAAGACAGAACCCCACTGGTTCTCACCTACCACCCCACCAACCTCCGCATACAACGTATCATCCGCCGTCATTTCCGCCACCTCCAAACGGACCCCGCCACCAAGGATATATTTCCCTCCCCTCCCCTATCAGCGTTCCGCAAGGACCACTCCCTTCGTGACTCCCTCGTCAGATCCACACCCCCCACCAACCCAACCTCCACCCCGGCACCTTCCCCTGCAACCGCAGGAAATGTAAAACTTGCGCCCACACCTCCACACTCACTTCCCTCCAAGGCCCCAAGGGATCCTTCCATATCCGCCACAAGTTCACCCCACACACATCATCTATTGCATCCGCTGCACCCGATGTGGCCTCCTCTATATTGGTGAGACAGGCCGCTTACTTGCGGAACGCTTCAGAGAACACCTCAGGGACGCCCGGACCAACCAACCCAACCACCCCGTGGCTCAACACTTTAACTCTCCCTCCCACTCCACCGAGGACATGCAGGTCCTTGGACTCCTCCACCGGCAGAACATAACAACACGACGGCTGGAGGAGGAGCGCCTCATCTTCCGCTTGGGAACCCTCCGACCACAAGGTATGAATTCAGATTTCTCCAGTTTCCTCATTTCCCCTCCCCCCACCTTATCTCAGTCGGTTCCCTCAACTCAGCACCGCCCTCCTAACCTGCAATCTTCTTCCTGACCTCTCCGCCCCCACCCCACTCCGGCCTATCACCCTCACCTTGACCTCCTTCCACCTATCCCACCTCCATCGCCCCTCCCCCAAGTCCCTCCTCCCTACCTTTTATCTTAGCCTGCTTGGCTACTCTCTCTCATTCCTGATGAAGGGCTTATGCTCGAAATGTCGAATTCTCTATTCCTGAGATGCTGCCTGGCCTGCTGTGCTTTGACCAGCAACACATTTTCAGCTGTATCATTCTATGTTCAGATTTAATGCAATGTATGTTTCGGATGAGGATTCATTCAAATTGATTGCAACTGAGTAGCATGCATTGAGAATATAGATTAAAAAATACAAACTTCTAATTCCTTGGTGGTGTTTGACTCTTTGTTTGAACATATCTCTCTGGAAATGGAGCTCAATATGAACCTGACTCAATCCACTCTGTGACTGTGGAAAGAAGAGGAGAGACATTCTACAGTGGGACTTCGGAGAACTCGGAAGAAGGCTGAAAAGCAGGACATCCAGGGCCGTTATCTCTGGTTTGCTTCCAGTTCCTTGGGCTGGAGAGGACAGGAACAGGGAGGTAATGGACTTGAATGTGTGGCTGGGGAACTGGTGCAGGAAGCAAGGATTTAAATTCTTGGATCACTGGGGTAAGTTTAGCAGGAAGGATAAATTATACAAGAGGGACAGGTTTCACCTTAATAGGTGGGGGACCAGCATTCTGGCAGGTAGGTTTGCCACTGCAACACAGCTTCATTTAAACTAAATAGCAGGGGGGAGGGGACAAACTGGAATTTTAAGAAGGAAGTTAAAGGGAAAGTTAGAACAAGAGAAGTCAAGAAAGACAACGGAATCAATGGAGCAGAAAACTCAAAAAAGAATCATGCCGTAAGGTCAAGTGAAATAGGGAAGGGTGAGGGGCGTAACAAATTAAAAGTATTATATATGAATGTACGAAGCATTAGAAATACGGTGAATGAGCTTGAGGCTCATTTGGAAATTGGCAGTTACGATGTGGGGATAACTGAGACGTGACTTCAAGTGGACATGGCCTGGGAAATGAATATTCAAGACTATACATGCTATTGTAAGGAGAGACTGACTGGCAGAGGGGGTGGGGTGGCCCTGTTGGTAAGGAATGATATTCAGTCCCTTGTGTTGCGGGGGGGGGGTTAGGGGGGCAAGAATCAGGGGATGTCGAGTCAGTATGGATAGAGCTGAGAAATTCTAAGGGTAGAAAGAGCCTAATGAGAGTTATCTACAGGCCCCTAAACAGTAGCCTGGATATGGAGTGTAAGTTTAATAAGGAGCTGAAATTAGTTTGTCGCAAAGATATTGCTACAGTTTTATGGGGGATTTCAACATGCAGGTAGACTGGGAGAGTCAGGATGGTACTGGACCCCAAGAAAGGGGGTTTGTGGAGTGCCTCTGAGACGGATTCTTAGAATAACTTGTGCTGGGGCCTAGCAGGGAGAAAGCAATTTGGGATCTGGTGTGCAACAAACCGGATTTGATCAGGGACCTCGAATTAAAGGAGCTATTAGGAGGTAGTGACCACAATACAATAAGCTTTACTCTGCAATTTGAAAGGGAGAGGGTAGAATCGGAAGTGACAATATTTCAGTTGAATAAGGGGAACTATAGAGCTATGAGGGAGGAGCTGGTCACAGTTCAATGGTGCAATACCCTTGCATGGATGGCAGTGGAATAATAATGGCAGGTATTTCTGGGTATAATGCAGAAGATGCAGGATCAGTTCATTCCAAAAAAGAAGAAAGATCCTAAGTGGAGGCAGGGCTGGCCATGGCTGATGAGGGAAGTTAAGGACCATATAAAGACAAAAGGGAAAAAAGTATAACACAGCAAAGATGAGTGGGAAATCAGAGGATTGGGAAGCTTTTCAAGAACAACAGAGGATAACTAAAAAGATAATACGCAAAGAAAAAAATAAGGTATGAAGGTAAACTGGCCAAAAATATAAAGGAGGATAGTAAAGGCTTTTTTAGTTGAGTGAAAAGAAAACAAATGGTTAAGACTAAAATTGGGCCCATGAACACAGAAACGGGTGAATTTATTTCAGGAAAAAAGAAATGGCAGAAGAGTTGAACTGGTACTTCAGATCTGTCTTCACTGGGGAAGACATGAGCAATCTCCCAGATGGAATAGTGGCTGAAGGACCTGAACTGAAGGGAATTTATATTAGGCAGGAAATGGTGTTTGAGAGACTGTTAGGAGTGAAGGCTGATAAGTCCCGGGACCTGATGGTTTGCATCCCAGAATACTGAAGGAGGTGGCTCTGGAAATCGTGGAGGCATTGGTGATTATTTTCCAATGTTCTATTGATTCAGGATCAGTTCCTGCGGATTGGAGGGTGGCTAATGTTGTCCTAACTTTCAATAAAGGAGGGGGAGAGAAAACAGAGAATTATAGACCAGTTAGTCTGATCTCAGTGGTGGGAAAAATTATAAAGGTTGAAATTACAACACATCTGGCTAGCAGTAACAGAATAGGTCAGAGTCAGCATGGATTTATGAAGGGAAAATCTTGCTTGACCACTATAAATGCCAGAGGAAACAACACAGAAGTGCCAAACACTGAGGATGTCACCTAAACAGGGGACAAAACGTCTGCAACACAAATTTCCAGCTTGGCGAACAGAACCACAACAACAAGCACAAATCTTCTCACAAACTTTGATCTTGCTTGAGGACGTAACTCTGAAGATGGACAAGGGAGATCCAGTGGATGTAGTAAACCTGGACTTTCAGAAAGCCTTTGATGAAGTTAGTGGTTAGTGAGCAAACTTAGGGCACATGGTATTACGGGCAAAATACTGACATGGATTGAAAATTGGTTGGCTGACAGGAAACCAAGAGTAGTGATAATGGCTCCCTTTTGGAATGGTAAGCGGTAACCAGTGGTGTGCTGCAGGGATCAGTGCTGGGACCACAACTTTTTACAATGTACATTAATGATATAGATGAAGGTATTAAAAGTAATATTAGCAAATTTGCTGATGACACAAAGCTGAGTGGCAGGGTGAAAGGTGAAGAGGATGTTAGGAGAATACAGGGTGCCCTGGACTGGCTAGGTGAGTGGACGGATGCATGGCAGATGCAGTTTAATGTGGATAAATGTGTGGTTATCCACTTTGGTGGCAAGAACAGGAAGGCAGATTACTACCTAAATGGAGTCAAGTTAGTCAAAGGGGCAGTACAACGAGATGTAGATGTTCTTGTAGATCAGTCAATGAAAGCAAGCATGCAGGTACAGCAGGCAGTGAAGAAAGCTAATAGCATGCTGCCTTCATAACAAGAGAGATTGAGTATAGAAGCAAAGAGGTCCTTCTGCAACTGTACAGGGCCCTGGTGAGATCGCACCTGGAATATTGTGCGCAGCTTTGGTCTCCAAATTTGAGGAAAGACATTCTGGCGATTGAGGGAATGCAGCATAGGTTCACAAGGTCAATTCCCGCAATGGCGGGACTATCTTATGCTGAAAGATTGGAGCAACTGGGCTTGTATACACTTGAATTTAGAAGGCTGAGAGGGGATCTGATTGAGACGTATAAGATTATTAAAGAATTGGACACTCTGGAGGCAGGAAGCATGTTTCTGCTGATGCACGAGTCCCGAACCAGAGGACACAGTTTAAAAATAAGGGGTAGGCCACTTAGAACAGAGTTGAGGATAAATTTCTTCACCCATAGAGTGGTGGGTGTATGAAATGCTCTGCCCCAGAAGTCTGTGGAGGCCAAGTCTCTGGATACTTTCAAGAAAGAGTTGGTTTGGGCTCTTAAGGATAGTGGAATCAAGGGTTATGGGGATAAGGCAGGAACAGGATACTGATTGAGGATGATCAGCCATGATCATAATGAATGGAGGTGCTGATTCAAAGGACAGAATGGCCCACTCCTGCACCTATTGTCTATTGTCTATTGTACGGAGCGAAAAACATCCTACAGCAGTAACATACCTGCTGTTTGTTCGAAGCAGCTGGTCACACTTGGCTCTGTACCGAGGGAATATTATTTTGTCTTGGTCCTTTGCGTACTGTCCTGGAGGAAGACAGAAGAGATACCTCCTGTAAATCAACATCAGTTGTGATTGGCAATATCAATGTAATATTCAGTTAATCATCACTAGGATTTTTTTGTTTGAAGCCAGCAATTTAAACAGAACCATGGGTCTGATTCCACTCCTGCTCAGCTGCTCCTTGTCCATTTTTTCTTAAAAGTCTAATACCAGTTGAGTGAGATTCAGAAACTAAACAACACCCATACAGTTCCATTAATGGGGGCCACCTGACGCACGTGTGTATGTGGATATGTGAGTTTAGTTATTGATCTATACCTGTCAGTTCCTGCTTGGAGAATGTGTGGGTGTAGTTATCAAACTGTAACTTTTTGTATATGGTAAATATATTTACATATTCACACAGCATTAACTGGTCTGGTCTCATTGATAACTGGAGAATCATAAAAATAATACAGCTTTGGGGGGTGGGGGTGGGGGGGGGGGTGGGGCGTTCAGCCCATCTTGTCCATGCCTACATGCCCTTTCTCATCCCACCATCCTGGCACCGCCTGTAACCTTGCAGTTTACAACACTTGAGGTTCAGTTCCAGGGAATTTTTGTTTAAAAATATGTAAGGTCTCTGCCTGCACCACCAAATCAGGCAGCGAATTCCAGATACCCACCACTCTCTGCATAAAAAAAAATTTTCCTCGTAAATTCGAATCCTACAGCCACTTAACTTGAATCCGAGATCCCTGGCTTTTTAACTCTCTCTGCTAAAGGAAACAGGTTCCTCCTGTCTAATGTCTCCTTCTCTCTAGTTAGTTAAAAAAATCACACAACACTAGGTTATGGTTCAACAGGTTTATATGGAAGTGCACGCTTTCAGAGTGCTGCTTCTTCATCAGGTAGCTCACTATTTAGTACTGTAGACCCCAGTACCCATGGGGTAAATGTTCCAGGACCTACAGCAGAAACGCAAAACCGCAGATAGGTACAAAACCATTCATTTAAATGGGAAATACACCTTCTGGCATTTTCCTGGTCCCTAGTTCTGGAACATTCCCTTTTGTATGCTCATACAACTGTAAACCACGGGCAAGTGAAACCGTGATAACTGGACCCGCGGATATGAGTGTCGCCCTGTATTCCTTAATCATGGCACCCCTGTTCCAAGGAATACAACCCCAACCTCTCCAATCTCTCCTGATAGCTACAATTCACCAGCCCTGGCAACATTCTAGGAAATCTCCTCTGCTCTCTCTCCACAGCAATGACGTCCTTCCTGCAATGTGGTGACCCGACCGCACACGCCACCAGTACCTCACACAGTTTCATTGTTATTTCCTTATTTTTGTATTCAACCCTCTGCCAATAAAGGAGAGCATTCCATGTGCCTTCTTTACAGCCCCTTCTATCTTTAGAGACCTGAGCATTTGCACACTAAGATCTCTCGCTTCACCTGTCCCCCTCTGTCTATTCCTATTTATTGTCAATTCCCATTTACCGTCTGACTTCCCAAAATACATTTCTTGACACTTATCAGAGCTGAACTCCATCTGCCATGTTCTTGCCCACTCCACCAAACCATCTGTATAGTTTTGGAGCATACAGCTATCCTCCACACTAGCTACTACGCGGCCAAATTTTGTGTCATCTGCAAATTTCACAAATTTGCCCAACATACGCAACTCCAAATCAGTAAAGGATAAAACAAACAGCAGAGGTCCCAACACTGAGCCGTGCAGAGCACCACTTGTAACAGCTTTCCATTCACAAGGGCCACCATTGACCATTATCCTTTCTTTCCTGTGACAGAGCCAACTTTGGATCTAATTCAAGACATTACCCTGTATCCCTCGGGGCATTAATTCTTGGAGCAGTCTGCTGTGATGCTGCTGCTGCTCCTTTAACAAGTCTGTAAAAGACACAGGTTCCAAAAAGTCGGAGTTGATGAGTTTTAGGGCCATTTTGATTATAGCTAATAGATAATGCCTCAGGCAAAAGGCTTCCACATTTTCAAGAAGAACACTTGTACAATGAAAGGGGAGTCGCCCAGTTTTCCCAGCTCAGCATTTCTCTGGTTTGATTTGGCTTTTGGCTGTCTGGCAATTGACTGAAAGCAGTCAGGCAGTTGAAAAGGTTGCTGAACCCGAAGAAGCAGGTCCATGATGGTACTCTCTCTCTGACATCTCTCCTGTAAGACCCTATTTTGACTTTACCTTTTGTGCCAAGGGGTATTTATGGGGATTGTTGTAAATGCTGGGAATACCATCATTAAGTTGGTATAGTCTGTTGGGTTTTCCGATTATTAGGTTATTTAGCATTCTGCTCTCTTTTGTTTGTGTATCATTCGGTAAATGTGTAAATCAAACTGTTTTGTTTAAAACTACTGGTTTGACCAGCTGCATCCCTCCTGGAATATCTTTGTTACACCTGCTTAAAACAATTAGCAAAGTTAGGGTCTGGTTACTTTTTGGAAATGTTTGGAGGGTGTCTGGCCTTTTCCATAACAGATTGGGGCTGTTTGCAGAACTTATTCTGTAGTTCTGATTTGGGATTTGATTTGTTGGACTGGAAGGCAGTCAGTGGTAAGTCTTAGCGTCTTTTGTTCCAGGTGTTGAATTCAATTGGTTTAAACAGCGCTTGGGGAAAATGAGGACTGCAGATGCTGGAGATCAGAGACGAATGTGTGTTACTAGAAGCATCTGAGGAGTAGGAGAATCAATGTTTTGGGCATCAGCCCTTCATCAGGAAACAGTGTTTGGGATAGCAATGGCTCTTTGAGTCATCAAGAGTTTTCTAGTTTTCAGTTTATTTTTTGCAAAAAGTGATTAATACCAAACTGCTGGAATTAGCAGACAAGCTAGAGGTCAACTGCTTCCTTCCATGAGGAAAAAGGGGATAATTACAGTCATAGCTTACCATTTAGATTTGCTGGAAATGCCATCAGAATCGTTAGAGATGGCTAACATTCAATTGATAATGAAACAACTCGAGTTAGAGGCAAAAGTCAAGGAAAGGGCAACAGAAACGTAAACAGTTTGAATTACGATTAAAAGCAGAAGAGAGGGAGAAGAGAGAGAAAAGGAGAGAGAGGAAAGGAAGAAAGCAAGTGGGAGTTTGAACTTTGGTAATTGGCACTTGGACAGGAGTTCAAAAATTCACTTCCTGATGTAATGACAACTCACATGTAAGAGCAGAGAGTTAAAACAGTAAGACTGGCATCAGAAATGGTTGATAATTGAGTTGATCAATAAATCAAAATTGGGCTGCCAAAATCAATTTCAATCCATGAGGGATAATAATTGTGCATAAGAGAAATTCTGACATGGAAAGTAAAAATTAGATCTCTGTGAAGATCACAAGGATTATTTAACACAGTGTAAAAAGGAAAACCTTGAAGGGGAAAGACAAGTGAAAAAGTTCTGGTGTTTTCAATAAAGTAGGCCACATAGAATCAGTATTAGCGGGTTATGAAAAGCATTGAGAAGCCAGATGTAGGAAAACAGGATAAGCCAGTGAATTTTGTTGGAGTAGTAACAGAGAGCACTGTGGAGACCAGAAAGCTTCACCAGAATGTACAAGCTGATTGGAGGTTGTTTTTGGAGAAAGTGCCAGATCATGTTAAACCATACACTGTGAAGGTAAAGTTTACTCACATAGGCCAGGAGCAGCAGGTAAAGAGGTAGCAATATTCAGAGATATAAGTATCCTCTCAATCTAAGACATATGTACCTCTAAAGGACTATTGCCAGAAAAGGTATGAGTAACTGGAATTCACATTGTAATAAGGAATGCTCATTTGTAAGAAGTGAGGTTAGAGTGTCTAGTGAAGAGGGGAGAAGTCATAGTAGGAGTACTGGACCAACTTTCAACTCTGGGAATACAATTTGTCCTTGCTAATGATGTTGCTGATTCACTGGTGGGAGTGCCGATTGTGGGCAAACCAATGGAAATTCAGGCAACTGAACTATTGCAGGACACACATCCTGGCATGTTTCCTGACTGTGTGGTTATGAGGTCCCAAAGTCACCAGTTGAAACAGGAAAGTTCAAAGAATGCAGATAAGAAAGTTGAAGGGAAATTAGCAGAGACCCTGTTTGATCAGATAGTTGAGACAAACTAGGAACAGAGATTACAAAGCAGATATCTTTAGCTCAGGTAAATTAATTGAGTTACAGCAAAAAGATGAAAATTTAAAGCAATTGTATCAAAAGGCATACACAAAACTAACCCAAATGTATCCCTGATTGTTATTATCTTAAAAATGATGTCTTAATGAGGAAATGGAGAACATCACATTCAGGCAGATGAGAAATGGGCAGACATTTATCAAGTTGTATTGCCAGTGGGTTATAAAAAGGACATGTTGCGAATATAGCATATGAGCTACTTGTACAGATTGTCTGTTTGAAATTCACATAATTTAATTGTCATCTCGTTATGTGTCAAGTATTCAGTAAAGGATTAATTCTGTCCTTTTCAGTCACGCAAACTCCATGTAAATATGCTTCATCCCGGTTGGAGAATTTGAGATGTGTGCAGAGGCCGAACAGGCTGGAACTGTTTTCCCTGGAGAGTGACTTTATAGAAGTTTATAAAATCATAAGGCTAATGGAGAAGTGGTGGAGCCTGGTACAATTATAACATTTAAATGGCATCTGAGTGAGTACAATGAGAAAGCCTTAAAACTTGCCCTTAAATACTTAGACTAAATGTAATGTTGAATTATAGATCACAAGAAAATAAACAGGGCAGGCACGGAGTATCAGGCCACAAAAGGGGGAACCTAGGAACTGCAGAAGATAAAAAAAAATCTGTTCTCACCAAGTGATAACAGGATGCTCTAAAACAATTAAGAACATTTGTCTTAACATCAATGAATCTGCGTTAAAAAAAAGACACAGAGTGATAACATTCACAGCTGTGAACTTATGAATTCAATGACAGTGTTTGATTGTGATCTCGGAAACTTTGTATCATCTCAGAAGCGTGTCAAAAGCCTTGTAATAAGTGGTCAGGTCCTATCAATTTTAATGGATTCTTATTGTGTGTGTGAGAGACAAAGAGAGAGAGAGAGAGAGAGAGAGTGAGATGAATGTTTGGAATTTATTTGCATTTTGGGACTTTATGATGATTTTGAGTAGCCATTACAGATTATGAAATACAAACGCAATATGTAATATTGAGAAGCACTTGTCGGGTTGAAGGTCCTGTTTACACACAGTAAATAATCTAATCTAATCTTGAACTTACTTGGTGTTCCTACACACCACAACTGACCCACTGTCAATTCTAACTCATCAGATCTTCTGTTGTCTTTGAATTTGAAACACAACCCTGAAAAGAAAGTATGTTTAATTTGAGACTAATGAATCATTTAAAATGTAACCTTTCAGCCTCAGGTACAGAATGATTTTGTGCTTAAGATAAAAAGCAGGAGTCTGCTCCTAGCTTAAAAATTATTCTAAACCGAACATTGAAGAGATTCTGACACAATCTGTCAGGAAGCCATTTTATGGACAGTTTGCCCTCCTCGCTAATTTTAAAAAACAATGATCTCTGACATGCAAGCTGTGCAAGGTTACCTTATGAACTCTCCCACTTAGTTTAGACTGATACCTCTTTATGACAGGGACTCACCTCACCAACAGGTAGTGACTGGGCTGGTTCTGTTTTTCCCACCTGATGGATGGCTAAGGCCCTACAGGAGTGATCAGTTAAGCGCACACAGACCTGTTAATTAACTTCTCTTCCTTACAAATTGTTGCCTTTCCACTGTCTGTCTAATTAAGAACATGCAGTGTTTTTTGTAAAGTTTTGTAAAAAGGAAGCCTGTTTGAGACAGAAGAGTAGAGTAGTCTGCGAGGGCTCTTAAAGGAAGAGCCTGGTATCCTACTTTTCTAAGGTTTTAGAACCTCAGCTACCCTATTTATAGGTGTCAATGTTATGTTGTAACACTGATACTATTGGTAAATAAAGGGGAAGGCTAAAATTAAACTAAACTGTTTGTAAGAGGTTTTTATTCCAGACTATCAAAGTGTATGATCTCCAGGACGAAATAAGAGAGGCTTATAGGTCTGAGTCCCCAAGGGATTCCCTGGGCTGTCTCAAATCTGTACTTTAACAGGAAGGGTTTAGAGAGAGATGGGCAAAGTGCTGCCAAATGGGACCAGATTAGGTTAGAATATCTGGTTGTCATGGACAAGTTGGACCGAAGGGTCTGTTTCCATGCTATATGTCTCCATGACTCGACGACTCTCCGGTAACTCTTGCCCTGTCAGTGAGCACAGTTTCCCTCCATCTCTGTACTTAACCCCTCCTTCACAGATTGTTGTTGAAACAATGCAACAATGTGGCCTATTTGTCTATCTTCATTGTAACTATGAAAATGCTCTTAATAATTGCAGATTTTAATGTTGTTCCTGAATGTCTATTTTGGATGAGGATTCAGTTTATCTATCTTCAACACTGGTGTGTAAACGTTAATGGGCGACATACCTTCTGTTTGTTAGAGGCAGCTGGTCACTCTTTGCTTTGAACTGAAGAAGTATTACAATGTCTTAGTCACTCAGGTGTTTTTCTGGAGGAAGACACAGGGACACCACCTGTAAATCAACAAGAGGCTAGTCTGGCAAAATTGAACTGATCATTGTCACATTCATTGCATCTTCATTAGGATGTGTGTTTTGTTTTTCTTTAAAGCCAACAACTTAACCAGAACCACAGCTCTGATTCCATTGTTGCCCAGAGCTGCTCTCTGTCTGGGGATTGTTTGTTTTTCATGCGATTCGATACCAGTTGGTTTGGAGATGTTGGTGTTGGACTGGGGTGCACAATGTTATACAATCAAGTGCTTCCAAAAAAACTGTTGGACGACAACCTGGTGTTGTATGATTTTTAACTTGATATCAGTTGAGTGAGCTCCAGAAACTGAGCAACAAATGCGCTGCACCATGAATGGGAATACTCAACTACCAGCACGCTTACACAGTTCAACATCCAACTCCCCAACTACCTGTTGGGAATAGGAAAAACGGCACTATTGCTAATATTTTTACCAAGACCCCAGTGTATGTCCTTTTACAAGAGTGTCACATTCCTACAGTTGGTCCACACAACCTCAAGAAAGAGCGGGAAACAGATTGAAAGTAAAACAGAGTTCAGAGGATTGTAAACCACAAGAATGTCCCACAGCAGCTTCTTCCCGCTCTGCCTCCCTCAGCAGGCCCACAAACAGCCCGAGAAAGGCCTCTCTCTTCCCCCCAGCCCGCTCACTCCAAGTTCCGGGACCAGTTCCTGCTCCGCTCGGCCTCTTACAAACAGCCCCCGGTTCTCCCTGAACTCACCCCGAATCAATCCCGGTCTCGGAGCCCCCTCTGTGTCCCAGGCTCCCATCCCGATGTGCTGCTGGAAGGAGCCTGCTGTTCCCTCGCTTCCCTGGGCGCTGATCTCTCCATTGCGGTCTGTTTCAAACAAACCTCTTGCACTCACTGAGTAAATGCTCCTCAATGGCAGCGCTGGGGGAGGGCCTCACGCATGCGCTCCTCTACTCAGGAACAGTCAACTTTCGGGAGAAAAGTTTAAAATCACACAACAGGTTGAATTGGAAGCACAGTAGCTTTCGGAGCATCGCTCCTTCATCAGGTGGTAGTGGAGGGCTCAATCCTAACACACAGAATTTATAGCAAAAATTACAGTGTGTTGTAACTGAAATTATACATTGAAAAATTAATTGTCTGTTATGCCTTTCATCTGTTAGAATATCATGATAGTTTCACTTCTTTCATGTGTAAATCACAAAACCTTTTTTAAAAAAGTTGCATTCTTAGGTTAGCTGTTAACAATGGCGATAGCTACACAATATGTTGAAAGTGTTAGCCCGGTGTTCTCTGTCTGTGCCATGATGTTTAGATTGATTCTAATCTAAAAAGTGAGATAACGGAGTTTTACATGAATTCATGCAGTTTATGAGCTCAAAATTCTACATGAATACATACAGTTTTTGAGTTAAGTACAATTTAACCCTGCAAATACAAATTCACCCCACAAAATATGTGTGTGCATGTGGGTCTTTGTCTGTGTGTGTGTGTAGGAGTATATATGTGTGTGTGTGTGTGTGTGTGTGTGTGTGTGTATAATACAATGGTGGTCACCTGTAATGTGACATGAACCCAAGGTCCTGGTTGAGGCCCTCCATATGGGTCCTGAACTTAGCTATCAGCCTCTGTTCAACCACGTTTCACTGCTGCCTGTCCCAAAGTCCACCTTGGAGGATGGTCACCCGAAGATCCAAGGACGAATGTCCTGGGCCACTGAAGTGTTCTCCAACTGGGAGGGAACACTCCTGTCTGTTGATTGTTGGATGGTGCCCATTCACCTGTTGTCGTAGCCTTTGCTTGGTTTCCCCAATGTACCATGCCTCCGGGCATCCTAGCCTGCAATGTATAAGATAGACAATGTTGGCTGAGTCACATGAGTACCTGCCATGTACAAGGTGGGAGGTGTGCCCACGCGTAATGGTGGTATCTATGTCCACATTCTGACACATCTTGCAGCGCCTACTGTGATAGGATTGTATGGAGTTGTCCTGAGAGCCGGGCAGCTTGCTAAGAACACTGATCTGTTTGAGGTTCGGTGGTTGTTGAAACGCAAGTAGTGGAGGTGTGGGGAAAGTCTTGGTGAGGTGCTCATCTTCATCGATAATGTGTTGCAGGCCACGAAGAACATGGCGAAGTCTTTCAGCTCCTAGGAAATACTGAACAACGAAGGATACCCTGTTGGTTGCAGCATGTGTCTGTCTCCTGAGGAGGTCATTATGGTTCCTTGCTGTGGCATGTCGGAACTGGTGGTTGATGAGTTCTTGTGAGGGCATCCCTGAGTACTTCCAGGTGTCTGTCACATTCCTTCTCATCTGAGTAGATCCAGTGTACGTGTAGGGCTTGTACATAGGGGATGGCTGTTTTAATATGTTTTGGGTGGAAGTTGAAGTGTAGCATTGTGAGGTTGTCTGTGGGTTTGCTGTAGAGTGTGGTGCTGAGGTGTCCATCCTTGATGGAGATGCATGTGTCTAAGAATGAGACAGATAGCCGAGAGTAGTCCATGGTGCGTTTGATGTTGGGTTGAAACTTGTTGATGTCACTGTGTAGTTTTATCAGTGACTCCTTGCCATGGCTCCAGAGGAAGAAAATGTTGTCAATGTACCTGGTGTACAATTTTGGTTGGAGATCCTGCATAGAGAAGAAGTCTTGTTCAAACCTGTGCATAAAAATGTTGTCATATTGTGGGGCACATTTGGTCCCAATGGCTGTTCTATGTGTCCGGATGAAGAATTGGTTGTCAAAGGTGAAGACATTGTGATCGAGCATAAAGCGGGTGAGTTGTAGGATGGTGTTTGGAGATTGACAGTTGTTGGTGCTGAGTACTAAGGCTGTTGCCACGAAGCCATCACTGCGGGGAATGCTGGTGTAGGGTGCGGAAAAGTCCATTGTTCAACTGGTCCGTGGGTGCTGAGTTTCTGTAAGAAATCCGTAGTGCCGTGACAGAAGCTGGAGATCCCCTGTACAATAGGTTTCAAGATGCCTTCCACACAACCAGAAAGATTCTCACAAAGGGTCCCATTGCCCGACACAATGGGACGTTCTGGTGTGTTGGCTTTGTCTACCTTTGGAAGGCAGCAGACACAAGAAGTACGTGGGATGAGGGCTTGTAGGGAACTCTGAAGGGCCGGATCCAAAGTTCTGGTCAGTGTGTTTAATTTACGGGTGTGTTCTTTGGTCAGATCAGCTGGTAGTTGCCTGTAGTGTTCCTGGTTGTTCAGTTGTCGGTACACTTCCTTGCAGTAATCTGTTCTATTCTGAATGACAATGGCTCCTCCTTTATCTGCTGGTTTGATGACAATGTTGTGATTGGTTTTGAGAGCCTGGATGGCATTGCGTTGTGAAGCGGTGATGTTTTGCTCTACTTTGTGGGTACAGCTGATGAATCTGGCATTTCTATATTTCCTGACGGCTTGAGCATACATGTCAAGTTCAGGGAAAGTGGCTCTCTGGTGGGATCCAAGTTGACACCTTCTTTGGTCGCCCCTCTACAGATCCCTGTGATGACTGTTCGAGTACATCAGTGGGCTCAATGGGATCGCTGCTGGCTCCTTGAAAGAATTCCTGGAGTCTCATTCATCTGAATCAATCTGAACTCCTCCGTGTCTGCTGCCAAAACCAACGGGTCCATTTTGGCAGTGGGGCAGAAGTTGAGACCCCGACTGAGGACTTCAATCTCTTCCGGTCTAAGGGTGTGGTCCGATAAGTTGATAATAGACTTCCCCGCAGTGATAATGTTGTCTACTGTGGTTCTAGGGTGGGCTTTGCTATTACTGGTGAGAATCCAGTTTTTTTTGTACGTGGTGTAGTTTTGTCGCCTTGTCTGATAATGTTGGGGAGAAAAGGTTCAGTCCCAGATACAGTTGGAGCTGGAGGCGGAGCTGGATGTTCAAAGCCCTGTCACTCTGTCTGTCACTCAGTTTCCTCTCCGGACCCGCCTCTCACTCTCTGTCAGCTCGTTCTCAGTCAGGTCGGGCCGGGCTGTATAAAAACGGATGGAGAGGCAGTTTGTCTGTCATTCGGCAGCGATTGTAGTGAAGAAGCGTGATGTCTGGAAGAGGTAAAGGAGGCAAAGGCCTGGGAAAAGGCGGAGCGAAGCGGCACCGCAAAGTGCTCCGTGATAACATCCAGGGCATCACGAAACCAGCCATCCGGCGGTTGGCTCGCCGTGGCGGGGTCAAGCGCATCTCGGGCTTGATCTACGAGGAGACCCGCGGGGTGCTGAAGGTTTTCCTGGAGAATGTGATCAGGGATGCGGTCACCTACACTGAGCACGCCAAGCGCAAGACGGTCACCGCCATGGATGTGGTGTACGCTCTGAAACGCCAGGGCCGCACTCTCTATGGATTCGGCGGCTGAGCATAAAGCGACCCTTTTTCCAGCGAACCCAAAGGCTCTTTTCAGAGCCACCCAAACCCTCCGATAGAGAGCGGAGACCTGAGGACGGTGAAGGTAGTGCATACCGAGAGCCAAGTATAGTGTTACCGGTTATTTCATATATGTCGTAACTTCAATTATTTCCGTTTCGAAAATTTACTAACACCGTGTTCTGCGGTACAGTAGAGAGCATTCGGAGTGGTCGGTTCACTTTGATGCTGTTTACCGTGGCGAATGATATTAAAATTGCAAGCATTCCTCTAGTGTAGATAAGAGGCTATTCGGCCAATCGAGCCTCTACTGTTATGCAACCTGGTTGTTTCATGTAAAGAATCGTATCGTAAGTTGTAATTGTAAGATATCGGAGCAGTATTAGGCCATTCTGCCTATCCAGCTTGTTCTGCTATTCGATCATGGCTGATATTTCTCAAATTACCCGTAACCTTCGATCCTCTTATTTTCGTGAATACCTGTCCATCTCAGTAATGGTATCAATGTGTACTCAGCTGTACATGCCATGAATGATCATTTGTTTTTATTGTGGAACCCAGACGTTAATGTTCCATATTACACTATTTATATTTCCCAGGCATAACACTCAGCTCAATTTTGTTACTAGGAGCCTGCAGATGTGTTATGTGGCGCGTTCTTTCCACTTGCGCGTTCAAGCAACGATTACAAATTGTCTTCGGGCAAGAAATAATTTAGATGAAATAGAAATTACTGATAAACGTGTGATTCTGTGACTTTTATCGGCATACACTGTTTTAGCTTTTAAGATGTTTACATCGACAGTTTTTCGATTGACTCACGGCGGATACAAGTTCGGATACTCATCCAGAGAGAGCAGGAAGCGATAGGGGATATTAGTCCAGTATTTGCAAATAATGAGATCTTCATTCAGGGTTTGCGGAAATATAGTAATTAGATGAGTGATGTTCACATCAAATTATGGTATTGGGTTAGATATTTCTGGAAAAACCCCATCTCCTCATTGAATCCCTTTGCGTTTACATTGCTTGTGGTGAGGTGGAGGCAGGAGAGAGAAAAGGGGAAAAATGGGGCCAAGAGATCAACGGCTTATTTTCAAATTTGAAAATGCCCGCCATCACGTACAAAAGAGCAGGAGAATGCACGACTACGAACACTTTGATTGGTTTTTCGATTACGAAACTAAACTTCACACAATCTAACTTTACCACATTCCCTCCTTTTACAGCTGAAAAATAACTGCTATTAAACACGTGCTCTCTCTCTCTCTCCAGAGGCTGGCGAGAAAAAAAAGTGGATATAAACCGAGCAGAGAATAAATTGCAAAGGTATATGCTACAGACACAGTGGGAGAATTCAGCTCCCACTGATGCAGTTAAAGCAACTGTCAAACCAAACCCTGTATTCTAAACTCATAGAACATTACACGGTCACTGCCTGAGTGGTCTTAATGTTTGATCAATGAGAAATAATATATTTCCAGACACCCTTAAAATCGTACTCTATGATATAATGTTCCTCTGCTGCCACAGGCAATAAAATGTAGCGACGCTAAGTATAACGGCCAGGGCTCTACACATTAAAAGGAAAGTAATTCAATCCGATAAACGGTTCAGCTCCTTTCACAGATACTGTGAGTGGCTCTTAAAAGAGCCTTTGGATTGTCAGATTCAAGGATGGTCTCTTCACTTTTTAGTGGCTCCTGCAGCGGCGGTTTTCTTGGGCAGCAGCACGGCCTGGATATTAGGCAGCACCCCGCCCTGAGCGATGGTTACCCCTCCCAGCAGCTTGTTGAGCTCCTCATCGTTGCGCACGGCCAGCTGCAGGTGCCTGGGGATGATGCGGGTCTTCTTGTTGTCCCGGGCCGCGTTGCCGGCCAGCTCCAGGATTTCAGCCGTCAGATACTCCAGCACCGCAGCCAGATAGACCGGCGCTCCGGCACCCACACGCTCAGCATAGTTGCCCTTTCTCAGGAGCCTGTGAACACGGCCCACCGGGAACTGCAGGCCAGCCCGGGATGACCGAGACTTCGCCTTGGCACGACTTTTCCCACCGCCCTTTCCTCTTCCAGACATTGCCACAACTTAACACACAGATTCAGAGGAAATGCTTCACTACGCCCACATTGCCGCCTCTTATACCTTCGGTAGGAATGCTGGGGCGGCATTTCTGATTGGTCCCATCGTTCAGCCCCGCCTAATGTTGTTTCAATCCCCAATCAGATCACAGCTTCATTTCCCAATCGGGTGAGAGCCCGGGGGGGAGGGCGGAAACGACAGGCGCCAAATCATCAACCGCTTTCTTTCCAATTTGAAAAGCCCGCCAATTTCCAAACAAAGGAGTATGTTTCACCTGAATAATGAAGTACAAAAAACTGTGGAAGTTCATAAAACATTAATACACATGTTAATTTATTTTTATTTTACTAAGTATAATTCACAGGGTCTTATTCTCCCTCATTTCCCGATCTGTATCTGATCATGAGAGTTGATTAATTTCTAAACCTGGAGAAGAAGCTGAAACAAAACAGGCCAAACATTGCAGTCCACAACCTGTCTTTTCTTTTCACATTTCAGTACCACCCCGATATGCTGATAAAGCAGCACTCAGCATTCTTCCGGCTCCATTATCGCTCTCGATCAGATTCAGCAAAAGCTCCACGTTTCAGTCCGGTAGCTGTGTTGGGAGTTCTCTCGGTTCTGTTTGAAAAGTCTCTCGCCGACAGCAGGAAGATTTATTTTGTATTGCGAAAAATCGGATCAAACCCGTGCATTGGAAATGTACAGTAAATCAGAAGGTAAAACGCATCAATCGTGGGAGTGAAAGACGTGGGCATTTGTCTGCCTGAGGTAAACAAGATGAAAAATGACTCACTGGCGCTTGATCTGCACTCTCCAACCCACTCCCGAATAATTTGCAAGTACTTATTAACACAACAACCTCTAGAAGTTGAAACGCCTTATCAAAAATCACATGAAAACTAAAACAAAGAACTCTTAAGGAAATGGTTCAGCTGCCTCAGGGATGTTGTGGGTGGCTCTTATAAGAGCCTTTGGGTTGTGGATGTTTGTTTCAGTGCGGTCCTTCACTTGGAGCTGGTGTACTTGGTCACCGCCTTTGTGCCCTCTGACACGGCGTGCTTGGCCAGCTCCCCGGGCAGCAGTAGCCGCACGGCGGTCTGGATCTCCCGGGAGCTGATGGTGCTGCGCTTGTTGTAATGGGCCAGGCGGGAAGCCTCCCCCGCGATACGCTCGAAAATATCGTTGACGAACGAGTTCATGATGCTCATGGCCTTGGAGGAGATGCCGGTGTCGGGGTGAACCTGCTTCATCACTTTGTAGATGTAGATGGAGTAACTTTCTCTCCTGGACCGCTTCCTCTTCCTGTTGCCCTTCGCTGGCGCCTTTTTGATGATTTTCTTCGCGCCCTTCTTGGAGGCTTGCTGTGCTTTCTTCTCATCAGCCATATCACCGCTCACTTTCAGACACAGAATAAGGGAAAGCGGGCTCGGAGCTCCCTTTTTATAGACTGACGACGTCATCAATGCTAATGAAGGATCGGGAAAGCCTGGCCCCTGATTGGGCAACTTACACAGAGCTGTGCCCAAACATTGAGTCTCTCCAATTGGTTAATGTGAGATCCCATTTGAATCTGTCAGGATCTGCAACGAAATGTAAAGTGTTCCTGTCAGTGTGACTGATGGAGATTTGTTTTGTGTCTGTGATACAGAAAGTGACTGTGGTTTTGGCTCGGTTTCCTTTTGCTTGTCGTTGTGATGATGTGTTTCTAACTCCGCATGTCTGTTCCTGTTCCTCTGTATAGGCTGGAATTAACACAGAACTTGTCACTGTGTGAAAAAAAAAGCTCTCATCCATTCGAAATTGCAATTACATTTGTTGTCAAGTTACACAAACCACTGAAACCTGACTGTGAATGTTTTCTACACTTGGGGTTGATGCATCTCGTTCTCAATTGCACGGAGTTGAACAGAAATGATAAGAAAAGTTTCTATGTAATATTTTTCTTGAGTCACGAGTTGAGTTACCTCTTGTGGAGTTTGCACATTCTCCCCGTGTCTGCGTGGGTTTCCTCCGGGTGCTCCGGTTTCCTCCCACACTCCAAAAATGTGCAGGTTAGGTGAATTGGCCATGCTAAATTGCCCATAGTGTTAGGTGCAGGGGTAAATGTAAGGGAATGGGTCTGGGTGGGTGCGCTTCGGCAGGTCGGTGTGGACTTGTTGGGCCAAAGGGCCTGTTTCTACACTGTCAGTAATCTAATCTAATCTTGACTGTGGGATGAATATATTTCTGAGACCTTGACTGATAACTGTGGACCCAGAGACGTATAGATAACTGTGTGCTTTGAAAGTAAGTGCAGTGTAAGTGAACCATGTTGCTGCACTTTTCATTTAGGCGTCTTGCAGTTTCATGTTGGGATTTATAACATTTCTCAGTCTTACGCGAATGCCTGTTAACCAGCAACTGTCAGCATGCTATATATATGCGTCACTTTAACTTTATATCTGTCATGTCCTAATTTACACATTCTGCATTACCTCAACATCTGTCCAGTGAGGCTCTGGTTCTCCATCTAATCGTCAGTGTTATTTCAAGACAGGTTTTATTCCGTAACCATCAAACACTGATGTGAGCGGTAAAACGTTACACTATTTGGCAGCCACTTGGAAATATTCCTCCAATCTGTGCCCCCAGGAGAAAATGAGAACTGCAGATGCTGGGGGTCAGAGGTTTATACCCAAAACGTCGAGATGAAGGGCTGATGCTTAAAACAACGATTCTCCTGCTCCTCGGATGCTGCCTGACCTGCTGTGCTCTTCCAGCACCAGACTCTCGACTCCAATCTGTGCCCGTCTGTTTCTGGGATGTATTTTTGTAAACTCTATTTCACAATCTTAACACGTCAGTATGTTACTGGACTGTAACTCAAACCTGCTGAAGTGTACCTTGTTGCTTTACTCTGTCGGTGTCAATTTTGAAAGAACCTGGTACCACTTTGGACAGACTCAGGTGGGATTCACTACCCTCCACTCCCAAACCCCATGAATATTAGCTTCTGCAAAGTGAAGTTGAATTTGTATTTATAACTGCAGCATTTTGATATGACAATATCTTCAATGTCACTGCAGATGTTACATTGTTTATGCCAGTTTATAGCTAATCAATAGTTGTGTTATATCCTAACAATGTATTGCTTTGCAACTGACTCGGTATTTCATTCTGTAAATGCCAGTAGATTGTTTCTAATCTTGTATTTACTCAGTTTCAGTCAATCACTGACATGACAGAGAGCAAATATCTCAACATCTCAAAGTTTCTGATGAAATGGATGGTTAATCTTTTTTTTCACTCCACCCTTGATACGTCAGGGTAACTTATAACTGAATTGATCAGTGTGTGATCTGTGAGCACACACATATCAGTAAGTTAATGATACAGTGTATATGCTGTAGTTATTAATTTCTTTCAATCTTGTGTCACTTTAAATATCTCAAAGCAGAAGACCATAAGAAGCATGAGAATTCTGTCACATTTCTATTTGCCTGCGTGTACTCTGTCATGAGAGCAGATCACAAAGGCTTTAGTTATAGTCTTCATCTCATTTTGATGTTTAGTGCCCATAGTCAAGACTTCCTTATGTATCAAAAATGGCTACATTATGGCTACATTAGCATAAATTAAGTTGATAACTCAACCCTAACTGCTCTCTGTGGAACAGAACAAGGGGAGAATGTTCTGCATTGCTTCCTTCGATAGAGGGCTTCCTGTTCAAAACTGTGTCCCTTACTCGGGATTCTCAATGAGCAGTGACATACTCCCAGCATCAACTCTATCAACTCCATTCAGATCTCTTCTTTTGCTCTGAAGGTCGTACATTGTTCTTCAAAACTCCAATGAGAATATACCCAACCATTTTATACATACAATAAGAACTTATGTATCAATCTGCAGCTCTAATCTTCTGCTATTTGAATATGTGCGTACAGGTATCACTCTCTACCAGTAAGATTCTGCTATGTGCATACTTGAGTGAAGTTATCACCCTACACCTGTTGGTTTCTACTGTGTGAAAATGACAGTTTCTAGTCTGTAAATGGGATAGTTTAATCAATCGTCTATGTCAGTTTCTGCATTGTTAAAATGTGAACGTAGTTATCAATGTCAACCTGCCATCTTCTGTGAAGTGAACATGTGGGGGTCCATATCGAAATGTACCTGTTGCTTTCAGCGACAGGAATGCATGAGTTTAGTTATCATTTTTTTCCTGTCAGTTTCTTTGATGTGAATGTATTGGTGTAGTTATCCATCTGTACTGATGAAGGGCTTTTAAACAAAACGTCAATTCTCCTGCTCCTTGGATGCTTCCTGACCTGCTGTGCTTTTCCAGCACCACACTCCTGACTCTAATCTCCAGCATCTGCAGTCCTCACCTTTGCCTATCCATTTGTACCTGTCAGTTTCTGATCTGTGAATATGGAGGTGTAGTTATTGATCTGTCCATCAGTTTCTGTAATTTGAATATGACTGTCTAGTTATCTATCTCTCCCCGTCAGTTTCTGTGATGTGAAGATGACAGTCCAATTATCTATCTGCCCCAGTCAGATTCTGCTGTTTGAATATGAGAGTGTCATTACCGGTCTCTACCTGTCAGCTTTTGCTATGTCAATGTGATGTTAGTTATCAATCTGCCTCATTAGGTTCTAGCTGAATGTAAAAATGTAGTTATCAATATATACCTGTCAGACTTTCCTCTGGGATTATGTGAGTGTATTATCAATCTGTACCTGTCTGTTTCTGCAATGTGAATGTGTTTGTGCAATCATCAGTCTATCTGTGACAGCTTCAACTATATGAATGGATGAGTGCATCTGTACCTGAAGATATCTTTACCTGTCAGTTTGTGCTCTATGAATAAGTGAGTGTACTTATACATTTGTCTCTGTTTAACATGACACTTGCAGAAACTGCAGGAGCTCTTCTTACTTTAAATCTCTGTTGCTCAACATACCATTTCATCAATTGCCAATATCAGGATGGCATGGTGGCACAGTGGTGCTAGGGACACAGATTCAATTCTAACCATAAGACCTAGGAGTGGAAGTAAGGCCATTAGGCCCATTGAGTCCACTCCGCCATTCAATCATGGCTGATGGGCATTTCAACTCCACTTACCCGCATTCTCCCCATAGCCCTTAATTCCTCGAGACATCAAGAATCTATCATGCTTCATTATCTGTGTGCAGGTTGCACATTCTGCCCGTGTCTCCATGGGTATCCTCTGAATGCTCTTGTTTTTCTGCATGGTCCAACCATGTGCAGGCTTGCTGGATTAGCCATGGTAAATTGTCCTGTAGTCTTCAAGGATGTGCAGTGTCAGTGGATTAACTATGGTAAACGTGGAGTCATGGGGATAGGGTGGGGCCGACATGTAGGTGGGATTCGCTTTGGAGAGTTGTTGTAGAGGGATGGGCCAAATGACCTCTACCTGTACTGGAGAAATTATATGTACTGCACATGAAAGTGAGACTTTTTAATACCATTGTCAGTCTCTGACAGTGTAGTGCAGTTTGGACAATTTCCACAACTTTTATTCTGTGGTACGGTTTATGATTGGAAGTTATATTCTGAATGTAAATTTTGAATTTATTGTTCACATGTTTATAACAAGAACACTTTATGAGAGCTTTTTCATTGTGTCCAATAAACTCTGGGTATCTATCTGAATGTGTATCTTTTCAGGTCAATATTTCATTTCCCTTTGGACCACTTGAAAACAAAGTAGTTATTCAGTCATTTTGTAAGAGATGTGTTCTGTTTTCACTTTGTGGAAACAAACTAAATTGCGATGTTTGTTTCAATCTGACACTTGGCCTACTATCTAATTCCTCCAGTCTGGACAGCAGAATTGATTCATGAATTACATACAGTCATAGAGTCAGACAGCAAGTTTAAACCATGATGAGATAATTGGATGAATACTTAATCTGAATGTTTATTTACTTCTTTCCCTACTTAACTGGAATGCATTGTGACCATGCAATTGGGGGTTCAGTATTTCTGAATAAACATGTGGAGTTTACTTTTTAACCAATGTGATACCATACATTTAAATTTGATTAGAAGTTCACTTGTACACTGGGACTGACATATTTCACTCTTACCCTGTCCTGTTTAACTTCAGTAATGAAATGCTAGCTCTCCTAACCATGTGATCCTTGCAGGCATGATTTTTCTATTTTTGCCTGTGGACCGATTAATGTGACAGTATTTATGTGCTTTGCAAGTTATTCTATACCCACTGTGTATTGGCACAATCTCATTCTTTGTTGCATCTAGAAATCTGTTGCCTTCACACCCTTCATTACGTGAATAAGGACAACAACTGGCACAGTCAGCAACTGTTTGCTCTGCTCTTCCATTCACTTGTACTGCTTGGGAATTACTATCTACCAGTCAATCTGTGCTATTCAATCCTTCAAACCTCTGCTCAGATGTGATAGGCCGCCATAGAGTAGAGCCACATTGTCTAGTGAAGAACTTAGAAACTAAACTTTAATGTTGACTACTCAGGCTGTTCTCCATTGTGTGTATACACAGATTTTATATATATAAAAAAAGAGTTTTGAAAGGAACAGTTATAACACAGGGAGGGTGCCCATACTCACTTGACCCTTCTTCAGTCTTCCTATATTGTGTTACTGAGCAGTTTAAATGTTTGCTGTAAAGTGGACAGCCAGTTAGCAGAGTGGGACAGGAGAGAGTTCTCAGTTCATGTTTACTGAAGTGAATGGGAAAGATCTTATTTTCTGTAATTGTTTGTATCTGTAGGATTCACAGACAAGTAAAACATTGCCACAGAAACGAGTCGGTGCTGTTCTTAAAAGTCAAGTGAGAAAAGCAATGGACTTTTGCAGTTCTGATAGCGCGGAATCTAACTGGGAGTAGTGATATCAAGGTCTGGCCTTCAAAGTGTCATATAGTTGTACAGCACAGAAACAGGTTCTTTGGTCCAAGTTGTTAGTGCTGACCAGAGATCCTAATCTGACCAAGTCCCATTTGCCAGCATTTAGTCTGCCCCCTCTAAACTCTTCCTATTCATGTACCGATCCAGGTGCCGACATAAGGTTGTAATTGTACCCACCACCTCCACTTCCTCTGGTAGCACATTCCATACAAGCACCACCCTCTGCAATGATAAAGTAACCCCACACGTGCTTTTTAAATCTTTTCCCTCTCACCTTAAACCTATGCCCTCTATTTTTGATCTCCCCAACATTAGAAAAAAGACCTTGCGTATTCACCCTCTCAATGTCAGTCATGATTTTATTAACCTCAATAAGGTCATACCTCAGCCTCAGACAGTCCAAGGGGAAAAAACAACTGCCTATTCGGCCTCTCTCCATAACTCAAATCATCTAGTCCTGGCAACGAAATATAGTTGATGTAGTTTACATGGACTACAGTAAGGCCTCTGTAGGAGCATAACCACAACTAGAGATGAAAGACTCAGGAGACAGGCAGGATTCAGGCAAGAGGTAGGTGTTTATTCAATAAGAAACCAGTTAATGCAGGGAGAGGGCCAAATGATCTTCCCCTGAGACTGGCTTCAGAAGAGAGATCCCATGGCACACTCTGCTTTTACAATAACAAAAGCAGTATTTATTGTACACGTTCTGTGAACAATCACAAACAACGTGATTAATATGTTCCTCCCTCTTACTTTGCAAACTCTATCCTATGAGACACCTAATCAATGATGGGCATCCATTGGACAGCTCCAGGTTCACATGATCTCAAGGTGATTAGCAGATACGGTCATCGCTCAGCCTTGGGAGCTTTCTACGTATCCTATTTGTTCACATTCCAGAGTGACTTGCTATACTCCTTCGGGTTTCTGTCAGTCTAGCTTATCTTGAGGGACATCCTGAATGCTGTTATTCATTGTATTTAATTTTAATCAAATTCTATTGCTCCTCTTACATGCCCCAAAGTCCTTATATATGAAGAAAAAACAGAAAAACAGTTAATTTTGCACTGTTTGCTAAAAGGTTGTAATTTTAATTTCTCTTATAAAGTTAGTTCAAATGTGTAAAGTCACAGAGTTAGGAAACAGAGTAGTATAAGATAACTTTAGCTGTTGCCCCCTCAGTTGGTTTAGGGGATTAATGGGCTGTATCTAACATTTGGTGCCTGTTCATTTACTGGCACAATTCCCTTTCATTTAATGTGGCTGGAGTTACTCGTTTATCAGACCTTAAGTCTGCTGGTCAGAACTGTTTCGAATGGGAACAGGCTGGGTCCTTTTTACTGTCCTCTGAGTGGCTTGTTCAATGGTATCATTATGCCTCACTGTGTGTGAACAGGCTGATGTGCTTAGTTTCTGCCATTGTCTCTCACGTCCTGCTGTTTAATTCTACTTTCCACTTATTGGCCATTTTGTCTTAACAGATATGGGCCACTCTATTCTGGCAGGTACAGGCCACCCCGATAGTCTTTGACAAAGTCCCATATAAAAGACTGGTCTAAGATTGACTCTTGGAGTCTTGAGCAAACTGGATCTGAAATTAGCTTGCAAACAGGATGCTAAGTGTGATGGTGATGGGTTGTGTTTGTGATTGAAAGCCTGTGACCAGCGGTGTCCCACAGGGATCAGTGCTGGGACACTTGCTGCTCATTATGTACATTAACATCTTGGATGTGAATGTAGAATGTACAATTACTATGTTTGTAGATAAGATTTTAGTGTGGAAGTGCAAAATGTGTTGGTGCAGGCTTGGAGGGCAAAGGGCCTGTGCTGTACTGATCTTTCTTCTTCGACGTGAAAATTGGCAGCATTGTTGACAGTGAAGGGGATGGTCTCAGGCTACAGTCTGAGTACAGCCGGCAGAACAATGGCTCTGATATTCCTGGTAAATGTGAGATAATGTATTTTAGGAGGTCTAATAAGTGAAAGAATTACACAATGAAGGATAAATCCTGAGGGAACAAAGAGACCTTGGTATACAAGTCTATAGACCCCAGAAGGAAATAGCACAGTTGGACAGGCTGCTGAAGATGATATACAGAATGCTGGCCTTTATTACCTGAGCTGTACAATTTAAAGCAAGGTATGCTTACGACAACTTTATAGAACATTGATTTGGCCACAGATGGAATACTGTGTGCCACCCTATCAGAAGGATGTGATTGTACTGGAGAGGGTGCAGTGGGTTGGAAAGTCACTATTATGAGGCAAGACGAAATAAGCTGAGTTTTGTTTTCTTGAAGCAGAGAAGACTCAGGGAGGATCTGATTGAAGAATATCAGATTATCAGGATTGTAGGCAGAGTAGATTGAGAAAATCTTTCTCCCCGTGACTGATGTGTCTAAGTCCAGAGGGCACAAGTTGATGTTGAGGAGAAAACAGCTTAGAGGAATGTGAGAAAAATATTTTGACCCAGAGGGTGAGTGAAGTTTGGAACGTTCTGCCTGAGAGGGTGGTTGGGTACTCGTACAGCATTCAAGCAGCATCTGGACGTGCCTTTAATAAGCCAGGGTCTGGTCAGCGAGGGGCCAAGTGCAGGTAAATGGGACAGATGCAGTTTGGTGTTTGTGGAACATCATGGACATGGTGGGCCAAAGGGTTTGTTTCTTTGCTGTATGACTCTATATCTCTATAACATGCTTGTAAATCTTTACTCTACCACCTCAAGTTTAACAACATCCTTCCTGTAGCAGGTTGATGAGAATAATACACCATCTCCTAAAAATGGATTCAACAATATCATGCACAGCCACCAGATGACCTCCCAACTCCAAAAGTCAGTGTTCTGAACAATGAAGGCAAGCATTACAAATGCCTTCTTCACCACCCTGTCTATCTGCAGCTACTTTCATGGACTTGGAGGTACCAGTGTTGGACTCGGGTGAACAAAGTTAAAAATGACAACACCAGTTTTTTGTCCAACAGGTTTATTTGGAAACACCAGCTTTTGAAGCACTGCACCTTCATCAGGTGGTTGAAGAAGGAACAGTGCTTTGACAGCTAGTGCTTCCAAATAAACCTGTTGGAGTACATTCAAGGAAATCTTCACCGGCACACTGAGGTTTCTTCATTCAGCAACATTCCCCAGTGCCCTACCATTAAGTGTGGAATTCGTGCCTTGGTTTGCCTTATAAAAACTTCTGTAAACTAAACGACAACTGCCACTCCTCAGCCCACTGACCCACCTGACAAGAGGTGTGGTTAGTAAGTATGCAGATGACAGAGAAGAAGATTACCTCAGATTACAACAGGATTTTGAAAAGTGGGCCAATGGCTGAGAAGTCGCAGATGGAGTTTAATTTAGATAAATGTGAGGTGCTGCATTTTGGGAAAGCAAATCCTAGCAAGACTTATACACTTAATGATAAGATCCTAGGGAGTGTTGCTGAACAAAGAGACCTTGGAGTGCAGATTCATAGCTCCTTGAAAGTGGAGTTGCAGGTTGATAGGATAGTGAAGGCAGCGTTTGGTATGCTTTCCTTTATTGATCAGTGAATTGATTACAGGAGTTGGGAGATCATGTTGCGGTTGTACAGGATATTGGTTAGGCCACTGTTGGAATATTGCATGCAATTCTAGTCTCCAACCTATCGGAAAGATATTGTGAAATTTTGAAGGGGTTCAGAAAAGATTTACAAGGATGTTGCCAGGGTTGGAGTATTTGAGGTATCGGGAGATGTTGAATAGGCCTATGTCTGTTTTCAGAGGGGTAACCTACTGGAGGTTTATGAAATCATGAGAGTTATGGATAGGATGAATAGACAACATTTATTCCCTGGGGTAGGGGATTCCATAGTGAGGGGGCATAGGCTTAGGGTTAGAGGGGAAGATTTAAAAGGGATCTGGAGGGCAATTTCTTCAATGTGACGTAGTGTGTGTATAGAATGAGCTGCCAGAGAAATTGGTGGAGACTGGTACAATGACACCATTTAAAAGGCACTTGGATGGATACAAGAATAAGAAGGTTTTAGAGGGATATGGGCCATGTGCTGACAAATGAGACTGGATTAGTTCAGAATTTTTTTTAAACAGATTACTTAGTGTGGAAACAGGCCCTTCGGCCCAACAACCCACTGAAGCACAACCCACCCAGACCCATTCTCCTATATTTACCTCTTCACCTAACACTACGGGCAATTTAGCATGGCCAATTCACCTAACCTGCACATTTTTGGACCGTGGGAGGAAACCGGAGCACCCAACAGAAATCCACGCAGAGACAGGGAGAATGTGCAAACTCCACATAGTCAGTCGCCCGAGGTGGGAATTGAACCCGGGTCTCTGGTGCTGTGAGGCCACAATGCTAACCGCTGTGCCACCGTGCTGCCCACTATCTGGTTGGCATGGATGAGTCCAGCTGAAGTGTCTGTTTCTGTGCTGTATAAATCTATGACTATATGGCAGTGAATAATAACAGTTATTGGAAATGGGGTGATGTGCATGGAGAAAGATAAAAAAAAATTGTAATTCCTTGGTGGTATTTGACTCTGTTTGAAACTGAGCTGAATGTGCATCAAATTCAAACTGCTCTGTGACTGTGGAAAGGACATTCTTTAGTCTGACAACGGTAACATACCTGCTGTTTGTGAGAAGGAACTGATCACACTTGGCTTCCTCCTGAGGGAATATGTCTTTGTCCTTCAAGTATTTGTCTGGAGGAAGACAAAAGAGACATCCCCTGTAAATCAACATTAAGTTTGACAGTATCAATTCTTTGAATGTAACATTCATTTAATAATCATAAGACTGTTTTTCTTTCAAACTGGCAAGTCCAACAGAACTACAGGTCTGATTCTATCCTTGGCCTGAGCTGCTCTTTGTCTGGTGATTGTAATAAAAATATCTATACCAATTCACTGAGAACCAGACACTAACCAACACCTCCACAACAGGGCTACCCAATACAAGTGCATATCTGGATCTGAGAGTTTCCTTATCAATCCATACCTGTCAGTTCCTGCGAGGTGAATGTGGGAGTTCAACTGTCAACCTGTCCCTGTCAGTAAAAGCTGTGCAAATGTGTGAGTGAGTTTAGTTATCATTCTGTTCCTGTCACACTGATAAATATATTTACATTTTGGCATTGCAGAGACTGACAGGGACAGATTAATAACTACACTCACACATTTACATAGCATTAACTGACAGATATAGATTGATAACTAAACTCATATATCCAAACAGAATAAACTTGTAGGACTGGTTGTTAAATATATTTTAAATAAATAAAATCAGTCCCTATTCACTGATAGGGATGAGCGTTTAGTCATCAATATGTACCTGTCAGTGTCTGCCCTGTGAACGTGAGAGTTTACATACCAATCTGTCCTGAACATTTCTACTGTGTATCTGATAGTGTATTATCAACCTGAACCTGTCAGTTTCAGCTATGAGAATGCAAGTGTCATTACCAGTATCTACCTGTCAGTTTCTGCTGTATGAATGATAAATGCAGTCATCAAATTGTACCCATCAGTTTCTTCTGTGTGAATGTAGATATTGATCTGTATTTGTCTGCTTTAGCTACACCAATGTGTGAATGCAGTTATCAAACAGTACCTGTCAGGTTCTGCTATTTGACACCAGAGTGTCTTCATCAATCTGTTTCTACTACTACAATTTGAGAGAGTCAATACCAACCTGTCCCTGTCAGTTTCTTCCCTGTCAATATGTGAATACAGTTATTGATCAGTACTCATCAGCTTCTGCTCTGTGAATATAGGTGTATTAATCAAACTGTAGCTGTCAGTTTCAGCAATGTGAATTTGGGAGTACAGTTATCTTCTTTGTCAAAGTGAGTGTAACTCAATCTGTACCTTTCAGACTCTGCTGCCTGAACACATAAATATAGTTGTCAATCTGCAGCTGTCAGTTTCTACTTGGCGAATATGTTTAAGTAATTGTCAATCTATCCCTGTTATGTGAATGTGTGAGCTGAATTTTCATCTGTTGCTGTCAGCTTCTGATTAGTGATCAATAGAGTTTAGTGATCAATCTTTCCCTGTCAGGCTCTGTAATTCCAGTGTTTTGAGTGTATTTATTCATTTTTTCCTGTAAGTTTGTGTGATTGTAGTTATCAGCCTGCACCCTTCAGATTCTGCTATATGAACATAAGATTGTAGTTATTCATTTAATTTGATCATTATTATTACACGTCCTGAGATAAATTGAAAAGTATTGTTTTGTGCACCTTACAGGTAGATCATTTCATCCAAAGTCCATCAAGGTAATAGAACAGAATCCAGAATACATTGTTAAAGCTGCAGAGAAGGTGCAGACAGAGATTAGCATAAAAATTTAGAGGTCCATTCAAAAGTCTAACAATAGCGGAGAAGCTGTTCTTGAATCTGTTCAATAGTGTATTCAAACTTCTGTATTTTCCCCCTGACAGACCAGGATGGAGGAGCGTATAGCTGGGGTTGAATGGGTCTTTCATGTTGGTTGCTTTCCCGAGACAGGGGGAAGTGGAAATGGAGCTGAAAATGTGTTGCTGGAAAAGCACAGCAGGTCAGGCAGCATCCAAGAAAAAGGAGATTTGACATTTCGGGCATAAGCCCTTCTTCAAGAATCTCCTGTTCCTTGGATGCTGCCTGACGTGCTGCACTTTTCCAGCAACACATTTTCAGCTCTGATCTCCAGCATCTGCAGACCTCACTTTCTCCTCGAAGTGGAAATTGAGCCTTTGGATGGAAAGCTGCTTTCAGTGAAGGACTGGGCTGAGTCACAGCTCTCTGTAGTTTCTTGTGGTCTTGGGCAGAACAGAAGCCATACTACATTGTGACACATCCAAATAGGATGGTTTTTGTGGTACATCTATAAATATTTGCAAGAGTCTTTATGGACATGCTGAATTCCCTCAGCCATCTGAGGAAATCTGCTTGGTGAATGTCATAGAGTCATTGTCATAGAGATGTACAGCACGGAAACAGACCCTTCAGTCATCTTTTCCATGCCAACTAGATATCCCAACCCAATCTAGTCCCACCTGACAGCACCCGGCCCATATCCCTCCAAATGCTTCCTATTCATATACACATCTAGATGCCTTTTAAATGCTGCAATTATACTAGCCTCCACCACTTCCTCCTGGCAGGTCATTCCATACAAGTACCTCACTCTGCATGAAAATGTGCCCCTTAGGTTTCTTTTATATCTTTCCCCTCTCACCCTAAACCTATGTCCTCTAGTTCTGGACTCCCCCACCCCAGGGAAAATACTTTGTTTATTTATCCTTTCCACACCCCTCATGATTTTATAAACCTTTATAATGTCACCCCTCAGCCTCTGATGCTCCAGGGAAAATAGCCCTTGCCTATTCAACCTTTCCTGATAGCTCCAATCCTCCAAACCTGGCAACATCCTTGTAAATTGTTTCTGAACCCTTCCAAGATTCACAATATCAGTCCTATAGGAAGGAGACCAGAATTGCATGCAATATTCCAACAGTGGCCTAACCAATGTCCTGTACAGCTGCAAGGTGACCTCCCAACAACTGTACTCAATACTGAATGTGTTTGGGTAATTGTCAATCTAAGTCTGCCAGGTTCTGCAATGTGAATATGAGAATTTACTTTTTAAACAGTCCCTGTCAGTTTTTTCTTCATGAATGTTTTGTTTAGTTAAGAACCCTTCCCGGTCAGGCTCTATAATGTAAATGTGAGTGCATTTACTAATGTTTGTCTGACAGAATTTCTTTTGTGAACATGTGAATGTGGTTATCAATTTTCCCTAATAATTTCTGTTCTGTGAATATGAAAACCAAAAGAACTGCAGATGCTGAAAATCAGAAACTGAAACAAATTGCTAGAAAAGCTCAGCAGGTCTGACAGAGTCTGTGGACAGAAATCAGAGTTAAAATTTCCAGTCTAGTTACCTTTCCTGTGAAGAGATGGTAGCCAGGAAAATATTTGATTTACTGCAGAAGATAGGGTGTGTTGAAGGGTAAGGGAGTAAATGGTGGATGGATATAGAATCCAAAGAGAGTGAAGAGCGGTTGAACAGATAAATTAGTGGATCAGTCAGACGAGGATGGTAATAGGTATTAAGAGAGAGTGTTAGTGAGTTTTGGTGTACAATAGAAAACTCTATGATAACATTGCATGGTGAGAGGGGTTTTGGGTAATGATACGGGAGAACTCTAGCTCTAAAGTTGTAGAATTCAATCTTGAGTCCAGAAGGCTGTCGAGTTCCCAAGCAGAAAATGAGGTGCTGTTCTTCCAGCTTGCACTGAACTTTGCTGGAGCACTGCAGCAAGCCTGAGACAGAGCTGTTGGCCAGGGTACAGGGTGGTGGGTTGAAGTGGCACACTACTAAAAGTTCAGGGACATTTTTTTTGGACAGAATGTAGATGTTCTGCACAGTGGACACCCAATCTACACTCAGTTTCTCCAGCATAGAGAAGATCAATGGTAGCTAGGAAAATGCACACAATCAGTTCTGAGGAGGGGTCACTAGACCTCAAATGTTAAGTCTGATTTCCCTCCACAAATGCTGCCAAACCTGTGGATTTTCCAGCAATTTTTGTTCTTAATTTCTACCTGTCAGTTACTGTGCTGTAAACATGAGTGTCATTATCAAACTGTACATGTCAATTTATGCAATTTAAAACAGGGAGTGTTATTAATCTGTTCCAATAAGTTTTGATGAGGAGAATGTAGTTATCAGTCTTCCTCTGAAATGTCCTGCTGTATGCACATGTGTACAATTGACCATTCTGTCCCTGTTATATTCTGCTCTGGCTATCTCAGGATGGAGTTATGATTTGGTATCTGTCAGCATCTTATTTGTAAACATGCACATGTATTAAGCAGACTGTAGCTGACAGTGTTTGGTGAGTGAGTGAGTGAGTGAGTATTTATGTATCATTCTCACCTTTTCGGTTTCTGCAGAATGAATCAGTGAGAGCAGCTGTCAATCTACACCAGTCAGTTTCTGTTGTGCCCAAATAAGAGTTTTGGACTTGATCTATACTTGCCAGTTTCTGCTGTGTGACTGTGACAGTCAAGTACTCAATCAGTACCAACTACCTTCAACTCTTTTATGTATGGAAGTTGCTTAATTTTCTGGCAGCCAATAATACTCTGAGTCCAATCATCACCAGGAATCTATGGTTGATTGTCAGGAAAACCCATCTGGATCACTAATGTCCTGTAAGGAAACTGCCATCCTTGTGTCTCCAGACCCGCAGCAATGTGGTTGACTCATAATTACCCCCTGAGCAGTTAGGGATGGGCAATACATACTGGCCTAGCCAGTGACGCCCACATCCCATGAATGAATTTAGGAAAAAGAATCCTCTGTGACTGAGATTCATTCTGTGATAGTAGTTAAGGGTGTTGTGATTGGGTCTTAAACTCTTCTACATTTTGTGATTTATGACAGAGTCACAGAGTTGATACAGCCATTCAGCCCATTGTGTCTGCACTGGGCTGTTGTTCATCTGTTCTCCATACTAGTTTCAACTCACTGTTGGGCGTTTGAACTTCATCCACTCACTGCCAGTATCTCGAGGTAAATGCTAATGTGAGATTAGTTCTGCAGTATTCTTCCATTGAATAACTGTAGTGCCAGTTTGGTTTTGTATGCAACAGCATCAGGTGGAGTGTGTGAATCTCATTCTCTTTACATGTTGAGTTGTATTTGTTTGGTCTGAGTGTTAGATAAACTCGATCAATATTCACTAACACTTTGTGTGGGAGAGATTAATGTTGGTTCAATGTTTATCTTTGCCACGAATCTGAATGTTATTGTTTTCAGACTTTTTTTTAGGTTTTGTGTATGCAGGAGTCTTTATCAGTTGATGCTGGACATTGTAAAATCTAAAATCCAACACTAACTGAAGCGCTTAATGGTTTGGTGAGTCAATTTATAACTGTCCATATTTGGAAATACCTGGGACAAAATTTCATTCTTTTTTCCCTTTCACCATTAACTGGCTGAGTGTGAGTGAGTTTTCTGTTGTGCTGCCAATCTGCATCACTTTAAAGGAGTGGTATTAGTCTATACCACACTGACATTTTCTGTCTGTCTATTGTTAATCAGTCAGTAGCTCTGTGGGAGATAGAATGGTGTGCGCGCGCGCAAGCACACATATGGAGGTGGTGGTTGCGGGTGTGTACACACATGATGAGCACTCTCTCGACAGCAGGCTTTGGCCCAGGGGTTCATTTGGAATTTACATAGTTTAATTGTTGTGTCTTTTTCAGGACAATGATTTGGCTTTGTTTCCAGTTCTGCATGTCATGATCTGATATACTGAGGTAGGTTTAATGCCTTATAAATCAGTGTTTCATCCATTAAAATGTATGGAAATGTTTCTGCATTACTCAGGCCCTCAACTAGAATGGGGAGTGTGGATAAAGTGTGTTTACATCAGCACCAGGCTGAGAGTGAGAACTGAATTCAATCGATCAGTCTCTGATACTTGATACCAATGTGGTCCTTATTCTTGGTTATTATATTTCACAGTGGTTCAATGTTGTCTAAATTGAAACATGTCACTTTTGGTAATTGCAAGCACAATTAATTCTTTAAATTTCTTCTAGCTAACATGAATGAGGTTTTATCCAGTGCCACTGGAGTCAGCTCCCGTCAGTGAAATTGATGTTTTTCTTCATCTGCTAATATTTGGCCTTGTACATAGAGCCACAGAGATGTACAGCATGGAAACAGACCCTTCGGTCCAACCTGTCCATGCCGACCAGATATCCCAACCCAATCTAGTCCCACCTGCCTGCACCCAGCCCATATCCCTCCAAACCCTTCCTATTCATATACCCATCCAAATGCCTCTTCTATATTGCAATTGTACCAGCCTCCACCACTTCCTCTGGCTGCTCATTCCATACATAGTTGGATCATGTCCAGAGCCTATGTTCTTTAGTTTTAGAGCCCATAGGACCCATGGACAGGTGAACATGCAACATATTTCAACAGAAAAGCATCTGTGCTTTTCTTCAGAATCAAGGGGAGAAAAGCAATAGGCTTTTGTAATTCCTGTAGTGCAGATTCTAACCAGGAACAGAGGGGATATCAAGGTCTGATTTTCAGGATGCTATCAATTTTTGCATTGTGACATACTTTACCAATAAATTAATGATCAGTATTTACCAAATCAATTTGCAACTAAGTGAACACTTCAACTGCATTGCAGCTGACTGAAGACATTGCTTCTTGTGCAGAAAAGAGAATTGGTCAATTCTATTTTATTTACCAATCTGGACAAGATCTGGTGCAGGCTATTAGCAGTATTCTTGTGTTGCTCTCTGGGGGCGGGGTTGGGTGGGGAAACAAAAGGTCTTTTATTTTCAATTGGCAATGAAGAATATTTAAACAGTCAAGTTCAATTTATTGAACAATCAACTCTTGGTGGTTAAAATAAAGGAGAGCTGGACAAACCTATCAATTTTAGCTTTTTCTTTCTTTCTGCACTACTGTAAATGGTAATGATCTGATTCCATTGGACTCCTTGGCAAAACTATATCTTGATTCACTGATTTTTTTTCTTTGTAGGTTAATGAAGAGATAGTCAAAATGAATGCAGGATGCTTCATAGATTTCTTGAAATAAATTTTGAAAGACACACAGAATAATTAGAAAAAAAAACTTTCTGGACTGAAAAAAAACCTGCAAAATGATGAAATGGAGAATGGTGTTATGACGCAGATAGGGATGATAACTTCTCTGCTGCCGCCATGAAAAATCTATGCAAATGGAATACTCATTGAGTTAACAATTCTAATCCCTTTCAATCAGCTGTGTTGTTGTAGACTGTTTTTGATCATTGCAGACTTAATTTGAACAGACATATTCTGTGCCGTAGATCTCTTTGACTACAGACCGGAGTAGAAATCAGTTTGATGAAATGTTTTCTGCTAGTTGCGGTGTATATGGATCTTCATCACTGTTAGATGTTGTAATGTGTATTTCAGGATGATGTACAAATTTGCAACTATTGTTAATTAGTCAGTAGCTCTGTGCGAGATAGAATGGTGTGTGCACGCGCAAGCACACATATGGGGGTGGGATAGAGGTGGTGGTTGTGTGTGTACACACACACGATGAGCACTCTCTTGACATCAGGCTTTGGACCAGACATTCATTCAGAATTTACATAGTTTAGCTGTTGTGTCTTTTCCTGGACAATGATTTATCAAAAATGTAATTTTGACTTTCTCAGTTACTGAAAATATCAAAGTTTCCTTCTGCATCTGCACTCAACATCTACTTCATATATCCTTGTTGTAACAATGTAACAGCATGACTTGTTTGTTCACCTTGATTGTAACTTTAAAATTGCCTTTACTATATGTGGATTAATGTAATTCCCAAATGTATATTTCATATGAGGTTATAGTCTATCCCTCTTCTGATGTTGCAAATGATAACTGGCTATGCATAATGGAATTTATTGGAACTGAGTTGTTGTGCATTAAGTATAAAGAGAATTTTTAAAAAATATTTCATTAGTTGTGTCTGACCCTTGGATTGAATGCATACTTCTGGAAATTGAGCTCAATGTGTATCTGACTCAATCTACTCTGACTGTGGAAAGGAGGTTCTCAATCTGACAACTGAAACGTACCTGCTGGTTGGTAGAAGCAGATGGTCATACTTGGCTTTGTACTGAGGAAATATTAAATTATCTTGGTCCATCAAACATTTGCCTGGAGGAAGAAAAGAGAGATATCATCATTTCTGAGGAGAAAGACATCAACTGATCAACGCAACATTCAGGTGATGATCATGATACTTCTGGTTTTAAACAGAGCAAGGTCTGGTTCCAAAGCAACACTGATTTGCTGCCAGTCTTTTTCTGTTTGTGAAATTCTGAAACAGTTTACTCAGATGAAAGAAAACTAACCAACATATGCACAGCTCCAAAAATAGAATGATTACACTGTTCAATGTTCACTAAAACACTAAAAAACACTAAATGTTGAAGGAAGAACAACTGGCACTATTATCACATTTAGATACACTGCCCTTTATTCCCCAATAATTCAACATCTATTCGCAACAAAAAGTGGGAAACAGAAGCAAACAATGAATTCCCATCAGTGTTTACGGGATTAAAATCCACAAGAATATCCCACAGCAGCTTCTTCCCGCTCTGCCTCCCTCAGCAGGCCCGAGAAAGGCCTCTCTCTTCCCCCCAGCCCGCTCACTCCAAGTTCCGGGACCAGTTCCTGCTCCGCTCGGCCTCTTACAAACAGCCCCCGGTTCTCCCTGAACTCACCCCGAATCAGTCCCGGGCTCCCATCCCGCTGTGCTGCTGGAAGGAGCCTGCTGTTCCCTCCCTTCCCTGGGCGCTGTTCCCTCCCTTCCCTGGGCGCTGATCTCTCCATTGCGGTCTGTTTCAAACAAACCTCTTGCACTCACTGAGTAAATGCTCCTCAATGGCAGCGCTGGGGGAGGGCCTCACGCATGCGCTCCTCTACTCAGGAATAATCAGCATTGGAGGAGGGACTGCATCGCGCATGCACTACTTTTCCCAATGATTCCCTGAAACAAACAGCAATTGGTCATTTCCCCAATTCCCTTTTCTCTCAGTTTGACCAAAGGAATTGGGAATGTGGGGGAAAGGACAGAGAAGGTTTCAAGCTGGGAATTGTTCTTTTATGAAGCTCCAATGGAGCTCATTCCCGGGTGATGTTAATAACTCCTCCCTCCGGCTCTCTCACAATCTGATCAGGGAGCGGAGAGACTGGCGGTCACTCTGCCCAACCTCTGTGCTCCCTCATTTCAATAACATCACGTCTGATCTTATTTTAACTATGGTATGTAATCCTGCTAACCCTCACGCACAAATATTAATTCCTTTAAGAAAGTAACATAAGTGGAAAATAGTAACACAAATGAAGTAAGTGGAACACTCTTACTAAGGCATAATGTAACTGTTGGAGAGAGTCTTCCATCACAGTGTTAGTCCCTGTTTCTGGTTCAGGCAGCGTGCGCAAAAATCAGACCTGGAGCAGGGATACGAAATAACGTCTCACGGCCTCGATTTAAGTGTATAGTGGCAACAGATGTTAGTGTCAGGTATGCTGCAGACAGAAACGATGTGATGTATTGTATGCCACAACGAGAGCCACCTTCTGGAATAGCTGCTGTCCATGTCCTGCCTACAATGCCATGAACAGGGAATTCCAGGTAAAAACAATGACTGCAGATGCTGGAAACTAGATTCTGGATTTTACTGCTCCTCGGATGCTGCCTGAACTGCTGTGCTTTTCCAGCACCACTAATCCAGGAAATTCCAGGGTCTTGATCAAGCAACAGTGAAGGAAAGGGGATAGATTTCCAAGTGATTATGGCGTGTGGCTTGGAGAGAAACTTGCCCTCTATCAAGCTGAGGTCTCCCTACATCAACTGCATTTAACTTTTCTGATGGAGGTTGCCCTGAATTTAGAAAGTTTTACAATTTACAAAGCTTTAGTATTACTTTTGTAAACTTAACAAAACTTTAGGGCTCTGAGAGATAATATTTGATCCCAAGAATAGACATACAGATTGGGAAGAAAATAAGCAGACAAACAAAGCCTGGGAACAATTTAGAATTCAAAGCAGAGGAAATTACCTGGGGGTTGCAGTAAGAGAGAAACTCACTGAGATATTTGTTGAAAGAGGAGGAGAACTTCAAGGTAGCATCCTTACAAGAGGATTCGCAGTAAGTTTAGAATCAACTTCGTGGACTTCACCAGTTTCCTCATTTCCCCTCCAACCAACTTACATCAATTCCAACCTGCCAGTTCAGCACCATCCTCATGACCTGTCCTACCTGCCAACCTTCCTTCACATCTTTTCGCTCCACCCTCCTCTCTGACTTATCACCTTCATCCCCACCTCCATCCACCTATTATACTCTTAGCTACCTTCTCCCCAGCCCCACCCCACTCCCATTTATCTCTCCACACTCATTCCTGATGAAAGCCTTTTGCCCGAAACATCAATTTTCCTGCTCCCCGGATGCTGCCTGACCTGCTGCGCTTTTCCAACATCACACCAATCTTGATTCTGATCTCCACCATCTGCAGTCCTCACTTTTGCCACAATTTAGAATTCAGCAAACTATGAGATAAAGGGCATCGATTAAGAAAGAGAAAATGAGGACTGGAGCAAGCTTGCAGATGTTTTGAAAAAGAAATAAATTGTTAAAGTATTGATAAATGTGTACAGGGGAAATGGAAGAAAACATGGGTTGGTGAACATATAGATCAAAAAGAGGCAGTCTATATTAGGGACCAAAAATGGCTATCCATCCAAATATGTAACTGTTGTTCTCTGATCACAAAGGACGACACAAATGATGCACTAGGAATGTTGGGGAACACAGTTCAGTGAGAGGGAAAAACTGAAACTAATCAATATTGTTTGGAAAATTGTGTTGGGACAATGGATAGGATTGAAGCTGGGAAACAGCAGGGCCTGGTCATCCACATCCCAAAGTACTTAACATAGTGGTCACAGAAATAGTGAATGGTCATGTTCCAAGATTCCATAGACATTGCAATATTTTCCATAGATTGTGAATTAGCAAATGTAACCAGTCTATTTGAAAGCAAGTTAGAGATAATCTGGGAATTATAGGCCACTCAGCCTGCAGGAAAAAAAGATATTTGCAGAAAAAAAAATTGGGACCAAACAAAGTCAGCATGGATTCGAAGGGCCTGTTCGAGGGGGAGGGGAGAGGAGGGGGAGGGGGAGGGGAGAGGACGGGGAGGGGAGAGGACGGGGAGGGGAGAGGACGGGGAGGGGAGGGGAGAGGACGGGAGAGGAGAGGAGAGGAGGGGGAGGGGAGAGGAGAGGAGGGGGAGGGGAGAGGAGAGGGGGGGGAGGGGAGAGGAGAGGGAGGGGGAGGGGAGAGGAGGGGAGAGGAGGGGAGGGGGAGGAAAGGGGGAGGGGAGGGGAGGGGGAGGGGGAGGGGGTGGGGGTGGGGGAGGGGGTGGGGGAGGGGGGAGGGGGGAGGGGGGGGGGGGGGGGGAGAGGAGGTGGTGGGGGGGGGGAGGGGGAGGGGGAGGGGGGAGAGGAGGGGGAGAGGAGGGGGAGGGGGGAGAGGAGGGGGAGGGGAGAGGAGGGGGTGGGGAGAAGAGGGGGTGGGGAGAGCAGGGGCAGGGGAGAGGAGGGGGAGGGGAGAGGAGGGGGAGGGGAGAGGAGGTGGGGGAGGGGGAGGAGGGGGGAGGAGGGGAGAGGAGGGGCAGGGGAGAGGAGGGGCAGGGGAGAGGAGGGGGGGAGAGGAGGGGGAGGGGGAGGAGGGGGGAGGATGGGAGGGGGGGAGGAGGAGGGGGAGGGTGGAGGGGAGGGGAGAGGAGGGTGAGGGGAAGGGGAGAGGAGGGGGAAGGGGAGAGGAGGGGGGAGGGGAGTGGAGGGGTAGGGGAGAGGAGGGGTAGGGGAGAGGATGGGAGGAGAGGAGGGGAGGAGAGGAGGGGAGGGGGAGGGGAGGAGAGGAGAGGAGGGAGAGGAGAGGAGGGGAGGGGAGGAGAGGAGAGGAGGGGAGAGGGAGGAGAGGAGAGGAGGGGAGGGGGAGTAGAGGAGGGGGAGGGGAGGGGAGGAGAGGAGGGGGTTGAGAGGAGGGGAGGAGAGGAGGGGGAGGAGAGGAGGGGAGGAGAGGAGGGGGAGGAGAGGGGGGAGGGGAGGGGGGGGAGGAGAGGGGGGGAGGAGAGGGGGGAGGGGGGGGGGGGAGGGGGGGAGGGGGAGGAGAGGAGGGAGAGGAGGGGGAGGAGACGGGTGGGGGTGGTGAGGGCGGAGGAGAGGGGTGGGGGTTGAGAGGGGGGAGGAGGGGGGTGGGGGTGGAGAGGGGGAGGAGGGTGTTGGGGGTGGAGAGGGGAGGAGGAGGGGTGGGGGTGGAGAGGGGGAGAGGGGTGTGGGGGTGTAGAGTGGGGAGGAGGGGGGTGGGGGGTGGGGGTGGAGAGGGGGAGTAGGGGGTGTGGTGAGAGGGGGGTGGGGGAGAGGGGGCGGAGGGGGGTGGAGGGGTCGCGGAGAGGGTGGTGGGTGGGAAGGGGGGGGGGAGGTGGTGGAAGAGGGAGGTGCAGGAATGGTAGCTGAGAAAACTGTTGAACTCCACATTGATGCCCTGGGGTTGAAGTGTTCCAAGGCGGAAGATGAGACTTTTTTCCTCCAGGCATCTGGTGGTGAGGGAGCGACGGTGAAGGAGACCTAGGACCTCCATGTCCTTGGCAGAGCGGGAGGGGAAGTTGTAATGTTGGGCCACAGGGCAGTGTGGTTGATTGGTGCAGGTGTCCTGGAGATGTTCCCTAAAGCGCTCTGCTAGGAGGCGTCCAGTCTCCCCAATGTAGAGGAGACCGCATCGGGAGCCACGGATACAATAAATGATATTAGTGGATGTACAGGTAAAACTTGGTAGGGTGGAAGGTGAGCACCAGGGGCATTCTGTCCTTGTTACGGTTGGATGGGTGGGGTCTGAGGGCAGAGTTGCGGTATGTGGATGAGATGCATTGGAGGGCATCTTTAACCACGTGGGAAGGGAAATTGCGGTCCCTAAAGAAGGAGACCATCTGGTGTGTTCTGTGGTGGAACCAGTCCTCCTTGGAGCAGATTTGGCGGAGGAATTGGGAATACGGGATGGCATTTTTACAAGAGGTAGGGTGGGAAGAGGTGTAATCCAGGTAGCTGTGGGAGTTAGTGGGTTTGTAAAAAATGTCAGTGTCAAGTCAGTCGTCATTAATGGAGATGGAGAGGTCCAGGAAGGGGAGGGAGGTGTCAGAGATGGTCCGTGTAAATTTAAGGTCAGGGTGGAATGTGTTGAAGTTGATGAATTGCTCAACCTCCTCATGGGAGCATGAGGTGGCAGCAATGCAGTGACCAATATAGCAGTGGTTATGGTGCCGGTGTAATTATGGAAGATCAACTGATCTATGTAGCCAACAAACAAACAGCCATGGCTACCCCTTTGGTCTGGAGGAAGTGGGAGGATTCGAAGGAGAAATTGTTAAGGGTGAGGACCAGTTTGGCCAAACGAATGACAGAGTGTTGTGGAAGGGTACCGTTGGGGATGTCAGGAGAGGAAAAAACAGAGGGCTTGGAGGTCCTGGTCATGGCAGATGGGGGTGTAGAGGGATTGGGTATCCATGGTGAAGATGAGGCATTGGGGGCCAGGGAAACGGACGTTTTGGAGGAGGAGGGGGGCATGGGTGCTGTCTCGACCATATGTGGGGAGTTCTAGAATACGGGGAATAGGACTGTGTCGAGGTAGGTAGAGATGAGTTTAGTGGGGCAGGAGCATGCTGAGACAATGCGTAGGCCAGGGTGGTCAGGCTTGTGGATCTTGGGAAGGAGGTAGAACCGGGCAGTGCGGGGTTCCCAGACTATGAGGTTGGAAGGTACAGGTGGGAGATCTCCTGAGGTGATGAGATGGTCTGGGAGATGATGGTTTGATGTTGGGGTTGGGGTCATGGTCACAGGGGCAGTAGGAAGAGGTGTCCTCGAGTTGGCGTTTGGCTTCAGCGATGTAGAGGTCAGTATGCCAGACTACCACTGCGCCCCCTTTATCTGCTGGCTTGATGGTGATGGCGGGATTGGAGGAGAGGGATTAGACAGCTGTGCATTGTGAGGGTGAGAGGTTGGAGTGGGGGAGGTGGGTAGACAGGTTGAAGTAGTTAATGTCCCTGCGGCAATTGGAAATGAAGAGGTGGAGAGCAGGTAATAGGCCAGTGAGGGGTGTCCAGGTTGATGCAGTGTGTTGGAGATGGGCGGAGGGGTTCTCCGAAGGTGGGTGGGAATCCTGATTGTGAAAGTAAGCTCTGAGAAGGAGTAAGAAGTGTTCGACGTCAGGGCGTGCATTAAATTCATTGATGCATGGACGGAGGTGGATGAAGATGAGTCATGAGCAGGGGTGGTGTTCCCCTCAGGTTTCTAGGGGGCGGGGACACTTTCACAGAGAATGCTGCAGTCCCCCCACATTGCCGTCTCTGCCAACTTCAGGAGGAATGATGGGGCGGCTGTTTCTGACTGATGTGCTGAACAATGGGACCAATGTTGTTTCAATTCCCAATCAGATATCTGCTTCATTCCTCAATCCGGAGAGGGCAGGAGGAGGAGGGCGGAAAGTACGGGCGCCAAATCATCAACTGCTTTTTTACAATTTGAAAAGCCCGCCAATATATCCCGAAAAGTAGGCAGTTTAAACACAGAAGAATGTACGAATACTCCAGATAATTTACTTCGACATGAAAAGTGTGTCCTTTACACTTTCAAACGTCAAACATAAGCGGAACCAAAAAAAGGTGCCAAACCCTGCACTCTGCAACTAATTATTTACTTCACAATTCAACAGCACCCCGATATACTGATACAACATGAGATTACGTTCTCCCGAGTAAACGCATTAATAGTGAACATGATCTTTCGAGAATATTTTAAACGTACCCTCCCGATTGCACACGATCATAGATCGATAAAAAAAAACCCTCCCCATTTGCTCTGCCACCTCTGTAGCTGTTCTAGTTTTATTTCGGTGCATTTGGCAAGGCTCTGCATCCGGATGACACCCGTGCGGAGATTTGGAAATTAAAAAGTAAGTAAAATCGTACTCAGAGGGAACTTTTTTTTTGCGTGCCGGCGGGTGCTGGGGGCACTTGGTTTGATGGGGGTGAAACCCAGGGTTCATGCTCCACCGTGGTTTGTAGCTCCAGAACTGAACAAAGACGCATACAATCAGCTGAAAAATGACACAGTGGCGTTTAACATGATCTCTCTCTCTCCAGGCAGGGACTATAGGATATACATGAACATATCCGAGAAGGCGGCGCGGACGGGTTCAGCAATCACTCAATACTTGACAGAACGTAATTAAAACACAGATCTCGTAGGTCTATGAATATGAAAAACACAAACAAAACGATTCAGCTGTTTCAGGGAAGTTGTGGGTGGCTCTTAAAAGAGCCTTTGGATTGTGGATGGGTGGATATTGCAGAGGAATACGGTCCTTTACTTAGAGCTGGTGTACTTGGTCACCGCCTTTGTGCCCTCCGACACGGCGTGCTTGGCCAGCTCCCCGGGCAGCAGCAGCCGCACGGCGGTCTGGATCTCCCGGGAGCTGATGGTGCTGCGCTTGTTGTAATGGGCCAGGCGGGAAGCCTCCCCCGCGATGCGCTCGAAAATATCTTTGACGAACGAGTTCATGATGCTCATGGCCTTGGAGGAGATGCCGGTGTCGGGGTGAACCTGCTTCATCACTTTGTAAATGTAGATGGAGTAACTTTCTTTCCTGGACCGCTTCCTCTTTCTGCCGCCCTTCGCTGGCGCCCTCTTCACCGCTTTCTTCGCGCCCTTCTTGGCAACTTGACCCTTCTTTTCCTCAACCATCGCGTCGCTCAATTTCATACACAGTATAAGGGAAAGTGGACTCGGAACTCGCTCTTTATAGACTGACGGCGTCATCAATGCTAATGAGGGATGGAGGAAATCCGGATTTCTGATTGGCTACTTTTTTAGGTGAGGTAGCTTCTCTCTGATTGGCTAGTTTGGGACTCAATGTGGATCTGTGAAGATCTGCAATGCCATCGGAAACACAAACCGAAATTTTCTGAAGGGATCAAATTCCGAGCTCACTCTAAAATGTGAGATTCTAATTGTAAGCTATTCTGCATCTTTAGATAATGATTTTCTTTTCCATTTTAAAATGGCATCACATTTGTTGTCAAGTCAGAAAATGCACTGCAATCTGACAGGGAGTTGTTTTCCTCCCAGAAATAATGGAACTACTCGACAATTGGATTGTGTTGGAGGAAAATGGGAGTTAAGGAATGTTCTCTTTTGCTTGTGTTTCTTGCTCTACAGTGTCTGTAAATGAAGACATCCTACCATCATCTTCTATGTAAACTCCCTTCACTTATCTATTCGCCAATTCTTCTTCAAATCTCCAATGAGTATCAGCCAAAGTATTTATACGTTACTCAGAATAGCTGGCAGTGTGTGTATCAATGTCAATTCTAATCTGATCACCTCAACGGCTAAAGGGAACGGACGTACTGCGACCTGTGCCTTTTGCTTTCTGCTGACAACATGAATTTTAATCTGTTCAGCTCCTCAATCAGTGTTACAGTGTCCTGCTAATATTTCAGTTCCTGAAATCTTACTTTGCACTACATTAGAATAGATATTATTCAACGCATTTCAGTTTCTAGCACGATTTTTTTTCATTATAAACTTTGGCTAAATTTGGCCTAAATCCGTTCCTGAAATGTTTCTCTGGCGCAGATATGGCAGTGTAGTTATCTATCTGTACCAATCTGTTTCTATTATGTGGATTTTCACTGAATTTTATTTGCTTACAAGTCATTTGTACTCATTCTGAACTGGTCACTTATTTAAGGATTATTTTGAACATAGTACTTATGTGAATTTTAATTGTGACAATCTCATGTTATTTGTTTTATCACTGTGACTCTCTGATTACACTGTGAATGATATTGTGTTCTTCAGAAGTTCAGGTTGGTTAAGGGTTAGTTTACCTCTCGTTAGTGGCTGTGTAAAACGGGAGTGCGGTTTTTGATCTGTCCATGTGAGCTTTCAGGAGGTGAATGATTATTACTCTCTCACAATCTGTCCTTGTCAGTTTCTGCTATCTCAACGTGTGAGTGTAGTCATCAGTCTGGATCTGTCAGTGATTACGTTCGTACAATTATCGCTCAATCCCAAAAGGTCGCTGTTGTGAGAATGTGTTAGTCATTACAATTGCAGTGTCTATCAGTCTTTCCTATGAGTCAGTTTCTGTTCAATGAATATGTCTGTGTAATTATCAGTCTTCCCCCTATCAGTGTCTGTGTGAATGCTTTTAGCAGTTTCAACTTGTCCGTTTCTGTGTTGTAAATATGGTCATTAACCTTCACCTGATGTTTTCTGGTTTGTGAATATAAGTGTTTGGTTATCCATCTGTATCAGTCAGCTTCTGCTTTATGAATTCCTGAATTTGGTTAAATCTGTTCCTGAAATGTTTTTCTGGCGCAGATATGGCAGTGTAGTTATCTATCTGTACCAATCTGTTTCTATTATGTGACTATGAGGGCAGTTATCAGTCAGAATGATGTACTTTGTCCTGTCCACAATAGTTAACATACAACACAACAAAGAAGGGATTGGAAAATCTTAACTCTGTTGGATTACTTAACAGAACTCTTCCGAGTTAACTGTTCCAATGCAGTACTATCCCATAAACATTCTTGGCAAAAGACAAATTCAACAAAATAGATAGTCTTACATCCGACTCCAGTAGCAGAAGAAGAATCTGCAGCTTCTGACTGTAACCGAGAGGGGAAAACTAGCTTTCCCGTCTTCAGGATGCCAACAGTTTTGCTGAAAGACAAAACTAAAAATGTTGTTCTGTGAGACCTTGACCACACTAACTCAGGCTGCCTCTGTTGTTCCAACTATAAAAAAAGCCTCAAACTGTTTACTCTCGCGGCTCTGGTAGACTTCTCAACACTTCTGCCATAAACCTCTCTTCAACAAGAAAGAAAGAACATAATAAACATCTTAAAGCCACAATATCATCAAACCTTCCACCCCTCTTAAAAAGAATCCATCAATATACAGAGATGGCCTAATTTTAAAATATATATATATTTTACATTATTAGTAAACAATACATAGACATTTCATTGACTTGAAGCATGCAAACACTCACTGCGACAGTTCACTTTTTCCTGCCAAGAAATGCTTCCATCTTTTTTCATCAAAGTCGTGATGGCACCTTGGCAATGAGGTTCTGTCATCCTGCCATGTATGTAAGTTGCAAATTGAATGGCTGCAATAAAAAGCTTCATCTAAACAGTCTGTAATTTATGTTCTTAAATTTCTTCAAAAACAATAAACGCAAGGTTCCCTTCTCAAACATGAAATACTTCTGTTGATGAGTCTTCAGGTTTCTGTAAAGATACCCAGTAGGCCTCAAACTGTTTGCTCAATGGCTCGGTGTCTCTGCCTTAAAATTGCTCTTCAAGAACAAAAGGACAAAATAAACCTTTTCAAGCCACAATATCATCACACAGTGTCCATCTCTCACTTCCTGCATTGTGAATATGAAAATTCATTTATCAACTTGTACCTGTCCATTCTTGCCAAATGAACATGTAAATGTTGTCATTAATTGTCCTTGTCAGTTATTGCAATTCAAGCATGTGACTGTCATTATAAATCTACTCCCTCAGTTTCTGCTGTGTGAATATGAGTTTAGTTATCAAACTGTATTTGTCAGTTTCTGCAAGGTGTAAAATTATGTGTCAATATATGGCAGACAAATTTTATTCTGTGAATAATTATCAAAGTGTACCTGTCAATTCATGTTCTGTGAAATGGCAGTATTATCAAAGGAAGTTCAGAAAGGGAGGGAAGAGAGGACTGGGAGAGGCATTTTTGATAAGTTAGACCAGGGAAACACAGTGGATGTGGTCTATCTAGACTTCCAAAAGGCCTTTGATAAGGTGCCACACGGGAGGCTGCTGAGCAAGATGAGGGCCCATGGTGTTCGAGGTGATCTACTGGCATGGATTGAGGATTGGCTGTCTGACAAAAGGCAGGGAGTTGGGATAAAAGGTTCATTTTCAGTATGGCAGCCAGTGACAAGCGGTGTCCGGCAGGGTTCAGTGTTGGGGCCGCAGCTGTTCACGTTATATATTAATAATCTGGATGAAGGGACTAAGGCATTCTAGCGAAATTTGACAATGATACGAAGTTAGGTGGACAGGCAGGTAGTACTGAGGAAGTGGGGAGGCTGCAGAAGGATCTAGACAGTTTGGGAGAGTGGTCCAGGAAATGGATGATGGAATTCAATGTGAGCAAATGCGAGGTCTTGCACTTTGGAAAAAAGAATACAAGCGTGGACTACTTTCTAAATGGTAAGAAAATGCATTAAGCCAAAGTACAAAGGGATCTGGGAGTGCTAGTCGAGGATTCTCTAAAGGTAAACATGCAGGTTGAGTCTGTGATTAAGAAAGCGAATGCAATGTTGTCATTTATCTCTAGAGGGTTGGAATATAAAAGCACCATTGTGCTTCTGAGACTTTATAAAGCTCTGGTTAGGCCCCATTTGGAGTACTGTGTCCAGTTTTGGTCCCCACACCTCAGGAAGGACATACTGGCACTGGAGCGTGTCCAGCAGAGATTCACACGGATAATCCCTGTAATGGTAGGTCTAACATACGAGGAACAGCTGAGGATCCTGGGATTGTATTCATTGGAGTTTATAAGATTAAGGGAAGATCTAATAGAAACTTACAAGAAAATACATGGCTTGGAAAGGGTGGGCGCTAGGAAATTGTTTCCGTTCATCTGGAAATTCATAAAGGTGGATAAATACCAAGGACCTAATCAGGTGTACCCTAGAATTTTATGGGAAGCTAGAGAAGTGATTGCTGGGCCTCTTGCTGAGATATTTGTATCATCAACAGTCACAGGTGTGGTGCTGGAAGACTGGAGGTTGGCAAACGTGGTGCCACTGTTTAAGAAGGATGGTAAGGACAAGCCAGGGAACTACAGACTAGTGAGCCTGATGTTGGTGGTGGGCAAGTTGTTGAAGGGAATCCTGAGGGACAGAGTTACATGTATTTGGAGAGACAAGGACTGATTCGGGATAGTCAACTTGGCTTTGTGTGTGGGAAATCATGTCTCACAAACTTGATTGACTTTTTTGAAGAAGTAGCAAAGCTGATTGATGAGGGCAGAGTGGTAGATGTGATCTATAAGGACTTCAGTAAGGCGTTTGACAAGGATCCCCATGGGAGATTGGTTAGTAAGGTTATACAGGCACAACTAGCAGTGTGGATACAGAACTGCTCAAAGGTAGAAAACAGAGGGTATTGGTGGAGAGTTGTTCTTCAGACTGGAGGCCTGTGACCAGTGGAGTGCCACAGAGGATCAGTGCTGGGTCCACTACTTTTTGTCATTTACAAAAATGATTTGGATGTCAGCATAAGAGGTCCAATTAGTAAGTTTTCAGATGACACCAAAATTGGAGGTGTAGTGGACAGTGAAGAATATTACCTCAGATTACAACAGGATCTTGACCAGATGGGCCAATGAGGTGAGAAGTGGCAGGTGGCATTTAATTCAGATAAATGGGAGGTACTGCATTTTGGGAAAGCAAATCTTATGCACTTAATGGTAAGATCCTAGGCAGTGTTGCTGAACCAAGAGACATTGAATGCAGGTTCATAGCTCCTTGAAAGTGGAGTCGCAGGTAGATAGGATAGTGAAGAAAGAGTTTGTTATGCTCTCTTTTATTTGTCAGAGTACTGAGTACAGGAGTTGGGAAATCATGTTGCAGCTGCACAGGACATTGGTTAGGCCATTGCTAGAATATTGCGTGCAATTGTGGTCTCCTTTCTAACGAAAAGATGTTGTGAATCTTGAAAGTATTCAGAAAAGATGTACAAGGATGTTGCCAGGGTTGGAGAATTTGATCTATAGAGAGACGCTGAACAGGCTGGGGCTGTTTTCCCTGGAGCATCAGAGGTTGAGGGTTGATCTTATAGAGGTTTACAAAATCATGAGGGGCATGGATACGATATATAGACAAAGATTTTTCCCTAGGGCCGGGAGTCCAGAACTAGAGGGCATAGGTTTAGAATGAGAGGGGAAAGATATAAAAGAGACCTAAGGGGTGACTTTTTCACACAGATGGTGGTATGTGTATGGAATGAGCAGCCAGAGGAAGTGGTGGAGGCTGATACAGTTGCAACATTTAAAAGACATTTGGATGGGTATATAAATAGGAAGGGTTTGGAGGGATATTGGCTGGTGCTGGCAGGTGGTTTGGGATATCTGGTCGGCATGGACGGGTTCTGACCGAAGGGTCTGTTTCCATGCTGTACATCTCTATGACTCTAATTTACTCCTGTCACTTTCTGCATTGTGAACATGAGAGTGCACTTGTTAATCTTTCTAGGACAGTTACTATTGTTTAAAAGTGAATGTATGTTTACCAATCTGTCCGTGTCAATTTCTGATATCTGAATGTAATTTTAGTTATCGTCATGTACCTGTCAGATTTTCTTTTATCTCTGCGAATGAAAGTGTCACCTTCGGTCTCTACCTGACAGTAGTTGAGTCTGATTATTGATCTGAAATATCAGTTTCTAACTGGATGAAAATTTGAGCACAATTATTCATCAGTGTCTGACACTTTCTGATATCTGAATATGGAAGTGTAGTTGTCAAATCATTCCTATTGGTATGTGCAATGAAAAGTGTGTCACTTTCTGTCACGTGAACATCTGAGTGTCATGAATCTATCCATGACAGTGCCCGCAAGGTGGATGGGATGTGTGTGTTTTTCTGTGGAGGTAACTGCCCTGTCAATTGTGTGTTGTCATCAATGTCATTTTGCCTGTCTCTGCAATGCCAACGAGTGAACAAACATATCAATGTTTGCTTGTCAGTTTCTGTTTGTCAAGGGACGTAACTCTCTGGCAGCTACTAATACTCTCTGTGAGGATGTGATTCGTTATGGGATATTTATTATGAGGGTGATTTTGAGAAAGTCCATAGCCTTCAAGCTTGACTTTAAACATTTAGACTAAAATGTAATGCCGAATTATAGAACACATTTACTGCACTACAAAACAGACAGGCAGGAAGGCTCAGAAAAAGGTGGAAACTTAAAGATAGGGACACATGAGCTCACCAACTGATAACAGGATGCTGTAAGACAATTAAGAACATTTGTCTTAGCATTGGTGAATCTGTGTGAACAGGACACCAAGTGGTAACATCACAGCCGTTCCCTTGAAAAATTAATGACAGTGTTTGATTTTTTATAAGATTACTTGCAGTGTGGAAACAGGCCCTTTGGCCCAACAAGTCCACACTGACCCGCCTCAGCGCAACCCACCCAGACCTATTCCCCTACATTTACCCCTGCTCCTAACACTACTAGGTCATTTAACATGGTCAATTCACCTAACCTGCACATTTTTGGACTGTGGGAGGAAACCGGAGCGCCCGCAGGAAACCTACGCAGACAAGGGGAGAATGTGCAAACTCCACAATCAGTCGCCTGAGGCGGAAATTGAACCCGGATCTCTAGCACTGTGAAGCAGCAGTGCTAACCACTGGGCTGCCCATGATTCTGACCCGGAAACGAAACTCGGTACGATCAAAAGCTTTGTAATTAACGATTAGATGCTGCCAACTTTAATGGATTCTTCTTTCCTCTTGCAAGCAGGGCAGACACAGAAATAAAAACTTTGCTGACTTGAGAGTTCAAAAGGACACGAGAGAGAGACAATTTTAGTGCTGAGGCTGTTGGTGCCAGTAGAAAATTAACTCCTAGTGCGTATCTGCTATGGATTGATTTTAATTGCATTTTGGGACTTTATCATGGTATTGAGTAGCCAATACCAGTTATTAAATACAAACTCTGTAAAAGGTAATATTGAGGAAGCCCTAACTTACTTGCTGACCTTGCAGACCACTCTACAGACCTTACAGACTGGCCCACTGTCAATTCTAACTAGTCAGATCTTATGTCTTATTTGAATTTGAATCACAATCTTGAAAAGAAGGCATCTTTAACTTGAGATTAATTAATCATTTTAGATACAACCTTGCAGTAACATTTCAGCCTCAAGTATAGAATGATTCTGTGTTCAAAATAAAAAGCAGAAATTTGTTCCCAGCTTAAAATTATTCTAAACCTAACTCTGACACAATCTGTCAGTAAGCCATTTTATGATCAAAAGTTTGCCCTCCTTGTTACGAAGCCATTTCGTAAAACAATTGTATCAGACACGTGAGCTGTGCAAGGTTACCTTACGGACTCTCCAATTACTCGGACTGGTACATTTTTATGATAAGAGCTTATCTCGCTAGCAGGCTGGGTATGTTTTTCCCACCTGATGAACGGCTTAGGGCCTATGAGTGATTAGTCAGGCGTACACAGACCTATCAATTAACTTTTCTTCCTTACAAATTATTGTCTTTCACTGTTATCTGGATTAGTGGTGCTGGGAGAGCACAGAAGTTCAGGCAGCATCCGAGGAGCAGTAAAATTGACATTTCGTTCAAAAGCCCTTCATCAGGAATACAGGAAGAGAGCCTGAAGCGTGGATAGATAAGTGAGAGGAGGGTGGGGGTGGGGAGAAAGTAGCATAGAGTACAATAGGTGAGTGGGGGAGGGGATGAAGATGATAGGTGGGAGGGTGGAGGGTGGAGAGGATAGGTGGAAAAGAAGATAGGCAGGTAGGACAAGTCATGGGGACAGTGCTGAGCTGGGGGAAGGGGAAATGAGGAAACTGTTGAAGTCTACGTTGATGCCCTGGGGTTGAAGTGTTCCGAGGTTGAAGATGAGGCGTTCTTCCTCCAGGCATGGGTTGGTGAGGGAGCGGAGGTGAAGGAGGCCCAGGACCTCCATGTCCTCGGCAGAGTGGGAGGGGAAATTGAAATATTGGGCCACAGGATGGTGTGTTTGGTTGGTACGGGTGTCCCGAAGATGTTCCTTAATACGCTCTGCTTGGGTGGCCATTTTAAGGGATCTATTGGACCTGCACACCAAGATCCCTCTGTTCCTCCACACTGCCTAGAATCCTATCCTTAATCCTGTACTCAGCTTTCAATTTCGACCTTCCAAAATACATCACCTCGCATTTGTCCAGGTTGAACTCCATCTGCCACATCTCAGCCCATGTCTGCATCCTGTCAATGTCCCGCTGCAGCCTACAACAGCCGTCTATACTGTCAATGACACCTCCAACCTTTGTGTCATCTGCAAACTTGCTGACCCATTCATCCATCCATCCATCCCCCCATCCAAGTCATTAATAAAATATGTGAAAAAGTTAAACCTTAGGTCACCTTTAAATCTTTCCCCTCTCACCCTAAACCACTGCCCTCTAGTTTTGGACTTCCTGCCCTGGGGAAAAAAAGACCTTGGTTACTCACCTTATCCAAACCCCTATTTCTGCAACAATGTACATATGAAACACCAAGGACCACTTAATCTGACTCTAGCCTTGGATTGGAAGTGCACATCTAAATCGTTCTTCGATGTGATGAGGATTTCTGCCTCTCGCACCCTTACAGGCAGTGAATTCCAGATTCCCTAACACCCTTTGAGTGAAAATGTTTTCCCTCACATCTCCCTCTGAGCCTCCTGTCCCTTACCTTCAATCTATGCCCCTTCCCCAGTCATTGATCCCTCCTTCAAAGGGGTGGGGGCAGTTTCTTCCTGTCTACGTCCCTCATCATTTTATACATCTCGATCATGTCCCCACATTCTCAATCTGCTCTGCTGTAAGGAATACAACCCCAGTCTGTCCAATCTCTCTCCATCACTGAAACTCTCCAGTCCCCAAAGCAACATCCTTGTCAGTCTCCCTCTTCATGCTTCACTAGTGCCATCACATTGCTCTGATCATGTCAATTTGTGTGGAGGTGCTTAAAAACTCACTGAAATGGCGATATATTTGCTGTTCAGGAGAGACCCTGCCTGCTGGTTAGAAACTGCACAGTGCTAATTGCCCTCTTGACTTTTGCTGTTGTTGATGATTGTGTGTACGGTTCTGCAGTGGTTGGAGTGTTCCCATTAAATCTCTTCACCACCCTTACAGAAAATATATTCAACTGGGGTCCAACAGAGTAGTTTAACGAGGTGCTGTCTCCCTCCACTACCTTATTTATAGTGTGGGCACTCAGGTCTAGGACTGGCACAGGGATGCCTGTGATTAAAGCAAACTGTTAGGCACTTTTCTAAGGCAGGAGTTGTTGTGTTCACCAACAAACAGTACTCTCGCCATACAGTCAGAGAGAGTTGCAGAGTCACTGAGAGTCAGAGAGAGACAGAGGGTCACAGAGCGGCAGGGAGAAACACAGAAAGAGGTAGACACACAGGGACATAGAGTTGTAAAGAAACACAGTCAAACAGAGTCAGAAAGAGGCACAAAATCACAGTGTAATCGAGATTAATCGTCAGAGTTAAAGCAAGTCATAGACAGTCAAACAGAGAGAGACAGAGATACGTAAAGGGAGAGACCTCGCGGTTTGTACAAGATACCTCACGGGGAGGGGGAATCTCTCCTGTCCCCCAATAACCACCATCCTGACCCTCGGGAACGGGACATGTTGACACAGTCCGCTCTCCCTCGGCGCTTTTCCTTCCCGCGTGGCCCCGGCGCCATTTGAGCTTCAGGCCCCGCCCCCTCAGGCCCCGCGCGAGATGGCGGTTAACGGCCGCCTCGTGCCCCAAGTGACCGTTAGCAGCTGCTTCAGGGGAAAGACTCTTTAAAGGGACAACCCTTTCAGGAGAGAGAAACAACAGGGCCGGCTCCGGGACTCGCCAAACTCAATAATAATCACAAATACACACACAGACAGAGAGGTGGGAGTGAACAAGAAAATGTGCGGTGGCACATCAAGACCAAAGGACGGCTGTCCCGGACTCGAAACGTTGACCCCGCTTTCTCTCTGTCTGTCTCTGGACAGATGCTGCCAGGCCTGAAGCACAAACAAGGTCCTCGGGGGTGAGTCCGAGTTCAGGATCCTATTAAGGTTCGGTTGGTAGATGGATGACAGTGTGGTAGGGTATGCAATGGGATTAGAAGAATAGAGGCGGAGACTGTTTCCTAAATGGGGAAAGGTTCCGGAAATCTGAAGCACGAAGGGACTTGGGAGTCCGAGTTCAGGATTCTCTTCAGGTTAACAGGCAGGTTCAGTTGGCAGTTAGGAAGGCAAATATGATAAAGAACAAAGAAAACTTATAGCCCAGGAACCGGCCCTTTGGCCCTCCAGGCCTGAGCGGATCCAAATCCACTGTCTAAACTTGTTGCCCAATTCCTAAGCATCTGTTTCCCTCTGCTCCCCACCTACTCATATCTGTCCAGAGGCATCTTAAATGAATCTACCTGCCTGCCACAACTGGCAATGCGTTTTAGGCACCTACCACCCTCTGTGTTGAGTAATTGTCGCGTATATCCCCCTTAAACTTTTCATCTCTCACCTTGAACTCGTCACCCTGGGAAAAACTTATCTTTATCTTCCCTGTCTATACCCTTCACGATTTTGTAGACCACAATCGGGTCCCCCCTCAATCTTCTAGTTTCTAATGAACACAATCCAAACCTACTCAGCTTCCCTTCATAGCTAGCACCTTCCATATCAGGCAACATCCTCGTAAGCTTTCTCTGCATCTTATCCAATGCGTCCACATCCTTTGGGTAATGTGGTGAGCAGAACTGGACACAGTATTCTAAATGCGGCCGAACCGCATTTTAACATGACCTGCCAGCTCTTATATTCAATACCCAATCCAATGAAGGCAAACATACCATATGCCTTCTTGACCACTCTACCCACCTGTGCAGCAACCTTCAGGGTGCAATGAAACTGAACTCCCAGACCTCTTTGCTTATCAACTTTTCCCAAGGCTCTTCCATTTAATGTATAATTCGCTCTAGAATTGGACTTCCCAAATTGCATCACCTCACATTTGCCTGGATTGAACTCCATCTGCCACTTTGCCACCCAACTGTCCAGTCTACCTATATTCTCCTGTATTCTTTGACAATCCCCTATGCTTTCTGCTACTCCACCAATCTTCGTGTCATCTGCAAGCTTGCTCATCAGTGGCTTCGGCACTGATCCCTGTGGAACACCACTGGTCACCTTTCTCATCTAGATGATCGACAAAGCACTGGGGGTTACGGATGCAAACCTTGATTACATCTTCTTGCATGTAAAAATCAACGTTCTGCTGGCTTTCGACTTGGGATTCTTATTGAATTCAAATTTCAGTACTTCTCATGATGGCGTTTAGACACATGCCAGTACAGCATCATCAAGTCAAGGTTTTGGATTACTTGCTCAGTGACACGACATCCTCTCGGCTGCTGTGTAGTGCCTCTTTTGTGTGTCTTCGTCGAAATTTCAAGTCACATAGCGGGAATAGAGCTCTGTTCATGGACATCCCTGAATGAGTGCGCACGCAGCGTTTTGGATGTCAGCAAAGACCGTCTTTCATTGAGCAACCAGATATCTCTGGTCAGTTATGCATTATGATCAAACCACTTAATTCAGCAGGAAGGTCCTTATGTTAATAATTTGTACTGATCAAATGCTAGTTGAATCAATGGGGCTATATCATTTGTTGTTCTTATATTGTATATATTAACGAAGCGTCTCTGATGTCATGGGATGGTCTATCAGCCTCTATCGTAAATGCATGCGCGACTTTTTAAAAGCCAATTTTTTTTTCAAAACAATAATCATGAAATTGTCAGCAACTTCATAAATATGTTTGATTCAATTAGAATCATTCATGTTGAAAAAAAGATCTCCCTTGTATTTGTCATTCAGTATAAATGTTGCAATATTTCCATGAACTGCAGAGCTCACATTTCTGAAGAAATACGCGGAATACGTTGTGTCTGCTATTTACTATCCTATCCTTGCAGCGATTGGACTTCCAGGTAAATCAAAGCAGTTGGTCACTGTTTGAGGTAATCACAGTTTATGCTGCCGCATATGTTTGTTTCATTTTAAAGCGACAGCTTATCTTTTAAAAGAAAAGCAGTCACGTACTCGTCTTTGAGTTGACGTACTTCCTACTTTACTGTATCAGTTTTTACTGCTTTACATATATAGATTTCCAGGTTTTCTTTCTTAGTGTCACATGTTCTCCCTTTACCAGCATGACGCCAACTCTTCTATATATGGTTTCTTCACATAACTAAGTTGTTCACATTAATGGTACTATCTGCTCTTGTCTAATCGCATTGAATTCCACAAATTGCACATTTGCTCATGAATTGCCAGTTTTTTTTTGTTTTATTGTTTATTGCCCATTTAGAATGAGGAATTTGTCACTCGGTATCAACGTGACAGTGAAGATCCACTGTTACTTATGTGGCAATGGCTGTTTGAAAGTACCTCCTTATTTGAAATTATTGAATTCATATGTTACTCCATGAATTTTAATGTATAATCCTTTTAAAGCGACATTATCATGCTTAGCGGCAGTGTTTCTGCTGCTGGTCAGTAAATGAGGAAATCACCTTCTACAATTCAGACCTCAAATTCTGCCAACTCCTGCGCTTCAACTCTGCATCAAGTAAACTACGTGACTTCCCAACTATGCTCCAGGAATAATCATGGAGACTTAACAATGGTGACAGCTACATTTCACATAAATATAGTGGGAGTGGGAGATAGAGTCAGGGGACAGGGGGAGCAAGGGAGTGAAATAAAATGGGGACCAGGTTAACAGGGGAGCGGGACATGGTGGTGGCAGGGCAAACAGGGGAGGGTGCAATAGAGTGGGGTGAACAGGAAACAGGGAAGACGGGCAATCTATCCCCCTCCACTCACTCCATCTCTCTCCACCCCATGTCCCCTCAATCTCTCGCAAGTCTATTCCCCACCCACATTTCTCATTAACCATCTTCTGAACCTTGCACCCCCTCCCCAACTCTATTGCCCTCCCCTATTTGCTCTCCTCCCATCTCTATCACTTTCCCATAACTGTTGAGCCCCGCTCTACCCACTCTCTTACATTCCACTCTATCCTCTATTTGTGGGCAGCACGTTGGCTCAATGGTTAGCACTGCTGCCGGATTCGAACCTGTTGAATGTGGGACGGGAGGGGAGCAGGATGAACGGGGTTATTCCTGCTCCTACTTGTGATGTGTCTGTAATTTCTTGTGGCCAGGTGAGGTAACTTTACACAGAAACAACATTCCTGTTCCCCATTACCTTGGAGTTGTGGCTGTGATGGAAAGAATATGGGAATTCTGTTATGTAGTCTCATACCCCACAGACTGGTTAGCGTGCACACACCCACAACACCCACCAGGTTAACCCGTGACTGGGAAGCAGATTGGTGACATTACTCACCGTCATTTCCACACCAAGCTACCTCACATCACACGGTGCCTTTAGAATTCAGCTTAGACCGACTATCGGTCACATATTTCACAGCACACTGGTTACTGTCAGGGGAGCAGCTCACTCAGATGAACCAAAGCAGAGATCGATCAGTCAAGATTGAACTGTCACTCAAAACTGTCCGGTACAGAGGCACTGGGCTGAAGGGCCTCATTCTATGCTTTCCCTTCTCCATGGGGTATGGGTGGGTTTCGCTTCGGCGGGTCGGTGTGGACTTGTTGGGCCGAAGGGCCTGTTTCCACACTGTAAGTCTAATCTAATCTAATCACTCCAAAGGCCAAATCCTTTGCAACCACGAGAATGTGGTCATCAACTCAATTCAATTCATGTTTTTAAAAAATCACATTTTTTAAAAAATTCGCTCATGTGATGTGGGCATCACTGACTGGGTTAGTGTTTATTGCCCCCATTCCTAATTGCCCCAGAGGACAGTTAAGAGTCAATAGCAGGGAGTTGTACAAGTCCACAACACAGAATATAAGTCCATCAGCACATTGCGGCTGTGCTGGTCAAAAGTAACCGCCTCACTGTTGTCTAATACCATTTCCCCAGCACTTGGCACATAGCCTTGCCATCACAAGTGCACACCTACAAAACCTTCTTCAGCTTTATGAGGGTTTCAGCAAGGTGGGAGGGGAGAGACACAAAAGAGTCCTGTGGTGCAATTTTTCACACAAAGGGTGTTGAGTATCTGGAACAGGCTGCCTGAGGTAGTGAAGGAAGCTAGTACAGTTTTGTAATTTCAGAAACGTTTAAGCAGGTACATGGATAGGATTGGTATGGAAGGATACGGAACAAACACAAACACATGGGATTAGTTCTAATTGTGAAAACTGGGCACCATTGATATGTTGGCCCAGATGGACTGTTTCCATACCGTAGAAATGTATGACAGTGTCTCTACTCTCATGCACTCTCTCTCTCTCACACACACACACTTTCACACACACACACACAATCTCGCTTTCACACTGTTTCAAACACACACACTGTCTCTCTCACATACACACACTCACACAAACACACCGTCTCACACACGCTCTCTCTTTCACACACAAACTTTTTCATCTCACGTGGACATACACACACTTACTCTGGTCAACTCTCTCCCTCTTTCTGTCTCTCACACACTCTCTCACATAGACTCTCTCACACACATTCTTATTCTGTCTCACACACACTCACTCACACACACACACTCTGTCTCACACACTGTCTCACACACTCTCTCACATCCACACAACACAGACAATCTCACACACACGGCAGAAGCTCAAAACTGTAGGTAGGTGGAAACCCATTAATTTAAATGGGAAATATACCTTCCCAGCAGCCTCCTGGATGCTGACTCTGGAACATTCCCTTTCATATGTTCAGATCACGGTGTACCGTGGTTAAGTGAAACCACGACAACTGGACCTGCGGGTATGGAGGGCACCCTGTATTCTGCTGTTCCAACCCAAACCTCTCCAATCTCTCCTGATAGCTACAATTCACAAGTACAGGCAACATTCCAGTAACTCTCCTCTGCACTCTCCACAACAATGACGTCCTTCCTGTAATGTAGTGACCCGACTGCACACAATATTCCTGTTGTAGCCACCTGTGCCTCATACAGTTTCATTATTATTTCCTTATTTTTGTATTCACCCTTCTTCCAATGAAGGAGTGCATTCCATGTACCTTCTTTACAGCCCCATCTATCTTTATGGACCTGAGCATTTACACACTAAGATCTCTCACTTCACTTGACCCTCTCAGTATACTCCCATTTATGGTCTATTCCCATTTACTCTCTGACTTCCCAAAATGCATTCCCTCATACTTATCAGAGCTGAACTCCATCTGCCACTTTCCTGCCCATTCCACCAACCATCTATAGAGTTTAGGAGCTTACAGCTATCCTCCACACTATCCACTACATGGCAAATTTTTGTGTCATCTGCAAATTTCACAAATTTGCCCAATGTATGCAACTCCAAATCATTAATGTATGAAACAAACAGCAGAGGTCCCAACACTGAGCCATGCAGAGCACCACTTGTAACAGCTTTCCATTCACAAGGGCCACCATTGACCATTACCCTTTCTTTCCTGTGACGGAGCCAACTTTGGATCCAATTCAACACATTACCCTGTATCCCTCAGGCTATTACTTCTTGGAGCAGTCTGCTTTGATGCTGTTGCTCCTTTAACAAGCCTGTAAAAGACACAGGCTCTGAAAAGTCTGAGTTGATAGGTTTTAGGGCCATTTGGATTATAGCTAACAGGTAGTGCCTCAGGCAAAAGGCTTCCCTCTTTTTAAAAAGAATACTTGTACAGTGAAAGGGGAGTCGCCCAGTTTTCACAGCTCAGTTTTTCTCTGGTTTGATTTGGTTTTTGGCTATCTGGCTATTGACTGAAAGCAATCAGGTCGTTGAAAAAGCTGCTGAGCCCAAACAAGCCAGTCCATGATGGTACTCTCTCTCCTGCAGGGCCCTGTGTTCGATTTTACCTCATGTGCCAATGGGTATTTATGGGGATTGCTGTAAATGTTGGGAACACCATCAATAAGTTGGTCCAATCAGTTGCTTTTCTGGATTTTTAAGTTGTTTAGTATTCTGTTCCCTTTTGTTTGTGTATCATTCAGTAAATTTGAAAATTAAACTATTTGGTTTAACACTACATGGTTTGACCAGCTGCACCCTCCTGGAATATCTTTGTTACGCCCGCTTAAAACAACTAGCAAAGTTAGGGTCGGGGTTACATTCATGAAATGTTTGGGGGTGGGGGTAGGGGGTGGGGTGGGGAGGGATCAGACCTTTTCTATAACAGATTGGGGACTGTTTGCAGAATTTATTTTGTTATTCTGATTTGGGATTTGGTTTGTTGGACTCAAAGGCAGCAAGTGGTAAATATTAGCGTTTTTTATTCCGGGTCTTGAATTCAATTGGTTTAAACAGCGCTTGGAGAAATTGAGGACTGCAGATGCTGAAAATCAGAGATTAGAGTTCAGGGCTGGAGAAGCACAGCAGGTCAGGCAGCATCTGAAGGGGAGGTGAATCGATGTTTTGGACATCAGCCCTTCATCAGGAAACAGTGTTTGGGATAACAATGGTTCTTTGAGTCATCAAGAGTTTTCTGGGGATGGAAGAAGTGACTTCAGATTTTTGCAAAAAGTGATTAAGGCCAAGCTGCAGGAATTAGCAGACAAGCTGGAGCTCAATCTGCCTACATCCACGAGGAAAAGGGCAACAATGATATTAATAACTCAACGCTTAAATTTGCTGGAAATGCCATCAGAAGCTTTAGAGATGGTTAACATTCAATTGAAAATTAAGCAATTCGAGTTAGAGGCAATAGTCAAGGAATGGGCAACAGAAACAAAACAGTTTGAATTACGATTAAAAGCAGAAGAGAGTGAGAAGAGAGAGAAAAGGAGAGAAGGGAAAGGAAGAAAGAGGGAATTTGAACTTTAGAAATTGGCACTTAGACAGGAGTACAAAAATTCACTTCCTGAATTAATGTGGAAGAGAAGAGAGTTAAAACAGCAAGACTGGCATTGGAAATGGCTGATGATTGAGTTGATCAATAAATCAAAATTGGGCAGCCAAAATCAATTTCAATCCACGAGGGATAATAATTGTGGATAAGAGAAATTCTCATGTGGAAAGGGGAAAGTAGATCTCTGTAAAGATCATAAGGATGATTTACTACAGGGGGAAAAGAAAATCCTTGAAGGGGAAAGAGAAGTGAAACAGCTCTGGTGTTTTCAATAAAGTAGGCCACATTTAGGGCGGCACGGTGGCACAGTGGTTAGCACTGCTGCCTCACAGCGCCTGAGACCTGGGTTCAATTCCCGACTCAGGCGACTGACTGTGTGGAGTTTGCACATTCTCCCCGTGTCTGCGTGGGTTTCCTCCGGGTGCTCCGGTTTCCTCCCACAGTCCAAAGATGTGCGGGCCAGGTGAATTGGCCACGCTAAATTGCCCGTAGTGTTAGGTAAGGGGTAAATGTAGGGGTATGGGTGGGGTTGCGCTTCGGCGGGTCGGTGTGGACTTGTTGGGCCGAAGGGCCTGTTTCCACACTGTAAGTCTAATCTAATCAGTGTTGATGTGTGAGGAAAAGCACTGAGAAGCCAGAAGTCAAGATAAGCCAGTGAATTTTGTTGGAGTGGTAACAGAGAGCACTGTGGAGACTAGAAAGCTGCCCCAGAATGTACAAGCTGTTTGGAGGTTGTTTATGGAGGAAATGCCAGATCTTCTTAAACCATACACCATGGTGGTAAAGTTTACTCGCCTAGGCCAGGAGCAGCAGGTAAAAGGTAACAATATTCAGAGATACAAGGATCCTCTCAATCTGTGATGCAAAAGATGAGGATATATGTACAGCTGAAGGACTATTGCCAGAAAAGGTATGAGTAATGGGAATTCACATTGACATAAGAAATGCTCATTTGAAAGAAGTGAGGTTAAGAGTGTCGAGTGAAGAGAGGAGAAGTCATAATAGGAGTACTGGACAAACTTTCAGCTCCGGGAATACAATTGCTAATGATGTTGCTGATTCACCGGTAGGAGTGCTGCCAACTGTGGTTGAAAAGCCAATGGAAATTCCAGCAACTGAACTATTGCAGGACACACATCCTGGGATGTTTCCTGACTGTGTGGTAACGAGGTCACAAAGTCACCAGTTGAAACAGGAAAGATCAAAGAGTACAGATAAGAAAGTTGAAGGGAAATTAGCAGAGACCCTGTTTGATCAGATGGCTGAGACAAACCAGGAACAGATAAATGACCAAGCGGACAATTTAGCTCAGGTAAATTAATTGAGTTACAGCAGAAAGTTGAAAATTTAAAGCAATTGTATCATAAGGCAAACACAAAATGAATCCAAATGTGTCCCTGATTGTTATTATCGTAAAAATGATGTCTTAATGAGGAAATGGAGACCATCACATAATCAGGCAGATGAGAAATGGGCAGACGTTTATCAAGTTGTATTGCCAGGGGGTTATAGAAAGGACATGCTGGAAATAGCGCTTGAGCTACCTGCATAGATTGTCTGTTTGAAATTCACATTATTTAATTGTCATCTCAATATGTGACAACTATTCAGTAAAGGATTAATTCTGTCCTTATCAGTCACAGATAAACTCCATATAAATATAATTCATCCCGATTAGAGAATTTGAGCTAAAGGCAGAGGCTGAACAGGCTGGAACTGTTTTCCCTGGAAAGTGACCTTATATAAGTTTATAAAATCATAAGGAGCATGGAGAAGTGGTGGAGCCTGGTAAAATTACAACATTTAAAAAGCATCTGTGTGGGCATAATGAGAAAGCCTTAAAACTTATCCTTTAATACTTAGACTAAATGTAATGTTGAATTATAGAATACAAGAAAATAAACAGGACAGGCAGGGAGGTATCAGGCCACAAAAGGGGAACCTAGGATGTGCAGAAGATAAAAAAAATCTGTTCTCACTAAGTGATAAGAATCTCAGGTACAGAATGACTTTATATTTAAGATAAAAAGCAGGAGTCTGCTCCTAGCTTAAAAAGTATTCTAAACCAATCATTGAAGAGATTCTGACACAATCTGTCAGGAAGCCATTTTATGGTCAAAGTTTGTCCTCCTCGCTAAGATGTCATTTTGTAAAACAATGATATATGACATGCAAGCTGTGCAAGGTTACCTTATGACCTTTTCCACTTAGTTTAGACTGGTACCTCTTTATGATAGGGACTTGCCTCACCAACAGGCACTAACTCTGCTGGATCTGTTTCTCCCAACTGATGGATGGTTGAGGGCCTACAGGAGTGATCAGCTAAGCACATACAGACCTGTTGATTCAACTTCGCTTCCTTACGAATTATTGCCTTTCCACTGTCTGTCTAATTAAGAACATGCAGTGTTTTTTGTAAAGTTTTGTAAAAAGGAAACCTGTTTGAGACAGAAGAGTGGAGTCGCCGGCGAAGGCTCTTAAAGGAAGAGCTCGTATCCTACTTTTCTAAGGTCTTAGAATCTCAGCTAGCCGGCTTATAGGTGTCAGTGTTATGTTGTAACAATGATATTATTGGTAAATAAAGGGGAAAGCTTAAATTAAACTAAACTGTTTGTAAGAGGTTTTTATTCCAGACTAGCAAAGAGTATGATCTCCAGGACGAACTAACTGAGGCTCAGTGGTCTGAGTCCATAAGGGATTCCCTGGGCTGTCTCAAATCTGTACTTTAACAATATGAATAGGAAGGGTTTAGAGACAGAGATGGGCTAAGTGCTGCCAAATGGGACTAGATTAGGTTAGAATATCCGGTCGTCATGAACAAGTTGGACCGAAGGGTCTGTTTCCATGCTATACGTCTCTATGACTCGACAACTCTTGAGTAACTCTTGCCCTGTCAGTGAGCACAGTTTCCTTCCAGCTCTCTACTTAACCCATCCTTCACGGATGGTTGTTGAAATGATGCAACAATGTGGCCTATTTGTCTATCTTCGTTGTAACTTTGAAAATGCTCTTAATAACTGCAGGTTTTAAAACTGTTCCTGAATGTCTATTTTGGATGAGGATTCAGTTTATCTACCATCAGGGTTGGTGTGTAAACGTCAATGGGCTACATACCTTCTCTTCTGCAAATGTGTTGCTGGTCAAAGCACAGCAGGCCAGGCAGCATCTCAGGAACAGAGAATTCGACGTTTCGAGCATGAGCCCTTCATCAGGAATAAGAGAGAGAGAGAGCCAAGCAGGCTAAGATAAAGGGTAGGGAGGAGGGACCAGGGGGAGGGGCGATGGAGGTGGGATAGGTGGAAGGAGGTCAAGGTGAGGGTGATAGGCCGGAGTGGGGTGGGGGCGGAGAGGTCAGGAAGAGGATTGCAGGTTAGGAGGGCGGTGCTGAGTTGAGGGAACCGACTGAGACAAGGTGGGGGGAGGGGAAATGAGGAAACTGGAGAAATCTGAATTTATACCTTGTGGTTGGAGGGTTCCCAGGCGGAAGATGAGGCGCTCCTCCTCCAGCCGTCGTGTTGTTGTGTTCTGCCGGTGGAGGAGTCCAAGGACCTGCATGTCCTCGGTGGAGTGGGAGGGAGAGTTAAAGTGTTGAGCCACGGGGTGATTGGGTTGGTTGGTTCGGGCGGCCCGGAGGTGTTCTCTGAAGTGTTCCGCAAGTAAGCGGCCTGTTTCACCAATATAGAGGAGGCCACATCGGGTGCAGCGGATGCAATAGATGATGTGTGTGGAGGTACAGGTGAACTTGTGGCGGATATGGAAGGATCCCTTGGGGCCTTGGAGGGAAGTGAGTGTGGAGGTGTGGGCGCAAGTTTTACATTTCCTGCGGTTGCAGGGGAAGGTGCCGGGGGTGGAGGTTGGGTTGGTGGGGGCTGTGGATCTGACGAGGGAGTCACGAAGGGAGTGGTCCTTGCGGAACGCTGATAGGGGAGGGGAGGGAAATATATCCTTGGTGGTGGGGTCCGTTTGGAGGTGGCGGAAATGGCGGCGGATGATACGTTGTATGCGGAGGTTGGTGGGGTGGTAGGTGAGAACCAGTGGGGTTCTGTCTTGGTGGCGGTTGGAGGAGCGGGGCTCAAGGGCGGAGGAGCGGGAAGTGGAGGAGATGCGGTGGAGGGCATCGTCGATCACGTCTGGGGGGAATCTGCGGTCCTTGAAGAAGGAGGCCATCTGGGCTGTGCGGTGTTGGAATTGGTCCTCCTGGGAGCAGATGCGGCGGAGACGAAGGAATTGGGAATATGGGATGGCATTTTTACAGGGGGCAGGGTGGGAGGAGGTGTAGTCCAGGTAGCTGTGGGAGTCAGTCGGTTTATAATAGATGTCTGTGTTGAGTCGGTCGCCCGAGATAGAAATGGAGAGGTCTAGGAAGGGGAGGGAGGAGTCCGAGATGGTCCAGGTGAATTTCAGGTCAGGATGGAAGGTGTTAGTAAAGTTGATGAACTGTTCAACCTCCTCGTGGGAGCACGAGGCAGCGCCGATACAGTCATCGATGTAGCGGAGGAAAAGGTGGGGGGTGGTGCCAGTGTAGTTGCAGAAGATGGACTGTTCCACATATCCTACGAAGAGGCAGGCATAGCTGGGGCCCATGCGGGTGCCCATGGCAACTCCTTTAGTTTGGAGGAAGTGGGAGGATTGAAAAGAGAAGTTATTCAGGGTGAGGACCAGTTCAGTCAGCCGAAGGAGGGTGTCAGTGGAAGGGTACTGGTTGGTGCGGCGGGAAAGAAAGAAGCGGAGGGCTTTGAGTCCTTTGTGATGGGGGATGGAGGTGTACAGGGACTGGATGTCCATAGTGAAAATAAGGCGTTGGGGACCGGGGAAGCGAAAATCCTGGAGGAGGTGGAGGGCGTGGGTGGTGTCCCGAACGTAGGTGGGGAGTTCTTGGACTAAAGGGGACAGGACCGTGTCGAGGTATTGGGAGATGAGTTCGGTGGGGCAGGAGCAGGCTGAGACAATGGGTCGGCCGGGGCAGGCAGGTTTGTGGATTTTGGGCAGGAGGTAGAAACGGGCGGTGCGGGGTTGTGGGACTATGAGGTTGGAGGTGGTGGATGGGAGATCCCCTGAGGTGATGAGGTCCTGGATGGTCTGGGAGATGATGGTTTGGTGGTGGGAGGTGGGGTCGTGGTGAAGGGGCGGTAAGAGGAGGCGTCCGCGAGCTGGCGTTTGGCCTCAGCGGTATACAGGTCAGTGCGCCAAACTACCACCGCGCCTCCCTTGTCTGCGGATTTGATGGTGAGGTTGGGATTGGAGCGGAGGAAGTGGAGGGCTGCACGTTCTGAGGGTGAGAGGTTGGAGTGGGTGAGAGGGGTGGACAGGTTGAGTCGGTTAATGTCACGGCGGCAGTTGGCTATAAAGAGGTCGAGGGCAGGTAAGAGGCCAGCACGGGGAGTCCAGGTGGATGGGGTGTGTTGGAGGCGGGAGAAGGGGTCGTCAGAGGGTGGGCGGGAGTCTTGGTTGTGAAAGTAGGCACGGAGGCGAAGGCGGCGGAAGAATTGTTCAATATCTCGGCGCGTGTTGAACTCATTAATCCGAGGGCGTAGGGGAACGAAGGTGAGGCCTCTGCTGAGGACTGCAACTGCCGCCATGACATTAACAGACTCAACCTGTCCACCCCTCTCACCCACTCCAACCTCTCACCCTCAGAACGTGCAGCCCTCCACTCCCTCCGCTCCAATCCCAACCTCACCATCAAACCCGCAGACAAGGGAGGCGCGGTGGTAGTTTGGCGCACTGACCTGTATACCGCTGAAGCCAAACGCCAGCTCGCGGATGCCTCCTCTTACCGCCCCCTTGACCACGACCCCACCTCCCACCACCAAACCATCATCTCCCAGACCATCCAGGACCTCATCACCTCAGGGGATCTCCCATCCACCGCCTCCAACCTCATAGTCCCACAACCCCGCACCGCCCGTTTCTACCTCCTGCCCAAAATCCACAAACCTGCCTGCCCCGGCCGACCCATTGTCTCAGCCTGCTCCTGCCCCACCGAACTCATCTCCCAATACCTCGACACGGTCCTGTCCCCTTTAGTCCAAGAACTCCCCACCTACGTTCGGGACACCACTCACGCCCTCCACCTCCTCCAGGATTTTCGCTTCCCCGGTCCCCAACGCCTTATTTTCACTATGGACATCCAGTCCCTGTACACCTCCATCCCCCATCACGAAGGACTCAAAGCCCTCCGCGTCTTCCTTTCCCGCCGCACCAACCAGTACCCTTCCACTGACACCCTCCTTCGACTGACTGAACTGGTCCTCACCCTGAATAACTTCTCTTTTCAATCCTCCCACTTCCTCCAAACTAAAGGAGTTGCCATGGGCACCCGCATGGGCCCCAGCTATGCCTGCCTCTTCGTAGGATATGTGGAACAGTCCATCTTCTGCAACTACACTGGCACCACCCCCCACCTTTTCCTCCGCTACATCGATGACTGTATCGGCGCTGCCTCGTGCTCCCACGAGGAGGTTGAACAGTTCATCAACTTTACTAACACCTTCCATCCTGACCTGAAATTCACCTGGACCATCTCAGACTCCTCCCTCCCCTTCCTAGACCTCTCCATTTCTATCTCGGGCGACCGACTCAACACAGACATCTATTATAAACCGACTGACTCCCACAGCTACCTGGACTACACCTCTTCCCACCCTGCCCCCTGTAAAAATGCCATCCCATATTCCCAATTCCTTCGTCTCCGCCGCATCTGCTCCCAGGAGGACCAATTCCAACACCGCACAGCCCAGATGGCCTCCTTCTTCAAGGACCGCAGATTCCCCCCAGACGTGATCGACGATGCCCTCCACCGCATCTCCTCCACTTCCCGCTCCTCCGCCCTTGAGCCCCGCTCCTCCAACCGCCACCAAGACAGAACCCCACTGGTTCTCACCTACCACCCCACCAACCTCCGCATACAACGTATCATCCGCCGCCATTTCCGCCACCTCCAAACGGACCCCACCACCAAGGATATATTTCCCTCCCCTCCCCTATCAGCGTTCCGCAAGGACCACTCCCTTCGTGACTCCCTCGTCAGATCCACAGCCCCCACCAACCCAACCTCCACCCCCGGCACCTTCCCCTGCAACCGCAGGAAATGTAAAACTTGCGCCCACACCTCCACACTCACTTCCCTCCAAGGCCCCAAGGGATCCTTCCATATCCGCCACAAGTTCACCTGTACCTCCACACACATCATCTATTGCATCCGCTGCACCCGATGTGGCCTCCTCTATATTGGTGAAACAGGCCGCTTACTTGCGGAACGCTTCAGAGAACACCTCCGGGCCGCCCGAACCAACCAACCCAATCACCCCGTGGCTCAACACTTTAACTCTCCCTCCCACTCCACCGAGGACATGCAGGTCCTTGGACTCCTCCACCGGCAGAACACAACAACACGACGGCTGGAGGAGGAGCGCCTCATCTTCCGCCTGGGAACCCTCCAACCACAAGGTATAAATTCAGATTTCTCCAGTTTCCTCATTTCCCCTCCCCCCACCTTGTCTCAGTCGGTTCCCTCAACTCAGCACCGCCCTCCTAACCTGCAATCCTCTTCCTGACCTCTCCGCCCCCACCCCACTCCGGCCTATCACCCTCACCTTGACCTCCTTCCACCTATCCCACCTCCATCGCCCCTCCCCCTGGTCCCTCCTCCCTTCCCTTTATCTTAGCCTGCTTGGCTCTCTCTCTCTCTCTTATTCCTGATGAAGGGCTCATGCTCGAAACGTCGAATTCTCTGTTCCTGAGATGCTGCCTGGCCTGCTGTGCTTTGACCAGCAACATATTTGCAGCTGTGATCTCCAGCATCTGCAGACCTCATTTTTTACTCTTTACATACCTTCTCTTTGTTAGAGGCAGCTTGTCACTCTTTGCTTTGAACTGAGGAAGTATTACAGTGTCTTAGTCCCTCAGGTGTTTTTCTGGAGGAAGACACAGGGACACCACCTGTAAACGAACATGAGGCTAGTCTGATAATACTGAACTGATCATTGTCTGATTCCATTGTTGCCCTAAGCTGCTGCTTTTCTGGAGATTGTGTTTGTTTTTCATGTGATTCGATACCAATTGATTTGGAGATGTTGGTGTTGGACTGGGGTGCACAATGTTACACATCAAGTGCTTCCAAATAACCTGTTGGACGAGAACCTGGTGTTGTGTGATTTTTAACTTGATACCAATTGAGTGAGATTCAGAAACTGAGCAACAACTGCCCAGCACCATGAATGGGAGTACTCAACCACCAGGACACTTACACAGTTCAATATCCAACTCCCCAACTACTTGCTGGAAAGAGTGAAAACGGCGCTACTTCTAATGTATTTACCAAAACCCCGGTGTATGTCCTTTTACAAGAGTATCACATTCCTACAGTTGGTCCACACAACCTCAAGGAACAGCGGGAAACAGAATTAAATTAAAACAGAGTTCAGAGGATTGTAAACCACAAGAATGTCCCACAGCAGCTTCTTCCCGCTCTGCCTCCCTCAGCAGGCCCACACACAGCCCGAGAAAGGCCGCTCTCTTCCCCCCAGCCCAGTCACTCCAAGTTCCGGGACCAGTTCCTGCTCCGCTCGGGCTCTTACAAACAGCCCCCGGTTCTCCTTGAACTCACCCCGAATCAATCCCGGTCACGGAGCCCCCTCTGTGTCCCAGGCTCCCATCCCGATGTACTGCTGGAAGGAGCCTGCTGTTCCCTCGCTTCCCTGGGCGCTGATCTCTCCATTGCGGTCTGTTTCAAACAAACCTCTTGCACTCACTGAGTAAATGCTCCTCAATGGCAGCGCTGGGGGAGGGCTTCACGCATGCGCTCTGAAACGCCAAGGCCGCACTCTCTATGGATTCGGCGGCTGAACATAAAGCGACTCTTTTCAGAGCCACCCAAACCCACCCAGAGAGAGCGGAGGCCTGAGGACGGGGAAGGCAACGCATACGAAGAGCACGGTGTGATGTTGCCAGTTATTTCACATATATCGCAATTTTAAAATTATTTCGATTCCAAAAATGTCCTAATACCTTGTTTTGCGGTACGGCAGCGAACATTCAGAATGGTCGGTTCACTTTGTTGCTGCCTACCGTGGCCAATGATTTTACCGTGGCAAGTATTCCTCAGTATAGCTAAGAAGCTATTCGGCCAATCGAGACTCTACTGTTCTGCAACCCGGTCAGTCCATGGAAAGAATCGCGTCGTCATTTGTAATTGTAAGATACAGCAGCATTAGGCCATTCTGCCCATCCAGTTTGTTCTGCCATTCCATCATGGCTGATATTTCTCAAACTTACTCTCGTGTCTGCTCCCCGTAACCTTCGTTCCTCTTTCTCGGGAATACCTGTCTTGCTCGGTAATAATATCAATGCGTACTTGGCTGTCCATGCCATGAATAGTAATTTGTAAAAACTTATTTTGGAATCCAGACATTAATGTTACATATTGCAGTATTCATATTTCCGAGGCATGATATTCGGCTCAGTTTTGTTTCGAGGACCCTGCGGACATGTTATCTTGCTCGGTCATTCCATCTGCCCGTTCAGGCAGCGATTACAAATTGTCTTCGGGCAAGTAATCTGGATGAAATAAAATGTGGTTCTGTAATTTTATCCGTGTACACTGTACTAACTTTTAAGGTGTTTCAATCGGCGGGCTTTCGATTGATTCACGGCGGACAGGAGTTCGGTTGCTCATCCTGAGAGAGCAGGAAGCAATAGGCGACATTCGTATTTCTATTGGCAGTGAATTTGCAACTAATGAATTTTCATTCAGGGATTGCGGAATGTATGAAAATATAGTAATAAAGAAATGTGATTTTAACATCAAATCGTAGTATTGCGATAGATATTTCTGGGAAAAGAAAATCTCATTGACTCCCTTTGCGCTAACATGGCTTGGGGTGAGGTGGAGGCAGGAGAGAAAAGGAAAAAAGCAGAGCCAAGAGATCAACGGCTTATCTTCAAATTTGAAAATGCCCGCCCTCACCTATAAAAGAGCAGCAAGTTTTACAGAGGAGAATGCACAAGTACGTACACGTTGATTGTTTATTCGATTTCGAAATTAAAGTTTAGACAATCTCATTCCCGCCTTTACAACTGAAAAATGCCTCACTGGTGTTCAATCTGCTCTCTCTCCAGAGGACGGGGATAAAAGACTGAAAATGAACCGAACAGTGAATAAAGCGTACATGGTCAGGAACCATTCCTTACGATATTCTGTAGCGACTGACTCATTCCTGCACTATTCTTCCTACTGCACTGAAAGGCAATGTAAATGTAATGTGAGGTCAAACCCGATCGGGGACATTCATGGCGCCATTCTAAACTCATAGGACATCCAAATAAATGGAGTGTGAATTAATAATGTCCGGTACAAAAGTGAGGGCTCTCCCTATTAAGAGGAAAACAATCAACCTGACAGCGAGTTTAGCTCCTTTCACAAATGCTGTGAGTGGCTCTTAAAAGAGCCTTTGGGTTGTCAGATTCAAGAATACTCTTCACTTTTTAGCGGCGCCCCCAGCGGCGGATTTCTTGGGCAGCAGCACGGCCTGGATATTAGGTAGCACCCCGCCCTGAGCGATGGTCACCCCTCCCAGCAGCTTGTTGAGCTCCTCGTCGTTGCGCACGGCCAGCTGTAGGTGCCTGGGGATGATGCGGGTCTTCTTGTTGTCCCGGGCCGCGTTGCCGGCCAGCTCCAGGATTTCAGCCGTCAGATACTCCAGCACCGCAGCCAGATAGACCGGCGCTCCGGCACCCACACGCTCAGCATAGTTACCCTTTCTCAGGAGCCTGTGAACACGGCCCACCGGGAACTGCAGGCCAGCCCGGGACGACCGAGACTTCGCCTTGGCACGAACTTTCCCACTGCCCTTTCCTCTCCCAGACATGGTTACAGACACTTTCACAGAGAATGCTTCACTCCGCCCACATTGCGGCCTCTTATACCTTCGGGGAATGGTAGGGCGGCTGTTTCTGATTGGTCCCATTGTTCAGCCCCGCCTAATGTTGTTTCAATTCCCAATCTGCCTCATTCCCCAATCCGGAGAGGGTCCGGGGAGGAGGGCGGAAAGTACCGGCGCCAAATCATCAACCGCTTTCTTTCACATTTGAAAAGCCCGCCAATTTCTAAACAAAGGAGTATGTTTTACACTAAAAAATGAAGTACGAAAAACGAAGTTTAAAAAACATTAATACTCATGTTAATTTACTTTTAGTGAACAAATGTATACTTCACACGGTCTTACTATCCCTCATTTGCCCACCTGCATCTGTCCATTTCTGATCTTGAAAGTAGGTTGTTTTTTAAACCTCGAAAAGAGGCTGAAAGAAAACGAGCCAAACACTGCCGCCTGCAACCTATCTTTTCACTTCACATTTCAGTAGCACCCCGGCATGCTGGTCAATCAGCACACAACATTCTTCCGGCTCAGTATTGATGGCGAACACGGTGTTTAAACGATATTTTAAAGTTGTCCTCCCTTATCGGTCTCGATCAGACTCAGCACAAGTCACCACATTTAAGTCCGGCAGCTGTTTTGGTGTTCTCTCGGTTCACTTTGAAAGCCTCTTACCGACAACAAAAGTACTTTGCCTTTCGTATTCTGAAAAATCGGATTAAATCCGCGCGTTGTCAATGTTTTAAAAAAGGGTAAAATATATCAATTCGTGGGACTGTAAGCTGTGGGCACTTCCGTTTGGTTTGACTGGGTTAAAATAAGTGTTAGCATTCCACACAGGCCTTTCGCTACTTGAACAATTCAGGTGAAAAATGTCTCCATATTGTTTCATCTGCTCTCTCTAGTTTATGAAGTCGCCCCCCCCCCCCATTGTCGATTTGCAACGCACTTATAAAAATGACCCACCGGTGCTTAATCTGCTTTCTTTGTACTGACAGGGGAAGGGGCTCTTTATGATGTATTTACATCTCCACACCCCCTCATTCCCGTCTCTCACCAAATTGTAGAGCAATTATAAAAGTGAATGCATTACGAAAAAAGTTAAAATACCTTATCAAGAATCACATGCAAACTAAAAAAAAGTTCAGCTGTCTCAGGGATGTTGTGGGTGGCTCTTATAAGAGCCTTTGGGTTGTGGATGTGTGTTTGTTTCAATGCAATGCGGTCCTTCACTTGGAGCTGGTGTACTTGGTCACCGCCTTTGTGCCCTCCGACACGGCGTGCTTGGCCAGCTCCCCGGGCAGCAGCAGCCGCACGGCGGTCTGGATCTCCCGGGAGCTGATGGTGCTGCGCTTGTTGTAATGGGCCAGACGGGAAGCCTCCCCCGCGATACGCTCGAAAATATCGTTGACGAACGAGTTCATGATGCTCATGGCCCTGGAGGAGATGCCGGTGTCGGGGTGAACCTGCTTCATCACTTTGTAGATATAAATGGCATAACTTTCTTTCCTGGACCGCTTCCTCTTCTTGCCGCCCTTCGTTGGCGCCTTCTTGATGATTTTCTTCGCGCCCTTCTTGGAGGCTTGCTGTGCTTTCTTCTCATCAGCCATACCACCGCTCACTTTCAGACACAGAATCAGAGAAAATGGGCTCGGAGCTCCTTTTCATTAGACTGAAGACGTCAGCAATGCTAATGAAGGATGGGGTAAATCCAGATTCCCGATTGGGTCGTTTACACTGACCATATTTAACAAAATCGCAGTCTCTCTGATTGGTTTGTGTGGTATGCACAAAATGTGAAGTGGATGGTGATCCTGTTCCTGTCAGTCTGACTGAGGGAAATTTGTTTTGTGTTTGTGACACAGAAAGTGACTGTGATATTGGCTCGGTTTCCTTTTGCTCGTTGTTGTGCTGATGTGGGAGTAGAAGGGTGTGTTTCCAGCTCCGCATGTCTGTTTCTGGTCCTCTCCCTGGGCTGGAATTAACGCAGAACTTATCACGGTGAAAAAAAAACCTCTAACCCATTTGAAATTGTGATTATATTTGTTGTCAAGTTACACAATCAACTGGAACCTGACCGTGAGTGTTTTCTACCCTTGGGGTTGATGTAACTCGTTCTCAATTGCATGCAGTTGAAGAGAAATGAAATGGAAAAGTTTCTATGTAATACTTTTCTTGAGTCACGAGTTGAGTAATGTCTTGTGGGTAACGAACCAGGCCAGGTGTTAGAATTGGAGGTAGGTGAGCACTTTGGAGACAGTGACCACAATTCGGTGACTTTTACTCTAGTGATGGAGAGGGATAAGTGTGCACTGCAGGGCAAGAGTTATAGCTGGGGGCAGGGAAATTATGATGCGGTGAGGCATGACTTGGGATGCGTGGCTTGGAAAAGTAGGTTTCAAGGGAAGGGTACAATTGATATGTGGAGCTTGATCAAGGAGCAACTATTGAGTGTCCTTGATAAGTATGTACCTGTCAGGCAGGGAGGAAAGGGTCGTGTGAGGGAGCCGTGGTTTAATAAGGAACTGGAATCCCTTGTTAAAGGGAAGAGGGCGACCTATGTAAAAATGAGGCGTGAAGGTTCAATTGGGGTGATTGGGGTAGCCAGGAAGGATCTAAAGAGACAGCTAAGAGCAGCAAGAGCTGTCATGAAAAATCCTTGGTTGGTAGGATTAGGGAAAACCCAAAGGCTTTCTATAGGTATGTCAGGAATAAAAGAATGACTAGGGTAGGAATAGGTCCAGTCAAGGATAGTCGTGGGAAGTTGCGTGTGGAGGCTAAAGAAATTGGGGAGACATTGAATGAATACTTTTCATCAGTATTCACTCAGGAACAGGACATTGTTCTGATGTGAATATTGAGTCACAATTAATTAGAATGGGTGGCTTTAAGGTATGTAGGGAAGAGGTGTTGGAAATTCTGGAAAGGGTGAAAATAGATAAGTCCCTGGGCCTGATAGCATTTATCCTAGGATTCTCTGGGAAGCAAGGGAGGAGATTGCAGAGCCATTGGCCTTGATTTTTATGTCTTCGTTGTCTACAGGAATAATGCCAGAAGACTGGAGAAGACAAATGTGGTTCCCCTGTTCAAGAAGGGGAGTAGGGATAACCCTAGTAACTATAGGCCGGTGAGTCTTACCTCTGTTGTGGGCAAAGACTTAGAGAGAATTGTAAGGGATAGGATTTATGAACATCTGGATAGGAATAATGTGATCAAGGATAGTCAGCATGGTTATGTGAAGGTCAGGTCGTGCCTCACAAACCTTATTGAATTCTTTGAGAAGGTGACTAAGGAGGTGGACCAGGGTAAAGTGGTAGATGTGGTGTATATGGATTTTAGTAAGGCGTTTGATAAGGTTCCCCATGGTAGCCTACTGCAAAAAATACGGAGGTATGGCATTGAGGGTGAGTTGGAGGTTTGGATTAGGAATTGGCTGGCTGAAAGAAGACAGAGGGTAGTAGTTGATGGTAAAGGTTCATCTTGGAGTGCAGTTACCAGCGGTGTTCCGCAAGGATCTGTTTGGGGACCATTGCTGTTTGTCATTTTGATAAATGACCTGGAGGAGGGGCTGGAAGTTTGGCTGAGCAAATTTGCGAATGATACTAAAGTCAGAGAAGTTGTTGACAGTGAGGAAGGATGTGGCAGATTACAGCGGGATATAGATAAGCTGCAGAGCTGGGCATAAAGGTGGCAAATGGAGTTCAATGTAGCTAAGCGTGAAGTGATTCACTTTGGTAAGAGTAACAAGAAGATGAAGTACTGAGTTAATGGTTGGATATTTGGTAGTGTGGATGAGCAGAGGGATCTTGGTGTCCATGTACACAGATCTCTGAAAGTTGCCACCCAGGTAAATAGTGCTGTGAAGAAGGCATATGGCGTACTGGCTTTTATTGGTAGAGGAATTGAGTTCTGGAGTCCTGAGGTCATGTTGCAGTTGTATAAGACTCTGGTGCGGCCGCATCTGGAGTATTGTGTGCAGTTTTGGTTGCCATACTATAGGAAGGATGTAGAGCGGTGGAACGAGTGCAAAGGAGGTTTACCAGGATGTTGCCTGGGATGGTAGGAAGATCGTATGAGGAAAGGCTGAGGCACTTGGGGCTGTTTTCATTGAAGAAAAGAAGGTTTAGGGGTGACTTGATAGAGGTGTACAAGATAATTAGGGGTTTAGATAGGGTTGACCATGAGAACCTTTTTCCACATACGGAGTCAGATATTACAAGGGGGCATAGCTTTAAATTAAGAGGTGGTAGGTATAGGACAGATGTTAGGGGTAGATTCTTTACTCAGCGAGTCATGAGTTCATGGAATGCCCTGCCAGTAACAGTGGTGGACTCTCCCTCTTTATGGGCATTTAAACAGGCATTGGATAGGCATATGGAAGATAGTGGACTAGTGTAGGTTAGGTGGGCTTGGATCAGCGCAACATCAAGGGCCGAAGGGCCTGTACTGCGCTGTATTTTTCTATGTTCTATGTTGACTGTGGGATGAATATATTTCTGAGACCCTGACTGATGCTGTGTGCTTTGCAAGTACCTGCAGTGTAACTGAACCACGTCTCTACACTTTTCATTTAGGCGTTTTGCAGTTTCATGCAGGGATTTATAGAATTTCTCAGTCTTACGTGAATACCTGTTAACCAGCAACTGTTAGCATGCTATATATATGTCACTTTAACTTTGTATCTGTCGTGTCCTCATTTACACATTTGGCATTAACTCAACACCTGTCCACTGAGGCTCTGGTCCTCTGTAATAGTCAATTAGTGTTACTTCAAGAGAGGTTTTATTCAGTAACAATCAAACACTGATGTAAGCGGTAAAACATTACACGATTTGCCAGCCACTTAGAAATATTCCTCCAATCTGTGTCCCTAGGAGAAAGTGAGGATTGCAGATGCTGAGGATCAGAGGCTTATGCCCAAAACGTCGAGATGAAGTACCTATGCTCGAAACATCGATTCCCCTGCTCCTCAGTTGCAGCCTGACCTGCTGTGCTTTTCCAGCACCACACTCTCGACACCAATCTGTGCCCGTCTGTTTCTGGGATGTATTTTTGTTAACTCTATTTCACAGTCTTTACATGTCAGTATGTTACTGGACTGTAACTCAAACCTTCTTAAGTGTAACTTGTTGTTTTACCCTGTAGGTGTCATCCATTGACATAAGAATGTGTTTCATGTTGTACCTACAGTTTTGAATGTACCAGATACCACTTTGGACAGACTCAGGTAGAACTCACTACCCTCCACTCCCGTATTCTATGAAAATGAACTTCTGCAAATTGAAGTTGAGTTTGTAATTCTAACTCCAGCATTTCAATAAGGAATAACTCTTTGTACATTGCTACTGACAATATCTGCAATGTCACTGCTGATGTTACATTGTTTATAATCTGATTGAAGATTTGTAGCCAGTTTCTAGCTAATCAATAGTTGTATTATATCCTAACAATTTATTACTTTGCAAGTGACTCAGTATTTCATGCTGTAACTGCCAGTTTGTTGTTTCTAATCTTGTGTTTACTCAGTTTCAGTCAATCACTGGCATGTCAGAGAGCAAATATCTCAACATCTCAAAGTTTCTGATGAAATGGATGGTTAATCTTTTTTTACTCCATCTCTGGTACATCTCAGTAACTTATAACTGAATCGATTAGTACGTGATCTGTAACCACACACATCAGTAAGTTACAGATAAAGTGCATGGTGAATGATGCCTCCCACTTCCTGTCATGCAGATACAGTGTCTTTGCTGTAGTTATTAATTTCTTTCTGGCTTGTGTAACTTTAAATATCTCAGAGCAGAAGACCATTAGAAGCATGAGAAGTCTGGCATTTTTATCTGCCTGTGTACTCTGTCAGGAGAACAGATCACAAAGGCTTTAGTTATGTTCTTCATCTCATTTTGATGTTTAGTGCCCATAACCAAAGACTCTTATGTATCAAAAAAAGATATATGGCTACGTTAGCATAAATTAAGCCGATAACCCAACCCCACCTGCTCTCTGTGGAACAGATCAAGGGGAGAATGTTCTGCATTTCTTTCTGAGACAGAAAGCTTCCTGCTCGAAACTGTGGATTCTCTCATGAGCATTGACATACTCCCAGCATCAACTCTGTCAACTCCCTTCAGATCATTTTCTTTTTCCCTAAAGGTCATAAATTGTTCTTCAAATCTCCAGTGAGAATATGCCTAACCATTTTGTACTAACAATGAGACCCTATATTTCAATCTACAGCTCTAAGTTTCTGCAATCTGAATATGAGAGTGCTGGTATCACTCTGTCCCAGTAAGATTCTGCTATGCGAATACTTCAGTGAAGTTATCACCCTATACCTGTTGGTTTCTACTGTGTGAATATGTCAGTTTTTGCTCTATGAATGTGATAGTTTAATTATCATTCTGTCCATGTCAGTTTCTGCATTGTTGAAATGTGAACATAGTTATCAATGTCTACCTGCCATCTTCTGCTAAGTGAACATCTTGAAAAATACTTGTCGTTTTCAGTGACATGAATGCATGAGTGTAGTTATCAATCTTTCCCTGTCAGTTTCTGTTTTGTGAATGTATTGGTGTAGTTATCCATCTGTACTGATGAAGGGGCTTTTAACCAAAACGTCGATTCTCCTGCTCCTTGAATGCTTCCTGACATGCTGTGCTTTTTCAGCATCATACCTTCAAGTCTAATCTCCAGCATCTACAGTCCTGACTTTTACTCATCCATCTGTACCTGTCAGTTTCTGATCTGTGAATATGGAAGTGTAGTTACTGATCTGTCCATCAGTTTCTCTAATTTGAATATGACAACCTATTTATCTTTCTCCCTGTCAGTTTCTGTGATGTGAAGATGACAGTCCAATTATCTTATCTGCCCCTGTCATATTCTGCTGTGTGAATATGAGAGTGTCATTACCAGTCTCTACCTGTCAGCTTTTGCTATGCTAATGTGATTTAGTTATCAATCTGCCTCATTAGGTTCTAGGTGAACGTAAGAATGTAGTTATTATATACCTGTGAGATTCTGCTCTGGGAATATATGAGTGTATTATCAAAATGTACTTGTCAGTTTCTGCAATGTGAATGTGTTTGTGCAATCACCAGTCTACCCCTGACAGCTTCAACTATATGAATGGATGAGTGCATCTGTACCTGAAAGTATCTATACCTGTCAGCTTGTGTTCTGTGAATAAGTGAGTGTAGTTATATATTTGTCTCTGTTTAACATGACACTTGCAGAAACTGCGGGAGCTCTTTTTACTTCAAATCTCTGTTGCTCAACATGAATAAGATTTTATCTATTGCCATCAACAGCATGGCATAGTGGTGCCAGGGATGCAGATTCAATTCCAGCCTTGGTTCATTACCTGTGTGCAGTTTGCATGTTTTGCCCATGTCTGCATGGGTTTCCTCTGCGTGCTCCAGTTTCTTTGCATGGTCCAAACATGTTTAGATTAGCTGGATTAGCTATGGTATATTGTCCACTAGTATTCAAGGATGTGCAGTGTCAGTGGGTTAACTACAGTAAACGTGGAGTTATGGGGATAGGGTGGGGTCTACATCTGGCTGGGATCCACTTTGGTGAGTTGTTGTAGGGGGATGGGCCAAATGAACACCATCTGCACCGGAGAAATTCTATATACTGTAAATGAAAGGAAGACTTTTTAAATACCATTTCCAGTCTCTGACAGCGTAAAGCAGTTTGGATAATTTCCACAACTTTTATTCTATGGTACAGGTTATGATTGTCAGTTTTATATTCTGAATATGCATTTTGAACTTATTGTTCACATGTTTATAACAAGACCACTTTGAGGGCTTTTGCATTCTGTATCCAATAATCTCTGGGGACCTGTCTGAATGTGTACCTTTTCAGGTCAATAATTCATTTCCCTTTGGACCACTTGAAAACAAAGTATTCATTCAGTCATTTTGTATGAGATGTGTTCTGTTTTCACTTTGTGGAAACAAATTAAATTGCAATATTTGTTTCAATCTGGTACTTGGTATGCTAGCTAATTCCTTCAGTTTGGACAAACGGAATTGATACATGAATTACATACAGTCAGAGAGTCAGACAGCAAGTTTAAACCATGATGAGATAATTGGAGGGATAATTAGCCTGAATACTTATTTACTTCTTTCCCTATTTAAGTGGAATACAGTGTCAGCATGCAATAGGTTCAGTATTTCCAAATAAACAAGTGGAGTTTACTTTTTGACTAACGTTATACTATGCATTAAAATTCTATAGGAAGTTCTCTTATACACTGGGACTAACATACTTCACTCTCACCTTTCCTGTTTAATTTAAGGAAACAGTAGCTCTCCCAAGCATGTGATCCTCATGGGCTTGATTTTTCTATTTTTGCCTATGAACCAATTACCTGTCAGGGTAATTTCTGTGTTTTGCAAATTATTCTGTACCCATTGCGTATGGCACCATCTTTTAGTTGCATCCAGAAACCATCCGTTTCCTTTAAGTCCTTCATTACGTAAATAAGGACAACAACAGGTGCAGTCTGCAACTATTTGTTCTTCCCTGTGAATGCAGAACTAATCTTGTTTCTTCCATTCACTTGTACCTTTTGTGTTCTTGGGAAGTACTCCCTACCTTTCAGTCTGTACTATTTAATGGGACTGTGATATGGTTTATTGTCCTTCAAAACTCTACTCAGGTATGGCAAACTGTCAACAGATTAGAGCCATGTTGTCTTGTGATAAACTTGGAAACTAACATTTAATGCTGACTACTCGGACTGTTGTGTACATGCACTGATTTTATATATAAAAATGATTTTTGAAAGGAACAATTATTATGATACAGGAAGGATGCTCACACTCGATTGATCCTGCTTCAATCTTCCTGCATTGTGTTACTGAGCAGTTTAAATGTTTACTGTTAAATGGACAGCAAGTTAGTAAAGGAGAAAGTTTTCAGTTAATGTTTCGTGAAGTGAGTGGGAAAGATCTTATTTTCTTTGACTGCATCTGTAGGATTCACAGACAAGTGAAACCACAGCACATTGACACAGAAAGGACCTGTGCTGTTCTTCAGAATCAAGGAGGTAAAAGCAATGGACCTTTGCACCTCTGATAGTGCAGAGTCTAACTGAGAGTAGTGATATCAAGGTCCACACAGTTATACAGCACAGAAACAAATCCTTTGGTCCAAGCTGACCAGAGATCCTAATCTGACCTCATCCCATTTAAATAAAAATCGCAACACCAGGTTATAGTACAACAGGTTTATGTAGAAGCACTAGCTTTCAGAGCGATGAAGGAGCAGTGCACTGAAAGCTAGTGCTTCCAAATAAACCTGCTTTATGAGAAACTGGTGTTGTGTGATTCTTAATTTGTCCACCCCAGTCCAACACTGTCACATCCACATCATGGCTAGTCCCACTTGCCAGCATTTGATGCATATCCCTCTAAACTGTTCCTATTCTTGTATATATCCAGGTGCCTATAAAAGGTTGTAATTGTACCCACCACCTCCACTTCCTCTTGTAACATATTCCATACAAGCTCCACCCTCTGTGATAGAGTAACCCACAGGCCCTTTTAACATCTTTTTCCCACAATTCTAACCTGTGCCCTCTATTTTTGCACTCATCCAAATTCGGAAAATGACCAGGGCTATTCACCCTATCATGCCCCTCATGATTTTCTCAACCTGTATAAAGGTCACACCTCATTCTCCGACAGTCCAGGGAACAAAGCAACAGCCTGTTCAGCCTCTTTCCCCTAACTCAAAACCCCCAGTCCTGGCAATGGAACATCCTGATGAGAGTAGTGCAGTAGATGTGATTTGCATGGACTTCTGTAAGGCCTTTGTCGAATCATAACCCTTGACCGGGATGGAAAGACTAAACAGGCAGGCAGGCAGCATTCAGGCAAGTGATAGGTGCTTATTCAAGCAGAAACGGGTCAGTGCAGAGAGAGGGCCAAATGATCTTCCCCTGAGACTGGCCTCAGAAGAGAGGTCCATGACACTTTTTTAAAAATAAAAAACAATATTGTTTATAAACTTTCTAATAACAATCACATACAAATTGATTATGAAGTTCCTCCCTCTTACTTTGCATACCCTATTCAATGAGACACCTAATCAATGATGGGCATTTCTATGGACAGCCCCAGGATCCCCTGACCTCTCAGAGTTTAGAAGACACTGTAATCTCTAGGCCTTGTGATCTTTCTATGCATCCTATTCATTCACATTCCAAAGTTATTTTCTATACACCCTCAGGTTTCTCTCAGTCTGGCTTATCTCTCAGGACAGCTTAAATGCGACTATTCATTGTATTCCATTTTATCAAGATCAATTGCTCCTCTGATATGATTTGGACAGTGGGGAATATATGAAGAAAAACAAAAGGACAGTTTGTTACTTGCCACAGACTTGTAATTTTAATTTCTGTTATTAAAAACTCAGTTACAAAATGTGAAGTAAATTAGTTGTCCCAACTATTAGCACTTTGTGATTAATGGGCTGTGAGCAATCTATTGTGTTCTGGGTGTAAGAGAAGTCATTACCTAAAGCTAACTAACCTTCACTTCCAGGTTTAGATGTTTCTTTTCCCCTTTATGCCTTAGTATTATACATCTATTTTTTATGCTGGAAACTATGGTGATGATGCTACATCTCTTTATGAGAACGTAATTCTTAATAGTCTAACTTATTGCAAGAAACTGAGTACTATAAGATAACTTTAGCTGTTGCACCCTCAGCTGTTTTAGGGGATTAATGGGCTGTAACTGGCACCTGGTGTCTGTTCATTAACTGAGACAATTACCCTTTCATTTAATGTGGCTGGAGTTACTCATTTATTGGATCATTGGTCTGTTTGTCAGAACTGTTTCAAATGGGAACAGGCTGGATCCTTTTTACTGTCCTCGGAGTGGCTTGTTCAATGGTATCATTCTGCCTTACTTTGTGAGTAGGCTGCTTGGTGTAGCTTCTGCCTGCCATTGAATTTCACATCCTGCTGTTTAATTCTTAAAGGTCAGTTTAACAGACATGGGCCACTCTATTCTGGCCAGGTACAGGCCACCCCTACAGCCTTTGATAAAGTCCCATATAAAAGACTGGTCCAAACTTGGCTCTTGGAGTCTGAAGCAAATTGGATCTGAAATGAGCTTGCAGCCAGAATGCAAACTATAATGGTGGAGGGTTGTGTTTGTGATTAGTAGCCTGTGATGAGGGATCCGTGCTGGGACCCTTGCTGCTTGTTATGTACATATTAACAATTGGATATGAATGTTGAATGTATAATTAGTAAGCCTACAGATAATTTTTTCGTGCAGAAATATTATTTGTCAGTGCAGCCTTGGAGTGCAATGAGCCTGTTCCCGTGCTATATTCTTCTTTGATCTGTGACATGAAAGTCGGTGGCGTTGTTGACAGTGAGGGGATGGTCTCAGGCTACAGTATGAGAACATTGGGCACTGCAATGACAGATGGAATTTAATCCTAATACACGTGAGGTAATGAATTTTGGAAGGTCCAATAAGGCAAAGAATTACACAATGAAGGATTGGTCCCTCGGCAGTACTGAGGACAAAAGGTGCCTTGATATACAAGTCTATAAACCATAGAAGGTGGAATGGGACTATTTGGGACCGCCCTTTTAGCACCGATCATTTGGCCCTGCCATTTTGGCTCTAAACTGTTATGGCGCTCATTACTTTGGCGCTGAGTGGTTTTGGCATCCATTCAGAATAAAAAAAAGTCTTGTACAGCCCGTAAGAAATTCGTTTTTATTGCATTGTAAGAAAGAAATCTAATTTTTTTATTTATTATTTTAGCCTATTCATTATAAAAGGGAATTTCTACGTTTTGCTACATTTATCAAACACATATAGATAACCATCGTGTGAAAATTTTGGTTTGTCTTTTTTGCTTAGAATGTTTTCAGCCATTTCTGGTATGGGCTCTCCAAGAAAATAGAAAGAAAATTGTATTACAGCTTTCCAATGTGAAGACAGAAGGGCTTAAGTATCATCAAGGTAGTAGATAACTATTAACAATTGTTAAATGAGAAAATGATTAGAAAACGAGATTTGAATCTACAGCGGGTCATTACAGCTTTGACTATCAACTCTTGATAGTTGAGAAAAGTACATTGGGTCGTTAGTCATACCCTCTTTTTTAGCAAACAAGACTTTTATTTTTATTCTGAAATGGTGCCAAAACAGCTCAGCGCCAAAGCAATGAGCGCTAAAACGGCAGGGCCAAATGATCGGTGCCAAAACGTACCCGACCCTACAGAAGGCAGTATAGGCAGACAGGCACTGAAGAAGACCTACAGAATGCGTTCTTTCAGTACCTGAGCTGTTGAATATAAAAGCAAGGAAGTATTATTCTACCTTTTTATAAAACAGATCAAATACTGCGTTCGGTTCTGATTGCCACACAATTAGAAGGATGGGGTTGGCTGGAGAGGATGGAAAGTCTCCGTCAAAAGGGGCGACTGAATGAGCTGGGTTTGGTTTCCTCTGAGCAGAGGTGGTGAGGAAGAATCTGACTGAGATGTACAAAATTGTGAAAGATGCAGACAAAGTAGATTGTGAGAATCTTTCTCCCCATGGCCGATTGTGTCAAAGACCAGAGAATACAAGCTGAAGGTATGGGGAAAGCAACTTAAGGGATATCAGAAAAATATTTTGATCTCGAGAGTGGGTAAAGTTTGGATCATGCTGCCCGAGTGCGTGGTGGAATACTCTCACAGCATAGAAAGAAACATTTGGATATGCCCTTAAGAAACCAGGGCATAGTCAGCTATGGGTCAAGTGCAGGTAAATAGGATGAATGCAGTTTGCTGTTTGTTGGACATGGTGGGTTGAAGGATCTGTTTCAATGCTGTATGACGCCATATCTTTATAACATGCTTGTAAGTCTTTTCTGCACCATTCAAAGTTTGTGAGAAGATCTGTAGCTCGGGTGCTCGTTGTTGTGGTTCTGTTCGCCGAGCTGGGAATTTGTGTTGGAGACATTTCGTCCCCTGTCTAGGTGACCTCTTCAGTGCTTGGGAGCCTCCTGTGAAGCGCTTCTGTGTTGTTTCCTCCGGCACTTGTAGTGGTTTGTCTCTGCCGCTTCCGGTTGGTAGTTCCAGCTGTCCGCTGCAGTGGCCGGTCCAGGTCAATGTGTTTGTTGGTAGAATCTGTGGATGAGTGCCATGCCTCTAGGAATTGCCTGGCTGTTCTTTGTTTGGCTTGTCCTATAATAGTAGTGTTGTCCCAAGCGAACTCATGTCGCTTGTCATCAGCGTGTATGGCTACAATGGATAGCTGGTCATGTCGTTTCGTGGCTAGTTGGTGTTCATGGATACGTTAGCTGTCTTCCTGTTTGTCCTGTGTAATGTTTTGTGCAGTCCTTGCATGGGATTTAGTACACTACGTTGGTTTTGTTCATGGTATCGGGTCCTTTGTCCTGGTGAGTTGTTGCCTGAGAGTGGCTGTTGGTTTGTGTGCTGTTTGAGTCCTAGTGGTCGTAGTAGTCTGGCTGTCAGTTCAGAAATGTTTATGATTTCATGGTAACATGGCTAGTCCTTTGGGTTGTGGCATGTCCTCATTCCGTTGTCTTTCCCTTGGGTATCTGTTGATGAAATTGCGGGGGTATCCGTTTTTGGCGAATACATTGGAGAGGTGTTCTTCTTCCCCTTTTTGCAGTTCTGGTGTACTGCAGTGTGTTGTGGCCCTTTTTGAACAGTGTCTTGATGCAACTTCTTTTGTGTGTGTCGGGGTGGTTGCTTTCATAGTTCAGGCCTTGGTCTGTGTGTGGTTTTCATGAATACCTTTTGTGGGCTTCCTCCCACAATCCAAAAATGTGCACATTAGGTGAATTGGCTAGGCTAAATTGCCCATAGTGTGAGGTGTAGGGGTAAATGTAGGGGAATGGGTCTGGGTGCGTTGCGCTTCGGCTGGTCGGTGTGGACGTGTTGTGCCAAAGGACCTGTTTCGACACTGCAAGTAATCTAATCTAAGAAAATGTTGATGATTTGGCGCCATTTCTTCCCGCCTGCTTTCTCAGAAAAAAAATCATATAGTTACAGCTGGTGGGAACACCAAGGGAGACAAATGAGGAGACAGATTTTATCTGGAATTAATACTCCCGCACCTAATATATTGTGTAAAAATTGCATAACGTCTCACACTGTCCTGGATAACTTGTTTAATGAAATGCTAGTTCTCCCAGCTGCGAGATCTTTGAGGTCATGACTTTTCTATTTTTTTTGCCAAGAGACTATTAACCTGACAGTATTTCCGTACTTTGCAAGTTATTCTGTTCCCACTGTGTATTGGCACCATCTCACTCTTGTTATATCCAGAAATTATCATTTTCCTGCAAGTCCTTCCTTACATGAATAATGTCAATAACTGGTTCAATCTGCAACTGTTTGTTCTTCTGTGAATGCAGAACTCATCTTATTTCTTCCATTCACTTGTAAGGTTTGTGGACTTGGGAAGTACTCTCTACCCGTCAGTCTGTGCTATTCAGTGGGATTGTTGATATTGTCCTTCAAAACTCTGCTCAGATATGACAGACTGTGAACAGATTAGAGTCATGTTGCCTAGTGAAAAACTTGGAAACTTGGAAATTTAATGTTGACTACTTGGACTGTTGTGTGCTGATTTTATGTATAAAAGAGATTTTTGAAAGAAATAGTTGTTACGAAACAGGGAAGGATGCCCAAACTTGATTGATATTGCTTCAATCTTCCTTTGTTGTGTAACTGAGCAGTTTAAATGTTTGCTGTTAAGTGGACAGCCAGTTAGCAAAGGAGAGAGTTTTCAGTTCATGTTTCCTGAAGTAAATAAGTAGGATCTTATTTTCTTTGACAGTTTGCATCTGTAGAATTCACAGGCAAGTGAAACCTCAACACATTGTCACAGAATGGATCTGTGCTGTTCTTCAAAGTCAAGGAGGTAAAAGCAATTGACCATTGCAACTCTGATAGTGCAGTGTCTAACTGGGAGTAGTGATATCAAGGTCTGGCCTTCAGAGAGTCTCACAGTTATACAGAACAGAAACAGATCCTTTGGTCGAAGCTGTTAGTGCTGACCAGAAATCCTAATCTGACCTTGTTCCATTTAAGTTAAAAATCTCTTAACACCAGGTTGTAGTACAACAGGTTTATGTGGAAGCACTAGCTTTTGGAGCGATGAAGGAGCGGTGCACTGAAAGCTAGTGCTTCCAAATAAACCTGCTTTATGAGAAACTGGTGTTGTGATTCTTAACTTTGTCCACCCCAGTCCAACACTGACTCCTCCATATCATGGCTAGTCCCACTTGCCAGCATCTAGCGCATATCCCTCTGAACTGTTCCTATTCTTGTATATATCCAGGTGCCTATAAAAAGTTGTAATTGTACCCATCACCTCCACTTCCTCTGGTATCACATTCCATACAAGCATCACCCTCTGTGATAAAGTACCCACAGGGCCTTTTAAAATCTTTTTTTCCCACAATTCAAAGCTGTGCTGTCTATTTTTTCACTCACTCACTCACATTCGGAAAAAGACCTTGGCTATTCACCCTATCATGCCCTGAAAAACTTTTCTCAACCTATACAAAGATCACATCTCATTCTCCGACAGTCCAGGGAGCAAAGCAACAGGCTGTTCAGCCTCTCCCTCTAACTCAAAACCTCCAGTCCTAGCAACAAAACATACTGATGAGAGTACTGCAGTTGACATGGTATACATGGACTTCTGTAAGGTCTGTGTCAGAGCATAACCCCCGACTGGGGATGAAAGACTCGGCAGGCAGAATTCAGGTAAGTGGTTGGTGTTTATTCAAGCAGACACTAGTTAGTGCAGGGAGAGGGCCAAATGATCTTCTCCTGAGACTGGCCTCAGAAGAGAGGTCCACGGCACACTTTGATTTTACAATAAAAAGGAGTACTTCTTATAAACTTTAGTAATCACATCGTTTGAAATTGTCATGTTCCTTCCTCTTACTTTGCATACTCTATTCGATGGGACACTGAACCAATGATTGGCATTTCTATGGACAGTCCCAGGATTCCCTGACCTCTTAGAGTTTAGTGGACATTGTAATCTCTCAGCAAAAGTGAGGACTGCAGTTGCTGGAAACCAGTGTTTAGGTAAGAGTGGTACTGGAAAAGCATAGCAGGTTAGGCAGCATCCAAGGAGCAGGAAATCAACGTTTCGGGCAAAAAGCCCTTCATCAGGAATAGAGACAGGAAGCCTCTAGGGTGGAGAGATAAATGGATATAAATGTAATCTCTCGGCCTTGCGATCTTTCTGTGCATCCTATTCATTCACATTTCAAAGTAATTTGCTGTACACCTTCATGTTTCTGAGGCTAGCTTATCTCTAAGGACAGATTGAATGCTGTTATTCACTGTATTCCATGTCATCAAATTCAATTGTTCCTCTTATATTCCCAACTGTCTGAATTATATATGAAGAAAAAACAAAGGACAACCTGTTTTGACTTAATTGCTATCAACTTGTAATTTTAATTTCTGTTATAAAAACATAGTTACAAAAGTGTAATGTATTTGCCCCCAACTGTTAGCACTTTGTGATTAATGGGCTGTGAGCAATCTTATTTTGTTCTGGGTGCAAAAGAAAGTGTTACCCAAAGCCAGCTAACCTTCACATCCAGGTTTAAATGCTTCTTTTCCCCTTTATGCTTTGGTATTATGTACCTATTTATTATGTTGAAAACTACTCTTTATGAGAATCTTTTTCTTAATATTCTAACATATATTTCAAGAAACCGGGTACTGTAAGATAACTCTAGCTGTTGCATCCTCAGCTGTTTTAGGGAATTAATGGGCTGTATCTGATATCTGTTCACTAACTGGGACAATTACCCTTTCATTTAATGTGGCTGGAGTTACTCATTTATTGGACCTTAGGTTGTCTTGTCATTTTTACTGTCCTTGCAGTGGCTTGTTCAATGGTATCATATGCTCCACTGAGTGTAAGTAGGCTGTTTAGCTTCGTTTCTGCCTGCCATTCTGTTTCACATCCTGCTGTTTAATTCTACTTTCCATTTACACACCAGTTTGTGTTAACAGAAATGGGCCACTCTATTCTGGTCAGATACAGGCCACCACTACAACCACTGGCATCCTTGCTGTTTGTTATGCAAATTAACGACTTGGATGTAAATATAGAACATATGATTAATCAGCCTGTAGATGAGATTTTCATGTGGAAGCTCAATGTTTCAGTGCAGGTTTGGAGGGTATTGGGCCTGTTCCTGTGCAGTACTTTGTTCCATGATATGAAAATTAGGGTGTGATTGGCAGTAACAGGGATGGTCTCGGGCTACAGTATGAGTACATTGGGCAGGGCAATGGCAGATGGAATTGAATCCTGGTAAGTATGAGGTAATGCATTTTGGGAGGTCTAATATGGGAAAGAATTACACAATGAAGGGCTGGTCCCTAGGGAATACTGAGAAAGAAGGGGACCATGGTGTACAAGTCTATAAATCCCAGAAGGTGTCAGCACAGGCAGACAGGCTGCTAAAGGAGGCATACAGAATTACCTGAGCTGTACAATATAACAAATTTACAAAATATTGGCTCAGCCACACATAGAATACTGAAGTGTGTAGTTTTGGTGACCACACTATCAGAAGGTGTGATTGTACTGGAGAGGGTGCAGTGGGTTGGAAACTCTCCATCGTGAGGAGAGACTGGATAGACCAAGTTTGGTTTCGTTGGAGCAGAGGAGGTGGAGGGAGGATCTGACTGAAGTATGCCAAATTGAGAGATGCAGACAGAGTGGATCGTGAGAATCTTTCTGCCCATGGCTGATGTGTCTAAGGCTAAAAGTTAGAAGTTGAAGGTGTGGAGAATGCAGTTTAGAAGATACTAGAGAAAAATATTTTGATCTAGAGAGTGGGCAAAGTTTGAAACGTGCTGCCTGAGGGGGTGGTGGAGTACACTCTCAGCATTTAAGCAGCATTTTGATATGCCTTTAAAAAACCAGGGTATAGTAGGCTATGGGCCAAGTGCAGGTACGTTACAGTTTGATGTTTGTTGGACATCATGCACAAGGTGAGCTGAAGGACCTGTTTCTATGCTGTATGACTCCATATCACTATAACATCCTTGTAAATCTTTTCTGCACCATCTCGAGTTTAACAATATCCTCCCTGGAGAAGGGTGATGAGCATTGTACACAATCTCCTTAAGTGGCCTCACCAATGCCCTGTACAACCACCACATGACATCCCAAGTCCTACACTCGATGTTCTGACCAATGAAGACAAGCATGCCAAATGCCTTCTTCACTGCCCAGTCGACCTGTGACTACTTTCAAAGAAATGTGCAGCTGCACCCCAAGGTCTCTTTGTTCAGCAACACTCGCCAAGGCCCCACCACTATGTGTATGAGTCCTGCCCTGGTTTGCATTATCAAAATGTAAAACCTCTCATGTATCTGAACTGAACTCCATCTGCCACTCCTCAGCTCATTGTCCCTCCTAATCAAGGTCATGACCAGTAAGTGTTCTCGGTGCACAGTGATATAACTATTTGAACACTGTTGAAGTAAAGGTAGGTGTTCATCACCCTGCTCTGTATTGTGATGGTGCTCACCATCATTGGGACACTTTTATGTGGCTCTATTGAGGGAGGAGGAAGGCAGAAGGATTTTGATTTTCTCTCGTGCAGTGGAGGAAATTGGAATGGTCAAAGTAAATTTTTTGAAGAATGAAACTCTTGAACTCCTGTCGCAAAAAGAAAATTGAGTAGCTTTACCTATCTGCCTTATCTCTCTAAATCTTTCCTACTCCATTGTTTCAAAATAGGATTGTGATCACATTGAGTATTTGAGAAAATGGCACCAAGTTTTCTTGTTTTACATCAGACTTCGGAATGAGGGTCAAAAGGAGGGAAGGGTTATATGTAGAAAATTTAATTTCATTTGAAACAAAGGCATGAGATTTTCATGAAGGTAGAGTTAAAAAGAAAATCTGTTCCTGCAAGTTGGAAAAATGGAGAATGATGTTGTGCTAAAGGTGGGAATGGCAGCTCCTCTGCCAACATGATACATTGATGGAAATGGAATGCTGTCTGAATGGGATTAGAATTGTTAGCTGGATGTTTCTGACTGCTGCAGACCACAATCTCTCCATGTGAGAGTGGTATTCATCTCGATTGTATCATTTTCTGTTGCCTGCAGTTTCTATGGAAATCCATAACTGTTAGTCATTGTCTGTACTTAGGATATTAGTAGTTTAAACTAATTCTGAATTTGTCAGTTGCTGTGTGTGTGTGAATTATTCTCCATTTGTCAGGAACAAAGACAGAAATTCCTGGAGAAACTCAGTTCTGAACAACAATTTCCGGTCACAAAGCTTTAACTCTGCTTTCTCTCAACAGATGTTGCCAGATGTGCTGAGTTTTTCCAGCAATTTTTTTGTTTCTGGATTTTGTCATTTGCAGTTTTATTTATCAGGCTTTGGCACAGAATGTGTTTGGAATTCACATTATTTAATTGTCATGTGTCTGTACCTGACAGCTGTTCAAAGGATTAATTCTGTCCTGCCCAATCACTGATAAACTTAAGTGTTTCATTCTATAAATTAGTGGCTTTTGTTTAGTTTCCTTCTATGTCTATAAACACCTATGCTATGTATGGTTTTTGAAATTATGTTACAGCCTGATTTTTTTTCCCCACCATGCTTTTAACTTTGAATCTGTATTTAATATGACATTTTTTAATGTCATTCCCGAGTGTGCATTTTGGACAAGAATTCAGAGTAACGCTCTTTGAAAATGGTGTCAGTGTCAATGTCAATGGACTTGACAGTATTAAGGCTGAAAAATGTGTTGCTGGAAAAGCGCAGCAGGTCAGGCAGCATCAAAGGAGCAGGAGAATCGACGTTTCAGGCATAAGCCCTTCTTCAGGACACTTTTTTTTTCACCTGCTTGACGGTGTTAGGCAAGAACTTTCAAATGTTGGTGGGGGGTGGAGGGGGAGCCTTCACAGATAAAGGGATGACTGGAAAATGATAAGCTTTCAAAAATGAGATAGAGAATCCAGAGAGTATATTGCTTCTAGGGTGAAAGGAAAGCCTCGTAGGCGTAGGTAATGCTGGATGAATGAGAGAAGTTGAAGTTTTGGTCCTGAAAATGAAGGAAGCATATGTCAGTTTAGAGACAGCAAAGATAGAGTGAATCCTTAGAAAAGTATAAAGGCAGTTGGCATATCCTTAAGAGGGAAATCAAGAAGGCAAAAAGAGGTCATGTGATATCTTTGGCAAATAGAGATATGAAAAATCCAAAGGAATTCTAGAAATACATTAAGGACAAAAGGATAACTAGGATGAAAATGGGGCCCCTCAAAGATTTGCAAGGTAGCCTTTCTGTGGAACCACAGGAGATGAGAGAGATCCAAAATGACTATCTTGCATCAGTGTTTATTGTGGAGAAGCACATGAGGAATACAGAATGTGGGGAAAATGGATGGTGACATCTTGAGAAATGTCCATATTACTGAGGTGTTGGTATGGGATGTCTTAAAAGGCAAACGTGGTAACTCCCCAGGACATGATCAGGTGCATCAAGAACTCTGTGGAAAGCTAGGGAAGTGATTGCTGGGCCCCTTGCTGAGATATTTGTATCATCATTACTCACAGGTGAGGTGCTGGAAGACTGGAGGGTGGCTAAGGGGCAACCTTTTCATATGTAAGCTGGTATGTGTATGGAACGAGCTGCCAACTGAAGTGGTGGTCACTGGGTTAATTACAAAATTTAAAAGGCCTCTAGATGGTTATTTGAATAGGATGGGTTTAGAGGGATATGGGCCAAGTGCTGGCAAATGGGACTAGGTTAGTTTAGGATACCTGGTTGGCATAGATAATTCGAACCGAAGGGTTTGTTTCTGTGTTGTACATCTGTGACTCTATGGCTGTGAATGATAAAATTTATTGGAATTGGGGTGGTGTGCATTGAGAATGGATAGAGATTATAAAAATTGTAATTGCTTGGTAGTATTTGATTCTTAGTTTGAAAATTCCTCTCTGGAAATTGAGCTCAATTCAAACTGCTCTGACTACGGAAAGGCTGTTCTTCAGTTGGAGAATGGTAACTTACCTGCTGCTTGTCAGAAGGAACTGATCACACTTGGCTTCATACTGAGATAATATTACATTCTCTTAATCCTTCAAGTACTTGTCCAAAGGAAGAGAGAAGAGAGATCTCCTCTAACTCAACATTGAAAGGTTTGATACTGTCAAACTCAGGTAATGTAATATTTAATTAATAATCATTTTAGGCTGTTTTTCTTTCAAGTAGAAAGTGAGGTCTGCAGATTAGATTACTTAGTGTGGAAACAGGCCCTTCAGCCCAACAAGTCCACACCGACCCGCCTAGGCGCAACCGACCCGCCGAGGCGCAACCCACCCATACCCCTACATTTACCCCTTACCTAGCACTACGGGCAATTTAGCATGGCCAATTCACCTGACCCGCACATCTTTGAGACTGTGGGAGGAAACCGGAGTACCCGGAGGAAACCCACGTAAACTCTGGGAGAACGTGCAAACTCCACACAGTCAGTCGCCTGAGTCGGGAATTGAACCCGGGTCTCAGGCGCTGAGACAGCAGTGCTAATCACTGTGCCACCGTGCCGCCCATGGAGATCAGAGCTGAAAATGTGTTGCTGGTTAAAGCACAGCAGGTCAGGCAGCATCCAAGGAACAGGAAATTCGACGTTTCGGGCCAGAGCCCTTCATCAGGATTGGGGAGAGTGTGCCAGGCACATCTTAGCATGCCTGGCACACTCTCCTCACTCCTGATGAAGGGCTCTGGCCCAAAACGTCGAATTTCCTGTTCCTTGGATGCTGCCTGACCTGCTGTGCTTTAACCAGCAACACATTTTCAGCTCTGTTTTTCTTTCAAGCCAACAATTCCAACAGAAAACCACACAGCTGATTCTATACTTGGCCTCAGCTGCCCTTTGCCTGGTCATTGTAACGAAAAAAAATCGAAACAAATTCACTGACAAATTCTTAACCAATACCTCTACAGTGCCACAAATGGGACTACCTGATGCAAGTGCATGTCTGGATTTGAGTTTACTTATCTCTCTATACCTGTTCGTTCCGGCTGTCTGACTATAAAAATGCAATCATCAATTTGAACCCTTCAGTTCCTTCTATGTGAATGTATATATTGATCTGTACCTGTCAGTATTAGCTATATCAATATCAGAGTGCAAATACCAAACACTGATGCCAAGTTTTGCTGATCATGACACTCTGGTATTAAATAATCTGTTTCTATTGTTATGAAGTTGAAGGCACGTACTGTACCTTTTTAAGAGACTGAAAGCTGGCAAGCACCTACCATGTGACTGACTAGCAGTCAGTGTGCTGAAAGATTGAAAGATGTAACAGTTGGCTGTTACCAAAATACCGGAGTTGTTTTCATAACAGTTTGTATTTAACCAATCCACTTAAATTATGCGTCAAGCTACTAAAATAGAACTGAATTTGTATTTTACTGTTTTGACATCATCAAACCAGTAAAATGATCCAACGCTTCAGGTATTAGAAAAAAAAACAGGCATTTTGGCCAATTGGCCAAACAAAGCATGAACTGCCATTGAAAGACTGCTATTCACAACACCCTCGATCAAAGGTGCCCTTTTCTTATGAAACATCTTTGCAGCCGAAGACCAAAGATGACCCAGAGAGATCGGCAAACAAGGGAAGATCGACACTGGGGATGACAGCCACTGGCTGGTTTTGAAAATTAAATTGCTGTGAATTTAGTAGGGGCTTTATTGGATCAGCATATTGTTAAAGAGAAGGAGGTAAATAACAAATCTTCAAGCAAAAGCAGGCTTAGAGTTGCAAATAATTGTTGTTTAATGTTCACTTTCAATGTTAAAGAATATAATTGATGCTCTCGTTAAATAGTGGAATTTGGGTAGTTCTCTGTCACTGATATTTTAAGATTATTAGGCGAGGTGAGTTTTTCCGTGTGTTTGGTTTAATTAGCAGAGAGATTTACCACCATATCATAATACGAATATGTTAATATGAGAGTGCAGGTACGAATCCGACCCTGTCAGTATGCAAATACAGTTAATGATCAGTACACATCAGATTCTGCTCTGTGAATATGGCTGTATTAATCAAACTGTATCCATCAGTTTCAGCGATATGAATATGGGAGTACAGTTATTATTCTCTACCTGTCAGTTTCTTCCTTGTCAAAGAAAGACTAATTGTCAATCTGTACCTTTCAGACTCCACTGTGTGAATTCATAAATATAGTCACCAATGTGTAGCTGTCAGTTTCTGCTTGCCGAATAGTTTTGTGTAATTGTCAATCTATCCCTGCAATGTGAATGTGTGAGCTAAGTTCTCATCTGTCACTATCAGTTTCAGTCTTGTGAATGTGAGAGTTCAGTTGTCAATCTTTCCCTGTCACGCTCTGTAATATCAGTGTTTGAGTATATTTATTCATCTTTTCCTGTCAGTTTGTGTGACTGTAGTTATCAACATTTAACTCTCAGATTCTGCTATATGAATGAGGCTGTAGTTATCGATTTGACTTGATCTAGTTTATTATCACATGCACGAGTTGTAACGAAAAGTATTGTTCTGTGCGCTTTACAGGCAGATCATATCGTACAAAGTGCATCAGGGTAATAGAACAGAATTCGGAATACAGTGTTAATGCTGCAGAGAAGGTGCAGAGAGAGAGATTAACATTAAAATTTGAGTGGTCCATTCAAAAGTCTGATGACAGCGGGGAAGCTGTTCTCGAATCTATTGGATGGTGTATTCAAACTTCTCCCTGACCGAAGAGCGTGGAGGAGAATATAACCGAGGTTGGATGGGTTTTTGATTGTCGGTTGCTTTCCCAAGAGGAGGGGAAGGTGTAAATGTGGTCATTGGATGGATGGTTGATTTCTGTGGTGGACAGGCTGTGTTCAAAACCTCTCTAGTCTTGGGCAGCACAGTAGCCATAACATGCTGTGACCTATCCAGATATGTCGCTTTCTGTGGTGCATCTATAAAAAGTTGGAAGTGTCTTTATGGACATGCTGAATTTCCTTAGCCTCCTGAGGAAATCTGCTTGGTGAATGTGTTTTGGTAATTGTCAATCTAAACCTGCCAGTTTCTGTGACGTGAAAGTGAGAATTTAGTTCCTAACAGTCCCTGTCAGTTTCTGCTTTGAGAAGGTTTAGTTCAGTTTAGTTAAGAATCCTTCCCAGTTAGACTCTGTAATGTAAATCTGAGTGTATTTATCAATGTTTGCATGACAGAATTTATTTTGTGAGCACGTGAACATGGTTCTCAATTATCCCTGGTAGTTTCTGCTCTGAATATGAAAATATAGTTATTAATCTCTAAACAAAAACCAACAGAACTGCAAATGCTGCAAGTCAAATACAAAAATAAATTGCTGGAAAAGCTCAGCAGGTCTGACAGAGTCTGTGGAGTTTGATCAGAGTTAAAATTTCCAGTCCAATAACCCTTCCTGAGAACTGATGGTAGCCAGGAAATTATTCATTTTTCTGCAGAAGATAGTGTGTGTTGAAGGGTAAGGAGTAAATGACATATGGAGATAGAATCCAAAGAGAGGAAAGAACAGTTGTGCAGACAAACGAGTGGATCACAGTCAGATGAGGAGGATGAATAGCTGTTAATAGAGATTGTTAATGACTGTTGGGGTATAATAGCATACTAAGTGATAACGGGCTGGTGTGTGAGATTTCAGGAGAGCTGTCGCCCTAAAGTTGTATAACACAATATTGAGTCCAGAAGGCTGTCACGTTCCCAAGCAGAAAATGAGGTGCTCCTCTTCCAGCTTGCACTGAGCTTGACTGGAGCACTGCAACAAGCCTGAGACAGATGTTGGCAGGGAACAGGGTGGTGTATTGAAGTGGCAGGCAACTGCAAGCTCGGGTACTTCTGGATAGAATGTAAGTTTTTCGCAAAGTGGACACACAATCTACATTCGGTTTCCTCAGAATAGAGAAGACCACATAGCAGCTAGGAAAATGCACACAATCAGTTCTGAGGAAGGGTCACTAAACCTCAAATGTAACTGTGATTTCTCTTGTTATTAATCTACCTGTCAGTTTCTTCTATGAATGTCATTTTCAAACTGTACACGTCAATTTCAGTGATTTGAAACAGTGAATTTTATCAATTTGTTCCTGTCAGTTTCTGCTTTGTGAATGAGAATGTAGTTGTCAGTTTTCCTCTGAAATGTCCTGTCATGTGCACGAGTGTGATTGACCAATCTGTCCCTGTTATATTCTGCTCTGTGTATCTCCGGATGTAGTTATGAATCTGCATGTGTCAGCATCTGGTTTATAATTGTGCAAAAGCATTTATCAGACTGTACCTGCCAGTGTGTGGGGAGTGTGGGGCAGTGGCTTGGGGTGTATGTTTAAGTATCATGCTCTCCCTTTCAGTTTCTGCAGGGTGAATTGGCGAGAGCAGCTATCAATCTACGCCTGTCAGTTTCTGTTGTGTCCACATGAGAATTCAGGAATTGATCTAACCTTGTCAGTTTCTGCTGTGTGACTGCTCAATCAGTACCAGTCACATTCAACACTTACGTATCAAAGTTGCGTATTTCACTGGCAGCCAATAATATTCTAAAAGTTGAATAATGACAACGAATCTATTGTTGTTTGTCTGAAAACCCCATCTGGTTCACTAATCTCCTTTTAAGGAAGGAAATTGACATCCTTAACCGGTCTGGCCTACGTGTATCTCCAGACCCACAGCAATGTGGCTGACACATAACTACTCCCTGGGCATGTTAGGGATTGACAATAAATGCTGGCCTAACCAGTGATGCCGTCATCAGAAGAAATTTCGGAAGAAGAATTCTCTGACTGTGATTGATTCTGTGATAGTAGATTTTTGGATGTGGTGATTGGGTCTGAATGTCTTCTGCATTTTGTGATTTATGAGAGTCACAGAATTGGTACAGTCATTCAGCCCATTGTGTCCACACTAGGACATTCTATTCTTTACCTCTTCTCCATACTAGCTTCTATTAACTGTTGGGATTCTGAACTTTATCCACTCGCTGCCAGTATTTCTATGTAAATGCTAATTTGAGATTATTTCTGCAGTTATCTGTCTTTGAATAACTATAAAGCCAGTTTTGTTCTGTGGGCAACAGTGTCAGGTAGAGTATGTGGATCTCATTCTCTTTCCATATTCAGCTGTATTTGTTTGGTGTGAGTGTAGGATAAACTTGATCAATATTCACGAACCATGTGATTGAGGGATGAATGTTGGTTCAATAGTTATCTTTGCCATGAATCTGAATTTTATTGCATTCAGGCTATTTATTAACATTTTATGTACATAGTAGTCTTTATCAGTTGCTGCTGGACACTAAGATGTAACATCTAACACTAACTGAAGCAATTAATGGTTTGGTGAGTCAACTTATAATTGTCCATGCTTGGAAATACCTGGGCCTAAATTTCATTTTCTTTCCTGTCACCATTAACTGCCTGAGGTAGTGAGTTTTCTGTTATGCTGCCAATCTGTATCACTTGAAAGGAGGGGCACTGATCTATATCACACTGACATATTCCGTATGTCTCCTTGTGTTTCCAATTTTGCATGTCATGATCTGGTACACGTCATGGGGTGAATTTAACACCTTTATAAACCAGTGTTTCATACATTAGAAAAAATACAGAAATGCTTTTGCATTACTCAGGCCTTCAACCAGAATAAGAGTGTGGAGAAAGTGTGTGTTCAATAGCACCAGGCTCTGTGAGAATAACATTCATTCACCCTCTGACACTTGATATCAATGTGCTCCTTATTCTTGGTTATTGTTTCAGTGTGTCAGTGCCATCTAAATTGAAACATGCCACTCTTAGTAACTGCAAGTATAATTCATTTTCAAACTTCTGCTACTTGACATGAATGAGGTATTATCATTGCCACTGGAGTCAGCTCCTGTCAGTGAAAGTGGATGTGTTTGTATACCTGTTTTAGATTACTTAGTGTGGAAACAGGCCCTTCGGCCCAACAAGTCCACACCGATCTGCCGAAGCGCAACCCACCCATACCCCTACATTTACCCCTTTACCTAACATTACGGGCAATTTAGCATGGCCAATTCACCTGACCTGCACATCTTTGGACTGTTAATCTCTGGAACTTCTCATGTTGTCCAATAATGTCCACAGCCAATGTTCATTAATTTTAGTGCCTATAGGATCCATGGACAGGTGAACATGCAACACGTTGCAGCAGAAAAGAAACTGTGCTTTTCTTCAGATCAAGGGGAGAAAAGCAATGGACCTTTGTGACTGTTATAGTGTGGAGTGTAACTGGGAATAGTGATATCAAGGTTTGGTTTTCAGGATGCTATTAATTTTTGCATAGTGACATATTTTACCAATGAGTAAATGATCAATATTAACCGAACCCATTTGCAAGTAAGTGAACACTTCAACCGCATTGCAGCTGACCGACCACTGTGTTCCTTGTACAGGAAAGAGAATTGGCCAATTCTATTTTATTTACCAATCTGGACAGGATCTAGTGCAGTACTGTTGTGTTGCTCAATAGTAGGGAGTAGGAAAGCAAAAGGACTCTTCTTTTCCACATTCAGTGAAGAATATTTGAACTGTCAATTGAGCAGCTTGACAAACCTACCAATTTTGGATTTTTCTTTCTTTCTGCACTGCTTTAAATAGTAACGATCCAATTCCATGGACTCCTTGACAAACTATATACTGATTCCTTGCTTTTTTTTTTAAACACATTGAGAGACTGGTCAAGAGGAATGCAGGGCTTTTCATAGAAGATCAGAACAAATTTTGAAATACAAATGGAATAATAGAAAAATACTTTCTTGTTGGACAGAAAAATAAAATACCTACAAATTAATGAAATGGAGAATGATCTTCTGATACAGATGGGTATGATAGCTTCACTGCTGCCTTGATATTTGCATAGAAATGGAATGCTAGTTAAAAGGGATCAGTCAACTGTTATGTTGTTATAGACTGTGTGTTTGATCAGTGCAGACTTAATAATTTAAGAGACTTATTCTGTGCTGCAGATCTCTTTGATTTAACATCTGAAAGTAGAAATCAATTTGATGTAATGTTTTCTAATAGTTGCAGTGCATATGGATCTTCATTACTGTTAAATGCTGTAATGTGTATTTCAGGATAGTGTACACATTTGCAACTATTGTAAATCAGTAACAGAGAATGGTGTGTGCCTGCATATGCATGCAAGTACACATGAGGGTGGGGATGGAGATGGTGGGGGTTTTGTGCATGTGTGTGCACATGCAGTGAGCATTCTCTCAATGTCAGGCTTTGGCTCACATTTATTTGGAATTTAAACTGTTTAATTATTGTGCCTTTGCATCGGATTTCTATTTATCAAAAGATTAACTTTGTCCTTCTCAGTTACTCAGAATGCCGTTTCCTTCAATATCTGCACTCAGTACCTCCTTAAGTCCTTGCTCTTGGACTTGTGGAAACTGAGCTTAATGTCCGTCTGACTGAATCCACTCTGACTGGAAAGGATGTTCTCCAATCTGACAACAGTAAATAGCTGTTGTCTATTAGGAGTTGGTCACACTTGTTTTTGTACTGAGGAAGTCTGACATTATCTTGGTCCATCAGCCATTTGCCTGGAGGAAGACAAGAGGGATATCTCCTGTAAATCACCATCAGCTGAGTAGAAAGACATCAACTGACCAATGCAACGTTCAGGTCATGATCATGTTAATTATTTGTTTTTAAACAGGGCAAAGTGAACAGAGTAAGGCCTGGTTACACTGTAGCCCTGAACTTCTAGACTTTTTCTGCTAAAAATTCTAAAAAAATTACAAACATGCAAAAACTAACCTACATCTGCACAGCTCCACAAATGGAATGATTACACAGTTCATTATCCAGGTCGCAGCACACTAACTATTGAAAGAAGAACAACGGGCACTATTATCATATTTAGATAATATTTATTTTTCAACAATTCAATGTCTATTCAGACCACACAGCCATTAGTATTAACGCTTTGTCGAAGTAAACATGCAGAAAGTTGTAATAAATGGGACATGCAACTATTGAAGGGATTTTGGCGAAGCAGTGGTGGTGTCAGGGGGCCGGGCTAAAGTGGTATCTGCAACTGGATGCAGATACCAGTTTATAATGAATGAATGATTTTACTCTCAGTTATGTGGCACGTTAAAAACCTTGTGGTGACAGGGGAATCGCAATGATATTCCCAAGCTGTTTTCGTTTATTCAATCCTGGGCTTTGGATGCCGCTGACTGGGTCCAGCATTTGTCTGTCTCCAGTTGCCCCCTTGAGAAGGTCGTGGTGAGCCAAATTCTGGAACAGCTGTCGGCCATGTGCTGCCCATAATGCTGTTAAAATCTTGATTATATGTTTTATTGAGTTATGCCTCTTGATTAAACTTAAGGCTTATATTTTAAGTATTAATTTAACCTGGAGCAGTGTTTTGTAAAATAAGACAGTGCTATTTTCTTGGGGCTGTAGATTGAAAGAAGCAAAAATGGCCCTTAGTAGAGTGATATGTTCTTGTTGGATATGGGAGTTTAGGGAGAGTTTGAGTTACTGAGGATTATATCTGCAATAAATGCCATTGGTTGTGAATCCTATCATATTGAATGGTTGGAGAGGCAGTTAGGGGCAATGAGGAAATTACAAGAGCAAGGGGATGTGATGGATGGCAGTTAGAGGAAGGAGGGGAAAGTCTCAGATACACTCGCATAGATTGGTTAACTCCAGGAAAGGTAAGTGAGGTACATAAGTAGTGCAGGAGTCTTCTGTGGCTATCCCCATTTCAAACAAGTATGCTGTCTTGGAAAACATATGGAGTGATGGATTCTCAAGGGAATGTAGCATGAACAGCCACATTTTCAGGGATTTAGACTGGCTCCAATGTAATGAGATGTATGTCAGATTCCAAGCAATAGATTGTAATAGGGGACTCTCTAGTCGGAGTCACAGAAGTTTGTGGCCAGCAGCGAAAAATCAGAATGGCGTGTTGCTTCCCATCAAGGATGTCTCTGAGAGGACAAAGTTCTCAAGAAGGAGAGGGGTCAGCAGGAGGTCATTGTACACATTGCAACCAACAACATAGGAAGGGAAAAGGTTGAGATTCTGAAGGATGATTAGAGAGTTAGGCAGGAATTTAAAAAGGAGATCCTTTATGCTGTACAACTTTATGACTCCGATTAGTAAATGTAGATTACTTCCAGTGCTACGAGCTAGTGAGGGCAGGAATAGGAGGATAGAGCAGATGAATGCATGACTGAGGAGCTGGTGTATGGGAGAAGATTCACATTTTTTGGATCACTAGAAGCTGTTTTGGGGTAGAAGTGACCTGTACAAGAAGGACAGATTGCACCTAAATTGGAAGGGAATTAATACACTGGCAGGGAGATTTTGTTAGAGCTACTTGGGAGAATTTAAACTAGTAAGATTGGGGTGTGGAACCCAGGAAGATAGTGAGGAAAGATTTCAATCTGAGACTGGTACAGTTGAGAACAAATGCGAGTCAAACAGTCAGGGCAGGCAGGGACAAAGCAGAGAACAAGGTAGAAATGATAAATTAAACTGCATTTACATCAATGCAAGAGGTCTAACAAAGAAGGCAGATGAACTCAGGTCACGTGTAGGAACATGGGACTTGGATATCATAGCAATTACAGAAACATGGCTCAGGGATGGACAGGACTGGCAGCTTAACGTTCCAGGATACAAACACTGCAGGAAGAATAGAAAGGGAGGCAAGAGAAGAGGGGGAGTGGCCTTTTTGATAAGGGATAGCATTTCAGTTGTGCTGAGGGTGCTGGGAGCCTCCACGGTGGAGAGATAAATGGGAGTGGGGTGAAGCTGGGGAGAAGGTAGCTAAGAGTGTAATAGGTGGATGGAGGTGGGGACGAAGGAGATAAGTCAGAGGATGGTGGCGCGAAAAGAAGTGAAGCAAAATTGGCAGGTAGGACAGGTCATGAGGATGCTGCTGAAATGGAGGTTGGAACTGATGTAAGGTGGAGGGAGGGGAAATGAGGAAACTGGTGAAGTGCACGAAGTTGATTCTAAACTTACTGTGAATCCTCTTGTAAGGATGCTACCTTGAAGAAGTTCTCCTCCTCTTTCGACAAATATCTGTGAGTTTCTCTTACTACAACCCCAGCTCATCTCTGCTCTGAGTTCTACATTGTTCCCAGGCTTTGTTTGTCTATTTATTTTCTTCCCAATTTGTATGCCTATACTTGGGATCAAATATTATCTCTCAGAGCCCTAAAGTATTGTTAAGTTTACAAAAGTAATACTAAAGCTTTGTAAATTGTAAAACTTTCTAAATTCAGGGCAACCTCCATCAGAAAGGTTGAATGCAGTTGATGTAGGGAGACATCAGCTTGTTAGAGGACAAGTTTCTTTCTAAGCCGTACACCATAATCACTTGGAAATATATCCCCTTTCCTTCACTGTCCTTGATCAAGACCCTGGAATTCCCTGTTCATGGCATCGTGGGCAGCACAGGGACAACAGCTGTTCCAGAAGGTGGCTCACCACCGCCTGTTCAAAGGGGAATAAATGCTCGGCATTCACATCCCCAGCGTGAATAAATAAAAACACCTGGGGTCTCTCGTTGTGGCATACAATACGTTAAAAGGTTTCTGTCTGCAGCATACCTCACACTGACATCTGTTGTCCACTATACACTAAATCGAGGCCCAGAGACGTTATTGCACACCCCTGCTCCAGGTCTGATTTTTGAACCAGAAACCGGGACTAACACTGATGGAAGACTCTCTGCAACTGTTACATTCTGCCTTAGTAAGAGTGTTCCACTTACTTCATTTGTGTTACTATTTTCCAGGTATGTTACTTTCTTAAAGGAATTAATATTTGTGGATGAGGAGTCAGCAGGATTACAGGATCCGACGTGATGTTATTGAATGGGGGAAGCACCGGGGATGGGCCGAGTGGCCGTCAGATTGTGAGAGCCGGAGGGAGGAGTTATTAACATGACCCGGGAATGAGCTCAGAAAGGACAATGGCCCAGCTTGAAATGTTTTTTTTAAGATTAGATTACTTAGTGTGGAAACAGGCCCTTCGGCCCAACACGTCCACACCGACCCGCCGAAGCGGCAACCCACCCATACCCCTACATATACCCCTTACCTAACACTAGGGGCAATTTAGCATGGCCAATTTACCTGACCCGCACATCTTTGGACTGTGGGAGGAAACCGGAGCACCCGGAGGAAACCCACGCAGACACGGGGAGAACGTGCAAACTCCACACAGTCAGTCGCCTGAGTCGGGAATTGAACCCAGGTCCCTGGCGCTGTGAGGCAGCAGTGCTAACCACTGTGCCACCGTGCCGCCATGTTCTCTACCCTTTCCCCCACAGCCCCAGTTCCTTTGGTCAAACTGGGAGAAAAGGGAATTGGGGAAATGACCAATTGATGTTTGTTTCTGGGAATCTGTGGGAAAAGCAGCACATGCGCGATGCAGCCCCTTCCCCCAATGCTGATTGGTCCTGAGTTGAGGGGCGCATGCGTGAGGCCCTCCCCCCAGCGCTGCCATTGAGGAGCATTTACTCAGTGAGTGTAAGAGGTTTGTTTGAAACAGACCGCAATGGAGAGATCAGCGCCCAGGGAAGCGAGGGAACAGCAGGCTCCTTCCAGCAGCACATCGGGATGGGAGCCTGGGACACAGAGGGGGCTCCGAGACCGGGATTGATTCGGGGTGAGTTCAGGGAGAACCGGGGGCTGTTTGTAAGAGGCCGAGCGGAGCAGGAACTGGTCCCGGAACTTGGAGTGAGCGGGCTGGGGGGAAGAGCGAGGCCTTTCTCGGGCTGTGGGGGAGAGAGAGGCCTTTCTCGGGCTGTGTGTGGGCCTGCTGAGGGAGACAGAGCGGGAAGAAGCTGCTGTGGGATATTCTTGTGGTTTTTATCCCCTAAACATTGATGGAAATTCATTTGTTTGCTTCTGTTTCCGACTTTTTGTTGCGAATAGACGTTGAATGTGATAGTAGTGCTAGCTGTTCTTCCTTCACCATTTTAGTGTTTTTGTTAGTGTTTTAGTGAACATTGAACAGTGTAATCATTCTATTTTTGGAGCTGTGCATTTGTTGGTTGGTTTTCTTTCATCTGAGTAAACTGTTTCAGAATTTCACAAACAGAAAAAGACTGGCAGCAGTCTTGCTTTGGAACAGTGTTGCTTTGGAACCAGCCCTTGCTCTGTTTAAAAACAGAAGTATCATGATCATCAACTGATCAACGCAACATTCAGGTGATGTCTTTCTCCTCAGAAATGATATCTCTCTTTTCTTCCTCCAGGCAAATGTTTGATGGACCAAGATAATGTAATATTTCCTCAGTACAAAGCCAAGTATGACCATCTGCTTCTACCAACCAGCAGGTACGTTTCAGTTGTCAGATTGAGAACCTCCTTTCCACAGTCAGAGTAGATTTGAGTCAGATACACATTGAGCTCAATTTCCAGAAGTATGCATTCAATCCAAGGGTCAGACACAACTAATGAAATATTTTTTAAAAATTATCTTTATACTCAATGCACAACAGCTCCATTTCCATAAATTCCATTATGCATAGCCAGTTATCATTTACAACATCAGAGAACTTCATATGAAATATACATTCAGGAATTACATTAATCCACATGTAGTAAAGGCAATTTTAAAGTTACAATCAAGGTGAACAAACAAGTCATGCTGCTACATTGTTACAACAAGGATATATGAAGATATTTGAGGAGAAAGTGACGACTGGAGATCAGAACTGAAAATGTGTTGCTGGAAAAGCGGAGCAGATCAGGCAGCATCCAAGGAGCAGGAGAATTGACATTGCGGGCATGAACTGCCTTCAGTATATGAAGATATTGAGTGCACATGCAGAAAGAAACTTTGATATTTTCAGTAACTCAAAGTCACAATTACATTTTTGATAAATCATTGTCCTGGAAAAGACACAACAATTAAACTATGTAAATTCCAAATGAACCTCTGGGCCAAAGCCTGATGGCGAGAGACTGCTCGTCGTGTGTGTACACACCCGCAACCACCACCTCCATCCCACCCCCATATGTGTGCTTGCGCGTGCACACACCATTCTATCTCCCACAGAGCTACTGACTGATTTACAATAGTTGCAAATTCGTACACCATCCTGAAATACACATTACAACATCTAAAAGTGATGAAGATCCATATACACCACAACTAGCAGAAAACATTTTATCAAACTGATTTCTACTCCGGTCTGTAGTCAATGAGATTTATAGCACAGAATATGTCTGTTCAAATGATTAAGTTTGCCCTGATGAAAAACCGTCTATAACAACACAGCTGATGGAATATTCATTGAGTTAACAATTCAATTTCCATAGATTTTTCATGTCAGCAGAGAAGTTGTCATCCCCATCTGTGTCATAACGCCATTCTCCATTTCATCATTTTGTCAGATTTTTTTTTCAGTCCAGAAAGAGAGTTTTTTTTTATTATTCTGTGTCTTTTAAAATTTGTTTCAAGAGCCCTGCATTCATCTTGACTATCTCTTCATTAACCTACAAAAAAACATCAGGATATAGTTTTGCCAAGGAGTCAATGGAATCAGATCATTACCATTTACAGTAGTGCAGAAAGAAAGAAAAAGCCAAAATTGATAGGTTTGTCCAGCTCTCCTTTATTTTAACCGCCAAGAGTTGATTGTTCAATAAATTGAACTTGACTGTTTAGGTATTCTTCACTGCCAATTGAAAATAAGACTTTTCGTTTTCCCCTACCCTACCAGAGAGCAACACAAGAATACTGTTGTGGTTCTGCTCACCGAGCAGAACCACAACAATGGATACCCGAGCTACAAATCTTTAATCGGATTTTAAACAAGAATACTGCTCATGGCTTGCACCAGATCCTGTCCAGATTGGTAAATAAAATAGAATTGACCAATTCTCTTTTCTGCACAAGGAGCATTGTCTTCGGTCAGCTGCAATGCAGTTGAAGTGTTCACTTAGTTCCAAATTGATTCGGTTAATACTGATCATTTAATTCATTGGTAAAGTATGTCACAATGCAAAAATTGATAGCATCCTGAAAACCAGACCTTGATATCCCCACTGTTCCTGGTTAGACTCTGCATTATAGGAATTACAAAAGTTTATTGCTTTTCTCCCCTTGATTCTGAAGAAAAGCACAGATGCTTTTCTGTTGTAATGTGTTGCATGTTTGCTTGTCCATGAGTCCTATAGGCTCTAAAACTAAAGAACGTAGGCTGTGGACATGATCCAACTACGTATGGAATGAGCAGCCAGAGGAAGAGGCATTTGGATGGGTATATGAATAGGAAGGGTTTGGAGGGATATGGGCTGGGTGCTGGCAGATGGGACTAGTGGGTTGGGATATGTGGTCGGCACGGACAGGTTGGACCGAAGGGTCTGTTTCCATGCTGTACATCTCTATCACTGTGTACGAGGCCAAATATGAGCAGATATAGAAACACATCAGTTTTCACTGACGGGAGCTGATTCCAGTGGCAATGGATAAAACCTCATTCATGCCAGGTAGCAGAAATTTAAACAATTAATTGTGCTTGTAGTTACCAAAAGTGACATGTTTCAATTTAGATGACACTAAACCAGTGTGAAATACAATAACCAAGAATAAGGACCACATTGGTATCAAGGATCAGAGACTGATCGATTGAATTCAGTTTTCACTCTCAGCCTGCTGCTGATGCAAACACACTTTATCCACACTCCCATTCTGATTGAGGGCCTGAGTAATGCAGAAGCATTTCCATACATTTTAATGGATGAAACACTGATTTATAAGGCATTAAACCTACCTCAGTATATCAGATCATGACATGCAGAACTGGAAACATAAGGAGATAGACAGACAGAAAATGTCAGTGTGGTTTAGACTAATCCCGCTCCTTTAAAGTGATGCAGATTGGCAGCACAACAGAAAACTCACTCGCACTCAGCCAGTTAATGGTGAAAGGGAGAAAAGAATGAAATTTTGGTCCAGGTATTTCCAAATATGGACAGTTATAAATTGACACACCAAACCATTAATCGCTTCAGTTAGTGTTAGATGTTACATTTTACAGTGTCCAGTAGCAACTGAAAAAGACTCCTGCATACACACAATGTAAAAAAAAAAGTCTGAAAACAATAACATTCAGATTCATGGCAAAGGTAAACATTGAACCAACATTAATCCCTCACACACAAAGTGTTAGTGAATATTGATCGAGTTTATCTAACACTCAGACCAAACAAGTACAACTCAATATGTAAAGAGAATGAGATTCACAAACTCTACCTGATGCTGTTGTATACAAAACCAAACTGACACTATAGTATACTACAGAACTGATCTCGCATTAGCATTTACCTTGAGATACTGGCAGTGATGAAGTTTAAATGCCCAACACTGAGTTGAAATTAGTACGGAGAACTGATGAACAACAGCCCAGTGCAGACACAATGGGCTGAATAGTTCAATTCTGTGACTCTGTCTTAAATCACAAAATGCAGAAGAGTTTAAAGCCCAATCACAACACCCTTAAAATCTACTATCACGGAATGAATCTCAGTCACAGAGGATTCTTTTTTCCTAAATTCATTCATAGGATGAGGGCATCACTGGCTAGGCCAGTATTTATTGCCCATCCCTAACTGCTCAGGGCGTAGTTATGAGTCAACCACATTGCTGCAGGTCTGGAGACACAAGGATGGCAGTTTCCTTACAGAACAAAGTCTGTGAGAAGATCTGTAGCTCAGGTGCTCGTTGTTGTGGTTCTGTTCGCTGAGCTGGGAACTTGTGTTGCAGACGTTTCGTCCCCTTTCTAGGTAACATCCTAGGTGCTTGGGAGCCTCCTGTGAAGCGCTTCTGTGATCTTTCCTCCGGACATTACAGGATATTAGTGAACCAGATGGGTTTTCCTGACAATTGACCATAGGTTCCTGGTGATGATTGGATTCTTAGAATATTATTGGCTGCTAAAGAATTAAGCAACTTTCATTCATGAAAGAGTTGAAAGTAGTTGGTAGTGATTGACTACTTGACTCTCACAGTCACACAGCAGAAACTGGCAAGTATAGATCAAATCCAAAACTCTTATTTGGGCACAACAGAAACTGACTGGTGTAGATTGACAGCTGCTCTCACTGATTCATTCTGCAGAAACCGAAAAGGTGAGAGTGATACATAAATACACACACACACACACACACACACACACACACACACACACTCTAAACTAATACATTCACTTAGCAAATACAGTCTGCTGAATGCATTTGTACATTTATAAATAAGATGCTAACAGATACAGATTCATAACTCCCATCCTGAGATACCCAGAGCAGAATATAGCAGGGACAGATTGGTCGATCGTACACATGTGCACACAGCAGGACATTTCAGAGGAAGACTGATAACTATATTCTCATCATCAAAACTCATTGGAATAGATTAATAGCACACCCTGTTTCAAATTGCATAAATTGACATGTACAGTTTGATAATGACACTCATGTTTACAGCACAGTAACTGACAGGTAGAAATTAAGAACAAAAATTGCTGGAAAATCCACAGGTTTGGCAGCATTTGTGGAGGGAAATCAGACTTAACATTTGAGGTCTAGTGACCCCTCCTCAGAACTGATTGTGTGCATTTTCCTAGCTACCATTGATCTTCTCTATGTTGGGGAAACTGAGTGTAGATTGGGTGTCCACTATGTCGAACATCTACATTCTCTCCAGCAAAAATGTCCCTGAGCTTCTAGTTGTCTGCCACTTCAACCCACCACCCTGTTCCCTGGCCAACAGCTCTGTCTCAGGCTTGCTGCAGCGCTCCAGCAAAGTTCAGTGCAAGCTGGAAGAACAGCACCTCATTTTCTGCTTGGGAACCCGACAGCCTTCTGGACTCAAGATTGAATTCTACAACTTTAGAGCTAGAGTTCTCCCATATCATTACCCAAAACCTCTCTCACCACGCAGTGTTATCACAGGATCTTCTATTGTACACCAAAACTCACTAACACTCTCTATTAATACCTATTACCATCCTCATCTGACTATGATCCACGAGTTTATCTGTTCAACTCTTCTTCCCTCTCTTTGGATTCTATATCCATCCACCATTTACTCCCTTACCCTTCAACACACCCTATCTTCTGCAGAAAAACTAATATTTTCCTGGCTACCATCTCTTCACAGGAAGGGTAATTAGACTGGAAATTTTAACTCTGAATTCTGTCCACAGACTCTGTCAGACCTGCTGAGCTTTTCCAGCAATTTGTTTTAGTTTCTGATTTCCAGCATCTGCAGTTCTTTTGGTTTTCATTTAGAGATTAATAACTACATTTTCATATTCACAGAGCAGAAATTACTAGGAAAAATTGATAACCACATTCACATGTTCACAAAAGAAATTCTGTCAGGCAAACATTGATAAATGCACTCACATTTACATTACAGATCCTGACCGGGAAGGGTTCTTAACTAAACAAAACATTCATGAAGCAAAAACTGACAGGGACTGTTAAAAAGTAAATTCTCATATTCACATAGCAGAACCTGGCAAACTTAGATTGACAATTACCCAAACACATTCAGTATTGAGTACAGTTGTTGGGAGGTCACCTTGCAGCTGTAGAGGTTAGGCCACTGTTGAAATATTGCATGCAATTCTGGTCTCCTTCCTATAGGAATGATATTGTGAATCTTGAAAGGGTTCAGAAACAATTTACAAGGATGTTGCCAGGTTTGGAGGATTGAAGCTATCAGGAGAGGTTGAATAGGCGAGGGCTATTTTCCCTGGAGCATCAGAGGCTGAGGGGTGACATTATAAAGGTTTATAAAATCATGAGGGGCGTGGAAAGGATAAATAAACAAAGTATTTTCCCTGGGGTCGGTGAGTCCAGAACTAGAGAGCATAGCTTTAGAATGAGAGGGGCAAGATATAAAAGAAACTTAAGGGGCACGTTTTCATGCAGAGTGTGCTACTTGTATGGAATGACCTGCCAGGAGGAAGTGGTGGAGGCTAGTATAATTGCAGCATTTAAAAGGCATCTACATGTGTATATGAATAGGAAGTATTTGGAGGGATATGGGCCGTGTGCTGCCAGGTGGGACTAGATTGGGTTGGGATATCCATTTGGCATAGACAAGTTGGACTGAAGGGTCTGTTTCCGTGCTGTACATCTCTATGACTATGACTCTATGACATTCACCAAGCAGATTTCCTCAGATGGCTAAGGGAATTCAGCATGTCCATAAAGACTCTTGCATGTCTTCATAGAGGCACCACAGAAAGCTTCCTATTTGGATGTGCCACAGTGCAGTATGGCTTCTGTTCTGCCCAAGATCACGAGAAACTACAGAGAGCTGTGACTCAGCCCAGTCCATCACTGAAAGCAGCCTTCCATCCAAAGGCTCAATTTCCACTCCCCCCGTCTCGGGAAAGCAACCAATAACATGAAAGACCCATCCGACCCTAGTTATACGTTCCTCCACCCTGGTCTGTCAGGGGGAAAATACAGAAGTTTGAATACACCATCCAACAGATTCAAGAATAGCTTCTCTGCTATTGTTAGACTTTTGAACAGACCTCTAAATTTTTATGCTAATCTCTGTCTGCACCTTTTCTGCAGCTTTAACTCTGTATTCTGGATTCTGTTCTATTACCTTGATGAACTTTGGATGAGATGATCTACCTGTAAGGTGCACAAAACAATACTTTTCAATTTATCTCAGGACATGTGATAACAATGATCAAATTAAATTAATAACTGCAATCTTCTGTTCATATAGCAGAATCTGAGGGGTACAGGCTGATAACTACAGTCACACAAACTTACAGGAAAAAATGAATAAATACACTCAAAACACTGGAATTACAGAGCCTGACAGGGAAAGATTGATCACTAAACTCTATTGATCACTAATCAGAAGCTGACAGCAACAGATGAAAACTCAGCTCACACATTCACATAGCAGGGATAGATTGACAATTACTTAAACCTATTCGCCAAGTAGAAACTGACAGCTGCAGATTGATAACTATATTTATATGTTCACGCAGCAGAGACTGAAAGGTACAGATTGAGTTACACTCACTTTGACAAAGAAGGTAACTGTACTCCCACATTCACATCGCTGAAACTGACCGCTACAGTTTGATTAATACACCTATATTCACAGAGCAGAAGCTGATGAGTACTGATCAATAACTGTATTCACATATTGACAGGGAAGAAACTGACAGGGACAGGTTGGTATTGACTCTCTCAAATTGAAGTAGTAGAAACAGATTGACAAAGACATCTGGTGTCAAATAGCAGAACCTGACAGGTACTGTTTGATAATTGCATTCACACATTGGTATAGCTAAAGCAGACAAATAGAGATCTACACCTACGTTCACACGGACGAAACTGATGGGTACAATTTGATGACTGCATTTAATATTTAGACAGCAAAAACTGACAGATAGATACTGATCATGACACTCACATTCTCATAGCTGAAACTGATAGGTTCAGGTTGATAACTACACTATCAGATACACAGTAGAAATGTTCAGGACAGATTGGTATGTAAACTCACATTCACAGGGCAGAAACTGACAGGTACATTTGATGGCTAAACCCTCACATCCCCATCAGTGAAACACATAGGGACTGATTTTATTTATTTAAAATTTATTTAACAACCAGTCCTGCAAGTTTATTCCGTTTGGATATATGAGTTTAGTTATCAATCTATGCCTGTCAGTTAATGCTATGTGCATGTGTGAGTGTAGTTATTAATCTGTCCCTGTCAGTCTCTGCAATGCCAAAATGTAAATCTATTTACCAGAGTGTGACAGGACAGATTGATAACTACATTTACTCACACATTTGCACAGCATATACTGACAGGGACAGGTTGACAGTTGAGCTCCCACATTTACCTCGCAGGAACTGACAGGTATGGATTGATAAGGAAAATCTCAGATCCAGATACGCACTTGTATTGGGTAGCCCCATTGTGGAGGTGGTTGGTTAGTTAGTGTCTGGTTCTCAGTGAATTGGTTTAGATATTTTTATTACAATCACCAGACAAAGAGCAGCTCAGGCCAAGAATAGAATCAGACCTGTAGTTCTGTTGGACTTGACGGTTTGAAAGAAAAACAGCCTTATGATTATTAAATGAATGTTACATTCAAAGGTTTGATACTGTCAAACTTATTGTTGATTTACAGGAGATGTCTCTTCTGTCTTCCTCCAGACAAATACTTGAAGGACCAGGACATATTCCCTCAGGAGGAGGCCAAGTGCGATCGTTCCTTCTCACAAACAGCAGGTATGTAACCGTTGTCAGACTAAAGAATGTCCTTTCCACAGTCACAGAGCAGTTTGAATTTGATGCACATTCAGCTCAATTTCAAACAGTCAAATACCACCAAGGAATTACAATTTTTTATCTCTCTCCATTCTCCATGCACGTCAGCCCATTTCCAATAACTGTTATTATTCACTGCTATATAGTCATAGATTTATACAGCACAGAAACAGACACTTCGGCTGTACTCATCCATGCCAACCAGATTGTGGGCGGTACGGTGGCACAGTGGTTAGCACTGTGGCCTCACAGCACCAGAGACCCGGGTTCAATTCCCGCCTCAGGCGACTGACTGTGTGGAGTTTGCACGTTCTCCCCATGTCTGTGTGGATTTCCTCCAGGTGCTCCCGTTACCTCCCACGGTCCAAAAATGTGCAGGTTAGGTGAATTGGCCTGCTAAATTGCCCGGAGTGTTAGGTGAAGGGGTACATATAGGGGAATGGGTCTGGGTGGGTTGCACTTTGGCGGATTGGTGTGGACTTGTTGGGCCGAAGGGCCTGTTTACACACTGTAAGTAATCTGTAAAAAAAAAAATCCTGAACTAATCCAGTCTCATTTGCCAGCACATGGCCTATATCCCTCTAAAATCTTCCTATTCTTGTATCCATCTAAGTGCCTTTTAAATGGGGTCATTGTACCAGTCTCCACCAATTTCTCTGGCAGCTCATTCTATACACACACCATGTCACATTGAAAAAATTGCCCTAGAGATTCCTTTTAAATCTTCCCCTCCAACCCTCAGCCTATGCCCTCTCGCTCTGGACTCCCCTACCCCAGGGAATAAATGTTGTCTATTCATCCTATCCATAACTCTCATGATTTAATGAACCTCTACTAGGTTACCCCTCTGAAAAGAGCCTTAGGCCTGTTCAACATCTCCCAATACCTCAAATACTCCAACCTCGGCAACATCCTTGTAAATCTTTTCTGAACCCCTTCAAGTTTCACAATATCTTTCCGATCGGTTGGAGACTAGAATTGCATGCAATATTCCAATAGTCACCTAACCAATATCCTGTACAACTGCAACATGATCTCCCAACTTCTGTAATCAATTCACCGATCAATAAAGGAAAGCATACCAAACGCCGCCTTCACTATCCTATCAACCTGCAACTTCATTTTCAAGGAGCTATGAACCTGCACTCTAAGATCTCTTTGTTCAGCAACACTCCCTAGGATCTTATCATTAAGTGTATAAGTCTTGCTAAGATTTGCTTTCCCAAAATGCAGCACCTCACATTTATCTAAATTAAACTACATCTGCTACTTCTCAGCCCATTGGCCCATCTGATCAAAATCCTGTTGTAATCCGAGGTAATCTTCTTCGCTGTCCATTACGCCTCCAAATTTGGTGTCATCTGCATACTTACTAACCACACCTCTTGTCAGGTGGGTCAGTGGGCTGAGGAGTGGCAGTTGTCGTTTAGTTTACATATATTTTTATAAGGCAAACCAAGGCACGAATTCCACACTTAATGGTAGGGCACTGGGGAGTGTTGCTGAACGAAGAAACCTCAGTGTGCCGGTGAAGATTTCCTTGAATGTACTCCAACAGGTTTATTTGGAAGCACTAGCTTTCAAAGCAGTGTTCCTTCTTCAACCACCTGATGAAGGTGCAGTGGTTCAAAAGCTAGTGTTTCCAAATAAACCTGTTGGACAAAAACCTGGTATTGTCATTTTTCACTTTGTTCACCCGAGTCCAACACTGGCACCTCCGAGTCCAACACTGGCACCTCCAAGTCCATGAAAATAGCTGCAGATAGACAGGGTGGTGAAGAAGGTATTTGGCGTGCTTGCCTTCATTGTTCAGAACATTGACTGTTGGAGTTGGGAGGTAATCTGGTGGCTGTGCAGGATATTGGTGAATCCACTTTTAGGAGATTGTGTATAATTCTCATCAACCTGCTACAGGAAGGATGTTGTTAAACTTGAGGTGGTACATAAATATTTACAAGGTCATTACAGAGATATAGAGTTGTACAGCATAGAAACAGACCCTTTGGCCCACCATGTCCATGATGTTCAACAAACACCAAACTGCATCCGTCCCATTTACCTGCACTTGGCCACGAGCTGACCAGACCCTGGCTTATTAAAGACATGTCTCGATGCTGCTTAAATGCTATGACAGTACTCAATCACCCTCTCAGGCAGAACGTTCCAAACTTCACTCACCTTCTGGGTCAAAACATTTTTCTCACATTCCTCTAAGCTGTTTTCTCCTCAACTTGTGCCCTCTGGACTTAGACACAACGGTCACGGGGAGAAAGATTTTCCCTATCTATTTCTGATAATCTGGTATTCTTTCGTCAGATCCTCCCTTAGTCTCCTCTGTTCCAAGAAAACAAAACTCAGTTTATTTAGTCTTGCCTCATAACGGTGACTTTCCAACCCACTGCACCCTCTCCAGTACAATCACATCCTTCTGATAGGATGGCACACAGTATTCCATCTGTGGCCAAATCAATGTTCTATAAAATTGTAATAAGACTTCCTTTCTTTTAAATTGTACAGCTCAGGTAATATAGACCAGCATTCTGTTTGCCTCCTTCAGCTGCCTGTCCACCTGTGCTGTTTCCTTCTGGGATCTATAGACTTGTATACCAAGGTCGCTTTGTTCCTCAGTACTCCCCAGGGACCTTCCCCGTCATTGTGTAATTCTTTCCCTTGTTAGACCTCCTAAAATACATTGTCTCACACTTACCAGGAATATCAGATCCATTGTTCTGCTGGCTGTACTCAGACTGTAGCCTGAGACCATCCCCCTTACTGTCAACAGTGCTGCCAATTTTCATGTCGAAGAAGAAAGAACAGTACAGCACAGTAACACAAACTGATCGATAAATGGAAAGTAGAAGTAAACAGCAGGACGTGAGAGACAATGGCAGAAACTAAGCACATCAGCCTGTTCACACACACACAGGCATAATGATACCATTGAACAAGCCACTCAGAGGACAGTGAAAAGGACCCAGCCTGTTCCCATTCGAAACAGTTCTGACACACACACCTAAGGTCTGAGAAACGACTAACTCCAGCCACATTAAATGAAAGGGAATTGTGCCAGTAAATGAACAGGCACCAGATGTTAGATACTGCCCATCAATCCCCTAAACCAACTGAGGGGGCAACAGCTAAAGTTATCTTACACTACTCTGTTTCATAGCTGTGTGAGTTTACACATTTTAACTAACTTTATAACAGAAATTAAAACTACAAATTTTTGGCAAATATTGCAAATGTTTTCTGTTTTTTCTTCATGTATATTAAGGACTTTGGGGCATGTAAGAGGAGCAATGGAATTTGATTAAAATTTAATACAATGAATAATGGCATTCAGGATGACCCTCAAGATGAGCGAGACTGATAGAAACCCGAAGCAGTGTAGCAAGTAACTCTGGAATATGAACAAATAGGAGACGTAGAAAGATCCTAAGGCCGAGCGATTACAGTATCTGCTAATCACCTTGAGATCATGTGAACCTGGAGCTGACCAATGGATGTCCATCTTTGATTAGATGTCCCATAGGATAGGGTTTGCAAAGTAAGAGGGAGGAACATAATAATCACGTTGTTTGTGATAGTTCACAGAAAGTGTACAATAATTACTGCTTTTGTTATTGTAAAATCAGAGTGTGCCATGGATCTCTCTTCTGAGGCCAGTCTTAGGGGAAGGTCCTTTGGCCCTCTCCCTGCATTAATTGGTCTCTTCTTGAATAAACACCCTACCACTTGCCTGAATCCTGCCTGCTTCCTGAGTCTTTCATCTCTGGTCGGGGATTATGTTCCTACAGAGGCCTTACTGAAGTCCATGTAAACTACATCAACTGCACTACTCCCATCAGTATATTTTGTTGCCAGGACTAGATGATTTGAGTTATGGAGAGAGAGCAAATAGGCTGTTGTTTTTTCCCCCGGACTGTCTGAGGCTGAGGTATGACCTTATTGAGGTTAATAAAATCATGAGTGACATGGAGAGGGTGAATACGCAAGGTCTTTTTTTCTAATGTTGGGGAGACCAGAAATAGGGAGCATAGGTTTAAGGTGAGAGGGAAAAGATTTAAAAAGCACCTGTGGGGTTACTTTATCATTGCAGAGGGAGGTGCTTTTATGGAATGAGCTACCAGAGGAAGTGGAGGTGGTGGGTACAATTACAACCTTATGTAGGCACCTGGATCGGTACATGAATAGGAAGAGTTTAGAGGAGGACAGACCAAATGTTGGCAAAAGGGACTTGGTCAGATGAGGATCTCTGGTCAGCACTAACAACTTGGACCAAGGACCTGTTTCTGTGCTGTACAACTGTATGACACTCTGAAGGCCAGACCTTGATATCACTACTCCCAGTTAGATTCCGCACAATCCGAATTGCAAAAGTCTATTGCTTTTCCCACTTGACTTTTAAGAACAGCACCGACTCATTTCTGTGGCAATGTTTTACAGTTTTACTTTTCTGTACAAACGATTACAGAAAATAAGATCTTTCCCATTCACTTCAGTAAATATGAACTGAGAACTCTCTCCTGTCCCACTCTGCTAACTGGCTGTCCACTTTACAGCAAACATTTAAACTGCTCAGTAACACAATGCAGGAAGACTGAAGCAGGGTCAAGTGAGTATGGGTACCCTCCCTGTGTTACAACTGTTCCTTTCAAAAATCTTTTGCATACATAAAATCTGTGTATACACACAATGGAGAACAGCCTGAATAGTCAACATTAAAGTTTAGTTTCTAAGTTATTCACTAGACAATGTGGCTCTACTCTGTGGCGCCCTGTCACATCTGAGCAGAGTTTTGAAGGACCAGTCCCACTGAATAGCACAGATTGACTGGTAGATAGTAATTCCCAAGCAGTACAAGTGAATGGAAGAGCAGAGCAAATAGTTGCTGACTGTGCCAGGTATTGTCTTTATTCATGTAATGAAGGGTGTGAAGGAAACTGATTTCTAGATGCAACAAAGAATGAGATTGTGCCAATACACAGTGGGTATAGAATAACTTGCAAAGCAAATAAATACTGTCAGGTTAGTGGGTCCACAGGCAAAAATAGAAAAATCATGCCTGCAAGGATCACATGGTTGGGAGAGCTAGCATTTCATTAATGAAGTTAAACAGGACAGGCTAAGAGTGAAATATGTCAGTCCCAGTGTACAAGTGAACTTCTAATCAAATTTAAATGCATGGTATCACATTGGTTAAAAAGTAAACTCCACTTGTTTATTCAGAAATACTGAGCCCCCTATTGCATGAACATAGACATAGAACATAGAACAATACAGCACAGAACAGGCCCTTCGGCCCACGATGTTGTGCCGAACATCTATCCTAGATTAAGCATCCATCCATGTACCTATCCAATTGCCGCTTAAAGGTCGCCAATGATTCTGACTCTACCACTCCCACGGGCAGTGCATTCCATGCCCCCACCACTCTCTGGGTAAAGAACCCACACCTGACATCTCCCCATGGTCACAATGTGTTCCAGTTAAGTAGGGAAAGAAGTAAATAAACATTCAGATTAAGTATTCATCCAATTATCCAATTATCTCACCATGGTTTAAACTTGCTGTCTGACTCTATGACTATATGTAATTCCTGTATCAATTCTGTTTGTCCAAACTGGAGGAGTTAGATAGCAGGCCAAGTGCCAGATTGAAACAAATATTGCAATTTAATTTGTTTCCACAAAGTGAAAACAGAACATATCTCATACAAAATGACTGAATAAATACTTTGTTTTCAAGTGGTCCAAAGGGAAATGAAATATTGACCTGAAAAGGTACACATTCAGACAGATCCCCAGAGATTATTGGACACAGAATGAAAAAGCTCTCATAAAGTGTTCTTGTTATAAACATGTGAACAATAAATTCAAATGCACATTCAGAATATAACTTACACTTATAAACCGTACCATAGAATAAAAGTGGTGGAAATTGTCCAAACTACTCTACACTGTCAGAGACTGACAATGGTACTAAAAAGTCTGACTTTCATTTACAGTACATAGAATTTCTCCAGTGCAGATAGAGGTCATTTGGCCCATCCCCCTACAGCAACTCACCAAAGCGAATCCCACTGAGATGTAGACCCCACCCTATCCCCATAACTCCACGTTTACCATAGTTAATCCACTGACACTGCACATCCTTGAAGACTACAGGACAATTTACCATGGCTAATCCAGCAACCCTGCACATGTTTGGACCATGCAGAAAAAACAAGAGCACTCAGAGGAAACCCACGGACACACGGGCAGAATGTGCAAACTGCACACAGATAATGAAGCATGGTTGGAATTGAATCTGCATCCCAGGCAACACTGTGCCACCATACCATCCTGATATGGATGGCAATTGATGAAATCTTATTCATGTTGAGGAACAGAGATTTGAAGTAAAAAGAGCTCCTGCAGTTTCTGCAAATGTCACGTTAAACAGAGACAAATGTGTCAGTACACTCACTTATTCACAACACAAACTGACAGGTAAAGATATTTTCAGGTACAGATGCACTCATCCATCCATATAGTTGAAGCTGTCAGAGATAGACTATATGATTGCACAAACACATTCACATTGCAGAAACAGACAGGTACATTTTGATAATACACTCTCATATTCCCAGAGGCAAGTCTGACAGGTATATATTGATAACTACATTCTTACTTTCACCTAGAACCCAATGAGGCAGATTGATAACAAACATCACATTGACATCGCAAAAGCTGACAGGTAGAGACTGATAATGACACTCATATTCACACAGCAGATAGATTATTGGACCATGATCTTCACATCACAGAAACGGACAAGGAGAGATAGATAATGAGACAATATTCAAATTACAAAAGCTGCTGGACAGATCAGTAACCACAGATCAGAAACTGACAGGTGCAGATGGATAGGTGAAAGTGAGGACTGCAGATGCTGAAAATTAGAGTCAGGAGTGTGGTGCTGGAAAAGCACAGCAGGTCAGGAAGCATCCAAGGAGCAGAAGAATTGAGGTTTTGGCTAAAAGCTCTTCATCAGTACAGATGGATAAGTAAACCATACATTGACATAGCAGAAACTGACAGGGAAAGATTGACAACCACACTCATGCATTCATGCCGCAGAAAGCAAAAGGTACACTTCAATGCAGACCCCCAATGTTCACTTGGCAGAAGATGGCAGGTAGATATTGATAACAATGTTCAACTTTTAACAATGCTGAAACTGATATGGACAAATTGATAATTAAACAATCACATTCACAGAGCAAAAACTGTCATCGTCACATAGCAGAAACCAACAGGTATGGGGTGATAACTTCACTCAAGTATGCATGGACGAGAACCTTATTGGGAGAGAGTAATACCTCTACTCGTATATTCAGTGAGTGGAAACACACAGGTACAGGCAGATAATTTCACTCAAGTATGCACATCGCAGAAACTGACAGGGAGAGAGTGATAACTGTACTCACATATTCACATGGCAGAATCTGAGAGTTGCAGATTGATATATAGGCTCTCATTGTAAGTATGAAATGGTTGAGCATATTCTTACTGGAGATCCCACCCCTGCAAGTGGTGTGGCTCAGTGGTTAGCACTGCTGTCTCACAGCAACAGAGTCCCAGGTTCGATTCCAGCCTTAGGTGACTGTGCAGAAGCTGATATTCATAGGGTATGGGAGTGGAGGGCAGTGAGTCCTACCTATGTCTGTCCAAACTCCAGTACATTCAAAGTTGTAGCTACTTCATGAAACATATTCATATTTCAATGGATGAAACCTACAGAGTACAACAAGTTACACTTAAAAAGGTTTGAGTTATAGTTCAGTCACATACTGACATGTAAAGACTGTGAAATAGGGTTTACAAAAATGCTTTACATCCCACAAACAGACGGGCACAGATTGGTGTCGAGAGTGTGGTGCTGGAAAAGCACAGTAGATCAGCCAGCATCCGGGAAGCAGGAGAATCAATGTATCGGGCACAAGCCCTTCATCTCAGCATCTGTAGTTCTCACCTCTCCTCGGGGCACAGATTGCAGGAATATTTCTAAGTGGCTGGCAAATAGCGTAACATATTACTGCTTACATCAGTGCTTGATGGATATAGAATAAAACCTCTCTTGAAGTAACACTAATTGACTTTTGCACAGAAGACCAGAGTCTGAATGGATAGATGTTGAGTTAATGCAAAATGTGTAAATAAGGACACGACAGATACAAAATTAAAGTGACACATATATACCATGCTAACAGTTGCTGGTTAACAAGCATTTGCATAACACTGAGAAATACTATAAATCCCTCCATAGAGTCATAGAGATGTACAGCATGGAAACAAACCCTTCGGTCCAACCTGTCCATGCCGACCAGATAGCCTAACCCAATCTAGTCCCATCTGCCAGCACCCAGCCCATATCCCTCCAAACCCTTCCTATTCATATACCCATCCAAATGTCTCTTAAATGTTGAAATTGTACTAGCCTCCACCACTTCCTCTGGCAGCTTATTCTATACATGCACAACCCTCTGTGTGAAAAACTTGCCCCTTCGGTCTCTTTTATATCTTTCCTCTCTCAACCTAAACCTATGCCCTCTAGTTCTGGACTCCCCGACCCCAGGGAAAAGACTTTGTCTATTTATCCTATCCACGCCCCTCATAATTTTGTAAACCTCTATAAGGTCACCCCCTCAGCCTCCGTCCCTCCAGGGAAAACAGCCCCAGCCTGTTCAGCCTGTCCCTTGTGGCTCAGCTCCTCCAACCCTGGCAACATCCTTGTAAATCTTTTCTGAACCCTTTCAAGTTTCACAACATCTTTCTGATAGGAAGGAGATCAGAATTGCACTCAATATTCCAACAGTGGCCTAACCAATGTCCTGTACATCTGCAACATGACCTCCCAACTCCTGTACTCAATACTCTGACCAATAAAGGAAAGCAAATCAAACGCCGCCTTCACTATCCCATGTACCTGTGACTCCACTTTCAAGGAGCTATGAACCTGCACTCCAAGGTCTCTTTGTTCAGCAACACTCCCTAGGACCTTACCATTAAGTGTATAAGTCCTGCTAAGATTTGCTTTCCCAAAATGCAGCACCTCGCATTTATTTGAATTAAACCACATCTGCCATTTCTCAGCCCATTGGCCCATCTGGTCCAGATTCTGTTGTAATCTGAGGTAACCCTCTTTGCTGTCCACGACACCTCCAATTTTGGAGTCATCTGCAAACTTACTAATTGTACCTCTTTTGCTCGCACCCAAATCATTTATATAAATGACAAAAAGTAGAGGGCCAAGCACCGATCCTTGTGGCACTCCACTGATCACAGGCCTCCAGTCTGAAAAATAACCCTTCACCACCACCCTCTTGTCTTCTACCTTTGAGCCAGTTCTGTATCCAAATGGTTAGTTCTCCCTGTATTCCATGAGATCTAACCTTGCTAATCAATCTCCCACGGGGAACCTTGTTGAATGCCTTACTGAAGTCCATATACATCACACCTACTGCTCTGCCCTCATCAATCTTCTTTGGAACTTTTTCAAAAACTCAATCAAGTTTGTGAGACATGATTTAACATGCACAAAGCCATGATGACTATCCCGAATCAGTCGTTGCCTTTCCAAATACATGTACATCCTGTCCCTCAGGATTCCCTCCAACAACTTGCCCACTACCAAGGTCAGACTCCACATGAGTTCTCACTCATTCAGGAAGTGAATTTTTGAACTCCTGTCCAAATACCAATTTCCAAAATCCAATCTCCCTCCCTTTCTTTCTTTCCTTTCTCTCCTTTTCTCTCTCTCCTCGCGCTCTCTTCTGCATTTAATCATAATTCAAAAGATTTCATTTCTGTTGCCTTTGCTTTGTATTTTGCCTCGAACTCAAGTTGCTGCATTTTCCATTGAATGTTAGCCATCTCTGAAGATTCTGATGGTGTTTCCAACAAATTTAAATGCTGAGCTACTGCTGTAATTATCTCTCCTTTCCTCATGGTAGGACATAGACTCAATCCCAGATTGGCTGCTATTTCCAGCAGCTTACCCTTTATCACCTTTTGTAAAAGCCCCAAAATCACTTCTTCCACCCCCACAGAAAATTCTTGATGACTGAAAGAGTCATTGCTCTCCCAAACACTGTTTAAACCAACTGAATTCAAAACTCAGAACAAAAGACACTAACACCTACCACTCGCTGCCTTCAAGTCCAGCAACCCTAATCCCAAATCAAAACTACAGAACAAATCCTGCAAAGAGCCCCCTAAGTGATATGGACCAGGCCAGACCCCCTCAAAACATTTCAAGTAGACTGGACCCTAACTTTGCAAGTTGTTTTAAGCAGGTGTAACTCAGATATTCCCGGAGTGATGTAGCTGGTCAAACCACATAGTTTTAAACAAAACAGAACAGATTTACAAGATTATCAATTGAAACACAAACAAATGCTCCTGTGCTTTAAAAGAGAACAGAATACTAAATAACTTAACCCATTCGAAAACCCTACAGATTATACCAACCTAACGATGCTGTTCTCAACACTTGTAACAATCCCCACAAACACCCCTTGGCACAAAAAGATAAAATCAAACACAGGGTCTTACAGGAGAAATGTCAGAGAGAGAGAGAGAGAGAGAGAGAGTGAGAGAGAGAGAGAGAGAGAGAGTAGCAGCATGGACCGGCTTCTTTGGGTTCAGCAGCTTTTCCAACTGCCTGACTGCTTTCAGTCAATAGCCAGACAGCTAAAGACCAAATCAAACCAGAGAAAAGCTGAGCTGGGAAAACTGGGCTACTCCTCTTTCATGTTCAAGTGTTCTTTTTAAAAATGTGGAAGCCTTTTGCGTGAGGCATTACCTGTTAGCTATAATTAAAATGTCCCTAAAATCCATCAAGTCATACTTTTCGGAGCCTGTGTCTTTTACAGGCTTGTTAAAGGAGCAGCAGCATCACACAGACTGGTTCAAAAAGTAAAAGCTGTGGGATACAAGGTAATGTGTTGAATTGGATGCAAAGTTGGCTTAGTAACAGGAAACAAATAGTAATGGTTGATGGCTGCTCTTGTGAATGGAAAGTTGTTTCAAGTGGTGCTCTGCATGGCTTAGTGTTGGGACCTCTGCTGTTTGTTTTATACATTAAGGATTTGGAGTTGAATGTGGTGGGCAGATTTGTGGAATTTGCAGGTGACACAAAAATTGGCCATTTGTTGGATACTATAGAGGATAGCTGTCGGCTCCAAATGTATTATAGATTGTTTGGTGGAGTGGGCAGGGAAGTGGCAGATGGGGTTCAGCCTTGATAAGTGTAAGGGAATGCATTTTGGGAAGTCAGTTAGGAAATGAGAATAGACAATAAATGGGAATATACTGAGGGGGCAGGGTAAGTGAGAGATCTTGGTGTGCAAGTGTATGGGTCTCTAAAGGTAAATGGGATTGTAAAGAAGGCACATGGAATGCTCTCCTTCCATGGAGAGAGGGATGGAATTCAAAAGTAGGGATATAACAATGAAACCGTACAAGGCACTGGTGAGGCTACAACTGGAGTATAGTGTGCAGTCGGGTCACCACATCACAGGAAGGACCTCATTGCTCTGGAGAGAGTGCAGAGGAGATTTACTGGAATGTTGCCAGGGCTGGTGAATTGTAGCTATCGGGAGAGATTGGAAAGGTTGGGGTTATATTCTTTGGAAAAGAGGTGCCATGATTAAGGAATATTAAATAGTGAATACTAAATAGTGAGCTACTAATGAAGGAGCAGAATTCTGAAAGCTCATGCTTCCAAATAAACCTGTTGAACTGTAACCTAGTGTTGTGTGATTTTTCACAAAATAGTGAGAGGGAGAGATTAGAATACTCGGGAGGAAACTGTTTTCTTTAGCGGAGCGTTCAAACACCAGGGATCATTGATTCAAACGAAGTGGTGTAGGATTACATGATATGTGAGGAAAATGTGTTTTATGCATAGGGTGGTGGGTATCTGGAATTCACTGCCTGATTTGGTGATGCAGGCAGAGACCATAAACTCTTTTAAACAAAAATCCCTGGAACTGCACCTCAAGTTCTGTTAACTGCAAGGCTATGGGCTGCGGCGAGAAGATGGGATGAGAAACGGCCTCTGAGGGTCTTGGGGTTGGCATGGACAAGATGGCCTGAAAAGTCCCCTCTGTGTTGTGTTATTTTTATGATTCAATAGTTATCAATTGGACCCTGCCAGACTTTGCAGTGTGAATATGTAAATATATTTACCATATAATGCATGCTACAGTTTGATAACGACACTCTCACATTCTCCAAGCAGGAACTAACAGATATAGATCAATAACTAAACTCACATATCCACATACCCACTTGCACCGGGTAGGCCCCGTTTATGGAGCTGTATGGGTGTTGTTTCATTTCTGGATCTCATTCATTTGGGCTAAGAATTTTAAGAAAAAATGGACAAGGAACAGCTCAGGGCCGGAGTGGAATCAGACCCGGGGTTCTGTTTAAATTACTGGCTTTAAATTAAAAAAAAACCTTAATAATGAGGAACTGAATGTTACATTGATGTTGCCAATCACAGCTGATGTTGATTTACAGGAGGTATCCCTTCTGTCTTCCTCCAGGCAAGTACAAAGGACCAGGACAATGTAATATTCCCTCGGTACAGAGCCAAGTGTGACCAGCTGCTTCGAACAAACAGCAGGTATGTTACTGCTGTCAGAGCGAAGAACATCCTTTCCACAGTCACACAGTGGATTGACATTGAGCTCCATTCCCAGAGAGATATGTTCCAACCAAGAGTCAAACACCACCGAGGAAACGGAAGTTTATATTTTTTCTCTATATTCTAAATGCATCCTACCCAGTTTCAATCAACTTGAATGAATTCTCTTCCAAAATATACACTGCACTAAAATCTGAAAATCGAACGGTACAGGACAGGAACGTGTCCTTCAGCCCACCGTGCTGTGCCGAACATGCCGCCAAAATGCAATTAATCCCTTCTCCCTGACCTTGGTCCATAATCCTCTATTTCTTACATATTCATTTGCTTACCTAAAAGTCCTTTCAATACCCGTGTTATATCTTCCTCCATCTCCACCCCTGGCAGTGTGTTCCACTGCTACCATTCTCTTTGTTTAAAAATAAAACTGCCCTTTATGTCTCATAGAGTCATAGAGATGTACAGCATGGAAACAGACCCTTTGCTCCAACCAGTCCATAGTGACCAGATATCCCAACCCAATCTACTCCCGCTGCCAGCACCGGGCCCATATCCCTCCAAACCCTTCCTATTCATATACCCATCCAAACGCCTCTTAAATGTTGCAATTGTACCAGCCTCCAACACTTCCTCTGGCAGCTCATTCCATACCCGTACCACCCTCTGTGTGAAAAAGTTGTCCCTTAGGTCTCTTTTAAATCTTTCCCTCTTAAGTATTCTCCTATTCCTTTATACCCTTCTAAGGATTCACTCGATCTATCCTGTCCATACCTGACATATGCTTCCTTCTTTTTCTGAACCAAACCCTCAATTTCTTTAGTCATTCAGCATTACCGATACCTACTAGCCGTTCCTTTCATCCTGACAGGAATATATTTTCTCTGGATTCTTGTTATCTCGTTTCTGAAGGCTTCCCATTTTCCAGCTGTCCCTTTACCTGCGAACATCTGCTTCCAATCAGCTTTCGGAAGTTCTTGCCTAATACGGTCAAAATTGGCCTTTCTCCAATTGAGAACTTCAACTTTTAGATCTGGTCTATCCTTTTCCATCACTATTTTAAATCTAATAGAATTTTGGTCGCTAGTCCAAAGTCTCCCCCACTGACACCTTAGTCACCTGCCCTGCCTTATTTCCCAAGAGTAGGTCAAGTTTTGCACCTTCTCTTGTAGATATATCCACATACTGAATCTGAAAATTGTCTTGTATGTGCTCAACAAATTGCTCTCCATCTAAACCCTTAACACTATGGCAGTCCCAGTCTATGTTTGAAAAGTTAAAATCCCCTACTATAACCACCCTATTATTCTAACAGATAGCTGAGATCTCCTTACAAGTTTGTTTCTCAATTTCCCTCTGACTATTCGGGGGTCTATAATACAATTCCAATAGGATGATTACCCCTTTCATATTTCTCAGTTCGACCCAAATAACTTCCCTGGATATATTTCCAGGAATACCCTCCCTCAGCACAGCTGTAACGCTATCCCTTATCATAAATGCCACTACCCCTCCTCTCTTGCCTCCCTTTCTATCCTTCCTGTAGCATTTGTATCCTGGAACATTAAGCTACCAGTCCTGCCCATCCCTGAGCCATGTTTCTGTAATTGCTATGATATCCCAGGCCCATGTCCCTAACCATGCCCTGAGTTCATCTGCTTTCCCTGTTAGGCCCCTTGCTTTGAGGTAAATGCAGTTTAATTTATTAGTCCTACTTTGTCCCTGTTTGCCCTGACTGTTTGACTTGCTTTTGTTCTCAATTGTACCAGTCTCAGACTGATCTCTTTCCTCACTACTTCAATGGTTCCCACCTTACTAGTTTCAATCCTCCCGAGCAATATATTAGTCCCCGTCCAATTTAGGTGTAATCAGTCCTTCTTATACAGGTTACTTCTACCCCAAGAGAGATTCCATTGACCAAAAATGTGAATCCTTCCCCATACACCAGCTCCTCAGCCATGCATTCATCTGCTCTAGCCACCTATTCCTGCTCTCACTAGCTTGCAGCACTGGGACTAACCTCCTTTTTAAATTTCTACCTAACTCTCTGTAATCTCCTTTCAGAATCGCAACCTTTTCCCTTCCTATGTCGTTAGTTCCAATGTGGACAATTCTGAAAAATGTGTTGCTGCAAAAGCACAGCAGGTCAGGCAGCATCCAAGGAGCAGGATAATCGACGTTTCGGGCATAAGCCCTCCTTCTGGAATTCCTGAAGAAGGGCTTATGCCCAAAACGTCGATGCTGCCTGACCTGTTGTTCTTTTCCTGCAACACATTTTTCAGCTCTGATCTCCAGCACCTGCAGTCCTCACTTTCTCCAATGTGGACAATGATCTCTTCCTGTCCCGTGAGAACATTCTGCACCCTCTCTGAGACATCCTTGATCCTGTCACCAGGGAACCAACATTCTGCTTTACCGCTACTGGCCACAGAAACGTCTGTCTGTACCTCGGACTACAGAATCCCCTCACACAATTGATCTCTGGAAGCCGATGTGTCCTTCGTTGCATTAGAGCCAGTCTCAGTACCAGAAACTTGAATTCTCAGGGAACGTAGCATGAACAGTCATCACTTCCATACACTTTCCAAAACATCATATCTGTCCAAAGGGAAATCAAATAATGACATGAAGAGGTACACATTCAGACAGATACCCAGAGGTTATTAGACACAGTGAGAAAGCTCTCATAAAATTGTCTGGTTATAAACATGTGAATAAATTCAAAATACAAATGCAGAATATAACTTACGATTAAAAACTGTTCCATTGAGTAAAAGCTGTGGAAATTAACCAAATTGCTTTGCACTGTCGAGACTGACAATGGTAGAAAAGGTCTCACTTTCATTTTCAGTACATAGAATTTCTCCAGTGCAGAGAGGGGTAATTTGGCGCATCCCCCTGCAACAACGCTCCAAAGTGGATCCCACCCAGATATAGACCCCACCCAATCCCCATAACTCCACGTTTACCACAGTTAACCCACTGACCCTGCACTTCCTTGAATAATACAGGACAATTTACCATGGCTAATCCAGCAAACCTGCACATGTTTGTACCATGCAAAGAAACTAGAGCACGCAGAGGAAACTCATGGAGACACGGGCAGAATGTGCAAACTGCACACAGGTAATGACCCAAGGCTGGAATTGAATTTGTGTCCCTGGCACCACTGTGCCACCCTGACATGGATGGCAATAGATAAAATCTTATTCATGTTGAGCAACAGAGATTTGAAGTAAATAGAGCTCCTGCAGTTTCTGCAAGTGTCATGTTAAACAGAGACAAATGTGTAAGTACACACACTCATTCACAGAACACAAACTGACAGGTACAGATACCTTCAGGTACAGATGCACTCATTCATTCATATAGTTGAAGATGTCACAGATAGACTGATGATTGCACAAACACATTGGCATTGCAGAAACTGTCAGGCACAGATTGAAATCTGCACTCAAACATTCATATTGTAGAAACTGACAGGTACATTTTGATAACAGGAGAAAGTGAGGACTGCAGATGCTAGAGATCAGAACTGAAAATGTGTTGCTGGAAAAGCGCAGCAGGTCAGGTAGCATCCAAGGAGCAGGAAAATCGATTTTTCGGGCATGAGCCCTTCTTCTTCTTTCCTGAAGAAGGGCTCATGCGCGAAACATCGATTCTCCTGCTCCTTGGATGCTGCCTGACCTACTGCGCTTTTCCAGCAACACATTTTCAGCACATTTTGATAACACACCCACATTCCCAGAGCAGAATCTCACAGGTATATATTGATAGCTACATTTTTACATTCACCTAGAACCTAATGAGGCAGATTGATAACTAAAATCACATTGACATAGCAAAAGCTGACAGGTAGAGACTGGTAATGACATTCTCATATTCACACAGCAGAATCTGACTGGGGCAGATAGATAATTGGACTGTCATCTTCACATCACAGAAACTGACAGGGAGAGCTAGATAACTAGACAGTCATATTCAAATTACAGAAACTGATTGACAGATCAATAACTACACTTCCATATTTTCAGATCAGAAACTGACAGATACAAATGGATAGGCAAAGGTGAGGACTGCAGATGCTGGAGATTAGAGTCAGGAGTGTGGTGCTGGAAAAGCACAGCAGGTCTGGAAGCATCCAAGGAGCAGGAGAATTGACGTTTTGTTTATAAGCCCTTCATCGTGGATAACTATACGAATACATTCACATCGAAGAAACTGACTTGAAAAGAATGATAACTAAACTCATGCATTCCTGTCGCTGAAAGCAACAGGTACATTTCGATATGGACCCCCACATGTTCACTTCGCAGAAGATGGCATGTTGACATTGATAACTACCTTCACATTTTAACAATACAGGAACTGACATCGACGATTGATTAAACTATCCCATTGTCATATTCACACAGTAGAAACCAACAGGTAAGGGTGATAACTTCACTCAAGTATGCACAAACTTACTGGGAGAGGGCGATATTTGTACTCACATATTCAAATAGCAGAAGCTTAGAGCTGCAGATTGATGCATAAACTCTCATTGTACGTATAAAATGGTTGGGTATATTCTCATTGGAGTTTTGAAGAACCTTTAGAGCAAAAGAAAAGATTTGAATGGAGTTGATAGAGTTGATGCTGGGAGTATGTCAATGCTCATGAGAGAATCCCGAGTAAGGGACACAGTTTTGAACAGGAAGCCTTCTGTCTAAGGAAGCAATGCAGAACATTTTCCCCTTGTTCTGTTCCACAGAGAGCAATTAGGGTTGAGTTATCAACTTAATTTATGCTCATGTAGCCATATATCTTTTTTGATACGTAAGGGGGTCTTTGGTTATGGGCACTAAACATCAAAATGAAATGAAGACCATAACTAAAGCCTTGGTGATTTGTTCTCATGACAGAGTACACATGGTCTTCTTATGGTCTTCTACTTTGAGATATTTAAAGTGATACAAGATTGAAAGAAATTAATAACTACAGCATATCCACTGTATCTACGGCATCATTCACTATACACTTTATCATTAACTTCCTGATATTGTGTGTGCTCACAGATCACATACTGATTGATTCAGTTATAAGTTACCCTGATGTATCAAGGATGGAGTGAAAAAAAATTAACCATCCATTTTATCAGAAACTTTGAGATGTTGAGATATTTGCTCTCTGTCTTGCCAGTGATTAACTGATACTGAGTAAATACGATGATTAGAAACAATAAATTGGCATTTATAGAATGAAATACTGAGTCAGTTGCAAAGCAATAAATGGTTAGAATCTAATACAACTATCGATTAGCTATAAACTGGCATAAACAATGTAACATCCACAGTGACATTGCAGATATTGTCAGTAATAATGTACAAAGCATTATCGTTCATCAAAATGCTGCAGTTATAAATACAAACCCAACTTCACTTTGCAGAAGCTAATATTCATCGGGTTTGGGAGTGAAGGGTAGTGAGTCCTACCTGAGTCTGTCTAAAATAGTACCTGGTACTTTCAAAATTGACACCGACAGAGTAAAGCAACAAGGTACACTTCAGAAGGTTTGAGTTACAGACCAGTAACATACTGACATGTTAAAACTGTGAAATAGAGTTTACAAAAATACATCCCAGAAACAGACGGGCACAGATTGGAGTCGAGAGTGTGGTGCTGGAAAAGCACAGCAGGTCAGGCAGCATCCGAGGAGCAGGAGAATCGTTGTTTTAAGCAGAAGCCCTTCATCTCGTCGTTTTGGGCACAGGCCTCTGATCCGCAGTATCTTCAGTTCTCACTTTCTCCTGGGGGCACAGATTGGAGGAATATTTCCAAGTGACTGGCAAATAGTATAACGTTTTACCACTCACATCAGTGTTTGATGGTTACAGAATAAAGCCTGTCTTGAAACCAGAGCCTCATTGGACAGATGTTGAGTGAATGCAAAATGTGTAAATTAGGACATGACAGATATAAAGTTAAAGTGACGCATATATACATAGCATGCTGACAGTTGCTGGTTAACAAGTATTTGCGTAAGACTGAGAAATGTTATAAATCCCTGCAAGGAACTGCAAGACGCCTAATTGAAAAGTGCAGCAACGTGGTTCACTTACACTGCACGTACTTTCAAAGCACCCAGTTATCGATACGTCTCTGAGCCCACAGTTATCAGTCAAGGTCTCAGAAATATATTCATCCCGCAGTCAAGATGTGACTCAACTCGTGACTCAAGAAAAGTATTACATAGTAACCTTTTCTTATCATTTCTCTTCAACTCCGTGCAATTGAGAACGAGATGCATCAACCCCAAGTGTAGAAAACATTCACAGTCCGGTTCCAGTGGTTTGTGTAACTTGACAACAAATGTAATCGCAATTTCGAATGGATGAGAGTTTTTTTTTCACACAGTGACAAGTTGTGTGTTAATTCCAGCCTATACAGAGCATCCGAAATAGACATGCGGAGCTAGAAACACATCAGCACAACAACAAGCAAAAGGAAACCGAGCCAATACCACAGTCACTTTCTGTATCACAGACATAAAACAAATCTCCCTCAGTCAGACTGACAGGAACAGAATCACCATCCACTTAACATTTCGTTGCAGATCCATATTGAATCTCCCACTAACCAATCAGAGAGACTCCATGTTTGGGATTGACTCTGTGTAAACTAACCAATCAGGAGCCAGGGTTTCCCCAATCCTTCATTAGCATTGATGACGCCGTCAGTCTATAAAGAGGGAGCTCCGAACCCGCTTTCCCTTATTCTGTGTCTGGAAGTGAGCGGGAAGATGGCTGATGAGAAGAAAGCACAGCAAACCTCCAAGAAGGGTGCGAAGAAAATTATCAAGAAGGCGCCAACGAAGGGCGGCAGGAAGAGGAAAAGGTCCAGGAAAGAAAGTTACTCCATTTACATCTACAAAGTGATGAAGCAGGTTCACCCCGACACCGGCATTTCCTCCAAGGCCATGAGCATCATGAACTCGTTCGTCAACGATATTTTCGAGCGGATCGCGGGGGAGGCTTCCCGTCTGGCCCATTACAACAAGCGCAGCACCATCAGCTCCCGGGAGATTCAGACCGCCGTGCGGCTGCTGCTGCCCGGGGAGCTGGCCAAGCACGCCGTGTCGGAGGGCACGAAGGCGGTGACTAAGTACACCAGCTCCAAGTGAAGGACCGCACTGAGACAAACACATCCATAACCCAAAGGCTCTTATAAGAGCCACCCACAACATCCCTGAGGCAGCTGAACCATTTCTTTAAGAGTTCTTTGCTTTAGTTTCAATGTGATTTTTGGTAAGGCGTCTCAACTTCTAGAGGTATATATTGTGTTAATTGCTAACTTTGCAAATTATTTGGGAGTGCGGTGGAGAGTACGGCTCAAGCGCCAGTGAGTCATTTTTCATCTTGCTTCTTTGCCTCAGCCAGACAAATGCCCAAGTCTTTCACTCACACGATTACCTTCTGATTTACTGTACATTTTCAATGCACGAGTTTGATCGATTTTTCGCAAAGCAGAATAAATCTTCCTGCTGTCGGTGAGAGACTTTCAAACCGAACCGAGAGAACTCCAACCCAACTACCGGACTGAAGGGTGGAGCTTTTGCTGAATCTGATCGAGAGCGATAATGGGAGACAGCTTTAAAATATCGTCTTTAAAAAACGTGTTCGCCCTCGATGCTGAGCTGGAAGAATGCTGTGTGCTGCTTTATCAGCATATCGGGGTGGTACTGAAATGTGAAAAAAGACAGGTTGCAGACTGCAATGTTAGGCCTGTTTTGTTTCAGCTTCTTCTCAAGGTTTAGAAATTAACCCACACTCATGATCAGATACACATCGGCAAATGAGGGAGAATAAGGCCATGTGAATTATATTTTGTAAACTAAAAGTAAATTAGCATGTTTTATGAACTTCCACAGTTTTTGTTCTTCCATAGTTTTTGTACTTCATTATTCAAGTAAAACATGCTCCTTTGTTTGGAAATTGGCGGGCTTTTCAAATTGGAAAGAAAGCAGTTGATGATTTGGCGCCTGAATTTTCCGCCCTCCTCCCCGGATTGGGAAATGAGGCAGATATCTGATTGGGAATTGAAACATTAGGCGGGGCTGAACAAGAAGACCAATAAGAATTGGCCGCCCCACCATTCCTCCCGAAGGTATAAGAGGCCGCAATGTGGGCGGAGTGAAGCATTTTCTCTGAAACTGCGATAATGTCTGGAAGGGGAAAGGGCGGTGGAAAAGGTCGCGCCAAGGCGAAGTCTCGGTCGTCCCGGGCTGGCCTGCAGTTCCCGGTGGGCCGTGTTCACAGGCTCCTGAGAAAGGGCAACTATGCTGAGCGTGTGGGTGCCGGAGCGCCGGTCTATCTGGCTGCGGTGCTGGAGTATCTGACGGCTGAAATCCTGGAGCTGGCCGGCAACGCGGCCCGGGACAACAAGAAGACCCGCATCATCCCCAGGCACCTGCAGCTGGCCGTGCGCAACGACGAGGAGCTCAACAAGCTGCTGGGAGGGGTGACCATCGCTCAGGGCGGGGTGCTGCCTAATATCCAGGCCGTGTTGCTGCCCAAGAAAACCACTGCTGCTGGATCCGCTAAAAAGTGAAGAGACTATTCTTGAATCTGACAACCCAAAGGCTCTTTTAAGAGCCACTCGCAGCATCTGTGAAAGGAGCTGAACCGTTTGTTGGGTTGAATTACTTTCCTTTTAATATGTAGAGCCGTGACAGTTATACTTAGCGTCGCTACATGTTGTTGCCTGTGGCAGCAGAGAAAGATTATATCATAGAGTACAATTGTAAGGGTGTCTGGAAATACATCAATGAGAAATAATCAAACATAAAGATCACTCGGGCAGTGACCGTGTAATGTTCTATGCGTTTAGTGTCACTTGTGTTCCCGATCGGGTTTGGTTTGACATTTGTTTTAACTGCATTAGTAAGAGCTGAATCCTCCCACTGTCTCTGCAGCATACCTTTGCAATTTATTCTCTGCTCGATTTATATCCACTTTTTTTTCGCCAGCCTCTGGAGAGAGGGCGTGTTCAACAGCAGTCAGTCATTTTTCAGCTGTAAAAGGAAGGAATGTGGTAAAGTGAGATTATGTGAAGTTTAGTTTCGGAATCAAAAACCAATCAATGTGTACGCAGTCGTGCATCCTCCTACTCTTTTATACGTGATGGTGGGCATTTTCAAATTTGAAAATAAGCCGTTGATCTCTTGGCGCCATTTTTTCCCTTTTCTCTCTCCTGCCTCCACCTCACCACAAGCCATGTTAACGCAAAGGGAGTCAATGAGGAGATGGGGTTTTTCTTGAAATACCTAACCCAATACTAAAATTTGATGTGAACATCACTCATCTAATTGCTATATTTCCGCAAACCCTGAATGAAGATCTCATTATTTGCAAATACTGGACTAGTGTCCCCTATCGCTTCCTGCTCTCTCTGGTTGAGTAACCGAACTTGTATCCGCAGTGAGTCAATCGAAAAACCGCCGATGTAAACATCTTAAAAGCTAAAAGTATATACCGATAAAATCACAGAATCACACGTTTATCAGTAATTTTTATTTCATCCAAATGATTACTTGCCCGAAGACAATTTGTAATCGCTACCTGAACGGGCAGGTGGAAAGAACCCGCCCAATAACACATCTGCGGGCTCCAAGTAACAAAACTGAGTTGAGTGTTATGCCTGGGAAATATAAATATTGTAATATGTAACATTAATGCCTGGGTTTCACAAGAAATAAAAACAAATCATTCATGGCATGCATGGCCAAGTACACATTGATATCATTAGTGAGGTGGACAGGTATTCACGAATAAAAGAGGATAGAAGGGTACGGGAAATTTGAGAAATATCAGCCATGATCGAATGGCAGAACAAGCTGGATGGGCAGAATGGCCGAATACTGCTGCTACATCTTACAATTACAAGTCACGATTCTTTACATGGAATAATCAGGTTGCACAACAGTAGAATATCGATCGGCCGAATAGCCTCTCATCTACACTAGAGGAATACTTGCCATTCGCCACGGTAAACAGCAACAATGTGAACCGACCTCTCCGAATGCTCTCTGCTATACCGCAGAATACGGTGTTAGTAAATTTTCGGAACGGAAATAATTTTAAAAGTTACGACATATATGAAACAACCGGCAACACTATACTACGTTCTCGGTATGCACTATCTTCACCGTCCTCAGGTCTACACGCTCTATTGGGAGAATTTGGGTGGCTCTGAAAAGAGCCTTTGGGTTCGCTGGAAAAGGGTCGCTTTATGCTCAGCCGCCGAATCCATAGAGAGTGCGGCCCTGGCGTTTCAGAGCGTACACCACATCCATGGCGGTGACCGTCTTGCGCTTGGCGTGCTCAGTGTAGGTGACCGCATCCCGGATCACATTCTCCAGGAAAACCTTCAGCACCCCGCGGGTCTCCTCGTAGATCAAGCCCGAGATGCGCTTGACCCCGCCACGGCGAGCCAGGCGCCGGATGGCTGGTTTCGTGATGCCCTGGATGTTATCACGGAGCACTTTGCGGTGCCGCTTCGCTCCGCCTTTTCCCAGGCCTTTGCCTCCTTTACCTCTTCCAGACATCACGCTTCTTCACTCAAATCGCTGCCGAATGAGAGCCGAGCTACATCCCCTTCCTCTTTTATACAGCCCGGCCCGACCTGACTGAGAACGAGCTGACAAAGAGTGAGAGGCGGGTCCGGAGAGGAAACTGGGTGACAGACAGAGCAGGGAAATGACTTTAATCATCCAGCTCCGCCTCCAGCTCACTCCCGCCCCAACTTTACCTGGAACTGAACCTTTTCTCCCCAACATTATCAGACAAGGCGACAAAACTACACCACGTACATGCACGCCAAGAGCAAAAAACTGGAATCTCACCAGTAATAGCAAAGCCCACCCTGGAACCACAGTAGACAACATTATCACTGCAGGAAAGTCTATTATCAACTTATCGGACCACACCCTTAGACCGGAAGAGATTGAAGTCCTCAGTCGGGGTCTCAACTTCTGCCCCACTGCCAAAATGGACCCGTTGGTTTTGGCAGCAGACACAGAGGAGTTCACCAGATGAATGAGACTCCGGGAATTCTTTCAAGGTGCCAGCAGCGATCCCAATGATAAACCCGAACAATCATCACAGGGATCTGTAGAGGGGCGACCAAAGAAGGTGTCAACTTGGACCCCACCAGAGGGCCGCTTTCCCTGAGCTTGACGTGTATGCTCAAACCATCAGGAAATATAGCAATGCCAGATACATCAGCTGTACCCACAAAGTAGAGCAAAACATCACCGCTACACAACACAATGCCATCCAGGTTCACAAAACCAATCACAACATTGTCATCAAACCAGCAGATAAAGGAGGAGCCATTGTCATTCAGAATAGAACAGATTACTGCAAGAAAGTGTACTGACAACTGAACAACCAGGAACACCACAGGCAACTACCAGCTGATCTGACCAAAGAACACACCCGTGAATTAAACACACTGATCAGAACTTTGGATCCAGTCCTTCAGTGTTCCCTACAAGCCCTCATCCCACGTACTTCTCGTGTAGGTGACTTCTACTGCCTTCCAAAGGTAGACAAAGCCAACACAATAGGATATCCCATTGTGTCAGACAATGGAACCCTACGTGAGAATCTCTTTGGTTGTGTGAAGGCATCTTGAAACCTATTGTACAGGGGATCTCCAGCTTCTGTCACAACTCTACGGATTTCTTACAGAAACACAGCACCCATGGACCAGTTGAACAATGCACGTTTCCGCACTCTACACCAGCATTCCCCGCAGTGATGGCATCGTGGCAACAGCCTTAGTATTCAGCACCAACAACTGCCAATCTCCAAACACCATCCTACAACTCATTCGCTTTATGCTCGATCACAACGTCTTCACCTTTGACAACCAATTCTTCATCCAGACACATGGAACAGCTATTGGGACCAAATTTGCACCCCAATATGACAACATTTTTATGCACAGGTTCGAACAAGACTTCTTCTCTATGTATAATCTCCAACCAAAATTGTACACCAGGTACATTGATAACATTTTCTTCCTCTGGAGCCATGGTGCGGAGTCACTGTGACATCAACAAGTTTCATCCCACCATCAAACTCTCCATGGATTACTCTCGACTATCTGTCTCATTCTTAGACAAATGCATCTCCATCAAGGATGGACACCTAAGCACCAAATGCTACCGCAAACCCACAGACAACCTCGCAATGCTACACTTCTCCAGCTTCCACCCAAAACATATTAAAACAGCCAACCCCTATGGACAAGCCCTACATGTACACCGGTTCTCCTCAGATGAGGAGGAACGTGACAGACACCTGGAAGTACTCAGGGATGCCCTCCCAACTCATCGACCGCCAGTTCCGATATGCCACAGCAAGGAACCGTAATGATCTCCTCAGGAGACAGACACGTGCCGCAACCGACATGGTATCCTTCATTGTTTAGTATTTCCTAGGAGCTGAAAAACCACGCCATGTTCTTCGTGACCTGCAACACATTATCAATGAGGATGAGCACCTCACCAAGACCTTCCCCACACCTCCACTACTTGCCTTTAAACAACTGCCAAACCTCAAACAGATCATTGTTCATAGCAAGCTGCCAGGCTCTCAGGACAACTCCATACAACCCTATCATGGTAAGCGCTGCAAGATGTGTCAGAGTGTGGACATAGATACCACCATTACACGTAGGGACACCTACCACCTTGTACATGACAGATACTCTTGTGACTCAGCCAACGTTGTCTATCTTATATGTTGCAGGCAAGGATGCCCAGAGGCATGGTACATTGGGGAAACTGAGCAAAGGCAATAACAACGGATGAATGGACACTGCACAACAATCAACAGACAGGAGTGTTCCCTTCCAGTTGGAGAACACTTCAGTGGCCCAGGACATTCGACCTCGTACCTTCAGGTGATCATCCTCCAAGGTGGACTTCGGGACAGGCAGCAGTGAAAAGTGGTCGAGCAGAGGCTGATAGCTCAGATCAGTACCCATAGGGAGGGCCTCAACCGGGACCTTGGGTTGATGTCACATTACAGGTGATCACCATTGTACTATACACACACAGAGATACTCCAAAACACACACACACACTCACAGGCACTCCTAATACACACGGACACACATATGCACAGACGTGCACACAGACACCCACACACACCCGTACAGACACATACACTCCCACACTCACACATGCACCCCCTCACAGACTTAAGACACTCTGCACTCACTACACACACACACTTTCTCACACTCACAACCACCAACCCAGACTGACACACACACACACAGACAAAGACCCACATGCGCACACATATTTTGTGGGGTGAATTTGTAGGGTTACATTGTACTTTGCTCAAAAACTGCATGCATTCATGTAGAATTCTGAGCTCAAAAACTGCATGAATTCATGTAAAACTCCATTATCTCACTTTTTAGATTAGAATCAATCTAAACATCCTGGCATAGACAGAGAACACAGGAGGCTAACACCTTCTATGCTACTTTCTCCCCACCCCCGCCCACCTCTAGCTTATATCTCCATGCTTCAGGCTCACTGCCTTTATTCCTGATGAAGGGCTTTTGCCCGAAACATCGATTTTGCTGCGCTTTGGATGCTGCCTGAAATGCTGTGCTCTTCCAGCACCACTGATCCAGAACCTTCAACATATTGTCGAGTATCACCGTTGTTAACAGCTAACCTGAGAATGCAACTTTTTAAAAATAGGTTTTGTGATTTACACAAGAAAAAAGTGAAACTGTCATGATATTGTAACAGATGAAAGGCATAACAATCAATTATTCAATGTATAATTTCAGTTCCATCACACTGTAAATTTTTGCTATAAATTCTGTTAGGATTGAGCCCTCCACTACCACCTGATGAAGGAGCGATGCTCCGAAAGCCAGTGTGCCTCCAATACCTGTTGTGTGATTTTAAACTTTTCTCCCCGAAGTTCCTGAGTCGAGAAGCGCATGCGTGACACCCCCCCCCCCCCCCCCCCCCCCCGCGTTGCCATCGAAGACCATTTACTCAGTGAGTGCAAGAGGTCTTTTGTTTTAAACAAACCGCAATGGAGAGATCAGCGCCCAGGGAAGCGAGGGAACAGCAGGTTCTTTCCAGCAGCACATCGGGATGGGAGCCTGGGACACAGAGGGGGCTCCGAGACCGGGACTGATTCGGGGTGAGTTCAGGGAGAACCGGGGGCTGTTTGTAAGGGGCCGAGCGGAGCAGGAACTGGTCCCGGAACTTGGAGTGAGCGGGCTGGGGGGAAGAGAGAGGCCTTTCTCGGGCTGTGTGTGGGCCTGCTGAGGGAGGCAGAGCGGGAAGAAGCTGCTGTGGGACATTCTTGTGGTTTACAATCCTCTGAACCCCGTTTTAATTTCATTTTGTTTCCCGCTCTTTCTTGAGGTTGTGTGGACCAACTGTAGGAATGGGATACTCTAGTAAAAGGACATACACTGGGGTCTTGGTAAAAACATTAGAAACAGTGCCGTTTTTCTTATTTCCAACAGGTAGTTGGTGAGTTGGATGTTGAACTGTGTAAGCGTGCTGGTAGTTGAGTACTCCCATTCATGGTGCTGCGCAGTTGTTGCTCAGTTCCAGGATCTCACTCAACTGATATCAACTTAAAAATCACACAACACCAGGTTCTCATCCAACAGGTTTTTTGGAAGCACTTGATGTGTAACATTGTGCACTCCAGTCCAACACCAACATCTCCAAATCAACTGGTATCGAATCACATGAAAAACAAACAATCCCCAGACAGAGAGCAGCTCAGGGCAACAATAGAATCAGATCCGTGGTTCTGGTTAACTTGTTGGCTTTAAAGAAAAAAAACACATACCCTAATGAAGATGCAATGAATGTGACAATGATCAGTTCAACATTGCCAGACTAGCCTCTTGTTGATTTACAGGTGGTGTCCCTGTGTCTTCCTCCAGAAAAACACCTGAGGGACTAAGACACTAATACTCCCTCAGTTCAAAGGAAAGAGTGACCAGCTGTCTCTAACAAACGGAAGGTATGTAGCCCATTGACGTTTACACACCAGTGTTGGAGATAGATAAACTGAATCCTCATCCAAAATAGACATTCAGGAATAACATTAAAATCTGCAATTACTAAGAGCATTTTCATAGTTACAATGAAGATAGACAAATAGGCCACATTGTTGCATTATTTCAACAACCATCCGTGAAGGAGGGGTTAAGTACAGAGATGGAGGGAAACTGTGCTCACCGACAGGGCAAGAGTTACCGAAGAGTCATCGAGTCATAGAGACGTATAGCATGGAAACAGACCCTTCGGTCCAACTTGTCCGTGCCAACCAGACATTCTAACCTAATCTAGTCCCATTTGCCGGCACTTAGCCCATCTCTCTCTAAACCCTTCCTGTTTATATTGTTAAAGTACAGATTTGAGACAGCCCAGGGAATCCCTTGTGGACTCAGATCTATAAGCCTCTCTTGGTTTGTCCTGAAGATCATACACTTTAGTAGTCTGGAATAAAAACCTCTCACAAACAGTTTAGTTTAATTTTAGCCTTCCCCTTTATTTACCAATAGCATCAGTATTACAACATAACATTGACACCTATAAATCAGGCTAGTTGAGGTTCTAAAACCTTAGAAAAGTAGGATACAAGCTCTTCCTTAAAGAGCCCTCGCAGACTACTCCACTCCTCTGTAAGGGACTTACCTCACAACAGGCACTGACTCGGCTGGATCTGTTTTTCCCACCTGATGGATGGCTAAGGGCCTACAGGAGTGAATAGTTATGCGCTTAACTGATCATTCCTGTAGGCCCTTAGCCATCCTTCAGGTGGGAAGAACAGATCCAGCTGAATCAGTGCCTGTTGGTGAGGTAAGTCCCTGTCATAAAGAGGTATCACTCTAAACTAAGTGGGAGAGATCATAAGATAACCTTGCACAGCTCGCATATCAGATATCAGTGTTTTATAAAATGGCATCTTAGCGAAGTAGGCAAACTTTGACCATAAAATGGCTTCCTGACAGATTGAAGAGATTCTGACACAATGTTCGGTTTCAAATAATTTTTAAGCTAGGAGCAGACTCCTGTTTTTTATCTTAAACACAAAATCATTCTGTAACTGAGGCTGAAAGGTTAAGTTTTAAATGATTCATGAGTCTCAAATTAAACATGCGTTCTTTTCAGGGTTGTGTTTCAAATTCAAAAATGACAGAAGATCTGATGAGTTAAAATTGACAGGGGGTGAGTCGTGGTGTGTAGGAACACCGATTAAGTTAAAGATTAGATTAGATTATTTACAGCATGGAAGCAGGCCCTTCGGCCTAACAAATGCTTCATCAATATTACATTTTAGAGGCTGTATTTCATAATCAGTGATGGCTACTCAAAATCATCATAAAGTCTCAAAATCCATATAAGTTCCAAACATCTATCTATCTATCTCTCTATCTATCACTCTCTCTCACTAAGAATCCATTATAAGTGATAGGACCTGACTGTTAATTACAAGGCTTTTGACATGCTTCTGGGATGATACAAAGTTTCCGAGATCACAATCAAACACTGTCAGTAAATTAATAAGTTAACGACTGTGAATGTTATCACTCTGTGTCTTTTTTTTACATAGATTAATTGATGTTAAGGCAAATGCTCTTAATTGTTTTAGAGCATCCTGTTATCACTTGGTGAGAACAGATTTTTTTTATCTTCTGCAGGTCCTAGGTTCCCCCTTTTGTGGCCTGATGCCTCCCTGCCTGCCCTGTTTATTTTCTTGTGATCTATAATTCAACATTACATTTCGTCTCAGTATTTAAGGGCAAGTTTTAAGGGCTTTCTCATTATACTCAATCAGATGCCATTTAAACATTATAATTGTACCAGGCTCCACCACTTCTCCATGTGCCTTATGATTTTATAAACTTCTATCAGGTCACTCTCCAGGCAAAACAGTTCCAGCCTGTTCAGCCTCTGACTACAGCTCAAATTCTCTAACTGGGATGAAGCATATTTACATGGAGTTTGTGTGACTGAAAAGGACAGAATTAATCCTTTACTGAATAGTTGTCACATACCGAGATGACAATTAAATAATGTGAATTTCAAACAGACAATCTATACAGGTAGCTCGTGCTGTACTCGCAACACATCCTTTCTATAACCCACAGGCAATACAACTTGATAAATGTCTGCCCATTTCTCATCTGCCTGAATGTGATGTTCTCCATTTCCTCATTAAGACATCATTTTTAAGATAATAACAATCAGGGATACATTTGGATTCATTTTGTCTTTGCCTTTTGATACAATTGCTTTAAATTTTCATCTTTTTGCTGTAACTCAGTTAATTTACCTGAGCTAAAGATGTCTGCTTTGTCATCTCATTTCCTCGTTTGTCTCAACTATCTGATCAAACAGGGTCTCTGCTGATTTTCCTTTAACCTTCTTATCTGTACTCTTTGATCTTTCCTGTTTCAACTGGTGACTTTGTGACCTCGTTACCACACAGTCAGGAAACATCCCAGGATGCGTGTCCTGCAATAGGTCAAAGTTAAAAATCACACAACACCAGGTTATAGTCCGACAGGTTTAATTGGAAGATGTGATGTAACTGAAATTATACATTGATAAATTGATTGTCTGTTAAGCCTTGCATCTGTTAGAATACCGTGATAGTTTCACTTCACTTCACTACAGTGATAGAACACCCCAGTCCAACACCGGCATCTCCAAATCATGACTGCAATAGTTCAGTTGCCTGAATTTCCATTGGCTTTTCAGTCACAATCAGCACTCCCACTAGTGAATCAGCAACATCATTAGCAAGGACAAATTGTATTTCCGGAGCTGAAAGTTTGTCCAGTAACTATGACTTCTCCCCTCTTCACTAGACACTCTAACCTCCCTTTTTACAATTGAGCATTTCTTATTTCAATGTGAATTCCAGTTACTCATACCTTTTCTGGCAATAGTCCTTTAGAGGTACATATATCTTCATATTTTAGCATCACAGATTGAGAGGATCCTTATATCTCTGAATATTGCTACCTCTTTACCTGCTGCTCCTGGCCTGTGTGAGTAAACTTTTTACCTTCACAGTGTATGGTTTAAGAAGATCTGGCACTTCCTCCATAAACAATCTTCAACCAGCTTGTGCATTCTGGTGCAGCTTTCTAGTCTCCACAGTGCTCTCTGTTACCACTTCAACAAAATTCACTGACTTATCCTGTTTTCCTACATCTGGCTTCAATGCCTTTCCTAACCCACTAATACTGAGTCCATAGCCTACTTTATTGAAAACACCAGAGCTTTTTCTCTTCTCTTTCCCCTTCAAGGGTTTCCTTTTTACCCTGTGGTAAATTATCCTTATGATCTTCACAGAGATCTACTTTTTACTTTCCATGTGAGAATTTCTCTTATCCACAATTATTATCCCTCATGGATTGAAATTGATTTTGGCAGCCCAATTTTGATTTATTGATCAACTCAATCATCAGCTATTTCTGATGCCAGTCTTAATATTTTAACTCTCTGCTCTTACATGTGAGTACTCATTACATCAGGAAGTGAATTTTTGAACTCCTGTCTAAGTGTCAATTACCAAAGTTCAAACTCCCTCTTTCTACCTTTCGTTTCTTTCCTTTTCTCTCTCTTCTCCCTCGCCTGCTTTTAATCATAATTCAAACTGTTTCGTTTCTGTTGCCCTTTCCTTGACTTTTGCCTCTAACTCGAGTTGTTTCATTATCAATTGAATGTTAACCATCTCTAAAGCTTCTGATGGCATTTCCAGCAAATTTAAATGGTGAGTTATGACTGTAATTATCCCTCTTTTCCTCATGGAATGAGGCAGGTTGAGCTCCAGCTTGTCTGCTAATTCCAGCAGCTGGGCATTAATCACTTTTTGCAAAAATCTGAAGCCACTTCTTCCACCCCCAGAAAACACTTTATGACTCAAAGAGCCATTGCTATCCCAAACACTGTTTCCTGATGAAGGGCTGATGCCCAAAACATTGATTCTCCTACTCCCGAGATGCTGCCTGATCTGCTTGGTTTTCCAGTAACACACACTCGTCACTGATCTGCAGTCCTCCCTTTCCCCAAGCGATGTTTAAACCAATTGAATTCAACACCCTGAACAAAAGACGCTAAGACTTACCACTTGCTGCCTTCGAATCCAACAAATCAAATCCCAAATCAGAACTACAGAATAAGTTCTGCAAACAGCCCCCAATCTGTTATGGAAAAGGCCAGACCCCCTCCAAACATTTCAAGAAAGTAACCCAGACCCTAACTTTGCTCATTGTTTTAAGCAGGTGTAACAAAGATATTCCAGGATGGTGCAGCTGGTCAAACCAGTAGTTTTAAACAAAACAGTTTGATTTACACATTTACCGAATGATACACAAACAAAAGAGAGCAGAATATTAAATAACTTAAAAATCCAAAAACCCAACAGACTATACCAATTTAATGATGGTATTCCCAGCATTTATAACAATCCCCATAAATACCACTTGGCACAAAAGGTAAAGTCAAACACAGGGTCTTACAGGAGAGATGTCAAAGAGAGAGTACCATCATGGACCTGCTTCTTCGGGTTCAGCAACCTTTTCAACTGCCTGACTGCTTTCAGTCAACAGCCAGACAGCCAAAAGCCAAATCAAACCAGAGAAACGCTGAGCTGGGAAAACTGGGCCACTCCCCTTTCATTGTACAAGTGTTCTTAATAATGTGAAAGCCTTTTGACTGAGACATTACCAAAATCAAAATGGCCCTAAAACCCATCGACTCCGACTTTTCGGAACCTGTGTCTTTTACAAGCTTGTTAAAGGAGCAGCAGCATCACAGCAAACTGCTCCAAGAAGTAATACCCCGAGGGATACAGGATAATGTGTTGAATTGGATCCAAAGTTGGCTCCATCATAGGAAAGAAAGGATAATGGTCAATCGTGGCCCTTGTGAATGGATAGCTGTTACAAGTGGTGCCCTGCATGGCTCAGTGTTGGGCCCTTTGCTGTTTGTTTAATCCATTAATGACTTGGAGTTGCATATGTTGGGCAAATTTGTGAAATTTGCAGATGACACAAAATTTGGCCATGTAGTGGATAGTGTGGAGGATAGCTGTACGCTCCAAAACTATACAGATGGTTTGGTGGAATGGGTAGGAACGTGGCAGATGGAGCTCAGCTCTGATAAGTGTCAGGGAATGTATTTTGGGAAGTCAGACGGTAAATGGGAATCAACAATAAATGGGAATATACTGAGGGGGACAGTTAAATGAGAGATCTTAGTGTATAAATGCTCAGGTCCCTAAAAATAGAAGGGGCTGTAAAGAAGGCACATGGAATGCTCTCCTTCATTGGCACAGGGTTGAGTACAAAAATAAGGAAATAACAATGAAACTATGTGAGGCACAGGTGGCTACAACAGGAATATTGTGTGAAGTCGGGTCACCACATTACAGGAAGGACGTCATTGCTGTGGAGAGAGTGCAGAGGAGATTTACTGGAATGTTGCCAGTAAAAAGTGAGGTCTGCAGATTCTGGAGATCAGAGCTGAAAATGTATTGCTGGTTAAAGCACAGCAGGTCAGGCAGCATCCAAGGAACAGGAAATTCGACGTTTCGGGCAAAAGCCCTTCATCAGGAATGTTGCCAGGGCTGGTGAATTGTAACTATCTGGAGAGTTTGGGGTTGTATTCCTTGGAACAGTGGTGAAATGTCGATTCTCCTGCTCCTTGGATGCTGCCTGACCTGCTGCGCTTTTCCAGCAAAACATTTTCAGAGGGAGACATTAGACAGGAGGAACCTGTTTCCTTCAGCAGAGAGTTCAAAAACCAGGGATCACGGATTCGAGTTAAGTGGCTGTAGGATTAGAATTTATGAGCAAAAATGATTTTTTATGCAGAGAGTGGTGGGTATCTGGAATCCGCTGCCTGATTTGGTGGTGCAGGCAGAGACCTTACATATTTTTAAACAAAAATTCCCTGGAACTGAACCTCAAGTGTTGTAAACCGCAAGGTTACAGGCGGTGCCAGGATGGTGGGATGAGAAAGGGCATGTAGGCATGGACAAGATGGGCTGAATGCCCCACCCCTCCACCCCAAAGCTGTATTATTTTTATGATTCTCCAGTTATCAATGAGACCACACCGGTCAATGCTGTATGAATATGTAAATATATTTACCATATACAGAAAGTTACAGTTTGATAACTACACTCACCAATTCACCAAATAGGAACCGACAGATATAGATCAATAACTAAACTCTCATATCCACATACCCACTTGTATCAGGTGGCCCCCATTCATGGAGCTGTATGGGTGTTGTTTAGCTTCTGAATCTCACTGAACTGGTATTAGAATTTTAAGAAATAATGGACAAGGAGCAGCTCAGCAGGAGTGGAATCAGACCTGTGGTTCTGTTTAAATTGCTGGCTTTAAACAAAAAAATCCAAGTGGTGATTAACTGAATGTTACATTGATGTTGCTTTACAGGAGGTATCTCTTCTGTCTTCCTCCAGGCAAGTACTCAAAGGACCAAGACAATGTAATATTCCCTCGGTACAGAGCCAAGTGTGACCAGCTGCTTCGAACAAACAGCAGGTATGTTACTGCTGTAGGATGTTTTTCGCTCCGTACAATAGACAATCGGTGCAGGAGTAGGCCATTCTGCCCTTTGAGCCAGCACCACCATTCATTATGATTATGGCTGATCATCCTCAATCAGTATCCTGTTCCTGCTTTATCCTTATAACCCTTGATTCCACTATCCTAAAGAGCTCTATCCAACTCTTTCTTGAAAGTATCCAGAGACTTGGCCTCTACAGACCTCTGGGGCAGAGCAATCCATACACCCACCACTCTATGGGTGAAGAAGTTTATCCTCAACTCTGTTCTAAGTGGCCTACCCCTTATTTTTAAACTGTGTCCTCATCAGCGGAAACATGCTTCCTGCCTCCAGAGTGTCCAATTCTTTAATAATCTTGTATGTCTCAATCAGATCCCCTCTCAGCCTTCTAAGTTCAAGTGTATACAAGCCCAGTCGCTCCAATCTTTCAGTGTAAGATAGTCCCGCCATTCCGGACATTGATCTTGTGAACCTATGCTGTACTCCCTCAATAGCCAGAATGTCTTTCCTCAAATTTGGAGACCAAAACTGCGCTCAATATTCTAAATGCAGTCTCACCAGGGCCCTGCACAGCTACAGAAGGACCTCTTTGCTTCTATACTCAATCTCTCTTGTTATGAAGGCCAGCATGCTATTAGCTTTCTTCACTGTCTGCTGTACCTGCATGCTTGCTTTCATTGACTGATGTACAAGAACGTCTAGATCTCGTTGTACTACCCCTTTGCCTAACTTGACTCCATTTAGGTAGTAATCTGCCTTCCTGTTCTTGCCACCAAAGTGGATAACCACACATTTATCCACATTAAACTGCATCTGCCATGCATTGGTCCACTCACCTAACCTGTCCACGTCACCCTGTATTCTCCTAACATCCTCTTCACATTTCACCCTGCCACCCAGCTTTGTGTCATCAACAAATTTGCTAATATTACTTTTAATACCTTCATCTATATCATTAATGTACATTGTAAAAAGCTGTGGTCCCAGCACTGATCCCTGCGGCACACCACTGGTGTGCCATTCCGAAAGGGAGCCATTTATCACTATTCTTGGTTTCCTGTCAGCCAACCAATTTTCAATCCATGTCAGTATTTTGTCCCTAATACCATGTGCCCTAATTTTGCTCACTAACCTCCTGTGTGGGACTTCATCAAAGGCTTTCTGAAAGTCCAGGTTTACTACATCCACTGGATCTCCCTTGTCCATCTTCAGAGTTACATCCTCAAAAAACTCCAGAAGATTAGTCAAGCAAAATCAAAGTTTGTGAGAAGATTTGTAGCTCGGGTGCTTGTGGTTCTGGTTCTGGTTGCCGAGCTGGAAATGTGTGTTGCAGACGTTTCATCCCGTCTAGCTGACATCCTCAGTGCTTGGGAGCCTCCTGTGAAGTGCTTCTGTGTTGTTTCCTCCGGCATTTATAGTGGTCAAGCAAGATTTCCCCTTCATAAATCCACGCTGACTCTGACCTATCCTGTTACTGCTATCCAGATGTCGTAATTTCGTCCTTTATAATTGATTCCAACATTTTTCCCACCACTGAGATCAGACTAACTGGTCTATAATTCTCTGTTTTCTCTCTCCCTCCTTTCTTAAAGAGTGGGACAACATTAGCCACCCTCCAATCCACAGGAACTGATCCTGAATCTATAGAACATTGGAAAATGATCACCAATGCCTCCACGATTTCTAGAGCCACCTCCTTCAGTACCCTGGGATGCAGACCATCAGGTCCCGGGGACTTATCAGCCTTCTGACCTAATGAAGTGCTTTTGCCCGAAACGTCGATTTCGCTGCTCGTTGGATGCTGCCTGAACTGCTGTGCTCTTCCAGCACCACTGATCCAGAATCTGGTTTCCAGCATCTGCAGACTCTCCAACACCATTTCCAGCCTAATATAAATTCCCTTCAGTTCGGGTCCTTCAGCCACTATTCCATCTGGAAGATTGCTCGTGTCTTCCCCAGTGAAGACAGATTGAAAGTACCAATTCAACTTTTCTGCCATTTCTTTGTTCCCTGTAATAAATTCACCCGTTTCTGTGTTCATGGGCCCAATTTTAGTCCTAACCATTGTTTTTTTTTCTTTTCACATCCCTAAAAAAGCCTTTACTATCCTCCTTTATATTTTTGGCCAGTTTACCTTCATACCTTATTTTTTCTTTGTGTATTATCTTTTTAGTTATCCTGTTATTCTTTAAAAGCTTCTCAGTCCTCCGATTTCCCACTCATCTTTGCTGTGTTATACTTTTTTCCCTTTTGTCTTTATATGGTCCTTAACTTCCCTCGTCAGCCATGGCCAGCCCTGCCTCCACTTAGGATCTTTCTTCTTTTTTGGAATGAACTGATCCTACATCTTCTGCATTGTACCCAGAAATACCTGCCATTATTATTCCACTGTCATCCATGCTAGGGTATTGCACCATTAAACTTTGGCCAGCTCCTCCCTCATAGCTCTATAGTTCCCCTTATTCAACTGAAATATTGTCACTTCCGATTCTACCCTCTCCCTTTCAAATTGCAGAGTAAAGCTTATTGTATCGTGGTCACTACCTCCTAATAGCTCCTTTAATTCGAGGTCCCTGATTAAATCTGGCTCTTTGCACAACACCAGATCCAGAATTGCTTTCTCCCTGCTAGGCTCCAGCACAAGTTGTTCTAAGAATCCATTACGGAGGCACTCCACAAACCCCCTTTCTTGGGGTCCAGTACCATCCTGATTCTCCCAGTCTACCTGCATGTTGTAATCCCCTATAACATCTGGAGTAATATCTTTGAGAGAAGCTAATTTTAGCTCCTTTTTCACCTTACACACTACATCCAGGCTACTGTTTGGGGGCCTGTAGATAACTCCCAAGAGGGTCTTTCTACCTTTAGAATTTCTCAGCTCTATCCATACTGACTCGACATCCCCCAATTCTGGGTCCCACCGTGGAATGGACTGAATATCATTCCTTACCAACATGGCTACCCCACCCCCTCTGCCAGTCAGTCTCTCCTTACGATAGCATGTATAGTGTTGAATATTCATTTCCCAGGCCATGTCCACTTGAAGTCACGTCTCAGTTATCCCCACAACATTGTAACTGCCAATTTCCAAATAAGCCTCAAGCTCATCCACCTTCTTTCTAATGCTTTGTGCATTCATATATAATATTTTTAATTTGTTACTCCCCTCACCCTTCCTATCAATCCCTATTTCACTTGACCTTACGGCATGATCCGTTTTTGAGTTTTTTGCTCCATTGATTCCATTTTCTTACTTGACTTCTCTTGTTCTAGCTTTCCCTTTAGCCTCCTTCTTAAACTTCCAGTTTTTCCCCTCCACCCTGCTATTTAGTGGCAAACCTACCTGCCAGAATGCTGGTCCCCCACCTATTAAGGTGCAACCCGTCCCTCTTGTATAATTTATCCTTACTGCTGAACATACCCCACTGATCCAAGATCCTTGCTTCCTGCACCAGTTCCCCAGCCACACATTCAAGTCCATTATCTCCCTGTTCCTGTCCTCTCCAACCTGAGGAACTGGAAGCAAACTGGATATAACCACCGTGGATGTCCTGCTTTTCAGTCTTCTTCCGAGTTCTCCAAAGTCCCGCTGTAGAATGTCTCTCCTGTTCTTTCCACAGTCACAGAGTGGATTGAGTCAGGCTCATATTGAGCTCCATTTCCAGAGAAATATGTTCAAACCAAAAGTCAAACATCACCAAGGAAATGGAAGTTTATATTTTTTATCTATATTCTCAATGTATGCCACCCAGTTTCAATCAATTTGAATGAATCCTCATCCAAAATATACATTGCATTAAATCTAAACATAGAACAGTACGATACAGGAATGGGTCCTTCAGCTCATGATGTTGTGCCGAACATGGCGCCAAATGAAATTTAATCCCTTCAGCCTGCCCGTGGTCCCTATCCCTCCATTTCTTGCATGTTAATTTGCTCTTTTAAAAGTCCATTCAATACCTTTATCGTAACTGAGTCCATCACCACCCCTGGCAGTGCGTGCCACTCCTACCAATCACCACATTAAAAAAAACACCTTGGGTCTCCTTTGAACTTACCCCTTATATGTATGCCTCTTAGTTTTAGACATTTCAACTCTTGGAAAAAGATTCTGACCATCAGCTTTAACCATGCATATTATAATTTTATAGACTTCTGCATGTTGGTTTGTTCACTGAGCTGGAAGGTTTGTTTTCAGACATTTTGTCACCATACTAGTGTTAGGTAGAAGTAGCACTAAGGCTAATGTGAGATAGAAGTAACACTAAGGCTCCTCAGTTTGGTGAAGGGACGCCAGTGGGCCCCAGAGGGGGAAACAGACGCGAGGTCTGTGGAAAATAACTGAACCAGTGGAAAAGTACTGAAAGAGCAGTAAAACTCGAAAAAACGGAACAAAGGGGCCATCTGGCACGTAGCAAGTTGAGCTAACTGATAGCCGAATAAGGCATGCTAGAGCACTGATAAGAGACTGGGACCAATGACAGACCATAGAACCGAACATTACCAAATAAGGGAACGGTGCAGAAACAATGGGGGTATAAAGATAGACAACTTAGAACAATAGATTAGAACGCACCTTCTCCAGCAAGCCTAATAACTTGCTGTAACTCGATTCTCTCTCGAATAAAAGCGGTCTGTTTCTTAGAATCTGACTCGGTGTCTCATTCCTCCGAAACGAACATGGGGACGGTAGAACCGTCCTAACAGATGGTGACCCCGGCCGTGCGGAGGTAATGGAGACACGCTTGTTGGCAGGGATTGAGAGCCGCCGGGCGGCCGGCCATTCTGAATTGGGCCCGGGGATGCCCTTTGCATAAAGGTCTCCAGTAGACATTGACCACTCTAAATTAGTAGTTTGTTCCGACGTCTCGAATATTCTTGCCAACCGAAATTACAGACGTGAGTAGACGACAGAGAATCGCTTTGTTTTAAGTACGAGTCCTTTAGGTGTGTTGGTGCATCTCGGGAAAGCCGGAGGTATTGGAGACGGTGAGTTTTTTTTTATTTGTTGATTTTTATCGTCAGAAGAGTGAATCCTCTAGGTGTGCGTTGAAACAACCCTGCAATTCCAAAAGTCCTGGAGACGGTGAGTGTTATATGTTTGGTCTCTTATCGTTAGAGAAGCGAATCCTCTAGGTGTGCGTTGAAACAGCCCTGCAATTTGAAAGTCCTAGAGTGGATGAATTCTCCAGGTGTGCGTTGAAACATCCCTGCAAGTTCAAATTCCTGGAGATGGTGAGGCATATGTTTTTTTTGGTCTCCTATCGTTAGACAAGTGAACCGTCTAGGTGTGCGTTGAAACATCACTGCAATCCCAAAGTCCTGGAATCGGTGAGTAGTATATTTTTTTCTCTTTCTCTCCTGACGATAAGTTGGTGATTTCTCCAGGTGTGCGTGGAAACAACTTTGCAATTTCAAAGTCCTGGAGGTAGGAGGTAGGGTGATTGTGTCTTACGGACCTCTGTTTAGGTGTGGCTTTAGTATATCCCTGCCGCACGGCTCCCGGAACGGGAGTTTGGTCGTAGGCTAGTATAGGACGCGGGTACTGGGGTTACGGGAGTATAGGCCCACGTGCTGACGGACTTGGGGACTTGGAAGCTTCCACTGCGCCGACAAAATAACGGACATAACGGCACGAGAGGACAGCGTATTACCTAACGGGACGGTTAGAACGGGTGGTTGACGGGATTTGTTACGACGGCCCGAGACCTTTGAGACTGACACAGATGTCGATTGAGAGGTTTAATTACGGGCCCCCTAAACTGGTGGCTATGCGAACGCGGCACCCGGGAGTTCCGTGGTGGCGCCTCAGTCTATCTACGAATTCGGCGCTGACAAAGGAGCTACTCCTTGATTGCGTGACATTAGAGAAGTCAAATGTCCTACAGATCTTGGAACGCGCTCCATCACAAGGAACAGAGATTTTGGAGAAGCTGGCGGCGACGCTCAGCGACCCTTCGGTAATGGTTAGGACCCTGGAGTCCTTGTGTGATCACCCCCGGAGTGTAGCTCGGCAGCGGGTTGAGCTGGGAGAACCACCAAGGGAGGGGGGTGGTATCCGTGCCCCATGGAAATCTCACTTTCTCGTTACTTTCCATCCGCTCTGGGAGAGGGAGAAATGGGGGGAGGAAAGCATTGGGCCGGTGGGCGGAACGGAAGGGGGCCCCTCTTTGTCCTCCGTGAGCCTCGTGGGCATGGCTCACCCAGCACAGGAATGTGCCGCCTTGACGGCGCTGGCTGCGGCCCTCTCATTTCCGCCTGAGGCGGACGTAGGTATGGTCACGCCAGCGCCTGTTGCGCCGGTCCTCCGGGCTGAGGATTCTAACACGGGGGAAGTGATAAGGTCCATTCAGGACCTCATCGAGCAGAATAACACGGCTAAGGAAGGGAAGAAGAAAACGTGTCAGCGCTAAGAAAGGCGATTGCGGACTGGAGGGTAAAGGGGTGGTTCCCAGAGGATAGCAGAGGTTTCCTGACGGAGTCCGAACTAGAGATATTACGGACTCAAGTCAATGACGAGGCTGCCGCTAGTACGAGAGCAGCGCAGAAAAGGCTTTTTAGGAAGGACGAGGCGTTAAGGAAAAATGCTAATACCGCCGTGTACTTCAAGGAATTCCTCATCAGATTCGGACACAGGATTCTGAAGTCGGGAGTGGGGAAGGGGAATCACTTGGGCTGGGAGTTGATCCATACCCAGCCTTATTACCCAGCACCATCCACATGTATGGCACCAAACCTGGGGGCAGACGGGGGAAAACCTGGTGTGGTGGCACCGGGGAAGCCAGTAGCACCGCCGCCGTACTCAACGTCGCCCACGGCTCCCCTGGGGCTCAAGGGGAGTGCGACAGTGCAGGCGCCAGTCGTTGGGGTAATAGGGGGAAGGGTGGAAATAGAGGATCCCGGTAGGGAGTTGGTGGCAGACCAGCTCAACACCCAAAGAGACCAAATTGACAAGTTGCAGGTGGCAGTGAATGATTTGTGGAGGAGGCGTATGGATGATGATGTGGCAGCGTTGCGAGGGAAACTAGCAGAGAGGGGAGGTAAACTAGATGAGGAGTTGCAGGCGAGGGATGATGCCTCATGCAGTGAGACTATTCGGGCTCCCCTGCCAGATAAGATAGGAGGGCGACATACAAGGTTGTCTCTCCTTAAGCACCAGATGGACAGTGTTGAGACACCGCATAGACGTGCTGAATCCCCGAGCACGACATGCGACAGTGATGATGAAGGATGTACTGGTGGTCACAGGCAGGGACATAAGGGCAAACTACACTTGTTCAGCCAATAAGGGGGCGTATGACGTTAAGATCAAGAAAGAGTCTGGATGGGAATGGGACTATGGGTACGCCCAGCCAGCCATGCCCCTGCTCACCATGAGCTGAGGGGGCACTAAATACATTCCGTGGGCTAGGACGGATCTGGAGGCGCTAGTGAAAAAACTTCCCCCGATAGATAATGGTGCCTCTGCGTGGATAAAGGTGTTTGAATTGGAGACTTGTCACGAGAAATTGGCACTAGCCGACTTTCGGACTATCATGGTACGCATACGGGTGCGGGAGCTCTAACGAGGGCACAGAAAGCCGCCAAATGCGGAAGCCTGTGTGAGACCACGCCGTTTGACCCTTACAGGAATAGAATCTATGAATCACTAAGAGAAACCTATCCTACAAGGTTTTCCCTAGACGCACTGTCTAGTTTAGACCTCAAGGATAGTGAGGACACTCATGAGTACATAAAACGAGCCTGGGACTTGTGGGAAGAGGGGATGGGAGAAAGGCCTGACAGCTCCCCACTGGCCACTGCTCACTTTCGGAGGGGGGTGCTAAATGGGTTGCCCCAGCCCTTGAGGGGGAAGGTGCAAGATCATGTCGCGGACTTTGACTCCCTACCGTCCGACCAGTGGACAAAACAACTAGTACACCACATCAGGCGCTATAGGGCGTCTGAGAAGATGAAGACGGAGGCTTCGTCCTCTAAGACATCGGCGGAGGCGATAGAGCAGTTAGGTAAGGTAGTCGAACAGGTTACCGCACAGACTACGGTGCAGGTGGAACAGTTCAGTAAGATTCTGGAACAGGTAGCGGCGAAATCCGCAGCGCATGATTTGGTAAAGCCGGAGGTGATGCCGCAAATGTATGCAACGGCCCCAGGTAGAAGAGGGACTCGGAACACTGCCCCGCGATACCCTCGACCATACTACGGGCAAGGTCCCCAGGCATGCTGGGTTTGTGGGGAAGTTGGGCATTTCGCCAGGGACTGCCCAGATGCCGGGTGGGAAGAACAGGGGTCCAGAAATGGATATGGAAAAGCTGGCCGTGTGAGACCTTGGGAAGGGAGAGAAGACAGGACAGGCCCGCAGGGTAGGGATTTTGTCGGTAGAAGGGGACAGCAGAACCCAGGGGGACGAAAAGGAGGGTGGAGGTCGGTGGCAGATCCAGTGCAGGGATTCGTAGATGGGATGTGCCCGGGGACGGAGGAAGACTGGGGGGAGGATTCCCCAAACCAGTATTGACGGGGCCCTGAGGAGCCCTGCAGTCTCCAGGGAGCTGAGATTATACCATCTCATATGCCCCCCATGATCCGAGTGCGACTCTGTGGTGAGGAGTGCTTGTTCATGGACACAGGGGCATTTGCGTCAACTATTTCTAGGCTCCCCAAGAATCTTGCCTTGTCTGAGAAAAGTTTGGAGACTGTGGGCTTCTCATGGAAAGTTGAGAGACAAGTTTACACGAGGCCCGTGACAATTACGATAGGGGATCAGACTATAACTATTCCGTTACTTTATGCTCCACATTGTCCAGTAAATCTATTGGCCAGAGATGCCCTCACCCGCCTGGGTGCCCGCATACATTGCTCTGAGGAGGGACTCTGTCTGCTTTGGCCGGGGGACGCCTCCCCCGAGGGGGGCCAGTTTGTTTTTAACCCAACCCAGACAGAGTCAGGAACACAGGAGGTGGAGGTTTATTGGATTAGACTGCTGTACCCCCTTCCGGACCAGGGCATACAGGCTGAATTCGAGGACTGGCTACCCAAAATCCCCGACTCACAGACTTACCGCCCCCCATGGGACCCCTGGCATGTGACCCTTAATTACGCCCCAGTACAGGACCGGTACATGGCCCACGTGAATGACACTAACACCACAATAGAAATCGTGGGGCTGGTGGCGGGTCTGGAAGGCATTGCGGGAGTTGTCCGTTTGTCTAGTGAACAGGAGGAGTGGTTCTGTTTGGGTGAGGAGATAGCCCCGCACATTACGCTGGCCATTGCCCCTGGGTGCGAGGCTCGAAACCTGGGTCCCATGGTAAGGGAGGCCATGCGGTGTGAGTATGTTCCGGTTGGAGAGGAGGACGGAACGGAGGTCTCCTCAGACGGACGCTTTCAGAGGAAAACCTTCAGGGTAACGGAGATGGCGAGGTATGAGAAATCAGAACTAGAGAGAACAGTCTTGCTAGATACTGCTGACCATGGTGATGCAGCTAATCTGATGGGGGGGGTCGATCGCAAGCTTTGGACAACACACCCCTTCGACACGGGTAAACTGAACGGGGTGGTGGAACTATCGCTGAAACCCGGTAATAGCGGAAGTATCTGGGTGCCGCAATACCCACTGTCAGAAGAACAAATTGAAGGTATTAGACCGACGGTGGAAGGATTACTACAGGTGGGGGTATTGAGGAAGATCCATGGGGGAGGGTGGAATATGCCCATACTCCCAACCCCCAAGGGGATGGGGAAGGGGTGGCGCATGGTCCACGACCTACGGCGCATTAATGAGGCAACGGAAACCCTTAACTTAAAGGTACCGGACCCATATGTAGCTCTACAGGCATTGAGCCCTGATCTACAGTTTTACTCTGTCAGAGACTTGACGAACGCCTTTTTCTGTCTGCCACTCCATCCGGACTGTCAACCATGGTTTGCTTTCACGTACGAAGGACAAAGGTACACTTACAACCGTATGCACAGGGGTACAAGGACTCGCCTGGACTGTTTAGCGCTGCACTCCTCCCAATTCTGGAGACTGTTAGGCTACCCCAGGCCACTGTCATTGTGCAGTATGTGGACGACCTGCTCGTGGGAAGCGTAACTGATAAACATAATTTGGAGACAGTGCGAGACCTCCTGGGGGTGTTGTTGCAGGCGGGGTTTAAGGTTAAAAAGGAAAAATGCCAAATAGCAAGGAGATCGGTTACCTTTATGGGGAGGATCATCGGGAAAGGTGGAACGACGCTGTCCCATGCCCATCGGGAAGCCATCCTGTCCTACAGGACCCCAATCACTGTACAGGACATGATGGCATTCCCCGTACCTACATCCCCGATTTCGTTGGGCTTACTGGGCCCCTTAGAGAGATGATAACGGAAGTGGGGGCCAAGAAACTAAAGAGTCCTCTTAGATGGTCCATGGACCGGGAGAAGGTGTTTAGAGAGGTCACACAGGCACTGGGTGAGGTGGCAAGTTTAGCGCACCCAGATTACAACAAGGAGTTTCATCTAGACATCGCCGAGAAGGACGGCGTGAGTAATGCTGTCCTGTACCAAAAAGACAGAGGAGGGAGGAAAGTCCTTTGTTACTATAGTTGCAAACTGGATCCTATCGAGAGGGGGCTCCCGGGGTGCGCGTGCTTTGCTGCAGCGGTAGCTATGGCAGTCAGGAATACCGCACATCTGGTCTTGTGTCACCCTCTGTCCATTCACACAGACCACAGCATCAGTGCCTTCATTGCCTCGAACTCGCTTAGTTTCTCTACCAGTCGCCAAGTAAAGATTGAGACCTCCCTCCTGGCCCCGCACATATCGTTCCATCCATTTAAAGGGGAGGGCAGGAATATGGCAGCGGGGGTAAACGGTGGCCTCCTCCCTCCTCACGATTGCGTAGCACAAGTGGCGGAGGAAAAGAGACTGCGGAGGGGACTCCACACTGAGCCGATTCCTGAACCTGAATGGTCATTGTTCACTGACGGGAGTAGTAACCGCGGGGTAGACGGAACCGTTCAGGCTTCTTACGCAGTGGTCCGGGCAGAAGGAGGTGGCTATGTGACAATGGAGGCAGAGGAATTATGCCAGCCGGCCTCGGCCCAACTAGCAGAGATTGCAGGGTTAACCAGAGCACTAGAACTAAGTGCCGGGATGACAGTAAACATTTACACCGATTCTGGATATGCTTGGAGTGCGGTGCATGTTGAGGGAACGTCCTGGGTGCGTAGGGGTTTCCAGACCACGGCAGGGAAGCCAGTAAAACACGAGGGCTAGCCTACGACGGCTCCTCAGAGCCGTGCACATGCCGAAGGAGGTAGCAGTCATCAAGGTCCAGGGACACTCAGGGCCAGACACTGAGGAGGGAAGGGGCAACTCGGCAGCGGACGAGGCAGCGAAGAGGGTCATCCAGGCGATGAACCTCAGGTCTGGTAGGGACACACAGGGGGAGACAGAGGAGGTGTCAGCGGGAGGCTGGGAGGACGAACACACCTCGCTGCCCGGCGATGGGCGCGACGTAGGTAGCCCAGTTAGCCGGGACGATGCCATCATGCACCTTATAGAACTGCAGAGTCGGGCAAGTGAGGTGGAGAAAAGAGAATGGGAGACGGGTGGGGCAGTAGCACAGACAATTAATGTAGGGGAGAAACAGCATCAACTTTGGAGATCAGCTGGGGGGGAGGTGGTAGCGCCCCGCTCCCTCTTGCCAGCGCTGTTCGCTGAACTGCATGGGCCTACATATGTTGGGGTTCAGACGATTCTGAAAGCTGTCCGTGATCATTGGTGGGCCCCCAAGCTGCGGGGACGACTGGAAAACATGAGGGCAGAGTGTAAGATCTGTAATGAACATAATGCGAGGAGGACCCTTCCTCACCCCATCCTCGTTTTCCCAACTCCTTTCGGTCCATGGCAGGAAATCTGCACGGATTTCACGGACATGGGAACTAAGTGGCGCACGACTGAACATTATAGGTTCCTATTGGTTATTGTAGATCGATTTTCAAGGTGGGTAGAAGCCACGCCAACGAAAAAGGAGGATGGGGAGGTCGTGGCCAACTGGTTACGTAACGAATTGATCCCCAGGCATGGGGTTCCCCGAGTCATTTGTACAGATAATGGAACTCACTTTAAAAATGAACACCTGGCCCGGGTGGAGGCGGCCCTAGGTATAAACCACAGGTTCGGTAGCGTGTATCACCCCGAGAGCCAGGGATTTGTGGAAAGGGCAAACAGAACTCTGAAAGATAAAATAGCAAAAGTCCTGGCTGGGACCCATATGACCTGGGTACAAGCACTGCCCCTGGCCCTAATGTCCATGCGCCAGGAGAAGTGCGGGGACACTTTCCTTTCCCCTCACGAGATATTGACCGGTAGACCCATGCCAGGACCCCGCTTATCACCCCGGTGGGAGAACATATGGGACTTCATGAATCAGGACATGGCCCAGTACATGCAGGTCTTACACGAGATGGTTAAGCTAGTCAGGCAACAGGTGCTCGATGCTCGGGAAGGGGTGGCCGGATCAACGGTGCCGCTATCGGTAGGAGAGGAAGTTTACCTGCGGCACCCAGGCAGGACTTTTTGGAGTGAGCAGAGGTGGCAAGGGCCATTCCGAGTCACCGAAGTGGCCAACAATACCCTTAGGGTGGACAGGGAGGGGGACAATAACTGGCACCATTTTTCGCACTGTTCCAGATCTCCAAATGGACTATCACTGGCGGAGGGCACTCCCGGAGAGGAGACGGAGAGTGGTGCTGATGATCTCTGAACCAAGGTGGACTGGCCAGCTCCTCATAGGGTTGGGTCTGTGCTTTGCGGTACGACCCTCCGTGCAGGTAACAAAGGATCCATGTGGGGCAAAGGTAATATTGGATGCGGACCCCGGAATAAAGCAAACCTTTCAGTTCGACCTCTGTGATGTGATAGACTGTGGTGGGGGTGCTGAAGGGGCATGGACTGGCTACGACGTGTATATGTGCCCCTGCTCATGTCACCCGGCCCTCTCTGATACATGTGCGGGATATCCACAAAACCTGGGCCATGTTGGGGAAGGCCACCCGTGTTATACTTGGGATGACGTTTGGTGGGGGCAAACACATACCAGCACCCCGAAGCGAACGGAGTATCGGGATTTTCAACGGAAACTGTCCTTGAGGAGGGGACAGATCTCGGCAGCACAAAGGAGAAAGAACCCCTTGCTCCTCCGGACCGAGGCCGGACTCTCTAATCCCCTATATATGACCGGGTGGTCTAGTAAAACCTGCAGGTATTGGGATGGTCAGAGTCGGCATGGTAACCCGCTCAGGACCATGTACTGGGACCCAGAAAGGACCAAGGTACTGTATCTAGCTATAGGGGTTGCCGTCTCCGGGAAGGACTCAGTGGGGTACATAAGAATCAATCTGGGAAACACCAATGCGGCTCGACCACGGGCCAAGCCAGATGTTGTCCAAACTTTTGAAACAGATAAGCTAGTCGACCCCCGGAGCCGGCTTGCTCTTGCCACAGGGTACACGGAGGCGAACGCCTGGATTGACCGGATCATCCAGTTTTCGCAGCAGGCAGAGCAAGAAAACTGTTGGGTGTGCGCGAAAGGGAGACCGGGACTGATTATGAGTAGGACCCCGTTCGAGGAAGGACACATGGATTGTGCTGTTGAGTTAATGTCCAAGACCAACCCCACAGTGAAATGCAGATCCTGGGAACAGTATTTTCCAATGGCCCCGCCGACCGTTACCCCACCCGACTTTGTTGTCCTCCCATTGCTAAACTACACTTGCTTCACCAACCCCCGGTCACTTGCCCGGGGATACAGGGTCGGTTCGGTGGATGTATCTAGTTGTAACAGGAGCTGGGAGCTCACCAAAGACGGGGCTGCCAAGTTAACCGTGAGTCGAGCGGACCTGTGGTGGTATTGTGGGGGTAAGACCCTGTACAATTGGCTTCCTCTGAATTGGGAAGGGAGTTGCGTCCTCGTGACCCTGAATGCTCCGCTTTTCTTGTCACCAAGAGCCCCCGGGGATTACACTCTCCGGAAACCGCCCCGGGGACTCGATGCCTACGTTCGGTATAGGCGAGCCGTTAGTGGTCCCAATACCTGGATTAATCTAGCTACAGGTATAGTGGATTTAAAAAATCCGCATGGGGTCTGGATCGACGCCATCGGTCAGGCTAGGAACATTCCCGATGAATATAAACTGGCCGATGAGATAGCCTCCAGTTTTGAGAGCTTCCCCCTGTTCGCAGCTATCTTCCCTATCACGACTAATAAAAATGTGAACAGAATCAATCTCATCCACCACAATGTTCAGAGGCTGGCCAACTTAACTGTGGATGCAGTGGACGCGATCCACGAACAGCTCGCTCAGACCTCGCTGATGGCCTTACAGAATAGGCAGGCCTTGGATATGCTCTTAGCAGAGAAAGGAGGGGTCTGCGCTATGTTTGGCGAAATGTGTTGTACTTCAATAGCAAACAGTACGGGCCCGGATGGGAAACTCACTAGAACGCTAAGGAAACTGCGTGTTCTGGCCGCTGAACTGAAGCTGCAGTCAGGGGTCAGTAATCCTGTTATAGATTGGTTGAGTAAAACATTCGGGAAGTGGGGAAGTATGTTAGGACAGTTAGCCCTGGGCCTGAGCATTTCTGTTGCTATTTTTATTATTTGTGGCTGCTGTTGTATCCCCTGTCTCAGGACCCTTATGACCCGGACTATCGACCGAGCCCTTACAGACAAGGACGACCACCTCTCTTCGCCCCCGTCTTACCAAGCTGTGCAGCAGGAATGCGCGGGCGCTCCCTGTGCGACAGTGAGCATGGCCGGATTTGAGATGGAGGGGGACCTCCCACCCCCTTGTTACGACTTTTGAGTGCTTATGTCTATTATGTATTATTTCACTGCTTCTCGTGCCTTAACGATTGTATGCAAACTGGAGAGGCGCATAGAGTAGGGATTTTGCGGCGCGGAATGCTTTGTGTAGTTGTATGCTGCTTAGGGACTCCTTTCCACTATAACTGTGTCTCCATAGAGTCAGACAAGCCGGGTCACGTCAAGTGGTCGGTCTTGCAAATGAGTGATGGAGAGGCACTCACCGACCCACCAGGCCCTGACTGCTGCGTGCGATTTGCTGTATTTGTGGCCTCTCTGAGGCCAAGAGGGGGAATGTTAGGTAGAAGTAGCACTAAGGCTAATGTGAGATAGAAGTAACACTAAGGCTAATGTGAGATAGAAGTAACACGAAGGCTCCTCAGTTTGGTGAAGGGACGCCAGTGGGCCCCAGAGGGGGAAACAGACACGAGGTCTGTGAAAAATAACTGAACCAGTGGAAAAGTACTGAAAGAGCAGTAAAACTCGAAAAAATGGAACAAAGGGGCCATCTGGCACGTAGCAAGTTGAGCTAACTGATAGCCGAATAAGGCATGCTAGAGCACTGATAAGAGACTGGGACCAATGACAGACCATAGAACCGAACATTACCAAATAAGGGAACGGTGCAGAAACAATGGGGGTATAAAGATAGACAACTTAGAACAATAGATTAGAACGCGCCTTCTCCAGCAAGCCTAATAACTTGCTGTAACTCGATTCTCTCTCGAATAAAAGTGGTCTGTTTCTTAGAATCTGACTCGGTGTCTCATTCTTCCGAAACGAACACTGGGACGGTAGAACCGTCCTAACACTAGGTAACATCATCAGTGACCTTTAGGATAAAGCACTGGTGGTATGTGTGTGTTTAGGGTTCCTTGGGTTGGTGATGTCATTTTCTGTGGTGATGTCATTTAGTGTTTGTTTTCTCTGGGGTGGTAAATGGAATTCAAGTCAATGTGTTTGTTTTTAGATTTCCGTTTGGAATACCATACTTCTCAGCATTCTTGTGCATGTTTCTGTTTGGCCTTTCCGAGGATGGATGTGTTGTCCCAGTCGAAGTGATGTCCTTCCTCATCTGTATGTAAGGATACTAGTGAGAGTGGGTCATGTCTTTTTGTGGCTAGTTGATGTTAATGTATCTCAGTGGCTAGTTTTCTGCCTGTTTGTCCAATGTAGTGGACTCATAAATAGAAAGTGGGCCAGACCACCAGTGCTTCATCCGGAGGCTCACTGATGATGGTACCTAGTATGGTGGCAAAATATCTGAAAAAGAACCTTCCAGCTCAGCGAGCAAAGCTACATCCAGAACCTCAACCAGAGCTACAACTCCTTTCAAAATTTTACAGACTTCTATTAAGTCTGCCCACAGTCTCTGCTGCTCAGAAGAAAACTATTTGGGTTTTTCTAGCTTCTCTTTATAGCTCATACCCGCTAGACAACATTCTGGCAAACCTCTTCTGCACCCTCTCTAAATCCCCCACGTCCTTCCTAGAATGTGGCAACCACAACTGAAAGGTTGCAGTTTAGAATCAAGGAATCCCAAAGGCTGTCCCCGTCCGACGCCAATTCAAAAACAGCAGCCCACAAAACGCTTCCCATACACTGTCATCTCTATCTTTAAATCCTTACTAAGGAGTTGGGACCCATTTTTATGGGGAAATGAGTCTTCAGAGGAAGCATTTTTTTAATGGTGAGATATATAGGATGACACTTCCTGTCAAAACAGTTTAGGGCTGGGCTAAAGGGGGCTCTATGGATAGTGATGCCAGGCGGTGGCTTTTGCGGCCCAAACATTGTGTTCGGTAGGGTGTGAAGAAATATCTTGGAGGAAAGATATTCCCTTTTAAACTCTACATCTGGGCATTCTACTTAGGCTGCAAGCATCAATTTTTATAACTTGTGGTAATTCCGAAACAGAAATCATTAACACAACATCTAAAAAAGATATATGAGCTAAACTCAGAAATAACAGGAATAGCAGCATAATTCTGACTAGTGCTAAGAACTTAAACATTAAAATAAAGTACAAAACAAGGTTAACATACAATTCTGAAGAAACAGTCCCCGCACTCACGTCACCATAGTATAATCAGTTAATCAAAGTCTGTTCAGTCTGAGTTTCAGTGGGTCACGTGTTGATTCGGCTGTCCAGACTCCTTTCTTAACTGGAGAGGTGACTGGCCATTTGCCAGCCTTTCTCCGCCGTTAGTGGTGAGGAGTACTAGGAACGGGCCGTCCCACACAAGTTCGAGAGTTAACTGTTGTCAATGTTTGATCAAAACCCCTTCACCGGGTTTAATAGTGTGCACAGCGAAATCCAGAGGTGGTGTCTGAGTCAACAGTCCCTGGTGAAGTAAACGAGAAACAGCGAAGCCCAGGGCCTCAACATATTTACAGATACACATATCTCGTGACTCAAGCTCTAGGTGATAAACACTCAAACATTCATGCACTAACGAACAGATGACTTTCAGCCAGAAACACAACAAAATGTTATAGCTTCCGTTCTCTCTCTGTAGGTCCTCACACACAGCCAGTCTCTCTCTCTCTCTCATACGGTGTTGGTCTCTCTGGGAGTCTGGAGAGCCGAATCAACACGTGACCCACTATAACTATGTCATGAAAAGAGCTTTCATTGTATTTTGACCTCTGTGTCTGTCCAAGGCCAGTCTATTTTCCCAAGCCATACGACTGGTGGCATCCAGTTATTCGGCCAAACCCTTTACTGCATCTCTAGTATGGTTAATAAACCGTGCTTGGTTATAATAAATGTAGTTTATCCAATCCACATTCTTATTAATAGTAACCCACCAGAATAGGGATGATTCAAAGCCTGCTGAAGTCTGGTTACGAGCTTTGAACTCATCAGGCACCCCCCCTAGGGACCCCCATTGAATCAAGGTAAATCCTTTCATCAACAGAAGTGGGTAGCAGTGATCTCTTATCTCTTCCTTTTCTCCCAACTAACTGTTCTCTTTCAAATGCCAAGGTGAATGGTATTGCCAATTGTACAATTGCACATATCCCCTTCCAATCAGGGGGCAGGGTAGGTCTCAGTATTTTCCCTCCATAATACCACCACAGATCCGCTCGGGGAACGTTTAAAGATGAGTAATTTCTTCCTTCCACTGCTTCAGTAACATTTTTAATCACCGAACACAATCTCAGCTCCCCCAAATCAATAGATCCACCCTGTCTATAAACACACGATGTGTGATTCCCAACAGCGGCAGAAAACACAGGGGGAGCTTGCCTCTTATGTCCTTTTAAGGAAGAGAACATCAAAGACAAAGAGGCACAATTCGGATTTTTCCATGCAGTCTCATCTTGATATAGGGCTATCATGCATTCCATGCCCTGTTTGTTTCGCTCCCACCCGAGCGGAAAGGGAACTACCTGAGACACTGTCCTACCGGAGGCACATGCATAGCAATTGCTTTTGTTCAGACTTTTTACAGTATATTTAACCCATTCAATCCAGGCATTTGTTTATCCATATCCTGTTTCTATTTCAAGAGTCTGTCTCAGGTCTTTAACCTCTATAATCTGCAGTGACTTTGGATCAGTGTAAGGGGTTAAAGGTTGCAGTTTAGAATCAAGGAATCCCAAAGGCTGTCCCAGTCTGACGCCAATTCAAAAATAGCAGCCCACAAAACGCTTCCCATACGCTGTCATCTCTATCTTCAAATCTTTACTAAGGAGTTGGGACCCATTTTTATGGGGAAATGAGTCCTCAGAGGAAGCATTTTTAATGGTGAGATATATATAGGATGACACTTCCTGTCAAAATAGTTTAGGGCTGGGCTAAAGGGTTTTCTATGGATAGTGATGCTAGGCGGTGGCTTTTGCGGTTCGGTAGGGTGTGAAGAAATATCTTGGAGGAAAGATATTTCCTTTGAAACTCTACATCTGGGCATTCTACTTAGGCTGCAAGCATCAATTTTTATAACTTGTGGAAATTCCGAAACAGAAATCATTAACACAACATCTGAAAAAGATATATGAGCAAAACTCAGAAGTAACAGGAATAGCAGCATAATTCTGACTAGTGCTAAGAACTTAAACAATATATCAAAGCACAAAACAAGATTAACATACAATTCTGAAGAAACAGTCCCCTCACTCACGTCGCCATAGTATAGTCAGTTAATCAAAGTCTGTTCAGTCTGAGTTATAGTGGGTCACGTGTTGATTCGGCTGTCCAGACTCCTTTCTTAACTGGAGAGGTGACTGGCCATTTGCCAGATTTTCTCCGCCGTTCAATGGTGAGGAGTACTAGGAACGGGCCGTCCCACACAAGTTCAAGAGTTAACTGTTGTCAATGTTTGATCAAAACCCCTTCACCAGGTTCAATAGTGTGCACAGCGAAATCCAGAGGTGGTGTCTGAGTCAGGAATCCCTGGTGGAGTAAACGAGAAACAGCGAAGCCCAGGGTCTCAACATATTTACAGATGCACATATCTCATGACTCAAGCTCTAGGTGATAAACACTCAAACATTCATGCACTAACGAACAGATGACTTTCAGCCAGAAACTCAACAAAATGTAATAGCTTCCGTTCTCTCTCTCTCTCTCATACGGTGTTGGTCTCTCTGTCTATGTCTGCCTGTCACTGTATTCTGTGTCTGGGAACTGTTCAGCGTCGGTTGTCAGTAACATCAATGCAGCCCTACGCGCCGTATAGCCCCCACGAACAATCTCAGAGCAATACAGTCTACTTACTGTCTCAACGTCCTGAAACTCACTCTCAAGTTACCCATATTAATTCGCATCTACCCTCAGAGTTTCTGTTCCCCCCTGCCTTATCAGCAGCCTATTTCTTTGTACATCTGTTCCGGAGCCACTGCTCCCCTGCCTCACTGGCAGCCTATCTCTCTGTGTAACTGGGTACATTTGCCCCTGGAGCCCCTGCTCCCCTGCCTCATTTTCCTGAAGGTGGATACCACCCCTCATGTCGTGTGAATTTGGAATTGTTCTAACTTATTACTACCTTGCACTCAATCTCATGAATGGTCCTCCTTTCCAAAGGAAGTCAGCCGGATTTGAACATGCACCCACCTCTATCTTAAGGTCCTCTCTATCTAAGAGCACTGCCTCATATTTCAGGATTCGGGAGTCTGTGAGCCATCGTCCCGCTTTTTGATTCAGAATAGTGCGGACTTGGTGAGGAGTAACCACAGTCAGTGGTGCTCCAAACGTCAGTTTCTGGCTTTCTTCCACTAGCTTAGCAGTGGCTGCTACTGCTTGTAGCATAATTATCTATCCAGAGTCTGCAATAACCCAGCAAACCCAGGAACTTTCGGAGTTCCCTCTTAGTTCGGGGTAGTCCTAATTTTACAATTCCCTTTACTCTTTCAGGGCTTATTCTCTTCTGCCCTTGACTGATCAAATGCTCTAAATATCTTACTTCCCGTTCCACATACTGTAGTTTGTTCTGACTAACTCGCAATCCCTTCACTGCAAGGTAGTTTAATAAATCATTGGTTCCCTGCTGTGTGTCAGTTTGGGTGGGACCGGACAACAGGAGGTCGTCCACATACTGAATTAACTTTAAAGTTGGTCTTAAAGTCAAGCCCTCAAGAACTTGTTCTAGGATCTGTCCAAACAAGTTTGGTGACTCGGTAAAACCTTCAGCTAAGACAGTCCACCTATACTGCAGTTTTCTCCCAGTATCAGGGTCCTCCTTAAGTTCTAATAAAATCACATCATGAGAAAAAAAATAACGTTGAGCATTCATAAAATTACAATCAAAAACAGCGCACTGAATCAAATGACAAACAAGTTTCACACATAAAACCATTAACAAACAGATGAATTCAAGCCAGAGCACAATGTGTTAAACTGCTTGTTAGCTGAGAAGCCTTTTTAAAAAAAAATCCATACACAAACACAAATTCTCACATCCACAGAGACTTTTTTTTAACAATCAAATTTACACACACAAAGACACACATAAATCTTCACCAACACAAAATTCCTATCGGGGGGCCGGCCCACAAAGACATAAATATTCAGATTTAGATAACCACCTTATTTATCCGACTCCTTTTGTCTTTCATACAGTCCTCCCTTACTACTGAACAACTCCGACTCATTTCTACCGTTCCCGTTCTCTATCTTCTGTAACTTCTTCTGGATATCAGGCCATGCCTTTGTCACGAAGTGAACCTTTACCATCCGTCATCCTATTTCCCCATCTGGGTCTATACCCAAACATTTCCTAACCGACTCCCTTAATCTGTGTAAGAATGCACAGGGAGACTCGTCCTTTCCCTGCCTCAGGTCGAAAACCTTGGCTAAATTTTGTTGTTTGGGGATGCAAGTTTGTATCCCTTGGATTATCAAATTTTGCATGTCTAACATATTATTCCACCCTTCTATATTGTGGTGGTCCCAGTTAGGGTTCTGAAGGGGATATTTGTCTTCACCCCTAACCATCCCCCTCTCATGCCAAATTGTCCGGCAAGCTTAATACCGGCACTGCTACTAGTTTTTTTTTAATCTCAATTAACACTTTCCCTATCCAGTATCCCCATATAAATCTCCTTTCTCCCCCAGTAAATAGTATATTCAAAAATAGACATTAACTCAGCCCACATATACAGACTGGGCCTCAAAAATTAATTTGTTCTGACAATCCTATCGGATTCTCATCCAGGACCGTCATTTCCTTCTAAATGTTCCGACCTCCCCACTGGTGAGGGGGTCACACACAAACCCAATCTCCTTGTCCCCTATCGGCACTTTAGTCGATACGTTCTTCCTTTTTTTAAAGAAATATTGCAATGTTCCTAGCTTCTCATATCCTCAAACACCAATTTATTAATTCATGCTTGACTAACTTTAAAGCCTGTTCCTAACTTGTAAACATATTTATATATTTACGTCCATTTATTCAGTATTTAATATTTAAAATGTAAAATGCATACAGTTCCCAATTTTAAAATCCACTGTATTCACCCAGATTTAGTACCCTAATTTAGATCCAAAATTAGTTTTCTTATGAACTCCTGACCAATTATTTCTCAATTACAATACTTTAGGTCGTAAAATAATCAGAGCTGTCTTACAATAATTTGTCAATTCAAGTTTAAAAAAAATTCTAATGGCCGAATCCAAGGTCTCAGATAATAACCATGGAAGTTATCGTCTTTTTTTTCCCCGACAGTCTACTGTTGAACTGAAACTACAACTGTCCTTCACATATTGAAAATAAATCATGTTAAGTTTACATAAAGATCACATTTAAAACAATCCTGGAACTCAAGCTCCAGTGAATAAAACTTCCTCGTTCAATCACCAACAAACCAATGTGCATTCAAAACGAATCACAGAGGGTTAAATGTTTTGCGAGCAGTTCTCGCACTCTCTCTCTCTCTTTCTGTCGGTCTTACTGCAAGCTGCTGGTAAAAAATAAACTTCAGTTGTCTTATATAATTTGAGTTTAATGGGGCTACAACAAATCCTGTGGTCCGTTCCCCAAACGGGACCTCCCGTAGGGGACACAGTCTCACTACTTCTTTATCACCTTTTCCCCTCATCTCTCTCTCCTTTAGTCGTGCAGATCTCCTTACCCCCTCAGCCCCTGCTGCTGTGGCTTCCACGTCCCCTTCGCCAGATCCTCTGGATCCCGCTCCCTGATTCTCCAACGGCCGCTGCCGTTGTTCCTCCTGAACAGCATAGGCGGGGGTAAGTTCTCTAACACTTCCCACTTACTCTCATTCAGTGGGGTTAAAGGATATAAGGGTACTGGGGTTGGAGCAGTTGCTGTCAGGTTCCCTACCCAACATGCAGCATACTCGCTCTCCTTTAAACCTGGATACTGTTTATTCTTTACATAATCATTTAAAATTTGACAAACCCAATCCTCGTCCGATCCAAATTTTGGCCAGATCACTGATGGCGGATGGATGGGTTCTTTTACCCAAACAAAACAACAGTATTTTATCATTTCCTTTTTCTTTAAGCCCCGACTTTCGTAGGGACTCCAATTCCCCAATTTTCGTCCCAGCGGACTATCAAGGGGAATCTTTGGGGTTTCGTCTTCCCGTTCCTTTTTAGACCTGGAACCTCGGCCACCCATGGCTGGTCTTCAGGCTAACCTACACTCTGGTTACTCAATTAACCCTTGTATCCCGGTTACCTGTCACAACCACCGAGTCGACAAGGCAGTGTACCCTTCTCAATTCCGCGAAAACCCCAAAATACCAGAGAAGGTTCTTACCTTGATCCTGTGCACGGAGTTGTTCGACTCAAAGTAAAAAATCACCTTTTTACTTTTTCGAAGCTTCAACCTTTTTACTTTATTGCAAGCGCCACCTATTCACATCGTTTGCTCAAGCATCTGTGTGTGTCACAGTGTCCCAGAATCATTCAGAGCCTCCCGTGGGAGTTCTGTTTAGGATCCCGGACACGAGCCCCCAAATTTGTTATAAGTGAATTCTGTCTAGGCTTTCTGAATCTCCAGAGTATAGTTCCTGACACTTGGCTAACTATTCTAACTCTAGGGATCTGATTCAGAACAACCGGGTCCTGCCTCCGAACTCTGCCAACCACGGACTGTCCTTTAACCCTTGTATCAAGGGAGACTGTCCGCAAGGTTAAGTTCAAAAAGGCGAACTCCAAGTTGACTGGTATCAGCCCTTATCCCCACCGGCTATCACTTCTCCCGTGGCAAATCGAAATACTGCGAGACACAGTATCAAGGTAAGAACCTTCTCTGGTATTTTGGGGTTTTCGCGGAATTGAGAAGGGTACACTGCCTTGTCGACTCAGTGGTTGTGACAGGTAACCGGGATACAAGGGTTAATTGAGTAACCAGAGTGTAGGTTAGCCTGAAGACCAACCATGGGTGGCTGAGGTTCCAGGTCTAAAAAGGAACGGGAAAACGAAACCCCAAAGATTCCCCTTGATAGTCCGCTGGGACGAAAATTGGGGAATTGGAGTCCCTACGAAAGTCGGGGCTTAAAGAAAAAGGAAATGATAAAATACTGTTGTTTTGTTTGGGTAAAAGAACCCATCCGTCCGCCATCAGTGATCTGGCCAAAATTTGGATCGGACGAGGATTGGGTTTGTCAAATTTTAAATGATTATGTAAAGAATAAACAGTATCCAGGTTTAAAGGAGAGCGAGTATGCTGCATGTTGGGTAGGGAACCTGACAGCAACTGCTCCAACCCCAGTACCCTTATATCCTTTAACCCCACTGAATGAGAGTAAGTGGGAAGTGTTAGAGAACTTACCCCCGCCTGTGGCACCCCCGCCATATGCTCTTCAGGAGGAACTTCAGCGGCCGTGGAGAGTCGGGAGCGGGATCCAGGGGATCTGGCGAAGGGGACGTGGAAGCCACAGCAGCAGGGGCTGAGGGGGTAAGGAGATCTGCACGACTAAAGGAGAGAGAGATGAGGGGAAAAGGTGATAAAGAAGTAGTGAGACTGTGTCCCCTACGGGAGGTCCCGTTTGGGGAATGGACCACAGGATTTGTTGTAGCCCCATTAAACTCAAATTATATAAGACAACTGAAGTTTATTTTTTACCAGCAGCTTGCAGTAAGACCGACAGAAAGAGAGAGAGTGCGAGAACTGCTCGCAAAACATTTAACCCTCTGTGATTCGGTTTGAATGCACATTGGTTTGTTGGTGATTGAATGAGGAAGTTTTATTCACTGGAGCTTGAGTTCCAGGATTGTTTTAAATGTGATCTTTATGTAAACTTAACATGATTTATTTTCAATATGTGAAGGACAGTTGTAGTTTCAGTTCAACAGTAGACTGTCGGGAAAAAAAAGACGATAACTTCCATGGTTATTATCTGAGACCTTGGATTCGGCCATTAGAATTTTTTTTTAAACTTGAATTGACAAATTATTGTAAGACAGCTCTGATTATTTTACGACCTAAAGTATTGTAATTGAGAAATAATTGGTCAGGAGTACATAAGAAAACTAATTTTGGATCTAAATTAGGGTACTAAATCTGGGTGAATACAGTGGATTTTAAAATTGGGAACTGTATGCATTTTACATTTTAAATATTAAATACTGAATAAATGGACGTAAATATATAAATATGTTTACAAGTTAGGAACAGGCTTTAAAGTTAGTCAAGCATGAATTAATAAATTGGTGTTTGAGGATATGAGAAGCTAGGAACATTGCAATATTTCTTAAAAAAAGGAAGAACGTATCGACTAAAGTGCCGATAGGGAACAAGGAGATTGGGTTTGTGTGTGACCCCCTCACCAGTGGGGAGGTCGGAACATTTAGAAGGAAATGACGGTCCTGGATGAGAATCCGATAGGATTGTCAGAACAAATTAATTTTTGAGGCCCAGTCTGTATATGTGGGCTGAGGTAATGTCTATTTTTGAATATACTATTTACTGGGGGAGAAAGGAGACTTATATGGGGATACTGGATAGGAAAAGTGTTAATTGAGATTAAAAAAAAACTAGTAGCAGTGCCGGTATTAAGCTTGCCGGACAATTTGGCATGAGAGGGGGATGGTTAGGGGTGAGGACAAATATCCCCTTCAGAACCCTAACTGGGACCACCACAATATAGAAGGGTGGAATAATATGTTAGACATGCAAAATTTGATAATCCAAGGGATACAAACTTGCATCCCCAAACAACAAAATTTAGCCAAGGTTTTCGACCTGAGGCAGGGAAAGGACAAGTCTCCCTGTGCATTCTTACACAGATTAAGGGAGTCGGTTAGGAAATGTTTGGGTATAGACCCAGATGGGGAAATAGGATGACGGATGGTAAAGGTTCACTTCGTGACAAAGGCATGGCCTGATATCCAGAAGAAGTTACAGAAGATAGAGGACAGGAACGGTAGAAATTAGTCGGAGTTGTTAGAGGAGGTTCAGAAAGTATTTGTATAGAGAGACATAATGGCGGAGGAACGGAAGGATAAGATAATGGTAGCAGTAGTAAGGGAGGACTGTATGAAAGACAAAAAGAGTCGGATAAATAAGGTGGTTATCTAAATCTGAATATTTATGTCTTTGTGGGCCGGCCCCCGATAGGAATTTTGTGTTGGTGAAGATTTATGTGTGTCTTTGTGTGTGTAAATTTGATTGTAAAAAAGTCTCTGTGGATGTGAGAATTTGTATTTGTGTATGGATTTTTTTTAAAAAAGGCTTCTCAGCTAACAAGCAGTTTAACACTTTGTGCTCTGGCTTGAATTCATCTGTTTGTTAATGGTTTTATGTGTGAAACTTGTTGTTTGTCATTTGATTCAGTGTGCTATTTTTGATTGTAATTTTATGAATGCTCAACGTTTTTTATTCTCATGATGTGATTTTATTAGAACTTAAGGAGGACCCTGATACTGGGAGAAAACAGCAGTATAGGTGGACTGTCTTAGCTGAAGGTTTTACCGAGTCACAAGTTCTTGAGGGCTTGACTTTAAGACCAACTTTAAAGTTAATTCAGTATGTGGACGACCTCCTGTTGTCCGGTCCCACCCAAACTGACACACAGCAGGGAACCAATGATTTATTAAACTACCTTGCAGTGAAGGGATTGCGAGTTCGTCAGAACAAACTACAGTATGTGGAATGGGAAGTAAGATATTTAGAGCATTTGATCAGTCAAGGGCAGAAGAGAATAAGCCCTGAAAGAGTAAAGGGAATTGTAGAATTAGGACTACCCCGAACTAAGAGGGAACTCCGAAAGTTCCTGGGTTTGCTGGGTTATTGCAGACTCTGGATAGATAATTATGCTACAAGCAGTAGCAGCCACTGCTAAGCTAGTGGAAGAAAGCCAGAAACTGACGTTTGGAGCACCACTGACTGTGGTTACTCCTCACCAAGTCCGCACTATTCTGAATCAAAAAGCGGGACGATGGCTCACAGACTCCCGAATCCTGAAATATGAGGCAGTGCTCTTAGATAGAAAGGACCTTAAGATAGAGGTGGGTGCATGTTCAAATCCGGCTGACATCTTATGGAAAGGAGGACCATTCATGTGCAAGGTAGTAATAAGTTAGAACAATTCCAAATTCACACAACATGAGGGGTGGTATCCACCTTCAGGAAAATGAGGCAGGGGAGCAGGGGCTCCAGGGGCAAATGTACCCAGTTACACAGAGAGATAGGCTGCCAGTGAGGCAGGGGAGCAGTGGCTCCGGAACAGATGTACAAAGAAATAGGCTGCTGATAAGGCAGGGGGGAACAGAAACTCTGAGGGCAGATGCGAATTAATATGGGTAACTTGAGAGTGAGTTTCAGGACGTTGAGACAGTAAGTAGACTGTATTGCTCTGAGATTGTTCGTGGGGGCTATACGGCGCATAGGGCTGCATTGAACAGCGGTAGGTAGGGAGTGGGAGCTCCGGGGGCGGATGCGCCCAGACACAGGGAAAACATTACATTTGACAACTGCGATGTGCTTGAAAGAATGAAAATGTTACTGACAACCGACCCTGAACAGTTCCATATGTAGAGCAGTGACCTCCGGGAAAAAGGGGGGGAAGATCTGCCACATGGGGACTGCCCAGCAGTACTGGAGACTGCGAGTGGAGATAGTTGGGGAAAAGAATTAGCACTTGAAGACCTGGTGGTTGAGGGGAGGTCGCTATGAGCTCCGATGCGCAGACACAGGAGACAGTGACAGGCAGACATAGACAGAGAGACCAACACCGTATGAGAGAGAGAGAGAGAGAGAGAGACAGAGAGAGAGAGACTGGCTGTGTGTGAGGACCTACAGAGAGAGAACGGAAGCTATTACATTTTGTTGTGTTTCTGGCTGAAAGTCATCTGTTCGTTAGTGCATGAATGTTTGAGTGTTTATCACCTAGAGCTTGAGTCACGAGATATGTGTATCTGTAAATATGTTGAGGCCCTGGGCTTCGCTGTTTCTCGTTTACTTCACCAGAGACTCCTGACTCAGACACCACCTCTGGATTTCACTGTGCACACTATTGAACCCGGTGAAGGGGTTTTGATCAAACATTGACAACAGTTAACTCTCGAACTTGTGTGGGACGGCCCGTTCCTAGTACTCCTCACCATTGAACGGCGGAGAAAAGCTGGCAAATGGCCAGTCACCTCTCCAGTTAAGAAAGGAGTCTGGACAGCCGAATCAACACGTGACCCACTATAACTCAGACTGAACAGACTTTGATTAACTGATTATACTATGGCGACGTGAGTGCGGGGACTGTTTCTTCAGAATTGTATGTTAATCTTGTTTTGTGCTTTGATATATTGTTTAAGTTCTTAGCACTAGTCAGAATTATGCTGCTATTCCTGTTACTTCTGAGTTTTGCTCATATATCTTTTTCAGATGTTGTGTTAATGATTTCTGTTTCGGAATTTCCACAAGTTATAAAAATTGATGCTTGCAGCCTAAGTAGAATGCCCAGATGTAGAGTTTCAAAGGGAATATCTTTCCTCCAAGATATTTCTTCACACCCTACCGAACCGCAAAAGCCACCGCCTAGCATCACTATCCATAGAGCCCCCTTTAGCCCAGCCCTAAACTGTTTTGACAGGAAATGTCATCCTATATATATCTCACCATTAAAAATGCTTCCTCTGAAGACTCATTTCCCCATAAAAATGGGTCCCAACTCCTTAGTAAAGATTTGAAGATAGAGATGACAGCGTATGGGAAGCGTTTTGTGGGCTGCTATTTTTGAATTGGCGTCGGACTGGGACAGCCTTTGGGATTCCTTGATTCTAAACTGCAACCTTTAACCCCTTACACTGATCCAAAGTCAATGCAGATTATAGAGGTTAAAGACCTGAGACAGACTCTTGAAATAGAAACAGGATATGGATAAACAAATGCCTGGATTGAATGGGTTAAATATACTGTAAAAAGTCTGAACAAAAGCAATTGCTATGCATGTGCCTCCGGTAGGACAGTGTCTCAGGTAGTTCCCTTTCCGCTCGGGTGGGAGCGAAACAAACAGGGCATGGAATGCATGATAGCCCTATATCAAGATGAGACTGCATGGAAAAATCCGAATTGTGCCTCTTTGTCTTTGATGTTCTCTTCCTTAAAAGGACATAAGAGGCAAGCTCCCCCTGTGTTTTCTGCCGCTGTTGGGAATCACACATCGTGTGTTTATAGACAGGGTGGATCTATTGATTTGGGGGAGCTGAGATTGTGTTCGGTGATTAAAAATGTTACTGAAGCAGTGGAAGGAAGAAATTACTCATCTTTAAACGTTCCCCGAGCGGATCTGTGGTGGTATTGTGGAGGAAAACTACTGAGACCCACCCTGCCCCCTGATTGGAAGGGGATATGTGCAATTGTACAATTGGCAATACCATTCACCTTGGCATTTGAAAGAGAACAGTTAGTTGGGAGAAAAGGAAGAGATAAGAGATCACTGCTACCCACTTCTGTTGATGAAAGGATTTACCTTGATTCAATAGGGGTCCCTGGGGGGGTGCCTGATGAGTTCAAAGCTCGTAACCAGACTTCAGCAGGCTTTGAATCATCCCTATTCTGGTGGGTTACTATTAATAAGAATGTGGATTGGATAAATTACATTTATTATAACCAAGCACGGTTTATTAACCATACTAGAGATGCAGTAAAGGGTTTGGCCGAATAACTGGATGCCACCAGTCGTATGGCTTGGGAAAATAGACTGGCCTTGGACATGCTCTTAGCTGAAAAGGGGGGCGTTTGTGTCATGATAGGCTCTCAATGTTGTACTTTTATTTCCAACAATACGGCCCCTGATGGCTCGGTGACCCGTGCCCTGGAAGGTCTCCAGGCACTGGCTGATGAGATAGCTGAGAATTCAGGTGTAAATACTAATTGGACTGGCTGGCTAGAGCGGTGGTTCGATAAATGGAAGGGGGTGATGGTCTCAGTGGTGATTACACTTCTGTTGGTAATCGGGATTTTAGTTGCTTTGGGCTGTTGTATAATTCCATCTCTGCGTGGTCTAATTACCCACCTTATTGAGACTGCTTTGATGAAAAGTGACCCGCATACAGTAGTGGGCATTCACCTACAAGCAGATGCAAACGATACTGAAGCTGATTGGAATAGACAAGCTATTATCATGTTGCAAAAATTACAGACTGAATAAAAAGACAGGGGGAATTGATATGGTTAATGTATTTTCTGCAGTTTCACACACACATATTTCTTTATTCACACATATACACACACACACACACCCAATTCACGCGCGCACACACACACACAGATACACACTAGACCCACACACACAAAGACCCACACACATATACACACTAGACCCACACTACCTTCACACACACACACGCACACACACATATACATTCACACACCACACACATATTACACACACACACACCCAATTCACTCACTCACACACACACACTCTCTTGGTATGAGTGGGGTAATTTCTGTACTAAAACTGAGGTTTAATGAATAGAAGCTAAATTATGAAACTAATGATTGACTAGGCCATAATGAAGCATGAACTAGAAGTTACCTCTGTAAAGCCAGGAACATGGTAACCTTGGGCAAGAAACCAAGGAATGCTTCGATTAGACACAGAGGGCAAAATACAATGAAAGCTCTTTTCATGACATACACAAAAATCAATAAATGTTATAACTAGTAGAACATGAAGATACCAAATAGCAGAAATTGTAAAATAATATAACATTTTAATTAAAGAAATTGGCAGAGAAAAGCGTGAAATGCTTTAACCAATGGAATTGTCATTAATGATTTTTAATGTAAGAAAAATCCATAGCGTGAGATGTTTAAACCAATGAAATTATCACCAATGTATTTGAATGGAAAAATAATGTATAAGTATTAGTGCTGTAAAATCTCCCGTTGCGATTTCCGAAGTCCTTTTTGGAACTCGCCCAATCTTCGAAGATTGAATAAACATCTGTTGCTCCGTCTGTGTGTGTCTCGTAGTATTTCGATTTGCCACGGGAGAAGTGATAGCCGGTGGGGATAAGGGCTGATACCAGTGAACTTGGAGTTCGCCTTTTTGAACTTAACCTTGCGGACAGTCTCCCTTGATACAAGGGTTAAAGGACAGTCCGCGGTTGGCAGAGTTCGGAGGCAGGACCCGGTTGTTCTGAATCAGATCCCTAGAGTTAGAATAGTTAGCCAAGTGTCAGGAACTATTCTCCGGAGATTCAGAAAGCCTAGACAGAATTCACTTATAACAATCCGGAGGCTCACTGATGATGGTACCTAGGATGGTGACAAAATATCTGAAAAAGAACCTTCCAGCTCAGCGAGCAAAGCTACATCCAGAACCTCAACCAGAGCTACAACTCCTTTCAAAATTTTATAGACTTCTATTAAGTCTGCCCACAGTCTCTGCTGCTCAGAAGAAAACTATTTGGGTTTTTCTAGCTTCTCTTTATAGCTCATACCCGCTAGACAACATTCTGGCAAACCTCTTCTGCACCCTCTCTAAATCCCCCACGTCCTTCCTAGAATGTGGCAACCACAACTGAAAAATCACGCAACACCAGATTATAGTCCAGCAGGTTCATTTGGAAGTATTAGCTTTCAGAGCGCTGCTCCTTTATCAGGTAGCTGTGAAACAGGATCATGGGACACAGAATCTATCGCAAAAGATTATAGTGTCATGCAACTGAAATTATATTTTGAAGAAACCTAGATTATTGTTCAGTGTTTCATCTTTTAGAATGGGTTGCAGGTTTCAGTTAATTAATATATACATATCAAAACTTCTTTTAAGTCACATTCCAAACATGACTTCAGATTTTATTTAAAAAAAAAGGTGACACCTCAACTCAGACAATGTATTAAAGGTGTGAAGTTAGAGTCCGTCTGTATCCCAATCTTGAGTCATATATAAAATATTACATGGATTGACTGCCTGCAGATTGTGCTCTTTTTGGGCAAAATAGAATGTATCTGCAAATATAATTCTGCAAATGCAAATTCACCCCAGAGACTTGCATGTGTGTGCGCATGCGTAAGAGAGAGAGAGAGAGCAGAGTATATGCTTGGTAAACTGTGTGCCTGTGTGATAGAGTATTAGCCTTTGAGAGGGTGTGTGCATGAGTGTGTGCATGGGGGGGGGGGGGGGTGCATTGTATGTGTGTAAGAGGGAAAGCGTGCGGATGACAGAGGGTCTGCATGAGTGTGTGTGAGAGAGAGAATGTGTAGTGTGACAGGAACCCAAGGTCCCGATTGAGGTTGTCCTCTCAGGTTCTGAACTTTAGTCAGGATACTTTTAATGTGACTATCGAAGTGAACAAATAGATGGTGCTGTTAGTTTGTAGTTATATGTGAGGTAGGTGGTGAGCACATTGAAGGAAACATTTCAGCTATCAGTAACTGAGAAGGACAGAATTAATCTTTTGTCACAATTCTCTAAGTATGGCCCAAGGAAAGTCAACCAATAAGGCAAGCACACCATACTCCACCTTCTAGATACCAACTTATCTCCTTGCATGGCCACTTTCAGGGAGCTATAGACTTGAACCCCAATGTTATTCAGAGTCCAGCCATTAACTATAACCTTTCCTTAACAATTGATATCCCAAAGTCCAGCACCTTACACCTTGCTGAATTAAACTCAATCTGTCACTTCTCCACCCATATCTGAAAGTTAGCTACATCCTGCTGTATCCTTTGACATACAAGTCCCTACAAGTCCACCAATCTTTATACTGTCTGCATTTAGTAATGATAATTTTAATGTTACAATCAAGGTGAACAAATAGCTGATGCAATTACTTTGAGCAACCATATGTAAAATACATATTGAGTCTAAATTGAATTGAAGGATACATTTCATCTATCAGTAACTGTGAAGGACAATTAATCTTTTGTCACATACATAGAGTAAAAAGTGAGGTCTGCAGATGCTGGAGATCAGAGCTGAAAATGTGTTGCTGGTTAAAGCACAGCAGGTCAGGCAGCATCCAAGGAACAGGAAATTCGACGTTTCGGGCCAGAGCCCTTCAGAGCTACCTGACCTGCTGTGCTTTAACCAGCAACACATTTTCAGCTCATATGCATAAACACAGCAATCAAATAATATGAATTCCAAATGCACAATCTGTGTCAATGCCTTACATAGAATGATTAATGTGTAGATACGTAACCAAATGTTTCCCCCCAACACACACACACACACACACACAGTCTCTCTCTCTCTCTCTCACTCTCTGACTTATGAGTTTCAAAAACATACACCATCCTGACACACAGTACAATATCTAACAGCCATATGGTTCCATTGACATTGCAAGTAACACAAAATGTTATGTTCAAAATTATTTCAACCCACAGATCCTTTGTCAGCGAGGCCGATAGCTCAGAATCAGGCCCTTTGAAACTTTAGAGTCTGCACTGATCAGAAACAACCAGCTAACAATTTTCACCCTGATCAGCCAGCATCTATTTGCATAAATGGGTCATGGCAGCAGAGGAGCTTATCATCCCCATCTTTCTCACATCATTCTGCATTTCTTCGTATTGCATTAGACTTTGTTTTGTCTGTTTCAGTCCATCCAGAAACTCTTCTTTCAGATATTTATGTACTTCTTTCAAAATTGTTGCAATTTTCTACAAAGAGCTTTGCACTCCTTCTCCCACTCCCTAGGGATGTATCACCAAAAAAGCATGAAATCTGGCTGCAATTTTCACAATATATCAGTGGAATCTAATAACCACCCTTCAAAGCAGTGGAGAAAAAAGCCAAAATTAATAGGCTTGTAGAATTGCACATTTTATTTTCAAGCAGAGTTGAACAGTGTTGATTATTCCATAAATTGAATTTGACAGTTTACATATTCTGCACTGCATGACAAAAAAAATAAAGTCTTTTTCCTTTCCTCCTCCCTACTATAGAGCAACTGCTAATGGTGCATCATCACACTACAGAGCAGGGTAACATTCTGTCTACATCAGAAAATAGAATTGAATTAGCCAATTGTCTTTTCCGTACAAGATCAGTCAGCTCCAATGCAGTTGAATTGTTTGTCACTTAGTTGCAAATCGATTCATTTTACACTGATTTTTACTTCACCAGTATTCATAAAAGAACATCACTATGCACTGAAACAAAAACTGATGGCTTTCTGAGACCAACATTTTATATCATTACTCTCTATTAGATTCCACACTATACCAGATACAAAAAGGTCCATTGTGTTTCCTACCTTGACTCTGAAGAACAGCACAGAATCCTTTCTATTGCAGTGTGTTACATTGTCACTTGCACATGATTCCCACAGGCACGGACAATTAAAGAACTTCGGCTGTTTCCCATTCACTACAGGAGAAATGAATTGAGATACAGACTGGAAGCACAAGAGCAAACTCAGCCACTGGATGCTGAAAGGAAAAGAATAAAATTTGGCCTCAATTATTTCCTGATTTTAATTGACTCTCCACATCATTATCACAGCTGACGACAGGCAGTGCCCAGCAGCACCTGATAAAGTCTACTATACATGCACTCACACACAATGTAAAAATAAACCGACTGAAATGCAATACAATTAAGCATCATCGAAAAGAGTTTATTTACAGAGTCGGTGCTACACTCAGACAAAACCATAACTGAACATAGGTGAATGAGATCCAATAAATCTCCAATGACCACTCTCCAGAGCTTGATGATCATTTCTTAAATAAGTTGTCCAGAACTGAACACAAATGTAATCTGACCAACGAAGGATTACAGTTATTAAAAGTCAGATGTCTGCAGATCTGATGTCAAATTGTCCCTTCCATATAGAAACCGACAATGACTGGATGAAGTTCACATTCCCAACAATTACTGCAGAACTGATGCATAAGAGAATGTCCCAGTACAGGCACAATGGGCTGAATGGTCTGCTTCTGTGCTGCACCATATCAGTAATTCTGATTTTGGTGAGAAAGGAGATGACATGCTGTTGTGTTGCATATTGGTATAAAAATATCATTCACATATTGGCATATGCATTCACATATTAAATGATCAATACAGATTAATATCAACATTCTCAAATCACAGCAGGGAAAGACCAGTAAATCCATTCACATAGGAAACGGACAAATACAGGTCAACATTGACAGTCTCAATTCACAGCAGGAACAGACTGGTAAATACATTCACATATTCACATGGGGAAATGGACAGGTAGAATTGATAGTTACATGCACATAGAAGAAACTGACACGTACACATTGATAACTACATGGTTCTATAAATGATTCCACGTTGGGTGTTGAGGACATAATCTCTAAATTCGCAGTTGACACTAACCCAGGGAGAGGAGTGAATTGTGAGGATGATGCTGAGTGACTCCACAGGGAGATTGACAAGTTGGCCAAATGGCAGAAATCTGGCAGATGAATTCCTACACAGACAAATGTAATGAAATGCATTTTGCTAACAGAAACACACGGCAGCAATGCAGGGTCAATGGTACATCTTTGAGGCGAGCACTGGAGCAAAGGGACCTCCAAATTCATGTGTCTGAAACCATTGTGAAGAAGGTTTAGAGGATCCTTGCGATTATAAATAAAGGCATTGCGTATAAAACTGAGGAAGTGATGCTATACCTCGACAAATCACTGGTCAGACCACATTTGTATTCAGTTCTATTTAAGGAAGGATCTTCAAGCTCTGGAGAGGGTCCATAGGACATTTACTAGAATGATAGCAGGAATGAAGGAATTTACATACAAGGAAGGATTAGTGACACCAGGCTTCTCCTTGGAGCAGAGAAGATTAAAAGGGGAAATTTATGGAGGTATTCAAAAATATGAAGAATTTTGACAGTGGAAAGAAGAATATTTTGTTACCATTACTTGGTATGTTAGTAACTAAGGGTCACAATTTCAACACCATCAGCAAGAGAGCTAGGTGTGAGATGAAGAGAAATGTCTTTACTCAGTTGTTAGGATTTGGATTGTGCAATCTGGGATAGTGGTGGAGGTAGATTCCATTTGAGGTATGAAAATAAAGCTGGATGTGTATTTTAAGTGAGGGCAACGAAGATAGGGCTGGTGAATGATCCTGTCTTGAATTAGATTAGATTACTTACAGCGTGGAAACAGGCCCTTCGGCTCAACAAGTCCACACCGACCCGCCGAAGCGCAACCCACCCATACCCCTACATTTACCTCTTACCTAACACTACGGGCAATTTAGCTTGGCCAGTTCACCTGATCCGCACATCTTTGGACGGTGGGAGGAAACCGGAGCACCCGGAGGAAACCCACGCAGACACGGGGAGAACGTGCAAACTCCACACAGTCAGTCGCCTGAGTCGGGAATTGAACCCGGGTCTCTGGCGCTGTGAGGCAGCAGTGCTAACCACTGTGCCACCGTGCCGCCCACTAATTATTTCTAGCTCACCACAATTTAAATAAATGATGCACAGAGTACATTCAACTCATTGTCTAGTCTGCTTCGACCCATTCCCCAGGAAATCAAATGGATGCTCAAGTTAGGAAAGTACACCATAAAATCTCAAATCTCGTCTATCAACAGATAGATCATGCTAAATTGACCTACCGAGAGTTCTGGGAGAGACCATATTTCAGAAAATTTCTCAAAACAAGTCCATCTTTCGAACTGATATTTTGCTGAGTGAATTGAGACAAAGCTTAGCTGAGTTGCAGAAACGTGACAGTGCGACGCCTTCTCTTCCTTGTCCTCCTTATTTGCTGGAAGATAGATTTGCTGTTGATCAATTTGTGAAGGTTCACAGGCTTTCTTCTGCACTGTCTCACAATGTCCATGGAAGGCTAACATAAACGTTTCCCTCTTAGTCTTGATCTGGTTCCTCATCCCCTCCTGTATCTGTGTGCCTCAGGGTGACTTATGTAATGCAGGGTGGTTGCTGTTCCGCTTGGTCAACTTGAAAACAGATCAACAAGAAACGTAGTAAGAGGAGGACCAAAATTTGGTTGGCATTTTGGACAGAGAAGAAGGTTATCTAAGAGGACAATGGCAATTTGATCAACTGGGCCAGTGGGTCAGAGAATGGCAGATGAAGTTTAATTTAGATAAATGTGAGGTGTTGCATTTTGGTAAGGCAAACGAGGGTAGGACCTATACTGTTAATAGTACAAGTCTGGGGAGTGTTTCTGAACAATCAAACCTAGGGGTGCAGGAAGACAGTTCCTTAAATGTGGCATTGCAGCAAGACACTGGGGTGAATGCAGCATTTGGCATGCTTCCCTTCACTGATCAGAGCATTGACGACAGGAGTTGAGATCAGAATAAATTGCCCAACACCATTGAGCTAAACATTGATGTCCCCAGAATCCATGCAGTGTGGAAAGAGACCATTCAGTCTGTCCCAACCAGTGAAGAGAATCCCACCCAGTGAAGAGAATCCCACCCAGACCCCAACCCTACCCCTATGACCCTGCATTAACAATGGCCAATCCCCCAAACCTGCACATCATAGAATCGTACAGCATGGAAGCAGGCCTTTCAGTCCATCAGGTCCATCTACTGACCCTCTGAATAGCATCCAACCCCAGCCCAACACCCTCTCTCATCCCTGTAACCCTGCATTTCCCATGGCTAATCCTCCTAGCCTGTGTTCTCATCATCCAAGGTCCCTTAATCTTACCCCTTAGAACCTGTTTCAGAGGAACAAATTTGTGCATCACTTGCAACAACTGCTCCTTCAATAGTATCCACATGTCTGCTGTACCCTTTCTGTGCAACAATTGCTCCCAGTCTGTCCTTCCCAACCCTTGTCTGATTGCGTCATAATTTCCTTTTCCCCAGTTAAATATCTTCCCTTGGTAACTACTCCTTTCACTCTCCAAGGCTATGCTAAATATGAAGCAGTTGGGATCACTTTCACCAAATTGCTCTCCCGTCGCGAGATCTGACACCTGTCCTGGCTCGTTGCTGAGCACCAAATCCAAAATGGCCTCTCCCCTCGTCGCCCTGTCCACACACTGAGTAAGGAACCCCTCCTGAACACACCTGACAAAAACTGCTCCATCCAAACCATCTGCACTTAGGAGGTTCCTAAGTGAGAAAGTTGAAATCACCTATAACAACAACCCTGCTACTTTTGCATTTTTCCAGAATCTGCCCACCTATGAGATCTTCAATCTCTCTACTGTGATTAGGTGGTCTGTAGAAAACCCCCATTGCGGTGGCTGTTCCCTTGCTGTTCCTAACTTCCACCCATACTGACTCAGTAGACAAACCTTCCTCAACAACTTTCGTTTCTGTAGCTGTGATGCACTCTCTGATTAGCAATGCTACACCCCCTCCTCTTTTTCCACCCTCCCTGTTCTTTTTAAACGTTCTAGACCCTGGAACGTCAAGCAACCATTCCTGCCCCTGTGAAATCCACATCCTCGTTCTGGCCACAACATCATAGTCCCCAAGTACTGACCCATGCTCTAAGTTGATCATTCTTATTTCAGATACTCCTTGCATAAAGATGATACACTTTAACCGATCCCTTTGTTTCATCGCGTAAGAAACCTTCCTGATAGATTCAATATATCCTGTCACTGTCCCGTCTGCAACTGACCCCCTCTCAGACATGTGGCTCTGATTCCCACCCGCCTGCCAAACTAGTTTAAAGCCTTCTGAATCACACGAGCAAATCTCCCACCCAGGACATTTAGATTAGATTACTTACAGTGTGGAAACAGGCCATTCGGCCCAACAAGTCCACACCGACCCGCCGAAGCGCAACCCACCCATACCCCTACATATACCCCTTACCTAACACTATGGGCAATTTAGCATGGCCAATTCACCTGAATCGCACATCTTTGGAATGTGGGAGGAAACCGGAGCACCCGGAGGAAACCCACGCAGGCATGGGGAGAATGTGCAAACTCCACACAGTCAGTCGCCTGAGTCGGGAATTGAACCCGGGTCTCTGGTGCTGTGAGGCAGCAGTGCTAACCACTGTGCCACCTTTGTGCCCCTCCAGTTCAGGTGCAACCCATCCTTCATGTTCAGGTCCCACCTTTTCCCCAGAAGGTACCCCAATGGTCTAGGTATCTGAAACCCTCCCCCCTGCACCAGCCTCACAGCCACGTGTTAAGCTGCATTCGCTGACTGTTCCTCATCTCACTATCTCCTCGAATCTAAATGAAGTGGGAGAGGGTGCACAGGGAGATTTACCAGCATATTGCCTTGGGGGCTGGAGAGTTTCAATGCTTGAGAGAGGTTGGACAGACTGGGGTTGTTGTCTTTACAGCAGAGTGGATTGAAAGAGAGGGATGTATAAAATGATGAGGGGTGAAGATAGGGGAGGCAGGAAGAAACTTTTCCCCCCTTGATGGAGGTAGGGGAGGTGTATATTGAAGGTAAGGGCCATTTTGAGGGGATGTGAGGAAAATCTTGTTCACAGAGGGTGGTGGCGAATTTGGAAGTCATTGCCTGTAAGAATGGGAGAGGCAGAAACCGTCATCAGGTGGATTTAGATGTGCACTCGTGACACCAAGGCTATGGGGCCAAGTACTGAGGAAAAAGGGGTTAGAGAATAGGGAGGTGGCTGTTTCTGACCAGCACAGACTCAATTGGCCTTTTTCTGGGCTGCAGACCTCTCAGAAACTATGACTAACTCACTTTGAGATGTGTATTCACAAAGATCCATCTAACGTGATTTTGTACATTTTATGTTCAGAGGTGAGGGGTTTGTCTTTAAAAGAGAGATTGAGTAGTTAAGGCCAATATGCTTTGGAGTTTACAGGAACGACATAGGGTGGTAAAGGGGGTGGAATTGACAAAGGAGACAGAGAGAGGATGTTTCCTCACGTGTGACAATTTAGGACGAGAGGGTCATTCTTTCACGAGAAGGGGGTGGGGCAGATTGAAAAGAGAGATGTTGAGAAATGGCTTCTCTCTAAGGGACAGGGGGTGGGAATATCTGGGAATTTGTGTGTGTATATATACACACAAGGTGGTGGGCACATTGGGACACTGAATAAATTGAAGGAAGGGACGGACAAATTGTCAATCAATGAGGGCTTAAAGGGAGTGGGAGCAGGAAATTGGAGTGGAGGCTGGGATGAGATCAGTAACAGCCAGAAAGAACGAGAGAAGCAGGCTCCTAGTCCGTATGTTCTATTGGTCATCCAGCTGCCTGCACACATTTTAGTGTGAGTGCCTCACTGCACATGCTCAGAAAGCTGTGAATCTGAGGGCCTAAACAATGTGATGCATCACAGACCATTAGTCACTGGGTAGCCAAGACCATAAGATAGAGCAGCCATTCGGCCCATCAAGTCTGCTCCGCCATTCTGTCATGGCTGATATGTTTGTTAACATCATTCTCCTACCTTCTCTCTGTAACAGATGATCCTCCTACCGATCAAGAACCTATCTATCTCTGTCTTAAAGACATAATATCAGCCGTCTGCAGTAATGTGTTCCACAGATTCCCCACTGTCTGGCTGAAGAAATTCCTCATCTCCATTCTAAAGGGAGTTCCCTTCACGCGGAGGCTGTGCTTTCGGTTCTAGTCTCTCTTACTCATGGAAACATCTTCTCCATGTCCACTCTATCCAGGCCTCTCAGTATTCTCCAAGTTTCAACCAGGTTCTCCCTCACCCTTCTAAACTCCATCGAGTCCAGACTCAAAGACCTCAACTTCTCCTCATATGATAGGTGCTTTCATCCTTGGGATTTTTCTTGCAAACGCCCTCTGGATCCCCTCTAAGTTCAGCCCATCCTTCCTTAGATAGGGGGCCCAAAACTGCTCACAATGTTACAAATGTGGTCTGACCAGAGTCTTATACAGCCTCAGCAGTAGAGCCCTGCTCTTGTATTCTAACCCTCTCGAAATGAATACTGACATTACATTTGCCTTCCTAATTGCCAACTGAACTTGCCTGTTAACTGAGGAGAATCCTGAGCTCAGACTCCCAAGACCCTTTGTGCTTCAGATTTCCGAAACCTTTCCCCATTTAGAAAACAGTCTCTGTCTCTGTTCTTCCTACTAAAGTACATAACTTTCCACTTTCCCACATTGTATTCCATCTACCATTTCATTGCCCACCCCACACTTCCTCAACACTGCCTGTCCTTCCACTTATCTTTGTGTCATCAAAGAAACACTCAGGGCAATGAAATAGCAATGCTCCTCATGTGAATAATGCTAGACCCAGAGCGAATGGCTCATTGTCCCAAAGATGAAGGGGCCACTCTGACATTAAGCTCTTGTACTGGTCTATTTATTCTATCCATGCCCCTCATGATTTTATAAAGCTCTGCAAGATCACCCCTCAGCCTCCGACACTCCAGGGAAAACAGCCCCAGCCTGTTCAGCCTCTCCCTGTAGCTCAAATCCTTTAACCCCTGGCAACATCCTTGAAAAATCTTTTCTGAACCCTTTCAAGTTTCACAGCATCTTTCCGATAGGAAGGAGATCAGAATTGTACGCAATATTCCAAAAGTGACCTGCACAGCCGCAACATGACATCCCAACTCCTGTACTCAATATTCTGACCAATAAAGGAAAGTATGCCAACCGCCTTTTCCACTATCCTCTGTACCTGCGACTCCACTTTCAAGGAGCTATGAACCTGCACTCCAAGGTCTCTTTGTTCAGCAACACTCCCGTGGACCTTACCATTAAGTTATAAGTCCTGCTAAGATTTGCTTTCCCAAAATGCAACACCTCACATTTATCTTTCTCAGCCCGTTGGTCCATCTGATTAAGATCCCATTGTAATCAAAGGTAACCTTCTTCGCTCTCCACCTTCATTTCCGTTATATAAATGAGGAAAAGTCGTGGACCTAGCACTGATCCTTGTGGCACTCCAGTAGTCACAGACCTCCAGTCTGAAAAACAACCCTCCATCACCACCCTATGTCTTCCACCTTTGAGTCTGTATCCAAATGGCTAGTTCTCCCTGCATTCCATTGCTAACCAGTCCCCCATGGGGAACCTTGTTGAATGCCTGACTGAAGTCCATATGGATCACATCTACTGCTCTGCCCTCATCAATCCTCTTTGTTACTTCTTAAAAAAACTCAATCAAGTTTCTGAGACACGATGTCCCAAGCACAAAGCCATGTTGACTATCCCTAATCAGTCCTTGCCTTTCCAAATACATGTACATCCTGTCCCTCAGGATTCCCTCCAACAACTTGCCCACCATCGATGTCAGGCTCACTGGTCTATTATTACCTCGCTTGTCCTTACCACCTTTCTTAAAGTGGCACCACCTTAGCCAACCTCCAGTCTTCCGACACCTCATCTGTGACTATCAATGATCAAATATTTCAGCAAGAGGCCCAGCAATCACTTCTCTAGCTTCCCACAGAGTTCTCGGGTACACCTGATCAGGTCCTGGGGATTTATCCACTTTTATGCGTTTCAAGACATCCAGCACCTCCCCCCCCCCCCCCCCCCCCCCCCCAGTAATATGGACATTTTTCAAGATATCACCATCTGTTCCCCTACATTCAATACCTTCCCTGTCCTTTTCCATTGTAAATACTGATGCAAAATCCTCGTTTAGTATCTCCCCCTTCTCATGCGGCTCCACACAAAGGTCACCTTGTTGATCTTTGAGGGGCCCTATTCTCTCCTGAGTTACCCTTTTGTCCTTAATGCATTTGTAAAAACCCTTTGGATTCTCCTTTACTCTATTTGCCAAAGGTATCTCATGTCCCCTTTTTGCCCTCCTGATTTCTCTCTCAAGTATATTCCTACTACTTTTATGCTCCCCAAAGGATTCACTCGATCTATTCTGTCTATACCTGACAATTGCTTCCTTCTTTTTCTTAAGCAAAATCTCAATTTCTTTAGTCATCCCTGCACCTACCAGCCTTTCCTTTCACCCTAACAGGAATGTACTTTCTCTGGACTCTCGTTATCCCATTTCTAAAGGCTTTCTATTTTCCAGCCGACACTTTACCTACGAACATCTGCGCCCAGTCACCTTTTCAAAGTTCTTGCCTAATACCTTCAAAATTGGCCTTTCTCACTAGCGATGTTTAAAAGTGGCTGGGTTTAAGAGGGTTAAAATAAACTAGAGAAAATCTCCACTTTCACTGAACCAAAAATGTTAGGAAAGTACCAAAGTGCTATCTGTTTTGGAGACATCTATGACCAAGAAACAATAATGCAAAGTGAACCAAAAGGTTAGAGATCAGAATGTTAAACCAACAGCAAACAGTGCCTCAAACTGACAATTAAGGTCACAGACCCAAACCAGCAGGAATATAAACCAAAGCTCTTGGCGATATATCGACCTTTCCAAGCAGTTCACAAAACAGGTGACTCAACAACATCGAATGTGTATTTTGCATAACATTCACTACAGACTTTGTGTCTACCCTCCCAGAACAAGCTCACATAGGAAGGTAGATGCCCTGGGGACATTTACAAATTTTTTGTTACTATTATTCACTCATGGCACATGGGCATCACCCACTGGACACAGCATTTGTTGTGGTTCTGTTCGCCGAGCTGAGAATTTGTGTTGCAGACATTTCGTTCCCTGTCTAGGTGACATCCTTAGTGTTTGGGAGCCTCCTGTGAAGCGCTTCAATGATGTTTCCTCCAGCATTTATAGTGGTTTGTCTCTGCCGCTTCCGGTTGTCAGTTCCAACTCTCCGCTGCAATGGCCGGTATATTAGGTCCAAGTCGATGTGTTTGTTGATAGAATCTGTGGATGAGTGCCATGTCTCTAGGAATTCCCTGGCTGTTCTCTGTTTGGCTTGTCCTATAATAGTAGTGTTGCCCCAGTCGGACTCATGTTGCTTGTCATCCGCGTGTGTGGTTACTAAGAATAGCTGGTCATGTCGTTTCATGGCTAGTTGGTGTTCATGGATACAGATCGTTAGCTGTCTTCCTGTTTGTCCTATATAGTGTTTTGTGCAGTCCTTGCATGGGATTTTGTACACTATGTTGGTTTTGCTCATGCTGGGTGTCGGGTCCATTGTCCTGGTGAGTTGTTGGCTGAGAGTGGCTGTTGGTTTGTGTGATGTTATGAGTCTTGGTGGTCGTAGTAGTCTGGCTGACAGTTCAGAAAGTTCTTGATGTATGGTAACGTGGCTAGTCCTTTGGGTTGTGGCATGTCCTCGTTCCGTTGTCATTCCCTTAGGTATCTATTGATGAAATTGTGGGGGTATCCGTTTTTGGCGAATACATTGTAGAGGTGTTCTTCTTCCTCTTTTTGCAGTTCTGGTGTGCTGCAGTGTGTGCACTATAAATGCCGGAGGAAACATCACAGAAGCGCTTCACGGGAGGCTCCCAAACACTAAGGATGTCACCGAGAGAGGGGACGAAACATTTGCAACACAAATTCCCAGCTCGGCGAACAGAACCACAACAACGTGCAACTGAGCTACAAATCTTCTCACAAACTTTGAACACCCAGCATTTATTGCCCAACTCATCCCTAGTTGCACCCTTGAGAAGGTAGGCACAAGCTGCTCTCTTGAACTGCTGCAGTCCATGTTCTGTAGATAGACACACATTGCCCTGAGGGAGGGAATTCCAGGATTTTGACACAATGACACTGAAGGAACAGTGTTATATTTCCATGTCAGGACACTGAGTGGCTAGAAGTGGAACTTGTAGAGGGCGGGTGTTCCCATGTATCAGCTGTACTTGTCCTTCTAGATGGAAGTGGTTGTGAGTTTTGAAGGTGCTGCCTGAGGATCTTTGGTGTACTTCTGCAGTACATCTTGTAGATGGTACACACTGCTGCTACTGAGCATGGGTAGTAGAAGAAGTGGATGTGGTTCCATCAAGTGGAGCTGCTTTCTCCCTCGATGATGTCTAGCTTTGAGTGTTGTTGGAGCTGCAGCTGTTCAGGCAAGTGGGGAGCATTCCATCACACTCCTGACTGGAGACTGAGATTGTTGGAATGCTTCAATCAGGGAAGATTCTAACCATATATATCCCTCTAAGGAATAAAGGAATGAAATCACGACAAATCAATATTGTTCTGTCTTCCTCAGATGGATCCCAGGGTCTATGCTACAAATTCCAAATTGAGTCATACCCATCGCACACGGCCTCCCTCAGATATACAGAAAGCCTTTGATTTTCTGCCATTTAATAATAATTCTCAGAGTATACCCCCTTGTTCGAGAATATGAAGGTTTGTAAACAAAATGAATAGTTGCCATTGTGCGCCCATGTTCTTAACTGAACAGTACACGGCTCCAGCAAAAATAAAGGACCAAAAGGAAAGTTGAAAAGTTGTCTTCCAGTAAACAGTCAGTCCCCAGGTGGCAAATACTATCTGTCCCTGCTGAGTTTCTCCAACAATTTCTATGCTTCTTTTTATTTCTATCATTCATTGCCTGAAGAAAACTAATTGAGTGCTGGCCATTATATTGAGAAATCTGGTGTACAAGGATGCAGAAGGGATGCTGCAGTTATACAAAACCCTGGTTCGACAACACTTGGAGCAGATCTGGGCACCACACCTGAGGAAGGATAGATTGGCCTGGGAGGGAGTATAGCGTGAGTTTACAAGAATGATACCTGGACTTCAGGGGTTAAGTTATGAGGAGAGATTACACAAATTAAGCCTGTTCTGTCCAGAATTCACAGGGTTCATGGATGATCTGATCAAAGATATTAACAGGAAAAGACAGGGTATGGAAATTGGAAATGTTTCCACTGGTCGGAGATCCTAGAACTAGGGATGGCATAGCCAGAGAATTAGGGCCAGACTGTTAGGAAGTACTACTATTCACAAAGGCTGGGAGCGGTTTGGAACTCTCTTCCACAAACAGCAGGCATTGCTGGATCAGTTGTTAGTTTTAAATCTGAGATAATGTTTTTGTTCAGCAAAGTTATTAAGGGGATAGGGTCAAAGGCAGGTCTATGGAGTCAGGTTACACATCAGCCATTGAATGGTGGAGCATGCTGAATGGGTTGAATGGTCTCCTCCTGCTCCTTTACATAAATATTCCACATCAATAGATCATGGAACTCCCTGCAGTTACAAAGTGGCATTTCTACACACTGGAGCAATTAGTGATTTCAAATGGAAACTGAAAGTCCAAATATTTTATTTTCACACATTCCAGATCCCCACCATCCTCTGGGTGAAACAATCCTCGAAATCCATCTCTAAACCTCTTACCCTTCAGTTTAAAAACTATGAAGGCAAATGTTCTAAACACCTTCTCAAACACCTTGTCTACATGTGACACAACTTCAAAGAATTATGCACCTGAATCCCTCAGCCTCTCTGCTCTACAACACTCCCAATCTTACAATCTGCTATCAAGTCCCCCTCACCCATCAACCTTCTCTGTTGTAAAGGAAACAACCCAAACTTCCCTCCCCAACACTTCCAGGAAGAGATTTGTTTTTGTCTATCTTTCTAATCAGACGAATACCATCATGAACGCTGACCAATACGTGACGGTGTAGGATCAGCAGCTCACAGATTAATGCTCACCATTCAATCATCTTGACCCGATCTCTGCGTGTTTGAAATTTCTTGCAGGTCTGTCCTCACTCAGTCCCTCAGCTCGATTTCTCATCGCCTCCCCTGGAATGAAATATTTCCAGATCATCACCCAACCGAGTTCCAATCATAATCGCGACAACAATTTGCTGCTGTGCCTGTATGAAAACTCCTGGCAACAAGGTCACTGAGCCAAGGTCCCACGGAATGACCTCCTGGAATTGTCCAGAATGTGGCTGAGAACTTCTGCGTTCACAGAATCATAAAGTTTTACTGTACAGAAGGTGGCCATTTGTGTCTGTACCAGCTCCTGAATGAGCTACCCAGGTAGTCCCACTCTCCAGCCCTATCTCTGTAACTCTCTAACATTATCCCTTCCAAATTTATATCCAGCTCTCTTTTCAAATCTCCTATGAAATCTGCCTCCACCACTCCCCAAAGCAGCACATTCAAAACCCAACAATCCAAATAAGTTTCTCCTCATCTCACTCTCTCACTGACAATCTTGAAATTCTACCAGCCAGTTACTAATAGACAAATGAGTTGGAATCAAGAACTTACTTTCCCGTCAGAATTGTTCAAACTTTCAACACATGAATAAGGTCACCACTTTCATCTTCTCTGCTCGAAGGAGAATAAGCTTAATCTCCTGAACTTTTCCCTGCATCTAAAATCCCTCATCATTGGTATCATTCTCGTACATCTCCCTCACATTGTGTCCAGGGTTTGAACATCCATCCTTTAGTAAGGTGGCCAGAACAGAACAAAACCAGCCTGGGTAATAGAAGGTCAACTCCCTTTGTCAAATGCACTTCTAAATTCAGCTTCTTTGCCTGTAAAGGTAAGGTGCTTCACACATACAAAGAAATATCCAACAGATCAAAGGTGCATCTCCAACATGATCTAATATTCTCCTTTCAATACTTACGCTGTCACCGGAATTAATTTCTTTTCTGCCCTCTGCTTTGTGTTGGGTTAGCTCAGTTGGCTGGATGGCTGGTTTGAAATATGAAGTAACATCGACCGCGTGGGTCTGAATCTCTCACTGACTGAGGTTACCATGAAGTACTGCCCTTCTCCATCTCTCCCCTTGTGTGAGGCATGGTAACCCTCAGGTTAAACCACCACCTACCAGTTATCACTCTCTCCCTCTCTCTCTGGCATTCCAGCTGAGGTCCACCAGTGTCTTTTATAACTTCAACATCACCTCCTTGTTCTCGGACTCTATGCCCTTATTAATAAAACCAAGAATGCTGTGTGCTTTATTAACTGCTCTCTCCCTGTTATGCTGCCTTCACTGATCTGTGGACATATACCCCAGCTCCCTCTGCTCCAAACCTGCTCGTTTTATTTTACCTCCCTAAATGTATTGTCTTTCCATTTCTTTCAACCGACGCCCTTCACCAAATTTGTGTTGAATCATGTTTGTCTTTATTTTCGAATGTTCACGAGTTAAAACCTATTTTGTTAAATCAAACTGCATTTTCTTCCTCCTAGCAGTTTTGCTATTAACTAACAATATAACTCCAAAAGAACATCCAGGCTGGCATCAGGTCGAGTCCACCTGGGCCCCTCAGGAATCTGCTCTGCTATTCCATATGATGGCAGCTGATCCCATCTCAGCTACAACTTCACTTTCCTGCAAACACTCCCTTTGACCCATCACTGATTAACAATCTGACTGTCTCCTCCTCCAAGTTATGCAGTGGCGGGGTGTGTGGGGTTCCCATAGATGTACAACACCCTCCTCATTTGAGAGAATTCATTGCTTCTTACCTCTGTTTTCAGTTTGCCCAGCCCCTTATCATGAAATGATAACCTTTTATTCTAGATTCTCCCACGTGAGCAAACATCCTCTCTTCAACTCCTTTGTCAATACCCCTTTAGCATCTTATAACCTTCAGTTCGATCTCCTCTCTTCCAAACTCCAGAGAAACTGTTCAATCTCCCATCTCAGACAAACCCTTCATCTCTGAAAATGATTGAGTGAATCTCCTCTGAACTACCTCCAGTATAAACTGCATCTGTCCTCAAGTAAAGAGATCAAAATTGTACCAGTCTCTTTTCATAAGACTAAACTTTCATCTGGGCAATCAATTCAGTGATCTCCTTTGAACTCCCTCCAATTCAATTACATCCCTCCTCAAGGAATGGGACCAACACTGTCTGCAGTATTCCGGATGTGGAAACCCCAATCCCTTGTACAGTTGCAGTAACGATGATCTACTTCCATACTCCATTCCATTCACAATAAATGTCTTCCTTGTGACCTGCGGTAGCCTTTGCACTGACATTTTGAACTTTCTCTCGTACTCAGATGATAAGTTGCCTTTTTCAATTCTTCCAATTTGTCTAACTGATGTAAAATTGCTGGATTTGCCCCCCAGAGTGATTTTCAGACCATTTGGACAGTGTTTGAATGTTGTTAGAAGTTGCTAACCACCTCACTAACTTATTTGTGCTGCCGGGAACGTGCTGGAAAAAACAGCCGGAGGAAATAAGAGAGAAAGAACATAGGAAAGTTTTACTGTAAATATTCAGCTTCTCCTGCTCGTAAATGAATCTGGATTCTTTGATTGATGCGCAAGCAACAATTATTCCAATTTTAACCTTTACTTTATATCTGTGCTGACCATTCCTCTGAACACAGCACATTTCTTTGTATGTCTCCTCAAAAAATTTCATCTGCCACTTGTTCAGTCTGCCCATACCCTCAAAAAGCACATTCCCAAATAGTGTTTTATTTCTTTTTTATTTCACTGGCGGGCTGTGAAAATCACTGGCTGGGCCGAGAATTTATTATCCACCTTTAGTTGGCCCCTTGAGAAGGAGGTAATGAGTTGCCTTCTTGAACCACTGCAGTCCCTGTGCTGTACGTTGACCCACAATACCATGAGAGAGAGAACTACAGGACTTTGACCCAGTGACACTAAACAAATGCTGATATATTTCCAAGTTGGAATGGTGAGTGGCTCAGAGGGAAACTTGCAGGAGGTGGTATTCTCATGTATCTGCTGTGCTTGTCCTTCTAGATGGACGTGGTTGTGGGTTTGGAAGGTGCTGCCTGAAGATCTTTGGTGAATTTCTGAAGGGCATCTCGTATCTGCTACTGAACGCGGGTGGTGGAGGGAATGGATGCGGTGTCAATTAAGCAAGGGCTCCGTTGTCCCTGGATGGTGTTCAGCTTCTCAAGTGTGGTCTACAAGGTGCACTGCAGAAGTGACTGAGTGAGTGTGTGTTTGTGCACGTGAAAGTATGTGTAAATGTCAATGAGAATGCGTGTGTCTCTCTCTCTCTCACACAGACATGTACACTTTCATATTCTCACTCAAACGAACTACACACATACTCTCTCATAAGCACACCCTCATAAACTATGTGAGCAACATCAGTTTGAAACCTACATCGAGTACCGACTGGAGAACGATCACCGGGGTTACCTATTGGAGTGTCTCACCCATCTTGTTTCCAATTCTGAAGTTTAATGGGAAGAAATATGAGGAGAGAAAGGATCAGAAACAGTGGGACAATGAGTACTGCCATCTCAGTGCTGTGTGCCTGTGCTGGAGTCAGAGGGATTTCCTGCCAATAACATCATCCCTTCAGCAAACACCAACCCCAGTGTTTCCTGTTCCCTGTTGCCCTGACCCCCTGCCAACACTTGTGTCTGTAAAATTCTCTCCAAACCCTCACCATTGCATTAACATCATTGTTTCTGTGCAGCCTCTCTCACGAACAATATCCCACCAATCCAACTCAAATTATTCCATGCTAAACTCAAAAGATCAGTCTGCACCCACTCTCTCTAAATTGTCAACTAGAAATTACTGTCCTTCATTTTCATGGCCTGCATATATCGAGGCAAAACTTCCCTTGTCCTCCACCTGTCAGCAGCAACTGGGCCATTCACAGAGAAACATCGAAAATATCATCGGGGGGAGGCCATTCAGCTCCTCAAGCCTGCTCCACCCATTCAAAGGAATCATGGCTGATCACCCAACACAGTCCCCTGTCTCCCCGCACCCTCCCTTTACCCCCGAAGAACTCAATCAAACTCCTTCCTGAACAACATTCAGTTTTCTGTCCCTGACTGCTTTCTGTGACAGAGAATTCCACAGGCTCCCTACTCTCTGGGTGAAGACATTTCTCCCCAACTCAGTCTCACTCCATTTCCTTTTGATCATGACCCTCTAGTTCTGGAATCTCCGGCCGGTCACCGGGAACGCCCTCCCTGCGTTTACTCTGTTCCATCCTTATTCAAATTTATAGATTTCAATGAGATTCCCCCTTAATTCTTCTAAACTCAATTGAATATCATCCGAACCATTCCAGTCTCTCTCCATCTGTCAGTCCTGCCATCCCAGGAATCGTTCTGGGAAACCTTCACTGCACTCCCTCCATAGGCACAATATCCTTCCTCAAATAAGGAAACCCCAAACTGCGCACAGAGTTCTCCAGGGTGTGGTCTCACCCTGTCCAATTATAACGAGACATCCCTGCACTTGGACTTGAATCCTCTCGCTATGAAGGCCTCCCTTATCTGAGAAAGGTTATTACTCTCTCTCTCCCATCCCCCCCACAGATGCTACTGACCTGCTGAGTTTCTGAAGTAACTTTTTAGAGTGTTCCTGTCAAAACTTCAGCTGGACCCCAGTGAAGAACGAGCACAGATCAAAGATGAAGAATGAATTACCTGGCTCTGTGAGGTTGATGGAATTCTTGGTCACATTAAATATTGTTCCAATCCCTGGTGATCGCAACAAAGCCTTGGTGCTGGGACTGGAAGGATTCAATGGCCAGCTCTCTCCTGTCTGAGCTAAAGTTGTAATTCCCGCTGGCATTATTTAAGGCTTACCTTTGAAAGTACGGTCCTGTACCTCGACCCAATACACACTCGAACAAGACGGTTCCCATTTTATTGACTCTGGGGTTGAGGAAAACCCCAGCAACAGGAACTGGAACAAAACAAGACAAAGAGGAAATAAAAGATTGGATGTTGAAATTGTCTTTCTTTTTGCAGATGTTATGTTCTATGACAGGAAAATAACTGACAGAAAGGAGAAATAAAACTGAGATTTCACATCGTTGTAAAGTTTCCATCTGTTGTAAAATCTACACTTCGAAGGATTTGTGTTAACGATGGACGGTCAAATGGTACACCATTCAACCATTGCCCTCTTGGTGTTCAATAGTATTACCATCACTGTCCACAACCCCTGCTGTATCAAATCCTGGGGGTTACCATCACTGTCCCCACCCCCCCACAGTATCAACATCCCGGGAGTTACTGTCACTGTCCCCACCCCCCACAGTATCAACATCCCGGGAGTTACTGTCACTGTCCCCACTCTCAAACTACATTCAACATCCTGGGAGTTACCATCCTAACCCCCACCCCACTGTCAATCCTGGGGGTTACGCACAGTTCCCCCCACAACCACACTGTCAACATTCTGGAAGTTACCATCACTGTTCCTACCCCCACCTCCTGTCAACATTCTAGGGTTACCATCACTGTCCCCATCCCACACCCCACTTTGAACATCTTCTATGCCAGTCGGAAATAGGCTCTTTGGCCCAACTCGTCCATGCTAATGAAGTCTCCAAACAGAACTAGCTGCAATTGCTTGTGTTTGGCCCATATCCTTCAAAACCTTTCCTATCCATGCATCTTTCCAAATGACTCTTAAAGGTTGTTATTGTGGATTAGTGGTGCAGGAAGAGCACAGCAGTTCAGGCAGCATCCGAGGAGCAGTAAAATCAAGATTTCGGGCAAAAGCCCTTCATCAGGAATAAAGGCAGAGAGCTTGAAGGGTGGAGAGATAAGCTAGAGGAGGGTGGGGGTGGGGAGAAAGTAGCATAGAGTACAATAGGTGAGTGGGGGGGGGGATGAAGGTGATAGGTCAAGGAGGAGGGTGGAGTGGATAGGTGGAAAATGAAGAAACTGTTGAAGTCCACATTGATGCCCTGGGGTTGAAGTGTTCCAAGGTGGAAGATGAGGCGTCTGGTGGCGAGGGAGCAGCAGTGAAGGAGGCCCAGGACCTCCATGTCCTCGGCAGAGTGGGAGGAGGAGTTGAAATTCTGGGCCACAGGACGGTGTGGTTGATTGGTGCAGGTGTCCCAGAGATGTTCCCTAAAGCACTCTGCTAGGAGGCGTCCAGTCTCCCCAATGTATAGGAGACTGCATCAGGAGCCCTTCCCTAGTTCCAAACTTCCAGCTCAGCACTGTCTCCATGACTTGTCCTATCTGCCTATCTTCTTTTCCACCTATCCACTCCACCCTAGTCCTTAACCTATCACCTTCATCCCCTCTCCCACTCACCTATTGTACTCTATGCTACTTTCTCCCCAACCCTATCCTCGTATAGCTTATCTCTCCACCCTTCAGGCTCTCTGCCTTTATTCCTGATGAAGGGCTTTTGCCCGAAACGTCGATTTTACTGCTCCTCGGATGCTGTCTGAATTGCTGTGCTCTTCCAGCACCACTGTGAGTCTAGCTTGGATTGCATGTGCACATCTAAATCATTCTTCAATGTAATGAAGATTCTGCCCGTCACACCCTTACAGGCAGTGAATTCCAGATCCCCACCACCCTTTGAGTGAAAATGTTTTCCCTCACATCCACCTTGAAACCTCCTACCCCTTACTTTAAATCTATGCCCCTCCCCCAGTCATTGATCCCTCCTTCAAGGGGGCGGGGAGGTTTCTTCCTGTCTACCCTATCTATGCCCCTCATCATTTTATACATCTCAATCACGTCCCACACTTATTGTGCTCTGCTCGGAGGAAAACAACCCAAGTCTGTCCAATCTCTCTCCATTACTGAAACTCTTCAGCCCCCAAGACAATAACCTGGTAAATCTCCCTCTGCATACTTCCCCCAGTTCCAACACACTGCTCTGATAATGTTGATTTGTATAGAGTTGCTTAAAAACTCACTGAAATGGCGATAAATTTGCTGTTCAGGAGAGACCCTGCCTGCTGGTTAGAAACAGCACAGTGCTAATTGCCCGCTTGACATTTGTTGATGTTGATGATTGTGTGTATGGTTCTGTAGTGTTTGGAGTATTCCCAGTAAATCTCCTCACCATCCTTGTAGAAAATATATTCAACTGGGGTCGAAACCAGTAGTTTAACGAGGTGCTGTCTCCCTCCACTACCTCATTTCCAGGTGGGCACTCAGCTCTAGGACTGACACAGGGATGTCTGTGATTGAACCAAACTGTTAGGCAGTTTTCTAAGGCAGGAGTTGTTGTGTTCAGTACTCCCACTATAGTCAGAGAGAGTTACTGAGAGAGTCAGAGCGTCACAGAGAGAGACATAGACACAGGCATATAGAGTTAAATAGAAACATAGTCAGAGTCAGAAAGAGGCACAAGATCACAGCGTCATCGAGATTAATCGACACAGAGTTAAAGCAAGTCAGAGACAGTCCAACAGAGAGAGATAGAGACCTCGCTGTTTGTACAAGATACCTCACTGGGAGGGGGAATCTCTCCTGTGCCCCTCCACCCCCCCAATAACCACCATCCTGACCCTCGGGAACGGGACATGTTGACACAGTCCGCTCTCCCTCGGCGCTTTTCCTTCCCGCGTGGCCCCGGCGCCATTTTAGCTTCAGGCCCCGCCCCCTCAGGCCCCGCGCGAGATGGCGGTTAACGGCCGCCTCGTGCCCCAAGTGACCGTTAGCAGCTGCTTCAGGGGAAAGACTCTTTAAAGGGACAACCCTTTCAGGAGAGAGAAACAACAGGGCCGGCTCCGGGACTCGCCAAACTCAATAATAATCACAAATACACACACAGACAGAGAGGTGGGAGTGAACAAGAAATTGTGCGGCGGCACATCAAGACCAAAGGCCCCTCTCCCGAAGGACGGCTGTCCCGGACTCGAAACGTTGACTCCGCTTTCTCTCTGTCTGTCTCTGGACAGATGCTGCCAGGCCTGAAGCACAAACAAGGTCCTCGGGGGTGAGTCCGAGTTCAGGATCCTATTAAGGTTCGGTGGTTAGATGGATGACAGTGTGGGAGGGTATGCAATGGGATTAGAAGACTAGAGGCGGAGACTTTCCTAAATGGGGAAAGGTTCCGGGAATCTGAAGCACGAAGGGACTTGGGAGTCCGAGTTCAGGATTCTCTTCAGGTTAACAGGCAGGTTCAGTTGGCAGTTAGGAAGGCAAATGTAATGTTAGCATTCATTTCGAGAGGGTTAGAATACAGGAGCAGGGATGTACTGCTGAGGCTGTATAAGGCTCTGGTCAGACCACATTTGGAACATTGTGAGCAGTTTTGGGCCCCCTATCTCAGGAATGATGTGCTGAACTTGGGGGTCCGGGGGGGGGGGTTTACAAGAAAAATCCCAGGGATGAAACACTTCTCGTATGAGGAGGTTGAGGACTCTGGTTCTTAACTTGGAGTTTAGAAAGATGAGAGAGAACCTGATTAAAACTTAACGAATATTGAGAGGCCCATTCATGCATCTGTCTAGATACATCTTTTTATATGCTATCGTCTGGGGAGTGTTTCTGAACAAACAGACCTATGAGGTCTAGGAAGACCATTCCTTAAATGTGGCATTACAGCTTGACACTGGTGAAGTAAGCGTTTGGCATGCTTGCCTTCACTGGTCAGAGCACTGATGACAGGAGTTGGGGCATCATTTTATAGCTGTACAGTATGTTGGTGAGACCATTTTTAGAATACTGTGTACTGTCTTGGTCAACCTGCTATAGAAAGGATGTTGTTAAGCTCAAAAGGTTATAGAAAAGATTTACAAAGATGTTACCAAGGTTGCAGGGTGTGAGTTATAAGCAGAAGCTTCATTAGCTGGGAGCTACTCTCCCCTGGAGTGTTGGAGGCTGAAGGGGTGACCTTGTAGAGGTTATAATGTCACGAGGGGCACAGAAAAGGTAAATAGGTATAGTCTTTTCCCCAATGTAGGGGTGTTCCAAACTAGTGGGCATAGGTTTAAGGTGAGAGTGGAAAGATTAAAAAGGGGCTTGAGAGGCAAATTTATCACACAGAAAGCAACGAGTATATGGAAAGAGCTGCCAGAGGAAGTGGTAGAGGCAGGTACAATTACATGGTAGAGACATTTGTAAAGTACATGGATAAGAAAGGTTCAGAGAAATGTGTCAAATGCAGATGAATGGGACTAGTTAAGTTTGGGCAACCTTGTCAACATGGGCGAGTTGGGTTGAAGAGCCCGTTTCCGTGCTGCATGACTCTATGAAAATGGATGAGAATAACAAACTTTGCCTGAATGTACAGGAGGAGCTGTGAATATGTGGGGTCATTATACAGACCAATTTCTCTTGGCAAAACACATGATTGGAACAAATCAAAAACTGACACTGACAAATGTTATTTCTGTGTACTCTGAACAGGATGTGGCCATCTCTGCCAAGGTGGGAAGTGGATGCAATTCCGAAATGTCCTTGAACCAATCGACTTGCTCAGCCAGAGGCAGTGAAGAGTTTGCAAAGGGTTAGGAATCATGCGCAGAGCAGAACGGGTAAGGAGGTCAGATTTCACTCCTTTAAGCACCGGGCAGACAGGAACAGGAGAAGGCCATTCAGCCCTACAAACTGCTCATCCATTCAGTAGCATTGTGGCTGATGCCCCATTCCTCACTCTCACTTTCCTGCACTTAACATGTAACCCTCAAGTCCCTGACCGAGAATCTCCTGCTCCAGTCTCCACACACCGCTCTCTGTGGCAAGGAGTTCCAATGACTCTCAACCGTGTGAAAGAAGAAACTCCTCCTCACCTCAGTCTTCAATTTTGAACTAGATGGTTGTTTGTTCCTGACAACAGTCGTCATTAACTCCAGATCTGTTTTTGTTTAAAATTGCATTCAAATCCACCACCTGCCAAAGCAAGATTCAAATTCACATCTGCAGGGCATATCCTGGGGAGCTGAAAATATAGGATTTGCTTCCCCATTATTTCAGAAACTGAAAGTGAATCCCATCAAAATTGAGACCAGAACAAGTTGCCCCACACCACTGAGCTAAACATTGATGTCGACAGAATCCATACAGTGTGCAAAGAGACCATTCAGCCCATCTAGTCTGTCCCAAGCCAGTGAAGAGGATCCCACCCAGACCCCTACCCTACCCCTGTAACCCTGCATTAACCATGGCCTAACCTGCACATCATAGAATCCTACAGCATGGAAGCAGCCTTTTGGCCTATCAGGTCAATATACTGACCCTCTGAATAGCATTCAACCCAGACCCACCACCTCTCCAATCCCTGTAACCTTGCATTTCCCATGACTATACCTCCTTAGCATGCATAATTCTCACACTATGGGCAACGTAGCAAAGCCATCCATCTAAACTGCACATCTTTGGACTGTGGGAGGAAATAGAAGCACCTGGAGAAAACCCATGCAGAGAAGGGGAGAACTCTCAATAAACAGTCACCCAGGACTGTTCCTGGGTGTTGTTCCTGGGACCCTGGTGCTGTGAGGCAGCAATGGTAACCACTGTGCCACCCAATGTTTTTGCCACTGGCCATGCAGAGATTGGTTAGCTCACTTGATTCTATTGTTGACTTACAATGTACAATCATATTGACAGCATGCATTCAATTGCTGCTCTGGTAGAGAACTGCTGTGAGTGATCATTCCCTGTGCTTTCGATGTGGTGTGCCGCAGTTTAAACAATAAAATAGTTGTTTGCCTTTTCTCCCCCACACCTCTTTCTCCCTCTCTCTAATGAGACAATGGTGACTTTATATTAATCATCTGCTAAAAACATAACTTTGCTGATTATAAATTAACTGCCCTCTTTTTCACTACAAAATAACTTGTATTTTTCCTCCCTGATGCATTATTGGAGTGAGCTGTATATAAAAGAGAAGAACCTTTACCAAAATGAAGTGGGAGTGGGTGCACAGGGAGAATTACCAGCATATTGCCTTGGTGGCTGGAGAGTTTCAGTGATTGAAAGAGGTTGGACAGACTGGAGTAGTTGTCCTTACAGCAGAGTAGATTGAAAGAGAGGGATGTATAAAATGATGATGGATGAAGATAGGGGAGGCAGAAAGAAACTTTCCCCGCTTAACGGAGGTGGGGGAGGAGTACAGATTGAAGGTAAGGACCAGGAGGTTTCAAGGGAATGTGAGGAAAATCTTGTTCACCCAGAGCGTGGTGTGCAATCTGGAAGTCACTGCCTGTAAGGGTGGGAGACGCAGAAGGAGGATTTAAATGTGCATTCATGACGCCAAATGCTGGGGAAATGGGATTAGAGAATATCAAGGTGGTTGTTTCTGACCAGCACAGACTCTGGCCTTTTTCTGGGCTGCAGATTTCTCAGAAACTATGACTAACTCACTTTGAGATGTGTATTCTACATCCAGGATACCATCTAGCGTGATTTCATACATTTCATGTTCAGAGATGAGGGGTTTGTCGTCGAAAGAGAGATTCAGCAGTTAAGACCGATATGCTCTGGAGTTCAGGGGAATAAGGGAGATCCAGCGGAGGGATATAGGGTGGTAAAGGAGGTGGGATTGACAAAGGAGACAGAGAGGATGTTTCCTCAGGTGTGACAATTTAGAACGAGAGGGTCATTGTTTCAGGAGAAGGGGATGGAACAGATTGAAACAGGAGATGTTGAGAAATGGCAGAGGGGGTGGGAACTCTGGGAATTCACTTCCCAGTATGTGGGGGCATGTCGGGACACTGAATAAATTTAAGGAGGAACAGACAGATTGTTCGTCAGTGAGGGATTAAAGGGAGGCGGGCAGGAATTTGCAGTGAGGCTGGGAAGAGATCAGCCGCAGCTGTAAAGAATGGGGGAAGCAGGGTCCCCAGGGCTCCTAGCCTGCATGTTGTGTTGATCATCCAGCTGCGTGAACACCTTTTAGTATGGCTGGCTCATAGCACATGCTCAGAAAACTCTGAATCTGAGGGCCTAAACTGTGTGATGCATCACACTCCATTAGTCTCTTCGAAACCAAGACCATAATATATAGCAGCCATTTGGCCCATCAAGTCTGCTTTGCCATTCCATCATGTTAACCCTATGTTTGTTAACCCTATTTTCCTGCCTTCTCTCTGTAACGGTTAATCCTCCTCTTGATCAACAACCTATATCTGTCTTAAAGACATAAATGACAGCCATCTGCAGTAATGAGTTCCACAGATTCCCCACTGTCTGGCTGAAGAAATTCCTCCTCATCTCAGTTTTAAAAGGAGTCCCCTTCACGCAGAGGCTGTGCCTTCGAGTCCTAGTCTCTCCTATTCATGGAAACATCTTCTCCATGTCCACTCTATCCAGGCCTCTCGGTATTCTCCAAGTTTCAACCAGATTCTCCCTCACCCTTCTAATCTCCATCGAATCCAGTCTCAGAGATCTCAACCTCTCCTCCTATGATAGGTGCTTTCACCCCTGGGATTTTTCTCTGGATCCCCTTCAAGTTCAGCACATCCTTCGTTAGATAGGGGATCCAAAACTGCTCACAATGTTCCAAATATGGTCTGACCAGAGCCTGATACAGCCTCAGCAGTACATCCCTGCTTTTGTATTATACACCTCTTGAAATGAATGCTGACATTCCATTTGCTTAACTGCCAACTGAACCTGCCTGTCAACCTGAAGAGAATCCTGAACCTGGACTCCAAGGTCCATTTGTGCTGCACAGTCAACGTCTCTATTCTTCCTACTAAAGTACATAACTTCCCACATTCCCATTTCTCAACATCTCCTGTTTCAATCTGTTCCATCCCCTATTGCCATTTTGTGGCACATTCTCCTAGCCAAATCCTTCTGCAGCCTTACCCCTTCCTCAATACTACCTGTCCTTTCAGCTATCTTTGTGTCATCAAAGAAACACTCAGGACAATGAAATGGCCCTGCTCCTCCATGTGTCTGCTGGAGACCTAGAGCGAATGGCTCCTTGCCCCCCAAGACCAAGGCCAAAGGGCACTGTTGTACTGAGGCAATCAACAGATTGATGTCCCAGGGTCTAAAAAGTAGGTATTCCCTGAAAACAAGATGAAAGATAAAGCAGTTAGCCATCAGTTCCCTCTTCGAATTCACATTGCCTTGTTGTTAATTTAGTTGACATAAATGGAACATCTCTATGATTTAGATGATTGCAAACACTATCGATGATTAATAAATTCAAATGTTAAAAGATTTGAAAAGCTTGGGCAGACCTTCACTCCATGCTATAAGCAAGAGAAACACCAGCGATGTTTATATGTGGCTGAGTTTCTGAGGGTTAAGATAAACCAGAGAAAATCTCCATTTTCACTGAACCAGAACTGTTATAAAGTGTGTGTGTATATATATAAAAAATATATTATTCTTTGCCAGCCTTTCTTGGTTTGAGATGGTGAAAACTGAGTACACCAACTGCTATCTGTTTTGGAGTCATCTATAATCAAAAAACAATAAGCTAAGTGAACCAATAGATTAGAGATCAGAATTAAAATAACAGCAAACGATGCCTCCAAATTAAATACGGACTGATAATTAAGGTCACAGCCCCAACCCAACAGTAATATAAACCTAAGCTCTTGGCTATATAGCAACATTTTCAAAGCAGTTCACGAACCAGGTGACTCAATAACAGCAAATGTGTATTTTGCATCAACATTCACTACAAAGTTTGCGCCTCTCCTTCCAGACCAAGCTAACATAGGGAAGGTGGAGGCCCTGGGATAATTTACAACTTTTTTTAATAATTAATCACTCTTGACACATGGGCAACACCCACTGGACCCTGCGTTTATTGCCCAACTCATCCCTAGTTGCCTACTTGAGAAGGTAGGGATAAGCTGCTTTCTTGAACTGCTGCAGTCCATGTGCTATGGATAGAAATGCATTGCCCTGAGGGAGGGAATTCCGTGATTTTAACCCAATGACACTGAAGGAATAGTGTTATATTTTGAAGTCGGAACACTGTATGGCCCAAAAGGGGAACTTGTAGAGGGTGGGTGTTCTCACGTATCTGCTGCATTTGTACTTCTACATGGAAGTGGTCATGGGTTTTGAAGGTGTGCCTGAGGATCTCTGGTGTATTTTCTCAGTACATCTTGGTACTGCTGCTAATGAGCAATGGTAGGAGAGGGAATGGATGCTTGTGGATGCGTTTCCCAGGAAGTGGGAACTGCTTTTTCCCTCGATGTTGAACTTTTCGAATATTGTTGGAGCTGTAACCATCCAGGCAAAAGGGGAGCATTCCATCACACTCCTGACTTGAGACTGCGATACTTGGAATGGATCAATCAGGGAAGACTCTGACCATATGTATCTCTCTTAGGAATAAAGGAATAAAATCATGAAGCATCAATATTGTTCTATCTTCTTCAGATGGATCCCAGGGTCTACCCTACAAACTCCAGGTTGAGTCACACCCATTACACACAGCCTCCCTCAGATATACTGAAAGCCTTTGATTTTCTGCTGTTTAGTAATAATTCTCAAAGTATACCCCTTGTTTGAGGATCTCGGTTTGTAAACAAAATGATTAGTTGCCATCCTGTATCCCTGTGTTCTTCACTGAAGAGTACATGGCTCCAGCACAGCTCAAAACTAAAGGGTCAAAAGAAATGATGGAAAGTTGTCTTCAACAGCAGTCAGACAATCCCCAGGTGTAAACAATATCTGCCCCGGCTCAGTTTCTCCAACCATTTCTGTATTTCTTTTTACTTCTAACATTCATTGCCTGAAGAAAGCTAATGGAATGCTGGCCTTTATATTGAGAGGACTGGAGTACAGGAATGCAGAAGGGATGCTGCAGTTATACAAAACTCTAGTTAGACCCTACTTGGAGCATCTGGGCACCACACCTGAGGAAGGATAGATTGGCCTGGGAGTACAGCACGAGTTTACAAGATTGATACTTAGGCTTCAGGTTATGAGGAGAGATTACATAAATTAAGCCTGTTCTGTCCAGAATTTATAGGGTTTAGGGACGATCTGATCTAACAGGAGAAGACAGGATATTGAAATTGTGTTTCCACTGGTTGGGGATCCTTGAACTAGGAGGGGCATTGCTGGAGAATTCGAGCCAGACTGTTGAAGAGAGATGTTATAAGTACTACTAAGCACAAAGGCTGGGAGAAGTTTGGAACTCTCTTCCACAAACAGCAGGCATTGCTGGATCAGTTGTTAGTTTTAAATCTGAGAGAGAATCTTTTTTTGTTCAACAAAGTTATTAAAGGGTATAGGGGTACGGGTAGGTCTATGGAGTCAGGACACCGATCTGTCATTGAATTGTGAAACAGGATCAAGGGGCTGAATGTCTTCATCCTGCTCCTTTTTAATGAATATTCCACATTAATAAATCATGGAATCCCCTGCAGTTATCAAGTGGCATTTCCACACACCGGAGCAATTAGTGATTTCAAATAGAAACTGAAAGTCCAAATATTTTATTTTCACATGTTCCAGATCCCCACCATCCTGTGGGCGAAACAATCCTCAAATCCCTTTCTAAACCTCTTACCCTTTACTTTAAAATGATGTCCCCCCCTTGTTACTGACTCTTCGACTAAGGGAAACAGCTGCTTCCTGTCCATGTCCCTCATAATAGCATCATAGAGTCATACGGCAAGGAAACAGACCCTTCAGTCCACCAAGTCCATGCCGACTATAATCGCAACCTATACTAGTCGCACTTGTTTGCACTTGGCCCATATCTCTCCAAAACTTTCCTATTCTTGTACTTATCGAAATGTCTTTTAAACATTATAACTATCCTTTTATCCGCCACTTCGTCTGGGAGTTCAATCCACACTTGTACCGCTTGCTATTTAAAAAAAACAGTTACCCATCATGTCATTTTAAAAATGTTGCTCCTCTCACCTGAAAACTATGCCCCCTGGTCTTGACGACGCCTCCACCCTTGGGAAAAGACACCTGCCATTCACCTCATCTATGTCCATCATGATTTCATAAACGTATATACCCCTCAAACTTCTATACTCCAGTGATAATAGTCCCAGCCCATTCAGTCTCTCCTCATAACTGCAACGTTCCATTCCCAACAACATACTGATATATCTTTTCTGAACCCTCTCCAGCTTAATAATGTCTTTCCTCTGACAGGGCAACCAGAACTGGACACAATACACCAGAACAGGCTTCACCAGTGTCCTGTACAACCACAACCTGGTGTCCGAACTCCAACACTCAATGGTCTGAGCAATGAAGTCAAGTGTTCTAAACACCTTCTCAAACTCCCTGTCTACCTGTGACACAAACCCAATGAGTTTCTCCTTATCTCACACTTTCACTGACAATCTTGAAATTCTAGCCAGACAGTTACTAATAAACAAATGAGTGGGAAACAATAACTTGTTTTCCCGTCAGAATTGTTCAAATTTACAACACGTCAGTAAGGTCACCACTCCATCTAAAATCCCTCATTGTTGTATGAGAAGGATACCATCTCCTTCACACTAAGGTTTCAAAGCCTTCCTTAAATAAGGTATCCAGAACAGAACAAAATCAGCCTGGGTAATAGATGGCCAACTCCCTTTGTCAAATGTATTTCTAAATTCAGCTTCTGTTGCCTGTGTCGGTAAGGTGTTATACACTTACAAAGAATTACCCAACAGATCAAAGGTTGATCTCCAATGCGATCTAATATTCTCCATTCAATGCTTGTGGTGTCACCAGAATTAATTTCTTTTCTGTCCTCTGCTTTGTGTTGGGTTAGCTCAATTGGCTGAAGTGTGGGTTTAAATCTCTCTCTTTTTTTCTCTCTCTCTTTGTCTCTTTGTCTCTGTCTCTGTCTCTGACTCTCCAGCTGAGGTCCACCACTGTCTTGTACAACTTCAACATCACCTCCTTGTTCTCAGTCTCTGTGCCCCTATTAATAAAGCTGAGGATGTTGTGTGTTTTATTAACTGCTCTCCCCTTGTTAAAGCCGCCTTCACTGATCTGTGGACATATACCCCCAGGCTCCCTCTGCTCCTACACCTGCTTTAGCTTTTTTACCCCCCAAATCTATTGTCTTTCTGTTTCTTTGAACCAATGTCATTCCCCAAATTTGTGTTGAATCAATTTTGTCTTTATTTTTGGATGTTCATGAATTAAAACCTATTTTGTTTAAATCAAACTTAATTTTCTCCTTTCTAGTTGTTTTGCTACTAATTAAAAATATAACTCCACAAGAACATACAGTCTAGGATCAGGTTGAGTCAATTTAGCCCCTCAGGAACTTGCTCCGCTATTCCATATGATTACAGCTGATCCCATCTCAGCCTCAACCGCACTTTCCTGCAAGCTCTCCCTTTGACCCATCACTGATTAACAATCGATCTGTCTCCTCCTCCAATTTATGCAGTGTCCTGGGGATGGGGGAAGTGATCCCACAGATTTACAACCCCTTCCTCATTTCAGAGATTTCATTCCTCCTTATCTCTGTTTTCAATCTGCCCAGCCCCTTATCCTGAACTGATGACCTCTCGTTCAAGATTCTCCCACAAGAGTAAACACCCTCTCTCCATCTCCTCTGTCAATACCCCCTTTAGCATCTTATAGCCCTCAGTTAGTTCTCCTCTCTATACTCCAGAGAATCTGCTCAGTCTCTCATCTATGGCAAACCCTTCATCGCTGGAAATGATTGGGTGAATCTCTTCTGAACTGCATCTGTCCTCAAGTAAAGAGATCAAAATTGTACCAAGTCTGTTCTCATAAGACTAACCTTTTCTTCTTGGCAATCAATTCAGTGATCTCCTTTGAACTCCCTCCAATTCAACTACATCCCTCCTCAAGGAATAGGACCAAAAGTGTCTGCAGTATTCCGGATGTGGAAACCCCAATCTCTTTTACGGTTGTAGTAACAATTACCTACTTCAATACTCCATTCCTTTCACATTAAATGCCTTCCTTGTGACCTGCTGTAGCCTGTACGCTACTTTGAGATTCATCCACATGGACATCCTGTTCCCTTTGCACTCACATTTCGAACGTTCTCTCCTATTCAGATGATAACTTGCCTTTTTCAATTCTTCCAACTGCAATGGATAACCTCGCCACTGATGGGACTGACCAAAGCTCAGTTCAGTGTCTAACGGAAATTGACTGTCCTCGATTTGACCTGTTATGCTTGAGATTTGCTAATGAGTCAGACACCGTGATCCATTTGCTCCAATTTGTCTAACAAATGTAAAAATGTTGGCTTTGCACCCCAGAGTGATTTTCAGCCCATTCAGACAGTGTTTGAATGCTGTTTCAACTTGTTAGCCACCTCACTAACTTACCTGTGCCACCGGGAACTGCTGGAAGAATCAGCTGGAGAAAATAAGGCAGAAAAACATGTTTTGACTGTAAATATTCAGCTTCACCTGCTAGCAAATGAATCTGGATACATTGACTGATGCGCAAGCAACAATTATTCCAATTGTGATCTTTAGTTTATAACTCTGCTGACCATTCTTCTGAACACAACACATTACTTGGGGAGACATAAAAAGTAATTTCATATGCAACTTGTTCAGCCTGCTCTCATCCTCACAAAGCACGTTCCCACACCGTGTTTTTTTTTAAGTTCACTGGTGGGTTGTGGAAATCACTGACTGGGCTGTGAATTTATTATCCATCCCAAGTTGACCCCTTGAGAATGAGGTAATGAGCTGCCTTATTGAACCACTGCAGTCCCTGTGCTGTTGGTAGACCCACAATACCATTAGAGAGGGAATTCCAGGATTTTGACCCAGCAACACTATAAACGAACAGCTGATATATTTCCATGTTGGATGCTGAGTGGCTCAGAGGGAAACTTGCAGGAGGTGGTATTCTCATGTACCTGTTGTCCTTGCCCTTCTAGATGGAAGTGGTTATGGGTTTGGAAGGTGCTGTCTGAGGAACCTCCACAGTGCATCTCACAGATGGTACACACTGCTACTGAGCATAGATGGTGGAGAGAGTGGATGTTTGTGGATGTGGTGCCAATCAAGCATGGGCTGTGTTGTCTCTGGATGGTGTTTGGCTTCTCAAGTGTTGTCTACAAGGTGCATTGCAGAAGTGAGTGAGTGTCTATGTGCGGGCTCGTGAAAGTGTGTGTGTGTCAATGAGTGTCTGTGTTTCTCTCTCACACACATGCACACCTTCATACTCTCACTCAAACACACTCACACTCATACTCTCTCATCCACACACCCTCATACACTCTATGTGACCAACATTAATTTGAAAACCACATTGTTCTCCAGTTGGGACTCAATCACTAGAGTTACCTACTGGAGTGTCCCACCCACCTTGTTTCCTGATCTGGAGTTTAATGGGAAGTAATGTGACGAGAGAAAGGATCAGAAACAGTAGGACAATGTTCCTGTGCTGGATTCAAAGAGGGATTTCCTGTCAATAACATCATTGCTTCAGCAAACACCAACACCAGTGTTTCCTGTTCCCTGTTGCCCTTACCCGCTTCCAACAACCATCCATTTGGAGGAAACCCCTGTATGTGTGAAAGTCACTCCATATCCTCACCATTGCAATGACATCACTGTTTCTGTGCAGCCTGTCTCATTAACAATATCCCACCACTCCAACCCAGACTATTCAATGCTAAACTCAAAAGACCACTCTGCACTCATATCTTTTGAAATTGTCTAATAGAAATTATTGTGCCTCATTTTCACAGCCTACATCTATCGAGGCAAAACTTCCCTTTGTCCTCCACCTATCAGCAGCAATTGGGCCATTCACAGAGAAACATCGAAAATTCATCGCGAGGTGGCCTTTTGGCCCCTCCAGCTGCTCTGCCCATTCAATGAGATTATGGCTGATCACCCAACTTGATCCTGTATCTCCCTGTGCTATCCCTTTAACAACTAAGAGCTGTATCAACTGTTTCCTGAATAACATGCAGTATTCTGGCCCTGACTGCTTTCTGTGGCAGAGAATTCCACAGGCTCTCCACTCTCTGCATGAAGACATTTCTCCCCATCTCCTGCCCAGTTTCCTTTAGATTGTGACCCCCTCGTTCTGGACTCTCTGGTCACTGGGAACACCCTTCCTGTGTTCACTCTCTCGTTCTTGTTCAAATTGAGAGGTTTCTATGGGATTTCCTATTAATTCTTCCAAACTCTAGTGAATATCATCCTAACCAATCCAGTCTCTCCATCTGTCAGTCTTGCCATCACAGGAATCACTCATGGAAACCTTTACTGTACAACCTCATGAAATCCCAAACTACGCGCACAGTTCTCCAGTGTAGCTAGCCACCCCTGCTCCTGGACTTGAATCCTCTCGCTCTGAAGGCCTCCCTTATCTGAGAAAGGATGTTACTCTCCTCTTCACTCCCCACCAACCCGCATAGCTGCTGCCATACATTCTGGTCAGAATTACTGGTCACATTAAGTATTGTTGCACTAGGACCCGTGCTGATCACAACAGACTGGTATTGGCCTTGGTGCTGGGACTGGAAAAAAATCAGTGGCCAGCTCTGTCCTGTCTGAGCTAGAGTTGTAATTTCCGCTGGCATTGTTTAAGACCTTCTGTTGAAATAGGGCCCAGTACCTCTGCTCGTTACACACTCTGGAACGAGACAACTCCCAATCAGAACCTCCGTTTTAGTGGCTCGGGGGGTGAGGAAAACCCCAGGAACTGGAACAAAAAGGAAATAAAAGATTGGATGTTGAAATTGTCTCAGTTTTTCATGGATGTTATCATCGATGCACGATGATAATTGATGGAAAGGAGACATAAAACAAGCGAGATTTCACATCATAGCAAAGTCACCCTGTGTTGTACAATCTACACTTTGAAAGATTTGTGTAAACTATGGATGGCCAAATGATACATCATCCAACCATTGCCTCTTGATGTTCAATGGTGTCCCCACCCGCTGCACTATCAACATCCTTGGGCGTTACTGTCACTGTCTGCACCCCAGCCTATTATCAATACTGGGAGTTATCGTCACTGTCCCCATCCCGCTGCACTATCAACATCCTAAGGGTTACTGTCACTATTCCCACTCCCACCCCACTATCAATATCCTGGGGGTTACCATCACTGTGGTCAACCCCACCCTAATATGAACATCTTTGGTATTAACTTCAGCCTCCTTCAGCTCGTATTGTCTCAGCTTCGACCCTTCTCTGATGGATTGTTTAACAAGGAATTGTAGAGTCAGAGATCTACAGCACAGAAACGGGATCTTCAGCCGACTGAATCCATGTTAGTCACAAGCAGCCAACTCTCTACTCTCAAATACCATTTTCCCAGTCATAGGGTCACACAGCATGGAAATAGTCCTGTCGGCCCAGCGCGTCCATGCTGAGCAGATCTCACTCACAAAACTAGTCCCATTTGTTTACGTTTGGCCCATATCTATTGAAACCTTTCCTATCCATGTAGCTTTCCAAATCTCCTTTAGAGGTTGTTATTGTACCCACTTCCACCACTTCCTCTCCCCAAAAGCATTCGAAATATAAGGCTCTTCTTAGACCATATTTGGAACATTGTGAGCTGTTTTGGGCCCCCTATCTAAGAGAGGGATGTGCTGAACTTGCAAGGGGTCCAGAAGGCGTTTATGAGAAAGATCCCAGGGAGATAGGAGACAACATTGAGGACTCTGGTTCTTAATTAGAAGGGTGAGGGAGAATCTGATTGAAAGTTACAGAATATTGAGAGGCATGGTTAGAGTGGACATGGAGAAAATGTTTCTATGAGGACCCAAAAGCACAGCTTCAGAATGAAGGGATGTCCCTTTAGAACTGACATACTGTTCAGGTGGGAGGGTGGGGGGGGAGAAGAAAGGACTTACTGGGGATAAGCAATGGGGCATAGTCTCTGGCATAAAATATGTCCGTGTTGCTTAGAAGAAAAGGGGGAAAGAGAAGCAGAGTATTAGTCATTGGGGACTCCATAGTTAGGGGGACAGACTGGAGGTTCTGTGGAAATGAGAGAGACTTACCATAGGTGTGTTGCTTCCCAGGTGCCAGGTTCATGATGTCTCTGATCGTGTTTTCAGGATCCTTGGTTGTAGTTTGCATATAGATGAGGTTGTGATTAGGTAGGTCCAAACTAAGGTTTCCGGGTCAGAAGAGCATTCCAGTCAGGAAGCAGTTGGTTTGAAGTATGTCTAATTCAATATCATGAGCGTCCGGAATAAGGTGGGTGAACTTGCAGCATATGTTGGTACCAGGGATTTTGATGTTTTGGCCATTTCAGAGACCTGGGTGGAGCAGAGACATGAATGGTTGTTGCAGGTTCCACCATTTAGATGTTTCAGGAAGAATAGAGACAATGTAATAACGAGGTGCAGTATTACGGCTGCAGAACGATTGTTTGAGTACTCATCAACTGAAGTAGTATCGGCTGAGATTAGAAATAGGAAAGGAGACAGTTTTCTCTCGGCCTCTGAATAGTTCCAGAGATTTAGAGGAAAAGGATAGCAAAGATGATTCTTGACAGGAATGAGAGTGACAGGGTAGTTGTTATGGGGGACTTAAACTTCCCAAATATTGACAGGGAATACTATAGTTCAAGTGATTTAGATGTGTCCTTTTTTGTCCATTGTGTGCAGGAGAGTTTTCTGCCACATTATGTAGACAGGTCAACAAGGGGTGAGGCCACATTGGATTTGGTACTGAGTAATGATCCTGTCCGAGTGTTAGATTTGGAGGTAGGTGACCACTCTGGTGATAGTGATCACAAATCAATTATGTTTACTTTACTGCTGGAAAGGGATAGGCATAAATCGGAGGACAAAAGCTACAGTTGGGGGTAAGGCACTTATGATATGATTACACAAGACTAAGGATGAATAGGATGGGGAAGGAAACTGCAGGCAATGGGCACAATAGAAATGTGGAGCGTCTTCAAGGGCCCAGTGGGAGAAATGGCAGATGGAGTTGAATTTAGATAAATGTGAGGTGCTGCATTTTGGGAAAGCAAATCTTAGCAGGACTTGTGTGCTTAATGGTAATGTCCGAGGGAGATTTGCTGAACAAAGAGACATTGGAGTGCAGGTTCATTGCTCCTTGAAAGTGGAGTCGCAGGTGGATAGGATAGTGAAGGAGGTGTTTGGTATACTTTCTTTGATTGGTCAGAGTATTGAACACAGGACTTGGGAGGTCATATTGCAGAGGTAGAGGACATTGGTTAGATCACTTTTGGAACATTGCATACAGTTTTGGTCTCCTTCCTATTGGAAGGATGTTGTGAACTTGGAAAGGGTTCAGCAAACTTGTACAAGGATGTTGGCAGGGTTGGAGGATTCGGACTATATGGAGAGGTTGAATAGGCTGGGGCTGTTTTCCCTGGACCGTCAAAGGCAGAGGGGTGACCTTATAGAGGTTTATAAAATTATGAGGGACATGGAATTGTAATCAGACAAAGTCTTTTCCCTGGGGTGGGGGAGTCCAGAACTAGAGGGCATAAGTTTTGGGTGACAAGGCAAAGATATATGAGAGACCTAAGTAGCAACTTTTTCACTCAGAGGGTGGTATCTGTATGGAATGAGCTGCCAGATGAAGTGGTGAGGGCGAGTACAATTGCAATACTTAAAGGACATCTGAATGGGTAAATGAATAGGAAGGATTTAGAGGGATATGGGCTAGGTGCTGGCAGGCAGGACTAAATTGTGTTGGAATATCTGGTAGGCATGGACGAGTTGCACTGACGGGTCTATTTCCTTGCTCTACATCTCTATGACTCTATAACAGCTACACTGTGTTCATGAGAAGTATGTAACTGTCAGGCAGGCAGGAAGTTGTCGAGCACAGGAGCCATGGTTTACTGAAGAAGTTAAATCGCTTGTCAAGAGGAAGAAGAATGCTTATGTTATGATGAGATGTGAAGGCTCAGTTAGGGCGATTGAAAGTTACAAGGTAGAGCCAGGAAAGACCTAAAGTGAGCTAAGACAAGTGAGGAGGGGGCATGAGAAATTGGTGGATAGGATCAGGGAAAACCCAAAAGCCTTCTATTGGTATAGAAGGGATAAAAGAATGACTTAAGTAAGTTTAGTGTCAATCAAGGACAGTAGTGGGAAGTTGTGCATGGAGTCACAGGAGATAGAAGAAGTACTAAATGAATATTTTTCATCGGTATTCACACTGAAAAAAGACAATATTGTCAAGAAGAATACTGAGAAACAGTCTACAAGACTAGTTGGGATTGAGGTTTAAAAGGAGGTGTTAGATATTCTGGAAAGTGTGAAAATAGATAAATCCCCTGGGCCAGGTGGAATTCATCCCAGGATTCTCTGGGAAGCCATGAAGGAGACTGCACAAAGTTTGGCTTTGATCTTTATGTCATCATTGTCTACAGGAATGGTAGGGGTAGACTGGAGATGGCAAATGTTCCCTTGTACAAGAAGGGGAATAGAAACACCCCTAGTAATTAAAGACAAGATATCTCTCGTCTTCCTCAAGGCAAATGTTTGATGAACCAAGAAAATGTAATATTTTGTCTGTACGAAGTCGTGTGTGACAATCAGCAGGTATGCTACTGCTGCGAGTGGAGAACATCATTTCCGTAATTATAGAATGGATTGTGTCAAACACATATTGAGCTCAATTTCCAGAAGTAGAAGAGTCAAACATAACTGATGATTTTTTTCTTTTATATATTTCTCCCTCTGGTCAATGCACAGCAGCTCAGTTTCAAGAAATTCCATTATGCATAGCCAATTATCATTTGCAATATCAGAAGAGGGATAGACTTTATTCTCATAAGAAATATACGTTCAGGAACTGTATGAACTCCATGTAGTAAAGGCAATTTTAAAGTTACAATCAACATGAATAAACAGATCCTGCTGTTACATTGTTACAAGGATATATGAAGGAGATATTGAGTACACAAGGAAAAAAACCTTGACATTATCAGTAACTGAGAAGGTCAAAATTAATCTTTTGATAAATATTTGTCCTGTACAAAAACACAATTAAACATTGCAAATTCCAAATGAACCTTTGGGCCAAATCCTGACGTAGACAGAATGCTTACTGCATACACGCACACACCCACCACACACACACACAGTCATTCCAGCTCTCACACAGCTACTGACTGATTTACAATAGTTGCAAATTTGTACATCATGCTGAAATACCCATTACAACATCTGACAACAATGAAAATCCATATAAACTGCAACTGTCACAAAAGTTTACATCAAACTGATTTCTAATCTCAGGGCGGCACGGTGGCACAGTGGTTAGCACTGCTGCCTCACAGCGCCTGTAGACCTGGGTTCAATTCCCGACTCAGGCGACTGACTGTGTGGAGTTTGCACGTTCTCCCCGTGTCTGCGTGGGTTTCCTCCGGGTGCTCCGGTTTCCTCCCACAGTCACAAAGATGTGCGGGTCAGGTGAATTGGCCAAGCTAAATTGCCCGTAGTGTTAGGTAAGGGGTAAATGTAGGGGTATGGGTGGGTTGCGCTTCGGCGGGTCAGTGTGGACTTGTTGGGCCGAAGGGCCTGTTTCCACACTGTAAGTCTAATCTAATCTAATCTAATCTAATCTAATCTCAAGTCAAAGAGATCTCCAGCACAGAATAAGTCTCTACAATTTATTAAGTCTGCACTGATCAAAAACGCTTTATAACATCATAATAGTTGACCGAGCTAACAACTCTCATCCCTTTCAACTAGCATTCCACTTCCATATAAAAAAAATCATGGCAGCAGGGAAACTGTCATCCCCATTTGTATTGTAATGACATTCTCCACTTCATCATTTTGTAGGGCCAAAATTTCAGTTTTTCTTTCCTTTTGCCATTTACTAGCTGAATATGTGAGAGGTTTCTGTTGTGCTACCAATGTGTATCATTCTGAAGAGTGATACCGGTCTATATCACACTGACATTTTCTGTGTGTCTCCTTATATTTCCAGTCCTGCATGTCATGATCGGATATACTTTGTGAGATGGGTTTAACATGGGTGTAGGTTTGCTCACTGAGCTGGAAGGTTCATTTCCAAATGTTTCATTGCCCTACCAGGTAACATTTTCAGTGGGCCTCCAGATGAAGCACTGCCAATTTCTCAGCAACAAACCCAAACAAGAAGACAAAACACGTCTAGAAACCCTAGCCACTCTCCCCTACATCAAAGACATCTCAGAAATAACTGCCAGATTACTCAGACCCCTGCCCACAAACTCACCAACACACTAAAACAGCAGCTAATGAACTTGAAAGACCCTATACACACAACAAGCAAAACTAATATCATTTACAAAATACCATGCAAGGACTGTAATAAGCACTACATTGGGCAAACGGGCAAAAAAACTAGGATACATGAACATCAAATAGCCACAAAACGACATTACCCTCTCTCACTAGTATCCATACATACAGATAAGGAAGGACACCACTTCGACAGGGGCAAGCCAAGAAGATCCACACAAGAAAACTCCTAGAAGCATGGCATTCCAATTGAAACTCTATCAACAAACACATTGAGTTAGACCCCACCTACCACCCCCTGAGAAAAAGAACAGGAAATGACATCACCAGCCTAAAGAAACCCAAACATTTAAACAGAAAGCAGGAATCAGCAGCAGTGCTTTGCCTGGAGGCCCACTGATGATGTTACCTAGTAGGCTGATGAGACACCTGGAAATGTACCTTCCAGCTCAGTGAGCAAATCTACACCCAGAACCTCAACCTGAGCTACAAATCTTCTCAAAACTTGCTAATGGGTTCAACATTTTATAAATCAGTATTCCATATTTTGTTCATGCATGGAAATGCTTCTGCATTACTCAGGCCCTCAACCAGAATGTGAGTGTGAATAAGGTGTGTTTTCATCAGCACAAAGCTGAGAGTGAGAATCGGATTCATTCATTCTCTGATACTAGATATCAATGTGCTCCTTTTTGTCAGGTAATGTGTTTCACAGTGCTTCAGTGTCATCTAGATTGAAACACGTCATTTTTAGTAACTGCAAGTGTACTTCATTGTCAAACTTCTGCTACATCCTCCACTTCCCTAAGACCAGTACGCATTACTCCTGTATATCTCTTGCCTTATCCGGCCTTGTCTGTGACAAAATGCTTATTTCTGGCCTCACAAGGCCATTTGACCTCATCCTGCTGTGGGTCATTGTTAGGCATATCCTTTCCTTACCATTATCTACTCCCTCCATCTGTTCCTCCCCTCACATCATCTTATCGTTAAGACCCTTTTAATTGGGGTGAGTTCCTGGGTGTCTGTAAAAGTGGAAAACAGATGTTTATACCTACTTTTTGTACAGGCGTATCTAGCTTAACTGCTTCTCCTCACAACACCTTATCTAGTCGCCTGTATTTCTACCATTGTTTTGCAGTCCTGTTTCTTTCTTGCATACATTTTTAGCTTATACAAAAAAACAATTATGCATTTCCTCCACATAGTTTCATTCTTGTTGACTCAGCTCTTGGCTGAAACAATTACACACCAGTATGAGTTCATTTACTTTGTATAAGTAATTATAATTGCAGAAGTAACACTACTTCACTTATATCCCACATTGGTGTTTCAGCAGCTTGGATTTCACAATGAATCTCTTCCCACAGTCAGTACAGCCTCTAACTTCTGAGACATCGCTGGTGTTTTAACAGGTTGGATTTATGAGACAGTCCTTTCCTGTCGTGTGAGCAGGTGAATGGTCTCTCCCCAGTGTGGATCCACTGGTGTTTAATGAGGCTGGACGACAGCTTGAACCCACACCCACAGTGAGAGCACATGAAGGGTCTCTCGTCACAGTGAGGATGTTGTTGGGATATCAGTGCCCCAGAGTTTTTAAAGCACCTCCCACATTCTGAGCATTTCAAAGGTCTGCTTTCTGTGTGAACTTGCTGGGGTTTCAGCAAGGTGAGTGAATCCTTTCCCAGACAGGGCAGATGATCTGCTGAAGACTTGTCCACATGTACAACACACGTATGGTTTCTCCCCCACTGTGAACGGTGCTTTTTTCCTGCAAAACCCAATGATATTCATACGACAATAAACTCGGCAGCTTGTCAGATTGAGAAGTGATACCTGGTTTTAAGTTTCCTCATTTCAAATCATCTTCTTCGAATACCCTGTGAAATTCATTGAAAACAAAAGGCAAATCAAGTGAGAACCCAGAAAAGGATGTTTAAAACCATCAGATGCAACTCAATCCAGCAAGTCTGCTGTCACCATTCCGTGAGATCGGAGCTGATCCAATAATCTTCAGCTCGATTTTCCTGCCTTATGCCCCCACCCTTGAATCCCTTACTAATTGAAAATTTATCTATCTCAGCCTTGGACACACTGAGCAGCACAGCCTTTACAGGCCACTGCAGTATTCAGCACCCGAAGAGAAGGAATTCCTCCACATCCGTTTTTAAATAGGTGATTCCTTACTCTGAGATTATGTCCTCAAGTCCTCAACTCTCAAATAAGTAGTAACAATCTCCCTGAATCTACAATGTCAAGCTCCTCAGAATCTTTCCATAAGGTCTTGTTTCATTCTTCTGAACTTCAATAAGTACAGAAGCAGTCTGCTCAATCTCATCTCCTGAGAAATTCTTCCCTCATCCGGGATCAATCTCCTGAAACTCAAAGGACTGCCTTTCCCAAAACAAGGGACAAAAGCTATTCACAGGATTCCAAATGTGATCGGACTTGTGTCTTGTACAGTTTCAGCAAAACTTCCATTTTTCTCCCCATTCCCATTAAATAAAAGCCAACTGACTATTTCCCTTCCTGAATACTCACTGAACCTGGATGCTAGTTTTTCATCTTTCAAGCAGAAGGACCCACAATTCTGTGCTGCAGCTTTCTGCAGAGGTTTTCCCTCGTTAAATAATATTCACCTCTCCTCGTCTTCCTGCCAAATGCAGATATTTTCCCACATTATATTCCACAGCTCTGGAAGGACGAAGACGAGAATGGGAGGGGTTTTATTAACCATACCTTGAGCATAACCTCCCAAACCAGCCACTTCCACCACCACAAAGGACCAGAGAGCATGTATCTGTGATCAGCACTCCCTCGGAGATCTCTTCAACTCACAACATCCCAACATCCAGTGCTGGATGAATAGAAATTGCCTCAGTTTAATCAAGAACTTGGAAGCAGAGTCTGATCAAGAGAGATGTGAGGAATTACTTTGATATGAAAAGGGTGGAAAAGGTTGTTCGTTTTCAGTTTGAGACAGAAACTTTTGTTCAACAAAGGTATTCAGGGATATGGGCCAAAGGCTGAACTCCACACACCAGCCATGAGTTCATTCAATAGCGAAACAGCTGAAAGGCCTACTCCTGATCCTTTGTTCACTGAAAGCTGTTGGCTTCAGTCCCTGTTACAAAACTTCCTAACTCCAACTATATCACCCCCTCCTCAGGTAACTATCTGGACCAGGCTCTTCCCAACATTAAGGGAATATTGCACTTGGAGATGAGCTTTGAACCACAGACCCACATCCTCACCGTGACATTCTATTTCCATTTCAGTAACGTGGCCTGACTCCAACACAGTCTCAGCTCCAGGTGCTGAAAATCTCATCCTGTCCTTTGTAATCTCGAGACTGAATGACCCTAATACACTCCTGATCCAGCTCCCACTTTCAACCTCCCTATAATCTTGAGTTCATCCAACACCCCGCTGCCCATGTACTCACTCACACTGAGTTTTGTTCTCCTCACCCTGAGCTCACTGACCTGAAGATGTCACAAAAAGCAACATTTTAACAAATTTCTCGTCCTTTTTTTCAAATCCTTCTATGATAGTGATCATTCCCATCTCTAATCTCTGCCAGCCACACAATCTTTCTGCACTTACTTAATTTTGGCTTCTTGAGCATGGTCAATTAATTTCCCCAATAACAGTGGATGTTCTTTCAGTGTGAGATGTTTAAAAATCAAATTAAGCACCAAGTCATTGAAATGGAGGTACCAGACCAGCCGAGGTGTTGTAACTGTATGATGTCAGAGCTGGTGAGCCCCATTGTGGTTCATAGCTACTACAACCATAACATGTGTTGGTTGAGGGATTCCAGCTCAGATTGTTGAGCTGAAGTCTGAGCTCTGAACACTGCCTCACATCAGGGAGGGGCAGGAGTTACGTGGATGCTCTGTTTCAGGAGGCAATTAGATTAACTACCTCAGATCGATCAGTGGTCAGGGACAGAAGGGTGTGACTATGAGTGAGACAGGCAGAAGGAAGCAGAGGGTAGTGCTAAATGGGCCTCAGCCCGTCAGCTTGTCAAACAGATTTGAGATTCTTGCTCCCTTTGTGGATGAGAGTGGGGTCTGGAGGGAGGATGAGCAAACTGACCACAGCACTGTAGGAGAGGGAGCCATTCAAGAGGAAGGAGAAAAGAGAAATGCAAGTGTAATCGGAAACAGTGTAGTCAGGGGAATAGAGACTCTTCCCTGTTGCCAGAATCGAGATGCCCGAAGGCAGATTTGCTTGTCTGGTGCCTGGCTTCACGATAGTCATCTGGGCTACAGAGGAACGATCCAGTTGTTGATATAGACAGAGAGAGGGAAAAAGTGCTGTTGAAGGAATATGTGCAGCTCAGGGATAAATTAAAAAACAGAATAAAAAATCCCTGGATTACTACCTGAGTCACAACGTCAGTAAGATTATAATAGTAAGATGTTTGGGGCTGAAAGACTGGTGTGGGACAAACAGGAGGATTGAATTCACTGGACACTGGAGTCAGTACTGGGGGAGGATGGAACTGTTCCGATGGGACAGGCTACACGTGAATGATGCTGGGATCAGAGTCCTGGAGATTGGCATAACCAGGGCCTACATGTGGACTTTAAACTAAAACATGGGGTAGTTTTTCAGCTGCGTGCAAAATTATGGAAAAGTCAAAATGGAGAAGTGCTCAGCACAGGTTAAAGTTTCCACAACAAGAAATAGGACAGAAAGTATGGAAAGGATCAGGAATCTAACTTCAGGCACAGCAGATGAGGGGACATCTATGAGAAGAGGGACAATTAACGCAGGGCTGAGGGACTTGAACTAAATACACATGGTCTACATAACAAGGTAAATCAGCTGGTACGTCAGATTGAACTTGGCACTCACAATGTTGTAGGTATCAGAGAAAAGGCTGCAGGGGGTTCAGGGCTGGTAACTAATTATCCAAGCTATCGAAAAGGCAATGAGCAGAGTCAGAGGGGTTGTCTTGTTTGCAAGAAATAAAATTAAATTGACAGCAAGAAGCGAAAAAGAGTCAGGTGTAGAATCCACAGTGTAGAGATCAGGACCCACAAAGGGAAAAAGATCCCGATGGAACTTGTGTACAAGCCATTAACCAGTGTCACAATGTGGGGGAGAAAATACATCAGGAGATTATAAAAAGATGTAAGGAACTGTCGCAATAATCATGGAGGGCTTCAAGATGCAGGTGGACTGGGAAAAACAGGTTTGTAGCGGTTCTCAAGAAAACGTGGAATTATCTGAGAGATTTTTTGTTTGAAGCAGTTTGTGGTAGAGCCCACTCAGGAACAGGCAGTTCTGGATTTAGTGATGTGTAACGAGGGAGACTTGATTAGGGAGTTCAAAGTGAAGGAACTCCTAGGACACCGTGGCCATAACATAATAGAGTACACTCTGCAGCTTGAGAGGGAGAAGATTGAATGAGATGTAATGTGATGACAATTGGGTAAAGGTAACTACAAAGACATGTGGGTGGAGCTGGACAGAGTTGATTGGAAGGGAGAACCGACCAGCGAAGACAGTGAAGCAGTGATGGCAGGAGTTTCTGGATTAATTCAGGAGACATTGCAGAAATTCATCCCAAAGAAGAAGAAAAATACTAAGGGGAGGATGAGACAACCCTCGTTGACACGGGAAGTCAGGGAGAACATAAAGGCAACAGAAGCAGCATATAGTGTGGTAAAGATTAGTGGAAGCTAGAAGATTGGGAAGTCTTTAAAAACAGAAATAACTTTAAGAAAACATCAGGATGGGGAAAGAGGTGAAATATGAAAGTAAGCGCGCTACTAATACAGAAGAGAGCTGCAGGCAATTTTTTTGGATATCTAAACGGTTACAAAGAGACAAGAGTGGACATTTCCAGCATTGTTTTCAAGCTGTTCAAAGTAGTAATGGGGAACCACGGCATGGCAGAGGATCTGAAGAGGTACTTTCCATCAGCTTTTAACATGGAAGACTCCAGGAACAGACCAGAACTTCAAGGGAAACTTGGGGACAGAAGTGAGTGCATTGGCCATTGGTAAGGGGAAGGTGCTGGGAAACTGAAGGTGGATAAATCACCAAGACCAGATGGACTACACTCCAGATAACTGAAGGAGACAGCAGAGTAGATTGGAGAGGCATTGGTGATGATCTTTCAGAAAGCACTGGAGTCAGGCAGGGTCCCACACGACTAGAAAATGGCTAATGCAACACGTGTTTAAGAAAGGAGGAAGGCAGAGACAGGAATCTATAGGCTACGTAGCTAGAACGTAGTCATTCCTAAGGCTTGAGAATCCCTTGTTTAGAATGAGGCTGCAGAGTACTTGAAAATGCATTGTAAAATAGGGCAGAGTCAGCACAGCTTTGTAAAGGAGAGATCTCCCCTGACAAATCTGTTTGAATTCTTTGAGGAAGTAACAAGCAAGTTAGACAACACAGAGCCAGTGGATGTAATCGATTTGCATTTCCAGAAGGCCTTTGATAAGGTACCACACAGCAGGCTGCTAAATAAGGTAAAGGCAGAGAATTGGCTGCTTGGCAGAAGGCAGAGTCAGGATAAAAGGGTATCTTACAGAATGGCAGCCGGTGACTCATGGACTTCCACAGGGGTCAGTGTTGGGACCACAACTGTTCATGTTATGCCTTAATGATCTGGACTGAGGGTATTCTTACCACGTTTGCACAAGGGATAGATGTCGGTGGAAGGGCAGGTAGTGCTGAGGAGGTGCGGAGGGTGTAGAAGGATTTGGACAGGCTGCAAGAAGAAGTGACAGATGGAATACAATGTGGAAAATTATGAGGTTATGCACTCTGGTAGAAGGAATAAAGATGTTGATAATTTTCTGAACAGGGAAAGGCTTCAGAAATTTCAAAGGCAAGGGACCTTGGGAGTCCTAGTTCAGGAATTCTCTGAAGGTTAACTGGCAGGTTCAGTTGGCAGATTGGAAGGCAAATGCCATTTTAACATTTATTTCAAGGAGGTTACAATACAAGAGCAGAGATGTACTACTGAGGCTCTATCAGCTCTGGTCAGACTGCATTTGGAATATTGTGAGCAGCTTTGGGCCAATTATCTCGGGAAGGAAGTGCTCGTGTTGGAGGGAGCCCAGAGTACATTTACAAGAATGACCCCAGGATGAAGGACTTCTCAGAAAAACAGCAATTGAGGATAACTCTGCGTCTGTATTCAATAGATTATAGAAGTATGAGGGGGATATAGGGAGGATAGAAAGACAGGTAAAAGAGAAGGTGGAGTGGTGTCTTTGATTAAGGACAACATTGCTGCTCTAACTAGAGAAAATATTTCTGAAAAAGATCATCCAGTAAAAATATCTGGGTTAAAATAAGAAAGGGATAATCACCATGATGGGACTGTATTATAGGCCCAACAGTCAGAAGGAAACTGAGGAACAAATATACACAGATTTCAGATCTATGTAAGAATATAAAGGCTGTAATGGTAGATTTTTACAAACATTGTCCGGAAGTACCATTGTATTAAAGGCTTGGAAGGAGAAGAAACTTTTAAAATTCGAAGAAAATTTCTTAATCAACATGTAAATGTTCCGAGAGAAGGAACTTCATGTTCCAGGATACAAATGCTACAGGAAGCTTAGAAAGTGCGGGCAAGAGAGGAGGGGAGTGGCAGTTTTGATCAGGGATAGCATTACTACTGTACTTAGGGACGATATTCCTGGGAATATATCCAGGAGCTTATTTGGATGGTACTGAGAAATAAGAAAGGGATCGTCATCTTATTGGGACGGCATTATAGACTTCCTGATAGTCAGCAAGAAGTTCAGAAACAAATTTGGAAGCAGATTTCAGTTCTCTGTAAGAATAATACGGTGGATATGGTAGGGGATTTTAACATTCCAAATGTAGACAGGGACTGCTGTAGTATTAAGGGTTTAGAAGGAGAGGAATTTATTCAGTGTGTGCAAGGAAAGTTCCTGATTTAATATGTGGATGTTCCTGCTAGAGAAGATGCAAAATTTGATCTAGTCCTGGGAAATAATGCAAGGCAGGTGACTGAGGTGTCAGTAGGGGAAGCAGTTTGGAGCCAGCAACCTTAAATCTGTTTGTTTTTAAATAGTGATGGAAAAGGATTGACCGGATCTAAAAGCTGAATTTCAAAATTGGTGGAAGGCTAATTTTGACAGCATTAGGCAAGAACTTTCAAAAGCTGACTGGGGGCAGATGTTTGGAGGTAAAGTGAAGGCTGGAAAATGGGAAGCCTTCAAAATGCGATAACAAGAATCCAGAGTTAGTATATTCCTATTTGGGTGAAAGAAAAGGCTGGTAGGTGGTGGGAATGTGGGATGACGAGAGAAATTGAGGTTTTGGTTAAGAACAAATGAAGCATATGTCAGGTATAGACAAAAGAAATTGAGTGAATCCTCAGAGTATTAAGGTCATAGGAGTATCCTTAAGAGAGAAATCCTGAGGGCAAAAAGGGGACATGAGATAGCTTTGGCAAATAGAAGTAAGGAGAATGCAAAGAGTTTTTAGAAATAGATTAAGGACAAAACAGTAACTAGGGAGAGAATAGGGCCTCTCAAAGAACAGCAAGGCACCTGATGTGTGGAGGCGTGGGAGATGGGGAAGATACTAAATGAGTATATTGCATCAGTGTTCACTGTGAAGGAGGACATGGAAGATAATAGAATGTGGGAAAATAGATAGCGACGTCTTGAAAAATGTCCATATTACAGAGGAGAAAGTGCTGGATGTCTTGAAATGCATAAAACTGGATAAATTCCCAAGACCTGATCAAATGCACCCTCGAACTCTGTGGGAAGGTAGGGAAGTGATTGCTGGGCACCTTGCTGAGATATTTTTATCATTGATAGTCACAGGTGAGGTGCTGGATGACTGGAAGATTGTTAACGTGGGGGTCACTATTTAAGAAAGGTGGTAAGGAAAAGCCAGGAAACTGTAGACCGGTGAGTCTGATATCAGTGGTGGGCAAGATGTTGGGGGGAGTCCTGAGAGACAGGATTGACCTGCATTTGGTAAGGCAAGGATTGATTAGGGACAGTCAGCATGGCTTTGTGTGTGGGAAAACGTGTGTCATGAACTTGAATGAGTTGTTTTGAAGAAGTAACAAAGGAATGATGATGTCAGAGTGTTGGATGTGATCTATATGGCCTTCAGTAAGGCATTTGACGAGGTTCTTCATGGGAGATTGGTTACCAAGGTTAGATTTCATGGAATACAGGGAAGGTATTTCATGGAAAACATGGAATGCAGAACTTGCTCGATAATCGAAGATGGGGGTGGTGGTGGAGGAGAGATGCTTTTCAGACTGGAGGCCTGTGACCAGTGGTGTGCCATCAGTATCAGTGTTGAATCCACTGCTTTTCATCATTTATGTGAATGATTTGGATTTGAACATAGCAGGTATAGTTAGTAAGTTTGCAAATGGCACCAAAATTGGACAGCAAAAAAGGTTCCTTCAAAGTACAACAGGGCCTTAATCACATGGGCCAATGGGCTGAGGAGTGGCAGATGGAGTTTTATTCAAATAAATCTGGGGTGCTACATTTTGGAAAGGCAAATCAGGGCAGGACTTGTACACTTAAATGGTAAGATCGTGGGGAGTATTGCTGAACAAAGAGACCTTGGAATGCAGGTTCGTAGCTCCTTGAAAGTGGAGTCACAAGTAGATAGGGACAGTGAAGAAGGCGTTTTGTACATTTTCTTCATTGGTCAGTGCATCGAGTATAGGATTTGGGAGGTCATGTTTTAGCTGTGCAGGTCATTGGTGAGGCCAGTTTTGGAATAGTGTATGCAATACTGGTCTCCTTTATTTTGGAAGGATATTGTGAAATGTTGAAGGGTTCAGAAAAGATTTACAAGGAATTTGTCAGGGTTGGAGGATTTGAACTTTAGAGAGAGGCTGAACAGGCTAGTGCGACCACATAGAGGTTTATAAAATCATGAGGGACGATGTCTCTTCCCTGAGGTGGGGGAGGACAAAACTAGAGGCATAGGTTTAAGGTAAACGTGGAAAAATTTTAAATGGACCTAAGTGGCAACTTTTTCATGCATAAGATGGTACGAGTAAGGAATGAACTGCCAGAGGAAGTATAGGAGGCTGGTACAATTACAATTCCAATTCCATGAATAGGAAGGGTTCAAAGGGATATGGGTTAAGTGCTGGAAAATGACACTAGACTAGTTTCTGACATCTGGTTGGCATGGATGAGTAGGACCAAAGAGTCTGCTTCAGTGCTGTACATCTCGTTGACTAAATGGCTATGAATGATAACATTTATTGGAAATGGGGTGATGTGCATTGAGAATGGAGAGGGATTAAAAAAAAAGTTATAATTGCGTGGTGGTATTTGACTATTCTTGTGAAAACTTCTCTCTAGAAATTGAACTCCATGTATGTCTAATTCAACTGTTCTGTGACTGTGGAAAGTATGTTTTTCAGTCTGACAGTGATAACATACCTGCTGTTTGTTAGAAGGAGCTGATCACACTTGGCTTTGTACCGAGAGAATGTTACATTGTCTTGCTCCTTCACGTAAATGTCTGGAGGAAGAGAGAAGAGACATCCCCTATAAGTCAACATTAAGTGAGTTTGGCAGTATCAAACCTTTCAATGTAATATTCATTTTATAATCATGAGGCTGTGTTTCTTTCAAGTCAGCATTTCAAACAGAACTACAGGTCTGACATGAGTTGCTCTTTGTCTGGTGATTGTAACAAAAGAAATCTATACCAATTCACTGAGAACCAGCTACTAACCAATACCTCTACAGCTCCACAATGGGGCTATCCAATACAAGTTTGTATCTGGACTTGAGAGTTTCCTTATCAATCCATATCTGTCAGTTCCTGCGAGGTGAAAGTGGGAGTACGGCTGTCAATCTGTACCTGTCAGTATAGGCCGTGCAAATGTGAGAGTTAATACAGTTCTCTATCTGTCCCTGTTACTCTCTGCAGAGTTCACAACTGACTGTAATTTCTTGTGCTCTTGGGCAGAACAGTAGCCATACCACACTGTGACACACCCAGATAGGTGGCGCATCGATAAAAATTTGCAGCAGTCTTTACAGACATGGTGAATTTCCTTAGCCTCCTGAGGATATCTGCTTGGTGAATATGTTTGGGTAATTGTCAATCTAAGCCTGCCTGTTTCTGCTATGTGAATAGGAGAAGTTAAAAACTAACAGTTCCTGTCAGGTTTTACTTTGTGAAGGTTTAGTTAGGTTTAGTTAAGAATCCTTCCCAATCAGGGTCCGAATCGTAAATGTGAGTGTATTTATCAATGTTTGCCTGACAAATTTTCTTTTGTGAACATGTGAATGTAGTTATCAATTTTCCTTGGTAGTTTCTGCTCTGTGAATATTAAAATTTAGTTATTAATCTCTAAATGAAAACCAAAAGAACTGCAGATGCTGGAAATCAGAAACAAAATCAAATTGCTGGAAAAGCTCAGCAGGTCTGACCGAGTCTGTGGATTGAAATCAGAGATAAATTTCCCAGTCCAGGAACCCTTCCTGAGAACTGATGGTAGCCATGAAATGATTAGTTTTTGTACAGAAGCTAGAGTATGGTGAAGGGTCAGGAGTAAATGATAGATGGATATAGAATCCAAAGAATACAGTCAGATGAGGAAGGTGAATCACAGGAACTGTTAATGACTGTTGGTGTATAGTAGCAGACCTTGTGATAACAAGGCCTGGTGTAAGAGGTTCTGGGTAATGACACGGGAAAGCTCTAGCCCTAGTTGTAAAACTCAGTATTGGGTCCAGAAGGCTGTTGTGTTCCCAAACAGAAAATGAGGTACTATTTTTCCAGCTTGCACTGAGCTTTACCTGGAGCACTGCAGCAAGCTTGAGGCAGAGATGTTCATCAGGAACTGGGTGGTGTGTTGAAGTGGCAGGCAAGTGGAAGCTCAGGGTCTTGTTTTCTGGACAGAATGTAGGTGTTTGGCGAAGTGGACCCCCGATCTACACTCAGTTTCCCCAAAGTACAGAAGACCATGTCGCAGCTAGGAAAATGCACACACTCAGTTCTCAGGAAGGGTCACTAGACCTCAAATGTAACTCTGATTTCTTCTGTTATCAATCTCTACCTGTCAGTTTCTTCTATGAATATAAGAGTGTCATATGTTATCTTTGCCATGAATCTGAATTTTATTGCATTCAGACTTTTAAAAAAATATTTTATGTATGCAGTAATCTTTATCAGTTGCGGCTGGACACTGAGATAAAACATCTGACTCTAACTGAAATGATTAATGGTTTAGTGAATCAATTTACAACTGTCCATATTTGGAAATACCTGGGCCTAATTTTTTTTTCCCCCTTTCAGCATTAACTGGCTGAGTGTGAGTGAGTTTTCTGTTGTGCTGCCAATCTGTATCACTTTAAAGGAGTGGCACTGGTCTATATCACACTGACACTTTTTTTATGTTGCCTTCTGTTTCCCGTTCTGCATGTCATGATCTGATACACTTTATGAAGTGGGTTTAATGCCTTATAAATCAGTGTTTCATATATTAAAAAGTATGGAAATGCTTCTGCATTACTCAGGCCCTCAACCAGAATGTGAGTGTGGACAAACTGTGAGAATTAGATTCATTCACCCTCTGATACTAGATATCAATGTGCTCCTTATTCTTGGTTATTGTGTTTCACAGTGCTTCAGTGTCATCCAAATTGAAACATGTGACTTTTAGTAACTGCTACCGTACTTCAGTGTTCAAACTTCTGCTACTTGACATGAATGAGGTACTATCCATTGCCACTGGAGTCAGCTCCTGTCAGTGAAAGTGGATGTGTTTGTATATCTGTTAATCTCTGGCACTGCACATGTAGTTCGATAATTACCCCCGCTTCTCCCTGAACTCACCCCGAATCAATCCCGGTCTCGGAGCCCCGTCTGTGCCCCAGGCTCACATCCCGATGTGCTGCTGGAAGGAGCCTGCTGTTCCCTCGCTTCCCTCCATTGCGGTCTGTTTCAAACAAACCTCTTGCTCTCACTGAGTAAATGCTCCTCAATGGCAGCGCTGGGGGAGGGCCTCACGCATGCGCTCCTCCACTCAGGAACATTTCTGCATTGGCGGAAGGGCAGCATCGCGCATGCGCCTAAGAATGCAGGAATAAATTATTCACATTAAACTGACTGACAGCAGCGGTGATAAATCCAGCGCAATATCAGGGATTGGGATTAAAGCACAGATATTACTTCCAAAAAAAGGAATGTTTTCTCTAGAGCAGAGATGACTGTGGTGGGAACACATAATTGAAGCACAAACGATTTATGAGGCGTGTGGAATAGAGAGAAGCTGTTTCCCTTGGCGAGCAATCACAAGTGGTGCTTAGGTAATGATATGGTGAGGGTAAGGATTCTCGCTATGGTGAAGGGTTAGACGTAAAGATATTGAGGGAATTTCAGAAAAATCTTTTCACTCGGCAAGTGGTGGAAATCTGGAAGACACTGCATGCGAAGGGAGTGGAGTCCAGAAACCTGAACCTTTAAAAAGTATTTGGAAGAGCACTTCAAATGTCAGTTCCGGAGCCACCATTCACGGTGAACGGTGAATATCTCCCCAGGTAAACCAAAAAGAAACGTGTCTCCGTCCTTGAGTACTAGGAGCAGATACATTTTACGATTGGCGGTCCATGCCTTTAGTTCTATGCCTAGTAGACTCGAACCTGGGTCTCTGGCGATGTTTTCTCCGATTTCAGATTACAGTAAATGAGGCTTTCTGCTCTCGGTGGGAGATTATCAAAATGAACCGAGATCAAACCAGAGCAGCTGCAGGACTGAGATGGCAAACGTGGAGCTTTTGCTGATGTCAGAACTAGTGCACAAAGGCTAGGCGACATTAAAATATTGTCTAAAGACGATTAATGAGCTTAGCCGGAAGAACGATATGGAATGTTTAATCAACGCATCGGAGTGCTTTCGAAATGTGAAATGAAGAGATTAATTGCAGATTGCAGTTCTTGGCGCTTGTTTTTGTTTCTGCCAGTTCTACAGGCCCAGAAAAGAAAAAGAAATAGAAAGAGATAGATGCAGTTAGGCAAATGAATGAGCGAGAGAGATTGTCTGAAGTATATATTTATAACCTAATTAACAAGTATTGATGAATTCCTCTCTGAACAACATTCTCCTTTTTTATACACAATTTTTCTATGTATAACATACTCCGTTATTTGTGAAATGGCGGGCTTTTCAAATCGGAAGGAAAGGTGTTGTTGATTTGGCGCTAGCATCAAGAGTAGAGAATGTGACCTCCATTCTCCCTGCCTCAACGGACATATTGAACACCAGTGGATCTTTTTTCTGTCTGTTTGCTGCTATTTGGTCAATTCGCTCTCTAATATTTGATTATTCCGGGAGCGATAGCCCCGGTTGGGGTGTGAGCCGTTAGTGTCACCACTGGGAAACAAAAGAAGTGCTCCCTTTCTTACTGACCCACGGGTCGATGCATTACACATTTATTTTTATTTTTATTTTAAATTTCCAAAACTCCGCGCGGGTTCTGTTGCAGAATACTGTAAATGAGGCTTTCTACTGTCGGTTAGAAAGGTTTCAAAACGAACCGAGATGAAACCAGAACAGTCGCCGGACTAGAATTGTTAATGTGCTGCTTTTGCAATAAGGGAGCACGGTATTAACATAATACCTGAAGGCGGCGTTCCTTATTAATGCGCTCACGCTGAAGAACGTTCATGAAATCCTCACAGGACTGAATAGGGTATTTACTCCCTCCGAAAAGGATCTCGAATCCTTCAAATAGCTTCTAGACTCATTACCCGAAAGAAAAATGGTAAATTAATGACTAAGTACGAAAGCATTGTTTTCCGTAAAGCTCCCTTCGCTGCTCTACATTTCGGCAGGATTTTTAAATTTAAAAAAAAAACGGTTGAAGATTTGGCGCCATGTTTTCCCGCCAGCTATCTCAGCAATGATCATATAGTCAACAGCTGATGGGAATACCAAGGGAGACAGGGGGGGATTTAATCCGGAATAATACTGCACTTCTATAAATGAAACCACGTGGAAATTACAGAACATCCACAGCAGCGTATATTCCAATCACTGCCGCTTGTGCGATGTGTCTTCAACTAACGCCCCTGAAATGTATTACTGACGTCACACCCGCCCCCTTCAATATTGTTCAAAGACAAGTTCCAACGACTGCGATCGCTTCCCGCTCTCTGGATGGTTTAGTGGCTCTGAAAAGAGCCGTTGTTTCTCTCTCTCGGGGTGAATGTGCAGGGCCGGACAAGCTCCGTTTAGGCGCGCTCCCCGCGGATCCGGCGGGCCAGCTGGATGTCTTTGGGCATGATGGTGACTCGCTTGGCGTGGATGGCGCACAGGTTGGTGTCCTCAAACAGTCCCACCAGGTAAGCCTCGCTGGCCTCCTGCAGGGCCATCACCGCCGAGCTCTGGAAGCGCAGGTCGGTCTTGAAGTCCTGAGCGATCTCTCGCACCAGGCGCTGGAAGGGCAGTTTGCGGATCAGCAGCTCGGTGGATTTCTGGTAGCGGCGGATCTCCCGCAGAGCCACCGTGCCGGGCCTGTAGCGATGAGGTTTCTTCACTCCGCCCGTGGCCGGAGCGCTCTTGCGGGCCGCTTTGGTCGCCAGCTGCTTGCGGGGAGCTTTCCCTCCGGTGGATTTGCGCGCTGTCTGCTTAGTTCGAGCCATTCTCTGTCTCTAACACACAAGCTGCTGCTGTCAATGCTGAGGCTGCTGTGGTGCTCCGTATTTAAGGTAACGGAGAGCCCGCCCTCGAGCTGGGATTGGATGCAGCCCTGTAAGCTCTGGAAGGGAAAGAAAAGGCAGGAAAAGAATTGTTGGAGTCTGATTGGTTCACTGGAAATGACAGTTGGTCAATTTCCAAATGTCCCCTGAATTCACCTTCACAAATCTTGAGATTAAAGTAACCTTTAAAACGCAAAATGCCATCCGTCTGCAACTAAGATAAAATTTACTATTTTATAGATACTCTTTAAAACCTAGTTAGCAGTCAGCGCGGACAGGAGGCGTAATCAGTGCCTGTTCTGTCTGTAACAGGCAGGAAGAAAGGCGGGGTTTAATACAGCCCAGACAAACTGAACAACCGAACGTTTACCCGGCGTGAATCAATCGAAATAACCCCGCCAATTTAAACATCTTAACTGCTAATGCAGTGTACACCGATAAAAAGGACAGAATCTCACTTTATGATTAGATTACACATAGTGTGGAGACAGGCCCTTCGGCCCAATAAGTCCACATAGACCTATTCCCCTACATTTTCCCCTGACTAATCCACCTAACACTATGTGAAATTTAGCAAATCCAATTCACCTAACCCGCACAACTTTGGACTGTGGAGGGAAACCGGAGGACCCAGAGGAAACCCACGCAAGCACGGGGAGAATGTGCAAACTCCACACAGACGTCCTTGGCGCTGTGAGGCAGCAGTACTAACCACTGAGCCACCGTGCTGCCCCTGGGACTCTTTTTACCCCCAGATTGTAATTAGCCCGAAGACAATGTGGAATTGCTACCTGAACTGTCTGTAACAGGCAGATGGAAGGAACACGCAATGAAAACATCCGTAGGGTCTCAGAATCAAAACTGAACAAAGTAACATTCCTGAACGGGTCAATGAAATAAAGATGCTACAATGTGTAACATTCGTGGCTCGGCAGAGTTATAAGTCGCGAAGTGAAATTACCAGATGGAGATCAATAAACCCTCCCGAAATGATACCTTCCCCATTCACAGGTCTCCGCTCTCGTTAACCATGGCATGTGTTTGAGGTATTCTGACCAATTAATATCTAAAGGTAGGTCTGCGCTCGGCGCCGGGACGGAGAATATTGGATCCGGGCTCAGCTCTTCCCTGAGAGTTGTGGGTGGCTCTGATAAGAGCCTTTGGGTTCAGATGGTTACATGTTACACTGACTGGTTCATTTTTTTGCTGCTGTCTTGGTCACTTTTGCTTTGGGCTTGGCCTTGCTTTGAGCCGGTTTGCTGAGGGGTTTGGGGGCTTTAGGGCCCTTGGTCTTTTTCACCTTCTTCACGGGAGTCCGTTTCTTTGGCGCTGCTTTGCTCACCGCTTTCTTTGGCGGTGCCGTCTTCTTGCCGCTCGCTTTCCTGGCTGGGGATTTCTTGGCTGTCGCTTTCTTGATGGGGGATTTCTTGGCTGTCGCTTTCTTGGCCTGGGATTTCTTTGCTGTGGCCTTCTTGGCGGGTGATTTCTTCACGGCCGGTTTCTTGGCGGCCGCTGATGTTCCCGCCTTCTTTCCCGCTTTTGCCTTGACTGCATTCTTAGGAAGTTTGAAGGAGCCGGAGACGCCCTGGCCCTTGACCAGAACAAGGGAGCCGTTCGCCAGGCACCTCCTGATACTCATCTTAATCTGGACCTTCCGCTTCTCCACATCGATCCCTCTTCTCTCCAGCGCCTTCTTTACAGCGGACAGAGACGTCCCTTTGCGATCCTTAATATCCCCGACAACGTTCAGAATCAGCTCTCCCAACCCGGGACCGGGTGTTCTTTTCCTGGGAGCCGTCACCTTCTTCTTGGGAGCCTTGGCTTTGATGGGAGCAGAAGCTGGAGGAGCTGTTTCGGCGGCTGCACTGTCGCTCATGTTGAGAACTCTGGGCTGAATCTGTCTCTGGGTCTGAACTGGGTCAGCAATGAAGCTGCTGGCGGCGGCACTGAGCAACTTCAAGGCAGCGAGCGGACGGCGCAGGGACAACCTACCGTCAGCTCCCTGATCCTGCTGCCTCTCTGTGTTTCTCTAACGGCCTAAACTCTCCGATTCCTCTGACATCCCGCATCTCCAGAGGGCCAGGCTCGATCGCTCCTGACCCAGACAAGGGAGGGTTTGCGACTGAAAAGTTTCCACTCGAATAGATGGCTCCGCTGTCGAGTTAAACGCGTTTTGCTGCCGCACAGATCGAGCTTTTTGAGCTGAGCGCTGACATTATTGGTACTTTTAGACTAAAATCTTGAAATCAACAAATACATTGTCTTAAATTCTAACTTTGGGGTCTAGTGGGGGAGCCGGGGAATAAGTTGAATTGAAAATGTTTTTGATTTTCACAAGAGAGACCCAGAAATATCATAATATTCGCGACACAGAAACACAGTTACGTTCGACTAACCGTCCGCCCTTTTCCGACAGTCTCTCTGACACAGTATTCACATTCACACAGTCACACGCCAGAAATATCACCAAATGTAAGTGTGGAAGGATAGAATTTCTCCTCCTTTCAGCCTTTGCTGCGGTGTCCAGGGAGTTAATTGTAGTTTTTTCTCCTCAGTAACTGTTACAGTCTCATCAGCGCTACTGTTTACATCCTCAAAGATGGCCAGTCGGTTTGTCAAGCTTAGAAGACGGAACAGTGTGCACTGGAACAGTGTCCATGTCCATGCTGATTCTAGCGTATCCTGAATAATGTTTTATCAAATGCTTCGCAATTGAAGCTTTTATTTTGATTTTTTTCCCTGAGGCTGACTGGCCTATAGTTCACAATTTTATATCTACCACCCTTTTCGATTGGATTGCTTACACTAGCTAGCCCCCAATCTGTGTAAATTATTGCAGAGCTTATAGATTCTTGGAACATAACCATCACTGCATCCAGTATTACTCAGCCCACTACATGAAATACTCTGGGACGTGGATGATCAAGGCCTGGTGTTTCCCAACCTTCAATCCTATCCACTGTCCCAACATCATTTCCCAAATAATACTGATTTGGTTCATTTCTTCCCTCTCACTAAACTCACCAATACCACTACTGTGTTAGGTGTGTGAACATTTGTGAACAGAGAACAATAGTATGTTAGCGATTTTTGAGACATTTTCGTTCCCCATTTTGAACTCCCCTCTTTAATATTGTAAGTGGTATGTGGTCCTCTTTGCCAACCTATTTATGTTCCTTTCTCTCTTTACACATTTATTAGTGTTTTAGCAGTTTTTAAAATGGGTTCCACAACATTACACTTTTCTTTATTTGTTCTTTGTTAGTTAAATCCCTTTTCGCAGTCATTTGCTGAATTTGGATCTGTTTGCAGCCTTCCCGTCTCGCTATATTCCCAAATCGTAGTCCTTTTCTTTGCACCAAAAACTATCTTAAATAATCATTTCAACATTATTTTTATAGGAGAGAGACCAGAATTGCACACAATATTCCAAAAGTGGCATTACCAATGTTCTGTACACCCATAACATGTTCTCTTAAGTCACATACTCAAAAGATCTGACTAGTAAAGGAAAACATATAAATGCCTTCTTTGCTATCCTATCTAACTATAACTCCACGTTCAAGCAACAATGAACCTGCATTTCAGCAGGTTTGTTCAGCAACACTCCACAGGACCTTACTATAAAGTGTGTAAGTCCTGCCCTGATTTGCCTTTCCAAATTGCAGCACCTCATATTAATTTAAATTGAACTCAATATGCCACTCCTGGGTCCAGTGGCCCATCTGATCGAGATCCTGCTGTATTCTGAGGTAGCATGCTTTATTGTTTAGTACACCTACAATGTTTGTGTAATCTGCAAGCTTACTAACAATACCTGGAACCTCACATCCAAATCATTCATAATAATGTGGAGGTGCCGGTGCTGGACTGGGGTATGCAAAGTTAAAAATGACACTCCACCAGGTGATAGTCCAACAGGTTTATTTAGAAGTACAAGCTCTCTAAATACAGACACCTGATGGAGGAGCAGCAGTCTGAAAGATTGTATTTCTAAATAAACTTGTTGGAGTATAATCTGGTGTTCTGTCATTTTTTTAACTAAAATCATTTATATAAATGATGAAACGCAGTGGACTCAGCAGTGATCCTTGTAGCACATCACTTGTCACAGGCCTCCACTCTGAAAAGCATCCCTCCACCACCACCCTCAGTCTTCTACCTTCAAACAAGTTCTGTATCCAAATGGCTAGTTCTCCCTGTATTCTATGTGATCCAGTCTTGCTAACCAATTTCCCATGGAGAGCTTTGTCAAATGCCTTTCTGAAGGCCGTCTAGATCACATCCACCACTTTGCCCTCACCAGTCCTCTTCCTTACCAATTCAAAAAAAAACTCAGTTGAGTTAGTGATACATGACTTCCCACGCAGAAAGCCATGTTGACTATCCCTAATCAATCCTGGCCTTTCAAAAAGATGTAATCCTGTCTCTCACAATGCCCTCAACTGTTTGCCCACTGTTGATGTTATGCTCCCTGTTCAATAGTTCCCTGACTTTTCCTTACCATCTTTCTTAAATAGTGGCACCACATTAGCCAGCCTCCGGTCTTTTTGCACTTCACCTGTGACTATGGATGACACGAATATCTCAGCGATGGGCCCAACAATCACTTCTCTAGCTTATCACCATGTTCCAGGGTACACCTGATCGGGTGCTCGTGCTTTATCCACCTTTCCTTTTTAAAATCATCCAGCAGCATCTCATCTGTATTATGGACATTTTTTAAGATGTCACTATCTGTTTCCCCATGTTCTATATCTTGCATTTCCTTCTCATTAGTAAGCACTCACTTAGTATCTCCCACTTTTCCTTTTCTTCCACACATAGGCTGCCTTGCTAATCTTTGCAGGGCCCTCCTCTTTCCCTGGTTACCCTTTTGACCTTCATGCATTTGTAAAATCCATTTGAATCCTCCTTAATACTATTTGCCAAAGCTATGTTATGTCCCTTTTTTGCCCTCCTCATTTCCTTCTTAAGTATATCCCTACTGCCTTTATACTCTTTGAAGGATTCACTCAACCTTTCCTGTATTTAACTAACATACGCTTCCTTCTTATTTGGACCAAAACCTCAACTTCTTTTCTCATACAGCACTTCCTACACCTACCAGTCATGCCTTTCACCCGAACAGGAACATACTGTCTCTGTACCCTCATTTTCTCATTTTTGAAGGCTTTCCATTTTTCAGCCATCACTTTGCCTGTGAACATCTGCCCTCAGTCAACTTTTGAAAGTTTTTGCACAATACTCTCAAAATTGGCTTTCATCCAAATTAGAAATTTAACTTTTAGATCTGGTCTATCATTTTTCATAAGAGTTTTAAAACTAATAAAATTATGTTTGTTGGCCCCAAAGTGCTGCCCCACTGACTCATCATTATATCACAAGAGTAGGTCAAATTGTTTCTCAATTTCCTGCTGACTGTTCGGGTGTCTACAGTCCAATCCCAATAAGATGATCAAACCCTTTTTTATTTCTCATTTCCATCCAAATAATTTCCATAGACATAAGCCCAGGAATATCCTCCCTCAGTAAAGGTGTGATCTTATCTCTTACCAAATATGTCACTCCCTATTTTCTTTTGCTGACCCCTCCCTCCATCCTCCTATAACAATTGATTCATGGACCATTAAGATGTCAGTTGTGTCATCCCCAAACCATGTCTCTGTAGTTGCTATGATATCCCAATTCCAATCCTATTTTCCTAACCATATCCTGAGTTCATCTCCTTCCCTGTTAGGCCTCTTGCATTGAAATAAATGCAATTTAAGTTATCAATCCAACCTCATTCTCTGCTATGTTCCTCTCTGCCCTGGGAGTTGGACTTACCGACGACCAGCTTCAGCCTGATATCTTTGTTCACTATCTCCGTGATTCCCACTGACCTCATCCCACACCCACACCTCACTAGTTTAACCCCTCCCCAGTAGCTCAAGGATATGTCCCTGCCAATATAGTAGATCCCTTTCAATTCAGGTGGATTCCATCCTTTTTCTACAAGTCACGTCTTTCCCAGAAGAGATTCCAATGATCCAAAAATTTGAACACCTCTTCCCTGCACCAGCCCCTGAGTTGGGCATTCCTCTGCTGTATCATCCTATTCCTATCCTCAGTCGCTCGTAGCAGCGAGAGTAATCTAGATATTACTACCAGAGAGGACCTCCTTTCTAAATTCTTGCCTCTCTTCCTTATTCTTACTTCGGAATCTCATCTCTTTCCCTTCCTGTTTAGTTAGTTCCAATGTGTACACCCCTTTGTGAATATCCTGCACTGTCTCCGAGATATCCTTGATCCTGACACCAGGGAGGCAACGCACTATTCTGATTTCACGCAATCGACCTGACAGACGTCTGTCCGTGCCGCTGACAAAGAGATTCGAGTTTTGTAATTTGTAAAAGGAGGACCTTCCAAATCGCGACTACTTCCATCTAAAACGATAAAGGCTGCTGATGTCAGGGAACACCGCCTTGATGTCGAACAAGTTCCCCTCTAAGGCACTCACCATGCTGACTTGGAAATAAAACCGCTTTCTTTCACTGTCACTGGATCAAGACCCTGGAATTCCCTATTCATGGTATTGTGGGCAGCACATGGACAACGGCTGTTCCAGAAGGTGGCTCAACACCGCCTTCTCAAAGGGATGGAGAATAAATGCTAGGCTCAGCCAGCGACATCCACGTTCCAGGAGTGAATAAATAAAAACAGCTGGGGTCTCTCGTTGTGGCATACAATACATCACAAGGTTCCTTTCCGCAGCATACATGACACTAAAATCTGTCATCCACGACAAACTAAATAGAGTCCCAGAGATGTTATTGCACTATTGCACGGGCCTCCTGACCCAGAAATAAGTAATGACACTGTGACGCAAGACTCTCTCCATCAGTTATTTTCTGCCTTCGTAAGAATGTTCCACTTATTCCATCTCTTTTATGTTACTTTGGGCAAGGAGTTAATATTTGTGGATGAGGAGTCAGTGGGATTAAATACCACAGTTAACATTTGATCAGACGTGATGTTATCGAATGGGGAGCGCAGAGGTTGGGCCGAGTGGCCGTCAGCTTCACCGCTCCCTGATCAGATTGTGAGAGCCGGAGGGAGGAGTTATTAACATGACCCGGGAATGAGCTGCATTGGCGCTTCATAAAGGGACAATTCCCAGATTGAAACCTTCTCTGCCCTTTCCCTCACAGCCCCAGTACCTTTGGTCAAACTGGGAGAAAAGGGAATTGGGGAAATTACTAATTGATGTTTGTTTCTGGGAATTTTTGAGAAAACATCGCATGCACATCGCACGCTCCCCTCCCCCAATGCTGATTATTCCTGAGTAGAGGAGCGCATGCGTGAGGCCCTCCCCCAGCGCTGCCATTGAGGAGCATTTACTCAGTGAGTGTAAGAGGTTTGTTTGAAACAGACCGCAATGGAGAGATCAGCGCCCAGGGAAGCGAGGGAACAGCAGGCTCCTTCCAGCAGCACATCGGGATGGGAGCCTGGGACACGGGGGGCTCCGAGACCGGGATTGATTCGGGGTGAGTTCAGGGAGAACCGGGGGCTGTTTGTAAGAGGCCGAGCGGAGCAGGAACTGGTCCCGGAACTTGGAGTGAGCGGGCTGGGGGGAAGAGAGAGGCCTTTCTCGGGCTGTGTGTGGGCCTGCTGAGGGAGGCAGAGCGGGAAGAAGCTGCTGTGGGACATTCTTGTGGATTTTAATGCCATAAATACTGATGGGAATTCATTGTTTGGCTTCTGTTTCACGCTGTTTGTTGCTAATAGACATTGAAATAAAGGATAGTACAGACAAATGTAATAATCCTGTGTAGGATAGATATAGCAGGCACCGGATAAACGTCTCCAAGTATGTGAAATCGTGCCCAATATTTGTTTTTCAACAGTTGATGTATTGGGAGCTGGACATTGAACTGTGTAATCATTCCATTTGTGGAGATGTCCATATGTTGGTGAGTTTATTTTATTTAAGTGAAATGTTTTAGAATTCGGGAAACAGAAAAAGACTGGAAGGAGCTCAGGGCTCGAGTGGAACCAGGATCTGCACTGTTCACCTTGCCTTGTTCAAAAACAAAGAATTATAATGATCCTGACCTGAATATTGCATTGATCATTTAATATCTTCCTACTCAGCTACTAGTGATGTACAGGAGCTCTGTCTTTTGTCTTTCTCCAGGCAAATATTTGATGGATCAATCCAAGAGTGACCAGCTGCTTCTCTCACCCAGCAGGTATGTTACCACTGTCAGAGAGGAGAAGGTCCTTTCCAGTCAGAGTGGCTTGAGTCAGACACACATTGAACTCCATGTCCAGAAGTACACATTCAATCCAAGAGTTAAACACAACTGACGATATATAAATCTATATTATTTTGCCCTGTTCTCAGTGTTTACCACCTCAGTGACAGTAAATTCCATTACTCAAAGCCAATTATCATTCATAAGATTGGAAGCAGGTTAGACTGTATGCTTATAATAAATGTACATTTATGAGCTGCATTAAATTCATATGTAGATTTGGCATTTTTAAAGTTACAATCAATTAGAACAAACCGAGCATGGTGTTACATGTTTATAACAAATATAAATATGAAGTGCATATTTGAGTGCATATAAAGAAGCAATGTTGAACATGTATGAGTAACTGAGCAGGACAAAATTATTCTTTTGATAAACAGTTGTCCTGTACAAAGACAATAATCAAACAATGTAAATTTCAAATGAACCTCTTTGTCAAGCCTTATCTACAGAGGATGCTTCTAGAGAGGATGCTCAATGCTCATTCACATCTGTGTCTGTCTCTGTCTCTCTCATTCTCACTCTCAGCCTAGTGTTGATGAAAACACACTTTATGCATGCTCCCATTCTGGTTGAGGGCCTCAGTAATGCAGAAGCATTTCCCTACTTTTTAAATGTATGAAACACTGATTGGTAAGACCTTAAAACTACGTCATAAAGTGTATCAGAACTGGAATCACACAGAGACATACAGACAATGTTTGTGTGATCTCGACCAGTACCACACTTTAAAGTGATACTGATTGGCAGCACAACAGAAAACTCACTCTCACTCAGCCAGTTAATGGTAAAAGGGGAAAAAAAAATGCAATTTAGGCCCACATCTACTTCCAGATATGGACAGTCATAAATTGACTGACCACATTATTAATCACTTCAGAAGATGTTAGTATTAGATGTTACATTATTGCAGTGCCCAGCAGCAACTGCCAAAGACTACTGCATATACAAAATGTAAAAAGAAAGCTGAGATTGAATACAATAAAATTCAGATTCTTGGCAAAGATAAGTATTGAACCAACATTAATGCCTCAACCACACAGGTTTATCAAATATTGAATGAGTTTATCCTACACCCTGCTGAAAAAACACAACTGAACATAGAGAATGGCATCCATATACTCGACTTGTCACTGTTACACAGAGCAAAACTGGCACCCGAGGTATTCAAAGGCTAATAATTGCAGAACTAATCTCAAATTGGCATTTACACTGAGACACTGGCAGTGAGTGAATGAAGATTAGAATCACAATTAGTGGAAACCAGTATGGAGAACAGATAAAGAATAGAATGTCCCAGTGCAGACACAACAGGCTGAATGGTTGTACCAATTCTGCGATTGAGTCATAAATCACAAAATGCATAAGAGATTAAGGCCCAATCTGAACACCCTAAACACTATTATCGGATTGAATCTCAGTCACATTTTTTTTTCTAATTCATTCATGGGATGGGAGCATCACTGACTCGGCCAGCATTAATTGCCTATCCCTAACTACCCATGCAGCCACATTGATGTGGGTCTGGAGTCACATGCAGGCCAGACAAGGGAAGGATGGCAGTTTCTTTCATTCAAGGACATTACTGAACCAGATGACTTTTTCTGGCAATCAACAATAGATTCATGGACGTCATTAGACTCTTAGAATATTATTGGCTGCCAGAGAGTTGAGCAACTTTGATATATACGAGTTGAATATGATTGGAACTCATTGAGAACTTCACTGTCACAGTCACACAGCAGACACTGGCATGTATAGATCAATTCCTAAATTCTTATATGGACACAGCAGAAATTGACATGTGTACATCAAGTCCTAAACTCTCGTATGGACATAATCAAAACTGACAGACATCGATTGATATCTGCTCTCACAATATTCACATTGCGGCAACTAAAAGGGAGAGAATAATAATCATGCACAGACACATATGACAGGTACAGGTTGATAACTAGACTAACACATTCGCATAGCAAAACCTGACAGGTACAGTATGATAAATGAATTTGCACATTTATAAACAAGAAGCTGATAGATGCAGATTAATAACTGCACTGTTTGGGAAAAGATTTGTAGCTCGGGTGCTCGTTGTGGTTCTGTTCGCCAAGCTAGGAATTTGTGTTGCAGATGTTTCATCCCCTATCTGGGTGACATCCTCAGTGCTTGGGAGCCTCTTGTGAAGCGCTTCTGTGATTTTTCCTCTGGCATTTGTAGTGGTTTGAATCTGCTGCTTCCGGTTGTCATTTCCAGCTGTCCATTGCAGTGGTCGGTATATTGGGTCCACGTCGATGTGCTTATTGATTGAATCTGTGGATGAGTGCCATGCCTCTAGGAATTCCCTGGCTGTTCTCTGTTTGGCTTGCCCTATAATAGTAGTGTTGTCCCAGTCGAATTCATGTTGTTTGTCATCCATGTTTGTGGCTACTAAGGATAACTGGTCGTGTCGTTTCGTGGCTAGTTGGTGTTCATGGATGTGGATCGTTAGCTGTCTTCCTGTTTGTCCTATGTAGTGTTTAGTGCAGTCCTTGCATGGGATTTTGTACACTACATTAGTTTTACAACAACAACTCATCAGAACGAAGGACCCAATACCCAGCATGAGCAAAACCAATGTAGTTGGGTTCAATTATCAATCTTTCCCTGTCAGGCTCTAATGTCAGTGTTTGAGTGTATGTATTCATCTTTTCCTGTTAGTTTGTCTGACTGTAGTTATCAAACTGTATCTCTCAGGGTTCAATTCACCTAACCTGCACATTTTTGGACTGTGGGGGGGAAACCGGAGCACCCGGAGAAAACCCACACAGACTCGGGGAGAATGTGCAAACTCTACACAGACAATTGCCCGAGGTGGGAATTGAACCCGGGTCCCCGATGCTAACCACTGTGCCACCCTGTCACCCCACTCCTCTGTCTGTCCGAGTGTTCTTCTCTTTCTTTGGACTCTATCTCCATCTGTCTTTTACTCATCATCCTTCCACCCAGCCTATTTTCTGTATTAAAACTAATATTTTCCTACCTACCACCAGAAAATACATCACCCAACAAACTCAACAACAGCTTCACTACTGTCATCAGACTTTTGAATGGACTGCTCAAATTTTAAGGCGAAAGTGGGTACTGCAGATGTTGGAGTTTAGTGTCCAGATTAGAGTGATGCTGGAAAAGCACAGCAGGTCAAGCAGCATCCGAGGAGCAGGAAAATTGACGTTTTGGGCATTCCTGATGAAAAGCTTTTGCCCGAAACGTCGATTTTTCTGCTCCTCAGATGCTGCCTGACCTGCTGTTCTTTTCCAACACCACTCTAATCTCGCTCAAATTTTAACGTTAATCTCTCTCTCGTTGCAGCTTTAAAACTGTATTGCAGATTCTGTTCTATTACCCTGATGCGTTCTGTATGATATTATCTGCCTGTAAAGTGCACAAAACAATACTTTCCATTGTGTCTCAGGTCATGTGAGAATAATAAATCAGATCAAATCAAATGGGTAACTACACTCACATATTCATATAGCAGAATCTGAGAGATATAGTTTGATAACTACAGTCAGACAAACTGACAGGAAAAGATGAATAAATACACTCAAACACTGACATTAGAGCCTGACAGGGAAAGATTGATAATTCAATTTTCACATTCACAAAGCAGAAACTGGTAGTGACAGGTGAAAACTCAGCTCACACATTTACATAGTGATTGACAATTACACAAACATAGTCACCAAGGAGAAACTGACAGCTACAGATTGACAACTATATTTATGTATTCACACAGCAGAGTTTGAAAGGTACAGATTGATAGTTACACTCACTTTGACAAAGAAGAAAATGACAGGTAGAGAATGATAACTATGCTCCCACATTCACATCGCTGAAACTGACAGCTACAGTTTGATTAATATACCCACATTCACAAAGCAGAAGCTGATGGGTACTGCTCAATAACTGTATTCACATATTGACAGGAAAGAAACTGACAGGGACCCATTAGTATCTTCACTGACATATTGACATAGTAGGAACAGGTTGACAACGACACTCTGGTGTCAAATAGCAAAACCTGACCGGGACCGTTTGATAATTGCGCTCACGTGTTGATATCGCTTAAACTAACAGGTAGACATGAATATCTACATTTTCACAGATTAAACTGATTGGTTCAAATTGATGACTGCATTTAATATTCATACAGCAGAAACTGACACATTCTCACAGCTGAAACTTACACGTTCAGGTTGATAACTACATTCTCAGACACAGGAGAAACTATTAGGGACAGATTGGTAAAGCAAACACACACGTTCGCAGGACAGAAACTGACAGGTACATATAGATAACTAAACTCACATATCCACATCAGCCAAACACATAGGGACTGATCGTATTTAGTTAAAATGTGTGAAATGTATTTATGAACCAGTCCCTCGCAGTTTCCTCTATGTGTATGCACGAGTTCAGTTACCAATCTGCACCTGTTGTTTTATGCTATGTGAACGTATGAGTATAGTTATCAGTCTGTCCCTATTTGTCTCTATGTTGAGAAAATCAAAATATATTTACCAGAGAGTGACAGGGACAGATTGATAACTGTATTCACTCCCATATTTGTACAGATTATATGGATTGATAATTACAGTTTGATAATTACACTCAGATATTCACAAAGCAGCATTTAACAGGTTCATCTTGATAATTGTCCTCACACATTCACTGAGCAGGAACTGACAGCTATGGATAGATAAGGAAACTTTCATATCCAGACACGCACTTGCATCAGATTATCCCATTTGTAGAGGAGTTGGTTAGTATCTGGTTCTCAGCGAATTGGTACAGATTTGTTTTGATACAGTCACCAAAGAGCAGCTAAGGCCAAGAATAGAATCAGCCCTGTGGTCCCGCTGGAATTGCTTACTTGAAGGAAGAACAGCAAATGATTATTAAATTATTCCATTGACTTAATGTTGATTTACAGACGATGTCTCTTCTGTCTCCCTCCAGACAATTACTTGAAGGACCAAGACAGTATAATACGTCCTCGATACAAAGCCAAGTGTGATTAGTTCCTTCTAACAAACAGCAGGTATGTTACTGCAGTCAGACTGAAGAACATCCTTTCCACAGTTGCAGAGCAGATTGAATTAGACACACATTGACTCAATTTCCAGAGAGAAATTTTCAAATCAAGAGTCAACTCCCTCGGAGGAATTAATTTTTTTCTCTCTCTCTCCAATCTTTACGTACATCACCCCATTTGCCAATAGTTGTTATAAATCACAGCCATAGAGATGTAGAGCACAGAACCAGACCATTCGGTCTGACCCATCTATGCCAACCAGATATTGGAAACTAATCACATCCTGTTAGCCAACACTAGTGCTGTCTGCCAGCACTTGACCCATATCCCTCTAAATCGTGTCGCATCCACATGCCTTTTAAATGTTGGAATTGTTCCAACCGCCACCACTTCATCTAGCAACTCATTTTCTTTCTCTCTCTCTCTCTCTCACACACACACACACACACACACACACACACACACACACACACACACACACACACACACACACACACACACACACACACACACAATCTTCTGCATGAAAAGGTTGCCCCTTAGGTCCTTTTTAAAACTTTTCCCTTTCACCTGAAACCTGTGCCTTCTAGTTCTGGACTCCCCCACCTCAGGGAAATTGCCTTGTCTATTTAGCCTATCCATGATCCTCCTAATTTTATAAAGGTTATAAAATACTATAAGGTCACCTCTCAGCCTCTAACACTCCAGGGAAAACAGGCCTAGCCTCTTCAGCCTGTCCCTCTCGCTCAAACACTCCAACCCTGGAAACAATCTTGTAAATCTTTTCTGAATGTTTCATGTTTCACAACATCCTTCCGATAGGAAGGAGACCAGAATTTCACACAATATTCCAAAAGTGGCCGAACCAATTACCTGTACAGCTGCAACATGACATCTGAACCCTGAAACTCTATGCTCAGACCAATAAAGAACAGCATAACTAAATGTCTTCTTCATTATCTTATCGACCAACGAGTCCACTTTCAAGGAACTATGAACCTGCACTCTATAGTGTCTTTGTTTATTAATACTCCCCAGGACCTTTCCTTTAAGTATATAACTCCTGCCTTGATTTGCCTTTCAAAAGTGCTGCACCTAGCATTTATCTGAATTAAACTCCACCTGCCACTGCTCAGCCCATTGGCCCATCTGATTATGATCCTTTTGTACTCAGTGGGAACCTTCTTGGCTATCCACTACACCACCAACTTTGGTGTCATCTGCAAACCTTTTATGTTCACATTCAAATCATTTATATAAATGACGAAAAGCAGTGAACCCAGCATTGATCCTTGTGGCTCATGACTGATCACAGGTCTCCAGTCTGAAAGGTAACCCTCTGCCGCCACCCTCTGTCTTCCATGTTCAAGTCAATTCTGTGTCCAAATTGCTAGTTCTCTGCAATTTTCATGTGATGCTAACCAGTCTACAGTGAGGAAACCTGTCAAATGTCTTACTGAAGTCCTTATAGATCATGTCCACTGCTCTACCCTCATCAATCATAGAGTCAAAGAGATGTACAGCACAGAAACAGACCCTTCGGTCCAATTCGTCCATGCAGACCAGATAAACCAACCCAATCTAGTTCCACCTGCCAGCACCCGGCCCATATCCCTCCAAACCCTTCCTATTCATATATGTATTCAGGTGCTGTTTAAAAGTTGCAATTGTACCAGCCTCCATAACTTCTTCTGTCAGCTCATTCCATTTACATACCACCCTCTGCATGAAAAACTTGCCACTTAGGTCTTTTTATTTCTTTTCCATCTCACCGTAAACCTATGCCCTCTAGTTCTGGATCCTCCCACTCCAGAGAAAATACCTTGTCCATATATCCTATCCAGGCCCCTCATGATTTTATAAACCTCGATAAATTCACCCCTCAGCCTCTGATGTTGCAGGGAAAACAGTCCCAGCCTATTCAACCTTTCCTTCTAGCTCAAATCCTCCAACCCAGGCAACATCCTTTTAAATCTTTTCTGAATCCTTTCAAGTTTCACAACATCTTTCTGATAGGAAGGAGACCAAATTGTATGAAATATTCCAAAAGTGGCCTAACCGATGTCCAGTATAGCCTCAACATGACTCAATATTCTGATCAATAAAGGAAAGCATACCAAACGCCGCCTTCACTATCCTATGCACCTGCACTCCAAGGTCTCTTTGTTCAGCAAAACTCCCTTGCACCTTACAATTAAGTGTATAAGTCCTGCTAAGATTTGCTTTCCCAAAATGCAGCACCTCGCATTTATCCGAATTAAACTCCAGCTGCCACTCCTCAGCCCATTGGCCCATCTGATCAAGATCCCATTGTAATCTGAGGTAGCCTCCTTCGTTGTCCACTATACTTCCAATTTTGGTGTCATCTACACACTTACTTATTATACCTCCTATGCTCACATCCAAATCATTTATATAAATAACAATAAGGAGTGGATACAGCACCGATTCTTGTGGCAGTCCATTGGTCACAGTCCTCCAGTCTTAAAAACAACCCTCCACTACCACCCTCTGTTTTCTACCTTTGAGCCAGTTCTATTTCCAAATGGCTAGTTCTCCCTGTATTCCATGAGATCTAACTTTACTAACCAGTCTCCCATGGGGAAATCCCCTTCGTGGCTTCTTCAAAAAACTCAACCAAGTTTGTGTATCATGGTTTCCCATGCACAAAACTATGTTCACTGTCCCGAATCAGACCTTGACTGTCGAAATACATGTAAGATCCATCTCTCAAGACTCCCCCCAATATCTTGCCCAGCACCAATTGCAGGCTCACCAGCCTATAGTTCCCTGGCTTTTCCTTATCACCTTTCTTAAATAGTAGCACCACATTAGTCAACCTCTAGTCTTTCGGCACCTCGCCTGTGACTATAGATGATACAAATAGCTCGACAAAGGATATGCCAAACACTTCTGTAATCTCCCACAGAGTTCTACAGTAAGCCAGATCAGATCCTGGGGAATTATCCACCTTTATGAGTTTCAAGACATCCAGTAAAACTACTTCTGTAATATGAACATTTTAAGATTTCACCATCTATTTCCATCCATTGTATATCTTGCGCTTTCTTCTCCACAGCAAACACTGATGCAAAATACTCATTTGGTATCTTCCCCTATCTTCTGTGTCTCCACACAAAGACCACCTTGCTGATCTTTGAGGGGCCCTAATCTCTCCCTAGTTACCCTTTTGTCCTTAATGTATTCATAAAATCTCTTGGGGAATCTTAAAACTATTTTCCGAAACTATCTCATGCCCCCTTTTTGCCCTCCTGATTTCCCTCTTAAGTATACTCCTACTGTCTTTTCCTCTTCTAAGGAGTCTCTCGATCTCTGCTGTCTATACCTGACGTATGTTTCCTTCTTTCTCTTAACCAAAACCTCAATTTCTCCATCATCCAGCATGCCATACACTTCCAGACTTGCCGTTCACCCTAACAGGAACAGACTGTCTCTGGACTCTTGTTATCTCATTTTTGAAGGCTTACTATTTTCCAGCCATAACTTTACCTGTGAGCATCTGCTGCCAATCAGCTTTTGAAAGTTCTTGTCTAATATTGTCAAGCCCATTGATATTTTACATCATTTTTCAAGGGGTTTAGACTGAATTCTTATCTGATTTAAATGCCTGGGAAAGGCGTTAAATCTACATTTAATATGACATTTATAAAGTTAAAATCAAGATAGAAAGGAAAATCAGACCATAACATAATTTCAAAAACCATATATAACTTAGATATTAAATACAGAGATAGAAGGAAACCAGACAAAAGTCATCAATTTACAGGATGAAACAGTGTTATTAAGTTTATTAGTGATTGGACAGGACAGAGTTAAGCCTTTAATGAATTTTTGTCACATACAGAGAAATGGTAATTAAATAATGTGAATTCCAAACATCCATCGTGTGCCAAAGCCTGACAAATAGAACTGAACATGCTAGAGGCTGGAAACAAATGTAGAAATTGCTGGAAAAATTCAGCACGTCTGGCAGCATTCGTTGATAGAAAGTAGAGTTAATTATTGGGGCCAGTAACTATTATTCAGAACAGAGTTTCTCCAGGAATTTCTAATGTTTTTCCTGACAGTGGAACTTAATTACTGTACACGCACACAGCAACTGACTGATTCAGAATTAGTTCAAAATACAAACATCATAACTGCAGAGCACAGACTAACAGTTATGGAGTTCCATATACACTGCAGGCAACAAGAAATGATCCAATCGAGATGAATATCACTCTCATGTGGAGTCATTGTGGTCTGCAGCAGTCAGAGACATCCAACTAACAATTCTACTCCCATTCAGACAGCATTCCATTTCCATCAATGTATCATGGTGGCAGAGGAGCACATCATTCTTCATTTCTCCAACTTTGCAGAAACAGTTTTTTTTTATATGACTCTATCTTCATCAAAAAGGCTACTTGTGCCATTGTTTCAAATTAACTTTCATTTTCTACAAGTAGCCCTGCATTCCTATTAGACTTTTCCAACACTTTACTCACAACCGAAGTAAGGCTCACTGATCTATAATTACCAAGGTGGTCTCTACTCCCCTTCTTGAACAAGGGGACAACATTTGCTATCTTCCAGTCTTCTGGCACTATTCCTGTAGACAATGACAACAAAGATCAAAGCCAAAAGCTCTTCAATCTCCTCCCTGGCTTCCCAGAGAATCCTAGGATAAATCCCATCTGCCCAGGGGATTATCTATTTTCACACTTCCCAGAATTGCTAACACCACCTCCTTGTGAACCTATATTCCATCTAGTCTAGTCATCTGTAACTCAGTATTCTCCACAACAACATTGGTATTCACACAGGGAAAAAGACAATGAAATATGTTCATTTACCACTTCTCCTATCTCTTCGGACTGCACACACAACTTTCCACTCCTGTCTTTGATTGGCCTGGAAGTTATTCTAGTCATTCGTTTGTTCCTGATATAGCTATAGAAAGCTTTAGGGCTTTCCTTAATCCTATCTGCCAAAGACTTCTCTTGTCCCCTCCTGGCTCTTCTTAGTTCTCTCTTTAGGTCTTTCCTGGCGAGCTTGTAACTCTCAAGCGCCTTAGCTGCGCCTTCACTTTTCATTATAATATAAACCGCCTTCTTCCTCTTGACAAGCAATCAACTTCCTTAGTAAACCAAGGCTCCTTCACTTGTCCACTTCCTCCCTGCCTGACAGATATATGCTAATCAAGGTCAAGGTGTTCTTTGAATAAGCTCCACATTTCAATTGTGCCATCCCCTGCAGTTTCCTTTCCCATCCATGCATCATTAGTCTTGCCTAATCGCACCATAATTGCCGTTTCCCCCTGTTATAAATCTTTCCCTGCGGTGTATACCGATCTCCCTTTCCTTCGCTAAAGCAAACATAACCGAATTGTGGTCACTTTCACCAAAGTGCTCACCTACCTCCAAATCTAACACCTGGCCGGGTTCATTACCCAGTACCAAATCCATTGTTGCCTCCCCTCTGGTTGGCCTGTCTACATACTGTGCCAGGAAACACTTCTGCACACATTGAACAAAAACTTGTCCATCTGAAGTATTCAAAGTATTGTATTTCCAGTCAATATTTTGAAAAGTTAAAGTCTCCCCTAACAACTATCCTGTTACACTCACTCTTAGCCAAAATCATCTTTACAGCCCTTTCCTCTACATCTCTGGAACTATTCTGAGGCCTATAGAAAACTCCCAACAGAGTGATCTCTCTTTTTTTTCTGTTTCTAACCTCAGCAAGTACTCATGCATCCTTACCACCACCGTAATATTATCCTTGCCATTCCTCCCCCTCTTTTACCATCTTGTCTGTTTGTACTGGAACATCTAAATCCCGGAACCATTCCTGTCCCTGCTTGATCCATGTGCCTGAAATGGCCACAACATCAAAATCCCAGGTACCAACCCAACTTTTTCCGAATGCTCTTGGCGTTGAAATAGACACACTTCAAACCACCTTCCTGTTTGCCGGTGCACTCCTGTGACACTGAAACCATATTTCTGACCTCACTACTCTCAACCTTTGGACACAGAAACTACAATTTAGGTTCCCATTCCCCTACTGAATTTGTTTAAACCCTCCCAAAGAGCATGAGCAAACTTCCCCCAGGATATTGGTACCCCTCTGCTTCAGGTATAGACCATCATGTTTGTAGAAGTCCCACCTACCCCAGTGTGAGTCACAATTAACCAGATATCCAAAACTCTCCCTCCCACTCCGTCCCTTTCTTCACATGTTCAACTCCTCTGTCTCCCTATTCTTCACCTCGTTGGCATGTAGCACAGGCAACAAACCAGAGATAACAACTATGTTTGTTCGAGCTCCCAGCTTCCATTCTAGCTCCCTGACTTTCTGCCTTAAATCCGCGTTCCTTGTCCTACCAATGTTGTTAGTGTCTATGTGGACCATGACTTGGGGCAGCTCCCCCTCCTTTTCAAGGATCCTAAAAATACGATCTGAGACATCATGAACCCTGGCACCTGGGAGGCAACACTCCAGCCATGAGTCTCTCTCTTTCCCACAGAACATCCTATCTGTCCCTTTAACTATGGAGAACCCAATGACTAATGCAATGTTCCTCTCCCCGCTTCACATCTGAGCACCAGGGACAGACTCTGTGCCAGAGACATGTACCCTGTGGCTTACCACTGGTAAGTGTACCCCACTCCAGAGCTGCCCATTTTAACTTTTTGCAAGAAGAATTCAATTTAGTTTGGATACATGTGAGATGTTAGATTTTGATGAGACAAACCAGGAGTGGACCTTTTCGCTTGATGGCGGGGTCTTGGGGATTGTTTCTGAACAAAAGAGACAGAGGGGTGCAGGTTCATATTTCCTTGAAAGTAGAGTCACAGGTAGACAGGGCGGTGAAGAAGGCATTGGGCATGCTTGCCTTCATTGGTCAGAACATTGAGTGTACGAGTTGGGATGTCATGTGGTGGCTGTACAAGATGTCAGTGATGCCACTTTTGCAAGATTGCGTACAATGCTCATCACCCTTCTCCAGAAAGAATGTTGTTAAACTTGAGATGGTGCAGAAAACATTTACAAAGATTTTATAGTTTTGGCATCACACAGCAGAAAAACAGATCCTTCAGTCCACCATGTCCATGATGTCCAACAAACACCAAATTGTATTCATGCCATTTACCGGCACTTGGCCCATAGCCAACTATGTCCTGGTATCTTAAGGGCATATCTAGATGCTGCTTAAATGCTGTGAGAGTATTCCATCACACTCTCAGGCAGTATATTACAAACTTTACGTCAAAATATTTTTCTCAGATATCCTCTAAACTACTTTCCCCTCCACTTCAACTTTTGCCCTCTGGTCTTAGATACATCTGTAAAGGGGAGAAAGGTTCTCACAATCTACTCTGTCTGCATCTTTCACAATTTAGTATATCTCAGTCAGATCCTCCCTCAACCTCCTCTGCTCCAAGGAAACCAAACCCAGCTCATACAGTCTTCCCTTTTCAGGAGACTTTCCAACCCACTGCACCCTCTCCAGCCAATCCCATCCTTCTAGATGTGTGGCAGTCAGAACTGCACACAGTATTTGATCTGTTTTATAAAGTTGTAATAAGACTTCCTAGCTCTTATATTCAACAGCTCTGGTACTGAAGGAAAGCATTCTGTATGCTTTTTTCAGCAGCCTGTCTGCCTGTGCTGACACCTTCTGTGATCTATAGACTTGTACACCAAAGTCCCCTTGTTCCTCAGTACTCCCTCAGGACCAATCCTTCATTGTGTAATTCTTTCCCTTATTAGACAACCCAAAATTCATTACCTCACATTTTCCAGGAATAAATTCCATCTGTCATTGCAGTACCCAATGTCCTCATACTGTAGCCTGAGACCGTCCCCCACACTGTCAACAACACCACCAACTTTCATGTCATAGAGCAAAGAACAATACAGCACAGGAAAAGGCCCTTTGCACTCCAAGGCTACACTGAAACGTGTAATATTTCCACATGAAAAATTCATCTGCAGTCTTACTAATTATATGTTCTACATTCACATCCAATTGTTAATATGTACATAACAAGCAGCAAGGGTCCCAGCACTGATCCCTGTGGTACACCACTGGTCACAGGCTTCCAATCACAAACACAACCCTCCATCATTATAGTTTGCATCCTGGCTGCAAGCTCATTTCAGCTCCAGTTTGCTTAAGACTCCAAGAGCCGAGTTTGGACCAGTCTTTTATATGGGACTTTGTCAAAGGCTATAGGGGTGATCTGTCCTGGCCAGAATAGAGTGGCCCATGTCTGTTAACACAAATTGGCCTTTAAGAATTAAACTGCAGGATGTGAAACACAATTGTAGGCAGAAACTATGCCAAGCAGCCTACTCACACAGTAAGGCAGAATGATACCATTGAATAAGCCACTGCGAGGACAGTAAAAAGGACCCAGCCTGTTCCATTCGAAACAGTTCTGACAAGCAGACCTAAGGTCCAATAAATGAGTAACTCCAGTCACATTAAATGAACAGGTAATTGTCCCAGTTAATGAACAGACACCAGATGCTAGTTACAACGCATTAATGCCCTAAAACAGCTAAAGTTATCTTATAGTATGTAGTTTCTTGAAATAAGTTGAATATTAAGAATTAGGTTCTCTTAAAGAGATATAGCATAATCTCAGTAGCTTCCAGCTTAAAAAATAGGTGCATAATACTAAAGCATAAAAAGGAAAAGAAGCATTTAAACCTGGAAGTGAAGATTAGTTACTTTAGGTAATGACTTCTCTTACACCCAGAACACAATAGATTGCTCACAGCCCATTACTCACAAAGTGCTAATAGTTGGGATAACTAAATTACTTCACACTTTGTAACTGAGTTTTTATAACAGAAATTAAAATTAAAAGTCTGTGACAAATGAGTCAAAACAAACTGTCCTTTTGTTTTTCTTCATATATTCCCCACTGAGCTAATTATGTCAGAGGAGCAACTGAACTTTTACAAAATGGAATACAACGAATAACAAGATTCAAGCTGTCCTGAGAGACAAGCTAGCCTGAGAGAAACCCGAGAGTGTTTGGAAAATAACTCTGGTATGTGAATGAATAGGATGCATAGAAAGACTGCAAGACCTAGAGATTACAGTGTCCTCTAAACTCTGAGAGGTCAGGGGATCCTGGAGCTGTCCATGGAAATGCCCGTCATTGATTAGGTGCCTCATTGAATACGGTATGCAAACTAAGAGGGAGGAACATCATAATCAAATTGTATGTGATTGTTATCAGAAAATTTATAAACAATATTGCTTTTTATTGTAAAATTTGAGTGCGTCATAAACTTCTGTTCTGAGGCCATTCTTGGGCGAAGATCATTTGGCCCTCTCCCGGCACTAACCCGTTTCTGCTTGAATAAACATCTACCACTTGCCTGAATCCTGCCTGCCTGCTAAGTCTTTCATCCACGGTCGGGTTATGCTTCGACAAAGGCCTTACAGAAGTCCATGTGAACCATGTCCACTGTCTAGTCTCATCAAGATGTTTCATTGCCAGGACTGGAGGTTTTGAGTTTTAGGGAGAGGCTGAACAGGCTGTTGCTTTGTTCCCTGGACTGTCACAGAATAAGATGCGACCTTTGTACAGGTTGAGAAAATCATGAGGGGCATGATATGGTGATAGCCAAGGTCTTTTTCCGAATGTGGGTGAGTGCAAAAATAGAGGGCACAGTTCTGAATTGTGGAAAAAAGATTTATAAAGGACCTATGGGGTTACTTTATCACATAAAGGGTGACGGTTGTATGGAATGAACTACCAGAGGAGTTGGAGGTGGTGGGTACAATCACAACCTTTTCTAGGCATCTAGATATATACAAGTCTAGAAGGATATGCATCAAATGCTGGCTAGTGGGACTAGACATGATGTGGAGGTGCTAGTGTTGGACTGGTGTGGACAAAGTGAAGAATCACACAATACCAGTTTCTCAGACAACATGTTTATTTGGAACCAATACCTTTTCAGAGTGCTGCTCCTCCATTGCTTTGAAAGCTAGTGCTTCAACATAAACCTGTTGTACTATAACCTGGTGTTGTGTGGTTTTCAACTTAAATGGGACGAAGTCCGATTTGGATCTCTGGTCTGCAATAACAGCTTGGACCAAAGGATCTGTCTCTGTGCTGTGTAACTGTATGACTCTCTGAAAGCCACACCTTGATATCATTACTCCCAGTTAGACACTGCACTATTGGAGTTGCAAAGGTCCATTGCTTTTCCATCTTTGACTCTGAAGAACAGCACAGATCCTTTGGGAGACAATATGTTGTGGTTTCACTTACCAGTGAATCTTACAGACACAAACAGTCAAAGCAAAGTGCCTATTCACTTCAAGAAACGTGAACTGAAAATGCTCTGCTTTGCTAATCGGCTGTCCACTTTACAGCAAACATTTAAACTGCTCAGTAACACAACGCAGGAGGATTGACGTAGGATCAAGTGAGTGTCGGCATCCTTCCTGTATCATAACAACTATTTTGTTCAAAATGTTTTTTATACATAAAATCATGTACACAACAGCCTGAATAGTCAACATGAAATTTTAGTTTCCAAGTTTTTCACTGGACAACTTGGCTGTAATCTGTTGACTGTCTGTCACATCTGAGCAGAGTTTTGCAGGACAATGAGCCATATCCAAAGTCCCATTGAATAGCACAGACTGACAGGTAGAAAGTACTTTCTGAGTACACAAACCTTACAAGTGAATGGAAAAAAACAAAATTAGTTCTGCATTCACAGATGAACAAACAGTTGCAGACTGCACCAGTTATTGTCCTTATTTGTGTAATGAAGGACTTGAAGGAAACTGAGATAATTTCTGAACACAACAAAGAGTGAGATGGTGCCAATACACAGCGGGTACAGAATAACTTGCAATGTACAGACGTACTGTCAGATTATAGGCAAAAATAGAAAAGACATGACCTCAAAGATGTCACAGTAGGGAGAACTAGCATTTCATTAAACAAGTTATCCAGGACAGTGAGAGAGTGAAGTATGTCAGTCCCAGTGTACAAGTCAACTTCCTATAGATTTTAAATGCCTGGTATCACCTTAGTTGAAAAGTAAGTTCTACTTGTTTATTAGAAAATACTGAATCTATTGCATGTTCACAATGTATTCCACTTAAGTAGGGAAAGAAGGAAATAAAAATTCAGACTAATTATTCATCTTATCTCACCATAGTTTAAACTTGTCTGATTCTCTGACTGTATGTAATTCACGTATCTTTTTATCCAGACTGGAGGAATTAAATAGCAGCCAAGCACCAAATTGAAACAAATATTGCACTTTAATTTGTTTCCACAAAAAGAAAATAGAACAAATCTCAAGACAAAATGACTGAATAAATACTTTGTTTTCAAGTAGTCCAAAGGAAAATCAAACATTGACATGAAAAGGTACACATTCAGGCAGATACCCAGAGAGTATTGGACACAGAATGAAGAAACTCTCATATTGGTCTTGCTATAAACACGTGAACAATAAATTCAAAGTACACATTCAAACCAGAGACTGACCAATCCAGAAAATAAACAATACCTTTGAATAAAAGTTGTAAACATTTTCCATCCTGCTTTAGAGTGCCAGAGACTGACAATGGTATAAAAAGTCTCACTTTAATTTACAGTTCAGAGTTCCTCCAGTACAGGTAGAGGTCATTCGGCCCACAGGCCTGCAACAACTTGCCAAAGCACATCTCACCCAGATATAGACCTCTACCCCCATAACCACATCTTTAACATAGTTAACCCACCTAGTCTGAACATTGATGAATATTACAGGGCAGTTTACCATGGATAATCCAGCTATACTACTTGTTTGGACTGTGGAAGGATTCTGGAATACCCAGAGGAAACTGTTATGAATACGTGAGTATAACTACCTTTCAGCCAGTTGAGCTTCTGGACAGCACCAAGTGATCTGAAAAAAAGTAACATTTGGTCAAACAACTCTCGTAGCTGCTTGCCTGGAGACAAAAACAAAATTGAATTCAACCAATCGGTTTAAATTATATCCCGAAAATACCAAATTCCAATCCAGTTTGAATTAAGTATATTGACAATCTTACAAGCCAATGACACAGTCCGATGTTCTGGAGGTACACAACAGGGAAAATATTAACAGTTGGGAGGAGAATTGCCAAGCTACCAGCATGTAAAAAGACAGCCTGAAAAATAACTCTCAAAAAGGTACCTTTATCGATCAGTGACCTGTGAAGCACAATCCCCAAGAAGAACAAAAGAAAGGAATACAGAAAAGAACTGAAAGTTGCCTGGTTTTGAGGTATGAAGTTTTGTTTTGTAAATCTTAATCAGGAGTTCGATCAGAATAGTATTATAGAAGATAGGTTTGAGAAAGGAATTGTAAGTAGTTGTTAGTTAATCACTCTCTGTTATACTTTAATAAATAAAGCTTAAAATAAATAAATCTTGAACAAATTCTTGGCCTATTGAATTTTCACAGATTACTGCATGGGATAAATCTTTTCTGTGTTGCTGGTTTGAAATTAGTAAAGAGTTTTGTTGTAACAAAACCAATGCAGACATGGGGAGCATATCTGTGTGCAGTTTGCACAATGAGCCAAGGCTGGAATTGAAAATGGGTCCCTGGCAACAGTGTGTCACCATGCTACCCTGGCATGGATGGCAAATGATAAAATCTTTTGCATGTTGAGCAACAGAGATTTGAAATAAAAAGAGCTTCTGCAGTTTCTGGCAAGTGTCATGTTAAACAGAGACAAATATTGTAAGTACACTCATTTATTCACAGAGCACACACTGAAAGGTACAGATACTTTCAAATGCAGTCATTCATTCATGTAGTTGAAACTCATGTGTAGAATGAAACCTGCAGATAAATATTCAATTGCAGAAACTGACAGGTATAGGTTTAAAACAATGTTCATTAAAAAAAAACTGACAGGTACATTTTAATAGCACTCACATATTCTCAGAGCTGAGTACACACAGACAGATAAAAATGTCACAGAATTCTCATATTTCTTTTTGTCCTCTGCTTTGAGACGTTTAAACTGACAGGATCCTGAAATAAATTCATAACTGTAGTGTATACTCTGCAATTGCATGACAGAAATTGGAGGCAACATTCACCTTTAGCTTTATCTCTAACTTACAAGTCACCATGACATAACAGGGATGGAGTTAAAGTCAAATCGCAGAAGTTGATTGTAAGGATTTGCTGTGGAGGGGAGGGAGCCCTACCTGAGACTGTCTGAAGTGGTGTTTAGTCACACTCAAACTTGTCGATACTAAATGAGACACATTCTTATGTTAGTGACTGATACCTACTGAATAAAAAACAACAGTTCAGAAGGTTTGAGTTACAGTCCAGTAACATACTGACATGTCAAGACTGTGAAATAGAGTAAACAAAAACCTCCCAGAAATGGATAGGCACAGATTGGAGGAACATTTCCAAGTGGCAGGCAAATGGTGTAAAGTTTTACCGCTTCCATCAGTGTTTGATGGATACAGAATTCAACCTGTCCTGAAGTAACACTCATTGACTACTACACAGAGGACCAGAGCCTCAAATGGACAGGTGTTGAATTCATGTCAAATGTCTAAATAAGGACTCGATAGATAGAAAGTTAAGTGACACATGCACAGCATGCTAAGGTTTTCAACCCGTGACTCAAGAAAAGTTTTAAATAGGGACTTTTTTTTCATCTCTCTCCAACTCCGTGCAGTTGAGAATGAATTCCATCAACCTCAAACTCAGAAAACACACACAGTCTTAGAATCCCTACAGTGTAGAATTAGGCACTTCGGCCCAACAAGTCCAAATTGATCCTCGGAAGAGTAATCCACCCAGGCCCATTCCCCATTATTTTGCATTTACCCCTGATTAATGCACCTCACCTACACATCCCGGAACATTACGGGTAGTTAGCATGACCAATTCACCTTCCTGTATGTCTTTGAATTGAGAGAGGAAAACTGATCACGCGGAGGAAACCCACTCAGATACGGGGAGAATGTGCAAAATCCACAACTACAGTCGCCTGAAACTGGAATCGAACCAGGGTCCCTGGCGCTGTGAGGCAGCCGTGCGAACCACTGAGAAAAGTGGCAAATTCAGTATTAATTCCAGGCCATGGAGAGGACCAGAAACAGACATGCGGATCTAGAAACACACCCTTCCACTCCCACATCAGCACAACAACGAGCAAAAGGAAACCGAGTCATACCACAGTCATTTTCTGTGTCAAAGACACAAAACAAATCTCCCTCAGTCAGTCTGACAGGAACAGAATCACCATCCACTTCACATTTCGTTGTAGAATCTGACAGATCCACATTGGGTCCCACACAACCCAATCACAGAAACTGAGTGTTTGGGAATGATTCCGTGTAAACTACCCAAACAGGAACCAGGATTTTCCCCATCCCTCATTAGCATTGATGACGTCGTCAGGCTGTAAAAAGGGAGCTCCGAGCCCACTTTCCCTTATTCTGTGTCTGAAAGTGAGCAGCGTTATGGCTGATGAGAAGAAAGCACAGCAAATCTCCAAGAAGGGCGCGAAGAAAATTATCAAGAAGACGCCAACGAAGGGCAGCAAGAAGAGGAAGCGGTCCAGGAAAGAAAGTTACTCCATTTACATCTACAAAGTGATGAAGCAGGTTCACCCCGACACCGGCATCTCCTCCAAGGCCATGAGCATCATGAACTCGTTCGTCAACGATATTTTCGAGCGTATCGCGGGGGAGGCTTCCCGCCTGGCCCATTACAACAAACGCAGCACCATCAGTTCCCGGGAGGAGAAGCTTGAACTTTGAACCTGAGTTCAGTCAATTACTATCGCCTTGTTATTGAATACTTGTGGTTTGGAGATGCTGAAGTTGGACTGTGGTGTATAAAGATAAAACTCGCGCAACACCAGCTTATAGCCCAACAGGTTAATTTGTATGCACTAGTTTTCGGAGTTTTCATCACGTGCTTGTAGAATGTAAGATCGTAAGACACATTTTTTCGCAAACGTTTACAGTGTGAAGTATTAAAAAGACCTGGATTGTTTGTTAATCTCTAATTCTTTAGAATGACCATGTTGGTTTCAGTTTTTGCAAGTGTAACTTTTAGATATTCTGCGATTTACATTCTCAAGTGAACCTGAGCATCCGGTGCCAAGTTGGCCCAGATAATGCCTTTAAGGTGTAAGCTGCCCTGTGAGAGACTGTCTGTGCCGCAATGGTCAGACTGATCCTAACCTAAACAAATGGATTTACAGAATCTTACATGGATTCATACAGCTTTTGAGCTAAATACACAGGCACTCATGGAGAATCCTCTCTCATACGCACGCGTATACTCCTTTACACTCGCACATAAACTCATCCCGCCACCCACTCCACGATAAAATTACAGAAACTAACCGAATTGATATTTTATTTCGATCAGATTACAATCAACCGAAACACAACTTAATGGCCGCCAGAACGGTCTATAACAGGCACGTGGAAAGAGCAGGTTATGAATAAGAAAAATCGTGTCCCAGCATCAAAACTCACAAAAGTATCGTTTCTGGAACGGTCAATGAAATACAAATACCTCAATAGTACCGTATCGGTGTCTGGGCAAAATAACAAACGTTAAAGAATCGTTACACTATCCCCTCCCTATGCGATGCCTTCCCCGTCCTCGGGTCTCCGCTCTCTATCGAAGGGTTTGGGTGGCTCTGAAAAGAGCCTTTGGGTTCGCTAGAAAAGGGTCGCTTTATGCTCAGCCGCCGAATCCATAGAGAGTGCGGCCCTGGCGTTTCAGAGCGTACACCACATCCATGGCAGTGACCGTCTTGCGCTTGGCGTGCTCAGTGTAGGTGACCGCATCCCTGATCACATTCTCCAGGAAAACCTTCAGCACCCCGCGGGTCTCCTCGTAGATCAAGCCCGAGATGCGCTTGACCCCGCCACGGCGAGCCAGGCGCCGGATGGCTGGTTTCGTGATGCCCTGGATGTTATCACGGAGCACTTTGCGGTGCCGCTTCGCTCCACCTTTTCCCAGGCCTTTGCCTCCCTTACCTCTTCCAGACATCACGCTTCTTCACTCAAATCGCTGCCGAATGAGAGCCGAGCTGCCTCCCCTTCTTATTTTATACAGGCCGGCCCGACCTGACTGAGAACGAGCTGACAGAGAGTGAGAGGCGGGTCCGGAGAGGAAACTGAATGACAGACAGAGCAGGGAAATGACTTTGATCATCCAGCTCCGCCTCCAGCTCACTCCAGCCCCAACTGTATCTGGGACCCAAAGCTGACTGTTCCTGAGTAGAGGAGCGCATGCGTAAGAACCTCCCCCAGCGCTGCCATTGAGGAGCATTTCCTCAGTGAGTGCAACAGGTTTGTTTGAAACAGACCGCAATGGAGAGATCAGCGCCCAGGGAAGCGAGGGAACAGCAGCACATCGGGATGGGAGCCTGGGACACAGAGGGGGCTCCGAGACCGGGATTGATTCGGGGTGAGTTCAGGGAGAACCGGGGGCTGTTTGTAAGAGCCCGAGCGGAGCAGGAACTGGTCCCGGAACTTGGAGTGAGCGGGCTGGGGGGAAGAGAGAGGCCTTTCTCGGGCTGTGTGTGGGCCTGCTGAGGGAGGCAGAGCGGGAGGAAGCTGCTGTGGGACATTCTTGTGGTTTACAATCCTCTGAACCCTGTTGAAATTTCATTCTGTTTCCCGCTGTTAGTTGTAAGTGTGCAATCAATAGTGGAACCGCAGACCGAGTGTAGGAATGTGATACTCTTCTAAAAGGACAAACATATGGGTCTTGAACTATATTAGCATTCCGGTGGGATGAGAAAGGGCATCTGGATGTCTGTGGATTGGCATGGACAAGATGGGCTGAATAGCCCCCTCTGTGCTGTATTATTTTTATGATTCGATAGTTATCAATTGGACCCTGCCAGTCTCTGCAGTATGAATATGTAAACATATTGACCATATAATGAATGTTACAGTTTGATAACTACACTCTCGCGCTCACCAAGCCGAAACTGACAGGTATAGATCAATAACTGAACTCACATATCCACATACCCACTTGCATCATATGGATGTTGTTTAGTTTCTGGATGTCACACAATTGGTCTTAGAATTTTAAGGAAATATGGACAAGGAACAGCTTAGGGCAGGAGTGGAATCAGACCCGTGGTTCTGTTTAATTTGCTGGCTTTAAATGAACAATCATAATGATCATTAACTGAATGTTACATTGATGTAGCCAATCACAGCTGATATTGATTTACAGGAGGTATCCCTTCTGTCTTCCTCCAGGCAGTACTCAAAGGACCAGGACAATGTAATATTCCCTCAGTACAAGGCCAAGTGTGACCAGCTGCTTTGAACAAACAGCAGGTATGTTACCGCTGTCACAGTGAAGAACATCCTTTCCACAGGCACAGAGTGGATTGAGTCAGAATCACATTGAGCTCCAGTTCCAGATATGTTCAAAGTCAAACATCACCGATGAAATAGATGCTTCTATCTATTTAATCTATATTCTAGGCGGCGGCACGGTGGCACAGTGGTTAGCACTGCTGCCTCACAGCGTCTGAAGGCCCGGGTTCAATTCCCGACTCAGGCGACTGACTGTGTGGAGTTTGCACGTTCTCCCCGTGTCTGCGTGGGTTTCCTCCGGGTTCTCCGGTTTCCTCCCACAGTCCAAAGATGTGCGGGTCAGGTGAATTGGCCATGCTAAAATTGCCCGTAGTGTTAGGTAAGGGGTAATGTAGGGGTATGGGTGGGTTTCGCTTCGGCGGGTCGGTGTGGACTTGTTGGGCCGAAGGGCCTGTTTCCACACTGTAAGTCTAATCTAATCTAAATGCATTCTACCCAGTTTCAATCAACTTGAATGAATCCTCATCCGAAATATACACTGCATTAAATCTCAACATAGACTGGTACAGCACACGACTGAGTCCTTCAGCCCACGATGTTGTGTGGAACATGCTGCCAAATGAAATTAATCCCTTATGCCTGCCCTTGGTCCATAACCCTCCATTTCTTGCATATTCATTTCCTTACCTAAAAGTCCTTTCAATACCCTCATCATATCTGCCTCCATCTCCACCCCGGCAGTGCACTCCACTCCTACCATTCTCTATGTTTACAAGAAACTGCCCTGTATGTCTCCTTTGAACTTTCCCCCTCTCACCTTATATGCATGCCTCTTAGTTTTAGACATTTCAACTCCTGGAAAAAGATTCTGAGCATCAAACTTGACCATGCATCTCAGTTTTAGAGACTTGTGGATATGAGTCCACTACACTGGACAAACAGGCAGAAAACTAGCCACAAAATGACATGACCCACTCTCACTAGTATCCTTACATACAGATGAGGAAGGACATCATTTTGACTGTGACACCACATCCATCCAAGAACAAGCCAAACACAGATATGAACGAGAATGCCTAGAAGCATGGCATTCCAACCGGAACTCCATCAACAAACACATTGACTTGGATCCCATTTACCACCCCATGAGAAAAAGAACAGGAAATGACATCAACACAGGAAACTACAGAAACTTGACTCAGAAATGAGCAGGACTGGCAGTTTAATGTTCCAGGATACAAATGCTACAGGAAGGACAGAAAGGGAGGTGAGAGCGGAGGGGGAGCGGCATTTTTGATAAGGGATAGCATTACAGCTGTACTTAGAGAGGATATTCCCGGAAATACATACGGGGAAGTTATTTGGGTGGAACTGAGAAATAAAGGGTTGATCACCTTATTGAGATTGTATAAAAGACCCCCTAATAGTCAGAGGGAAATTGAGAAACAAACTTGTAAGGAGACCTCAGCTATCTGTAAGAATAATAGGGTAGTTATGGTAGAAGTTTTTAACTTTCCAAACATAGACTGGGACTCCCATAGTGTTAAGGGTTTAGATGGAGGGGAATTCAAATGTGTGCAAGAAACATTTCTGATTCAGTATGTGGATGTATCTACTAGAGCCATTAAAAAGTGAAGGCCGTCCTTGAATCTGACAACTCAAAGACTCTTTTAAGAGCCACTCACAGCATCTGTGAGAAGAGCTGAGCTCTGTCAGATTGCTTATTTTCTTTTTAATGTGGAGAGCCCTGGCCTTTGTTCCTGACATCGAGGAATTCCCATCTCCTTTTTATTGGATACTGTTACTGTCTGTGGGAGCAGAGGAAAAATATATCGTAAAATACAATTATAAAACCTCATTCTTGAGGTTGCGTGGACCAACTGTAGGAATGTGATACTGTTATAAAAGAACATACAACTGGGGTCTTGGTAAAAACATTATATATAGTGCCGTTTTTCCTCTTTCCAACAGGTAGTTGGGGAGTTGGATATTGAACTGTGTAATCATCCTGGTGGTTGAGTACTCCCATTCATGGTGCTGGGCAGTTGTTGCTCAGTTTCTGGATCGTACTCAATTGGTATCAAGTTAAAAATCACACAACACCAGGTTATAGTCCAACGGTTTTTTTTGAAGCTCCTGATGTGTGATTTTTAACATTATGCACCCCACTCCAATACCAGCATCTCCAAATCAATTGGTATCGAATCACTTGAAAACAAACACAATCCCCAGACAAGGAGCAGCTCAGGGTAACAATGGGATCAGATCCGTGGTTCTGGTTAAGTTGTTGGCTTTAAATAAAAAAAAACAACACACATCCAAAGGCAGATGCAATGAATGTGACATTGATCAGTCCAATATTGCCAGACTAGCCTCTTGTTGATTTGTAGGTGGTGTTCCTGTGTCTTCCTCCAGAAAAACACCTGAGGGACTAAGACACTGTAATACTTCCTCGGTTCAAAGCAAAGAGTGACCAGCTGCCTCTAACAAACAGAAGGTATGTAGCCCATTGACATTTACACACCAGTGTTGAAGATAGATAAACTGAATCCTCATCCAAAGTAGACATTCAGGAACAACATTAAAATCTGCTATTATTAAGAGCATTTTCAAAGTTACAATGAAGGTAGACAAATAGGCCACATTGTTGCATTATTTCAACAAGCATCCGTGAAAGAGGGGTTAAGTACAGAGATGGAGGGAAACCGTGCTCACCGACAGGGCAAGAGTTACCGAAGAGTCGTCAAGTCATAGAGATGTATGACATGGAAACAGACCCTTCGGTCCAACTTGTCCATGCTGACCAGATATTCTAACCTAATCTGGTCCCATTTGCCAGCACTTAGCCCATCTCTCTCTAAACCCTTCCTATGCATATTGTTACAGGAAACATTTGAGACAGTCCAGGGAATTCCTTGTGGACTCAGACCTATAAGCCTCTCTTGGTTAGTCCTGGAGATCATACACATTGGTAGTCTGGAATAAAAACCTCTTACACACAGCCTTCCTCTTTATTTACAAATAGCATCACTGTTACAACGTAACATTGACACCTAAATGTCAGGCTAGCTGAGGTTCCAAAACCTTAGATAAGTAGGATACCGGCTCTTCCTTTAAGAGCTCTCACAGGCTTCTGTCTCAAACAGGCTTACTTTTTACAAAGTTTGACAAAAACGCTGCATGTTCTTAATTACACAGACAGTGGAAAGGCAAGAATTTCTAAGGAAGAGAAGTTAATTAACAGGTCTGTATGCGCTTAACTGATCGCTCCTGTAGGCCCTTAGCCATCCATCGGAAGGAAAACAGATCCAGCTGAGTTACTGCCTGTTGGTGAGGTATGTCCCTGTCATAAAGAGGTATCCGTCTAAACTAAGTGGGAGAGGTCATAAGGTAACCTTGCGCAGCTTGCAGGTCAGATATCACTGTTTTACAAAATGGCATCTTAGTGAGGAGGGCAAGCTTTGACCATAAAATGGCTTCCTGACAGATTGTGTCAGAATCTCTTCAATGATCAATGATCAGTTTAGAATAATTTTTAAGCTAGGAGCAGACTCCTGCTTTTTATCTTAAACACAAAATCATTCTGTATCTGAGGTTGAAAGGTTACATTTTAAATGATTCATCAGCCTCGAATTAACATGCTTTCTTTTCAGGGTTGTGATTCAAATTCAAAGAAGACAGAAGATGTAACGAATTAGAATTGACAGTGGGGCGGTCGTGGTGTATAAGAACACCAAGTAAATTAAAGCTTCATCAATATTACATTTTAGAGTTTGTATTTCATAATCATCGATGGCTACTCAAAATCATCATAAAGTCCCAAAATGCAAATAAATTCAAAACATTCATATCTCACACACACGCACGCACACACATGTAATAAGAATTCATGATAATTGATAGGACTTAACTGTTTATTACAAGGCTTTTGACATGATTCTGAGATGATACAAAGTTTCCGAGATCACAATCAAACACTGTCATTAATTGCACAAGTTAACAACTGTGAATGTTATCACTCTGTGTCCTTTTTACACAGATTTATTGATGTTAAAGCAAATGTTCTTAATTACTTTAGAGCATCCTGTTAACAAAGGTGTTCTTTATCTTCTGTACATCCGAGGTCCCCCTTTTGTGGCCAGATACCCCCCTGCTTGCCCTGTTTATTTTCTTGTGTTCCATAATTCAACACTACATTTTGACTAAGTATTTGAGGACAAGTTTTAAGGCTTTCTCATTATACCCACCCATATGCCTTTTAAATGTTGTAATTGTACCAGGCTCCACCACCTCTCCATGGGCCTTATGATTTTCTCAATTTCTATAAGATCACTCTCCAGGGAAAACAGTTCCAACCTGTGCAGTCTCTGCCTACAGCTCAAATTCTCCAACCGGGATGAAGCATATTTACATGGAGTTTATCTGTGACTGAGAAGGACAGGATTCATCCTTTACTGAATAGTTGTCACATACCGAGATAACAATTAAATAATGTGAATTTCCAACACACAATCAATGCAGGTAGCTCATATGCTACTCGCAACACGTCCTTTCTATAACCCACTGACAATACAACTTGATAAACTTCTGCCCATTTCACATCTGCCTGAATATGTGATGTTCTCCATTTCCACATTAATACATCATTTTTAAGATAATAACAATCAGGGATACATTTGGATTTGTTTTGTGTATGCCTTCTGATAGAACTGCTTTAAATTTTCATCTTTTTGCTGTAATTCAGTTAATTTACCTGAGCTAAAGATGTCTGCTTTGTCAACTGTTTGTTCCTGGTTTGTCTCAACTATCTGGTCAAACAGGGTCTCTGCTAATTTCCCTTCAACTTTCTTATCTGTACTCTTTGATCTTTCCTGTTTCAACTGGTGACTTTGTGACCTCGTTACCACACAGTCGGGAAACATCCCAGGATATGTGTCCTGCAATAGTTCAGTTGCCTCAATTTCCATTGGCTTTTCAACCACAGCCGGCTGCACTCCTACCGGTGAATTGACAACTCATTAGCAATGACAAATTGTTTTCCTGGAGATGAAAGTTTGTCCAGTACTCCTGCTATGACTTCTCCCCTCTTCACTAGACACTCTAACCTCACTTCTGGCAATTGAGCATTTCTTGTCTCAATGTGAATTCCCATTACTCATACCTTTTCTGGCAATAGTCCTTCAGAGGTACATATATCCTCATCTTTTAGCATCTCAGATTGAGAGGATCCTTGTATCTCTGAATATTGTCACCTTTTTACCTGTTGCTTCTGGCCTATGTGAGTAAACTTTACCTTCATGGTGTATGGTTTAAGAAGATTTGGCACTTCCTCCATTAACAACCTCCAACCAGCTTGTACATTCTGGTACAGCTTTCTAGTCTCCACAGTGCTCTCTGTTACCACTCCAACACAATTCACTGGCGTATCCTGTTTTCCTACATCTGGCTTCTCGGTGCTTTTCCGAACCCACCAACACTGATTTCATGTGGCCTACTTTATTGAAAACATCAGAGTTTTTTCACTTCTCTTTCCTGTTCAAGAGTTTCCTTTTTACCCTGTAGTAAATCATCCTTATGATCTTCACCGAGATCTACTGTTTACTTTCCACGTGAGAACTTCTCTTATCCACAATTATTAGCCCTCATGGATTGAAATTGATTTTGGCAGCCCAATTTTGTTTCATTGATCAACTCAAGCATCAGCCATTTCTGATGCCAGTCTTGCTGTTTTAACTCTCTGCTTTTCCACATGAGTTCTCATTAATTCAGGCAGCAAATGTTTGAACTCCTGTCTAAATGTCAATTTCTAATGTTCAAACTCCCGCTTACTTCCTTTCCTCTCTCTCCTTTTCTCTCTCTTCTCCCTCTCTTCTGCTTTTAATCGTAATTCAAACTGTTTCATTTCTGTTGCCCTTTCCTTGACTTTTGCCTCTAACTCGAGTTGTTTCATTTTCAATTGAATGTTAGCCATCTCTAAAGCTTCTGATGGCATTTCCAACAAATTTAAACTTTGAGCTGTTACTGTCATTACGGATGTAGGCAGGTTGAGCTCCAGCTTGTTGGCTAATTCCAGCAGCTTGGCCTTAATCACTTTTTGCAAAAAATCTGAAGTCACTTCTTCCAGCCCCAGAAAACACTTAATGACTCAAAGAGCCATTGTTATCCCATGTGTTTAGGTTTCTTTGGGTTGGTGATGCCATTTCCTGTTCATTTTCTCTGGGGGTAGTAAATTGGATCCAAGTCAATGTGTTTGTTGATGGAGTTCGATTGGAATGCCATGCTTCTGGCAATTCTCATGTGTGTCTCTGTTTGGCCTTTCCTAGGATGGATGTGTTGTCCCAGTTGAAGTGGTGTCCTTCCTCATCTGTATGTAAGGATACTAGTGAGAGTGGGTCATGTCCTTTTGTGACTAGTTATGACTAGTGTTCTGCCTGTTTGTCCAATGTAGTGGACACATAAATAGGAAGCAGGCCATACCACCACTGCTTCATCTGGAGGCTCATTGATAATGGTACCTAGTATGGTGACAAAACATCTGAAAACGGAATCCCAGCTCAGTGAGAAAACCTGGATCCAGGACCTCAACCTGAGCTACAACTCTTTTCAAAATGTTACAGTCTTCTATTAAGTCAGCCTTCAGCCTCTGCTGCTCAGAAGAAACCTACCCAGGTTTTTCGAGCTTCTCTTTTTATTTCATACCCTCTAGACAACATTCTGGCAAACTTCTTCTGCATCCTCCATGTCCTTCCTGCAATGTGGCAACTACAAGCCAGCTCCTCCCTCATAGCTCTATAGTTCCCCTTATTCAACTGAAATATTGTCACTTCCTATTCTACCCTTTCCTTTTCAACTGAAGATTAAAGCTTATTGTATTGTGGTCACTACCTCCGGTACGTTGCACAACACCAGATCCAAAATTGTTTTCTCCGAGGTAGACCCCAGCACAAGCTGTTCTAAGAATCCATCTCGGAGGCACTCCACAAACTCCCTTTCTTGGGGTCCAGTACCATCCTGATTTTCCCCGTCTACCAGCAGGTTGAAATCCCCCATAACAACTGTTGTAATATCTTTACAACAGGCTAATTTCAGCTCCTTATTCAACTTACACACTACATCCAGGCTACTGTTTGGGGGCCTGTAGACAACTCCCATTAGGGTCTTTCTAACCTTAGAATTTCTCACTCTATCCATACTGACTCTACATCCCCGGATTCTAAGTCCTCCCGTGCAAGGTACTAAATATCGTTCCTTACCAACAGGGCCACACCACCCCGTCTGCCAGTCAGTCTGTCCTTATGATAGCACGTATAGCCTTGAATATTCATTTCCCAGGCCATGTCCACTTGAAGCCACGTCTCAATTATCCTCACAACATCGTAACTGCCAATTTCCAAATGAGCCTCAAGCTCATCCTCCTTATTTCGAATATTTTGAGCAAAAATCTATAATATTTTAAATTTGTTACTCCCCTCACCCTTCCTAACAATCCCTATTTTCACTTGACCTTACGGCATGATCCTTTTATGATTTTGCTGCTCCATTGATTCCGTTGTCTTTCTTGGCTTCTCTTGTCCCTTCACCTTCCTTCTTAAACTTCCAGATTTTCCCCTCCCCCCTGCTATTTAGTTTAAATGCAGCTGTGTTGCAGTGGCAAACCTACCTGCCAGAATGCTGGTCCCCCACCTATTAAGGTGCAACCCTTCCCTCTTGTATAATTTATCCTTACTGCTAAACATACCCCAGTGATCCAAGAATTTAAATCCTTGCTTCAAGCAACAGTTGCCCAGCCACACGTTCAAGTCCATTATCTCCCTGTTCCTGTCCTCTCCAGCCCGAGGAACTGGAAGCAAACTGGAGATAACCACCGTGGATGTCCTGCTTTTCAGCCTTCTTCCGAGTTCTCCGAAGTCCCGCTGCAGAATGTCTCTCCTGTTCTTTCCACAGTCACAGAGTGGATTGAGTCAGGTTCACATTGAGCTCCATTTCCGGAGAGATATGTTCAAACCAAGAGTCAAACACCACCAAGGAAATAGAAGTTTATATTTTTTATCTATATTCTCAATGTATGCTACCCAGTTCCAATCAATTTGAATGAACCCTCATCCAAAATATACATTGCATTAAATCTGAACATAGAATGGTACAGCACAGGAATGGGTTCTTCAGCCCACAATGTTGTGCCAAACATGGCGCCGAATGAGATTATAATCCCTTCTGCCCGCCCATGGTCCATATCCCTCCATTTCTTGCATATTCATTTGCTTTTTTAAAAGTCCGTTCAATACCTTTATCGTAGCTGACTCCACCACCGCCCCGGCAGTGCGTGCCACTCCTACCACTCACTACACAAAAAATACTACACTTTAGGTTTCCTTTGAACTCTCCCATCTCATCTTATATGCATGCCTCTAAGTTTTAGACATTTCAACTCTTGGTAAAAGATTCTGACCATCAGCTTTAACCATGCATATTATAATTTTATACACTTTTGGATATAGGTTTGCTCACTGAGCTGGAAGGTTTGCTTTCAGACATTTTGTCACCATACTAGGTAACATCATCAGTGAGCCTCAGGATGAAGCATTGGTGGTATGTGTGTGTTTAGGTTTACTTGGGTCGGTGATGTCATTTTCGGTGGTGATGTCATTTAATGTTCATTTTCTCTGGGGTTGTAAATGGAATTCAAGTCAATGTGTTTGTTTTTAGATTTCCATTTGGAATACCATGCTTCTCGGCATTCTTGTGCCTGTCTCCGTTTGGCCTTTCCTAGGATGGATGTGTTGTCCCAGACGAAGTGGTGTCCTTCCTCATCTGTATGTAAGGATACTAGTGAGAGTGGGTCATGTCTTTTTGTGGCTAGTTGATGTTGATGTATCCCAGTGGTGAGTTTTCTGCCTGTTTGTCCAGTGTAGTGGACTCATAAATAGAAAGCAATGCTTCATCCAGGGGCTTACTGACGATGGTACCTAGTATGGTGACAAAACATTTGAAAAAGAACCTTCCAGCTCAGCGAGCAAAGCTAGATCCAGAACCTCAGCCTGAGCTACAACTCCTTTCAAAGTTTTAAAGATTTCTATTAAGTCTGCCCCAAGACTCTGCTGCTCAGAAGAAAACTTTTTGCGGTTTTCTAGCTTCTCTTTATATCTCATACCCACTAGACAGCATTCTGGCAAACCTCTTCTGCACCCTCTCTAAATCCTCCACGTCCTTCCTGTAATGTGGCAACCACAACTGAAAAATCACGCAACACCAGATTATAGTCCAGCAGGTTCATTTGGAAGTACTAGCTTTCAGAGCGCTGCTCCTTCATCAGGTAGCTGTGAAACAGGATCATGAGACACAGAATTTATAGCAAAACATTACAGTGTCATGCAACTGAAATGATATATTGAACAAATCTGAATTGTAAAGTCTTTCATCCTTTAAAATGGATTGCAGGTTTCAGTTCATTAACATATTCATCCCAGAACTTCTTTTAAGTCACATTCTCAAGATGACTTATATTTAAAAAGGGTGACATCTCAGCTCAGACAATGTATTAAAGTTGTGAGGTTAGAGTCTGTCTGTATCCCAATCTTGAGTCAGACTGGTTCTATTGCCAAAGTAGTAATTTATAAAACATTACATGGATTGAGCAAAATAGAATGTATCTGCAAATGCAAGTTCATGCCATAGACGTGTGTGTGTGTGTGTGTGTGAGAGAGAGAGAGAGAGAGGGCGAGAGAGAGAAGTATGTGTATATGAATGTGATGGTGTCAGTCTGTGAGAGGGTGTGTGCATAGGTGTGAGTATGGAGGGTGAATGTATGAGGGGAAGTGTGTGGAAGAGAGGACGTCTGCATGAGTATGTGCGTGTGTGAGAGTGTGTGTAGTGAGACAGGAACCGATTTGAGGTTCTGAACTTTACTAAGGATACTTTTCACAGTACAATAGAGGTTAACATATAGACGATGCTGTTAGTTTGAACAATCATATATAAAGTAGATAGTGAGTACAAATATTGAAGGAAGCATTTCAGCTATCAGTAACTGAGAAGGACAGAATTAATGTTTTGTCACAATACTCTGAGTATGACCTAACCAAAGTCTTATAAAGCTGCAATATGACATGCTGACCTTTGTACTCAATGCCCCAACCAATAAGGCAAGCATGCCAGACACCTTCTTCTAGATACCACCCTATCTACTTGCATGGCCACTTTCAGGGAGCTAGAGACTTGAACCCCAAGATCCTTCTGTACATCAATGACTTTCAGAGTCCAGCCATTTTCAGTATGCTTTTCCTTAAAATTTGATCTCCCAAAGTCCAGCATCTTACATTTTGCCAGATTAAACTCAATCTGCCATATTTTCATGCCATATCCTGTTGTATGTGTGTGTGTATGAGAGAGAGGGCGAGAGAGAGAAGTATGTGTATATGAATGTGATGGTGTCAGTCTGTGAGAGGGTGTGTGCTTTGACAAGCTTCTTCACTACCCACAAGTCCACCAATCTTTATATCATCTGCATTTGGTAACGATAATTTTAATGTTACAATCAAGGCAACAAATAGCTGATATGATTACTTTGGGCAACCATATGTAAAATAGATATTGAGTATACATTTATATTGAAGGAAACATTACAGTTCTCAGGAATTCAGAGCAACAGAATTAATCTTTTGTCATGTATATAGAGATGGCAATCAAATAATATGAATTCCATGTGCACATTCCCTATCAAAGCCTGACATAGAATGATTAGTGCGTATGTACATAACCAAATGTTGCCCGCCACCCCCCCCCACCCCACCACCAACACAAACACACACACTCTGTCTCTATCTCTCTCTCTGTCTCTGACTTACGATGAGTTTCAAAACATACACCATCCTGACACCCGTTACAATGTCTAACCGCCCTGAAGTTCCATCACCATTGTAAGTGACAGAAAATGTTACATTCAAAATGATTTCCACCCACAGATCCTTTGTCAGGGAGGGCAAGGCCAACTGCACAGAATCAGACCCTTCAAAACTTGAGTCTTCACTGACCAGAAACAACCAACTAACAATTTTCATCCTGATCAGATAACATCCATTTGCATAAATGTATCATGGTAGCAGAGGAGCTGTCATCCCCATCTTGTGGTGGCACGGTGGTGCAGTGGTTAGCACTGCTGCCTCACAGCACCAAAGACCTGGATTCAATTCCCGCCTCAGGCAACTGCCTGTGTGGACTTTGTGCGTTCTCCCCTTGTCTGCGTGAGTTTCCTCCCACTGTCCCAACATGTGCAGGTTAGGTGAATTGGCCATGCTAAGTTGCCCGTAGTTTTCGATGTCGGGGGGTAGGTTGCTCTTCAGAGGGTCAGTGTGGACTTGTTGGGCCAAAGTGCCTGTTTCCACACTGTAAGTAATCTAATCTTTATCACAACATCATTTTCCATTTCTTCAAATTGTAGTAGAAGACTTTGTTTTGTCCGTTTCTGTCCAACCAGAAACTTTTTGAAAAGATAATTATGTACTTCTTTCAAAATTAGTTGCAATTATCTACAAAGAGCTCTGCATTCCTCCTCCCCCTGCTGAGGATGTATCACAAAAAAAGTGGGAAGTCTGGCTGCAATTTTCACAAAGGATCAAAGGAATCTAATAACCACCATTCAAAGCAGTGTGGAAACAAAAGCCAAAATTGGTGGATTTGAGAAACTACTCATTTTATTTTCAAGCAGAGTTGAACGGTGTTGGTTATTCCATAAATTGAATTTGGCAGTTTACATATTCTGCACTGCATGACAAAAAATAAAAGTCATTTTCCTTTCCTCCTCCCTACTATAGAGTAACACAAGAGTACTGTTAATGGTGCATCATCACACTACAGGGCAGGGTAATGTTCTGTCTACATCAGAAAATAGAACTGAATTTGTCAATTGCCTTTTCAGTACAAGGAATATTATGGTCAGTCAGCTCCAATGCAGTTGAATGGTTTGTCACTTAGTTGCAAATGGATTCAGTTTACATTGGTTGTTAGTTCAGCAGTATTCGGAAAAGTACATCATTATGCACTGAAACAAAAAGTAATGGTATTCTGGAGATGAACATTTTATATCATTATTGCCTGTTAGATTCTGCACGATACAAGATTCCTCCCTTGACTCTGAAGAACAGCACAGAATCCTCTCTGTTGCAGTGTGTTACATTTTCACTTGCATGTAATTCCTACAGGCACTAACAATTAAAGAAGATCGGCTGTTTCCCATTCATTATAGGAGACATGAACTGAGATACAGACTGGCAGCTCAACAGTAAACTCACTTGCCCTGAGTCACTGGACGCTGAAAGGAGAAGAATAAAATTTGGCCTCAATTATTTCCAGATATGAATTAACTCTCAACATCATTTATCACAGCTGACGATAAGCAGTGCCTAGCAATGCCTGATAAAATCTACTATACAGGTATGCACACACAATGTAACAATAATCTGAGACTGAAATGCAATACAAATAAGCATCATTGAAAAGAGTTTATTTACAGAGTTCATGCTACACAGACACAAACTCACAACTGAACATAAGTGAATGAGATCCAGTAAATATCCAATGAACCCTCTCTAGAGCTTGAGGATCCTCCCTTTTAAAAAGTGCCCAGAACTGAACACAAATATGAGCTGACCAATGATCTTTGATTGAGATTGTGGGAAACATATCAAAACTAGCGCTATAGTTATTAAAAGTAAGATGACAGCAGAACTGATGTCAAATTGTCCTTTCCATTTAGATGCTGACAATGAGTCGATGAAGTTCACATTCCCAACAATTACTGCAGATCTGATGTATAAGAGAATGTCCCAGTATCGGCATAATAGGCTGAATGGTCTGCTTCTGAGCTGTAACATAACAGTGATTCTGATTTTAACGAGAAAGGAGAGGACATGCTGTTGTGTTGCATATTGGTATGAAAAATATCAGACAGAAACAGACTGAAATGCAGAATAAAGCTTTTCCATAAAAAAAACACCAACAATGTCTGGAGACAAATTGAAATTAAATGTCTCAGTGATACCACAGATCCCAGACTCTCTCCCCAAATAGGAAATGTGTGACCATAATTCAGAATGGTTCTCAGAATAAAGCAGTTTCCCTTCTGCCATCGCCCTTTCTCCTCTCTTCCCCCACCCACCCCCACAGACTGCCAGTCAACTCAGAAATCACAAAATGCAGGAAAGATTAAGACCCAGTCTCAACACCCTCATAACAACTCCCACAGAATGTATCACACAGAGACAGAGAACATTACTGGCTTCCACTTAGATACACAAGAGTAAAACCTGACAAATACATGCTGATAACTACACACATATTCATGTCATTGAAACAGACAAACGAATGATGACGATAGTTACTGTGACGCAAATGTGTGAATAAGAGTCTCCTTCGGTTAGTTTCTGTTAACTTCAGTCATGCATTCACATTGCAGTAACTATCAGGGACAGATTAATAACTACACTTTCATTCACAAAGATAAAAGTGACAGAAACAACATGATAACTAGACTCCCAGTTTCACACAGCAAAAATTGATAAGTACAGTCTGATAACAACACTCTCATATTCACAGAGCAGAATCACAAAGGTACATATTGTAACCTGCACTGTTCACATTCACCAAGCAGGATCTGACAGGTATAAATCGATATTTACGTTCACATATTGACAAGGCAGAGATTGAGAGGCATAGAATGATAACTGCATCACATATTGATAGAGTAATGCAGAAGCATTTCCACACTTTCTCAATGTACGAAACACTGATTTATAAGGCATTAAACACACCTCAAAGTGTATCAGATCATGATATGCAGAACGGAAAACACAAGAAGACATACAGGCAATGTCAGTTGGATATAGACCAGTACCACCAGTAATGCAGATTGACAGCACAACAGAAAACTCACTCACACTCAGCCAGTTGATGGTGAAAGGGAACAAAATGCAATTTAGGCTTAGAAGTACTTCCAGATATGGACAGTTATAAATTGACCAAATTATTAATTGCTTCAGAAGATCTTAGTATTAGATGTTACATTATTGCAGTGACCAGAAGTGACAAAGACTACTGCACACACAAAATGTAAAAGAACAACAAAGATTGAATACAATAAAATTCAAATTCCTGGCAAAAATAAGTATTGAACCAACATTAATTCCTCAATCACAGGTTTAGTGACTATTGAGTAGGTTTATCCTACACCCTGACTGAAGAAAAACACAACTGAATGTCAAAAGAGAATAGCATCCATATACTCTACACATCACTGTTACACACAGAGCAAAGCTGGCACTACAGGTAACTGTAGATAACTACAGAACTAATCTCAAATTGGTATTTACTTCAAGACACTGGCAGTGAGTGGATGAAGTTCAGAATCCCAACAATTAGTAGAAACTATTATGGAAAACAGATAAAGAATAGAATGTCCCAATGCAGACACAATGATCTGAATGGTGGTACCAATTCTGTGATTGTATTATAAATCACAAAATGCAAAGAGATTAAGGCCCAATCTCAACACTAAAAACTGCCATCACAGATTGAATCACAGTCATAGAGAATTTTTTTTTTCTACTTCAGTCATGGGATGGGGGCATCGCTGGCTGGGCCAGCATTTATTGCCCATCCAAACAACCCATGCAGTACTTATGAGTCAACCACATTGCTGTGGGTCTGGAGTATGCGTAGGCCAGACAAGGTAAGGTTGGCAGATTCCTTCCTTCAAGGACATTATTGAACCAAATAAGTTTTTTCTGGCAATCAACAATATATTCTTGGACATCATTAGACTCTTAGAATATTATTGGCTGCCAGAGAATTGAGCAACTTTGATATATAAGAGTAGAAAGTGACTGGAACTCATTGAGAACTTTACTCCTACAGTCGCACAGCATAAACTGTGTAAAGATCATATAAAGATCATGTCCTAAACTCTCGTCTGGACACAACCAAAACTGACAGTCATAGATTTATATCTGCTCTCTCATATTCACTTTGCAACAATTGAAAGGGAGAGAACTATAATATCTCTCACACTCACACACACGACATCTAGGTTATATCGAGACTAACACAGGTACAGTATGATAAATGACTGTGCAAATATGAACAAGAAGCTGACAGTTGGATATTAATAACTGCACTCTCAAATGCACAGAGCAGAATCTGACAGGGACAGGTTGGTAAATAACTCACTTGCAGGTGGGTAGCAGTGAATTTCAGAGAAAGATTGATAACTACACTCTCATATTCACAAAGCAAAAAACTGGATTGATTATGCTCCCAATTTCAAATCACTTAAACTGACACGTACATTTTGATAACCACAGTTACATATTCACAGAGCAGAAACTGACAGGTAGAGATTAATAACAAAACAAAAATTGATGGAAAATCCACAGGCCTGGCAGCATTTGTGCAGAGAAATCAGAGTTAACATTTTAGGTCTAGTGACTGTTCCTCAGAACTGATGGTAGCTAGGAAAATGCACACAATGTGGTCTCGTCTATGTTGGGGAAACTGAATAATATTTGGTTGCCCACATTGCAGAACGCCAACGTTCTGTCCAGAAAAAGGACCCTGAGCTTCCAGTTGCCTGCCACTTCAAAATACCACCCTGTTCCCTGACCAACATCTCTGTCTCAGGCTTTCTGCAGTACTCCAGCAAAGCTCAGTGCAAGCTAGAAGAATAGTACCTCATTTTCTGCTTGGGAACTCTACAGCCTTCAGGACTCAGTACTGAGTTCAACAAGTTTAGGGCTAGAGTTCTCCCAAGTCATTACCTGAAACCCCACACAACTGGCCTTGTTAACACATAGTCTGCTATTCTACACCACCAATTGTTAGCCACTAACAGTCCCTGTTAATAGCTACTCGCCCTCCTAATCTGACAGTTACCCACTCCTTTGTCTGTCCAACTGTTCTTCCCTCTCTTCGGACCTATAATGTACTCCTTACCCTTCCATCCAACCTATCTTCTGCATAATAGCAAATATTTTCCTAGCTACTATCAATTCTGAGGAAGGGTTACTGTCTCGGAAATTTTAATTCTGAGTTCTGTCCACAAACGCAGTTAGAGCTGCTGAGCTGTTCAAGCAATTTCTGTTTCTGTGTCACAGCATCTGTACTTTTTTTGGTTTTTATTTAGAGATTAACTGCATTTTCATACTCTGAGCAGAAACTGCCAGGTACAATTGATACATTTACTCAGATTCACATTAGACCCTGACTGGGAAGGATTCTTAACTAAACTTAACTAACCATTCACAAAGTGAAAACTGACAGGGACTGTTAAATACTGAATTCTTCTCTTCACATAGCAGAAACCGGCAGGTTTAGATTGACAGTTTCCCGAATACATTCACCAAGCAGATTTCCTCAGGAGGCTGTGGAAACACGACATGTCTATAAAGACACTTCCAAATCTTTATAGATGCATCATAGAAAGCATCCTATCTGGATGTGTCACAGTGTGGTGTGGCTACTGTGCTGCCCAAGACCACAACAAACTACAGAGAGTTGTGAACACGGCCCAGTCCATCACAAAAACCAACCATCCATCCAAAGTCTCCATTTACACTTTCCCTGTCTCAGGAAAGCAACCAACTAAATCAAAGACCATCCGACTACACCGTTGTGCAGTTTCCGTGCTGTCTTAAACATTGGCCAGCTCCGCCTGGCTAACAGTGGCTTTCACTTTTGATCGATTTATAGCTATTCGTTGCCAGAAGATGAAAGAAAAATATTGCACAGAGAAAACTGCGGCATATGTAATTGGAGTGATTTTCATGGTGTGCTGTTTTATATGTTCTTTCCTGTATTTCATACATGTACCTTTGTACATAATTAACAATACATCCTGGTTTTGTACCGTTAAAATAATATTTTATACGTCATAAGCTTGGATAACATGTGACCTGATTCTTCGTATTTAAACGCCTTGTCTCGCATTCACGCCGATTTCGCTGCTCAATGCCCGGACTGTCAGGCACATGCTAGTGGCCAGTAAAGCTCGCAGGAGATTATGGACCCAGAGCAATGGGGGTAAATGTGACCCTGAGATGGAGAACCGCAGAAAGTCTATTGTTTTACTCTTCGCTATCTCAGGCAACTTCATACTCTTGTGGATTTGGGTTCTCATAACTTTCCTGTATGTCAGGTTTGCGAGAGTCAGTTATTTTTCCGGAATTAATTCCAACGAATCAAACTTTATTCTGGAAGAAATCGGAATCATGCTTCAGCTTTTGCGTTCTTGTATCAACCCATTTATTTATCCTAGAACTCAGAGTAAATTCAGGACGGAGTTGAAGACTGCCCTCAAATATCTAAGGAGCCTGATGGTAAACGTCAGCAAACAACTGAAGATATTCTCTTCTGAATAGAACTTGCTCATGCACCATCCCAGTGATCCGAATCTCTACTTTTAGTGCTGTGTAGGGACCTGTTAGGGTCATGTCTTTTTTTGTATCCATTGAAATGTAGTATCAGATAACAAATGTCAGTGCCATTAAGCCCACCCAGTCTGTTTTGTGGTTCATTGTCTCATGTTTGTTTTGTTTCTAAAAATATTCAGCCTTTGAAATTCAATTTCGCTTCAAACTCATACACAAAAATATGTCAATCTTATATTTCGAAAGTCACTCTGACCATTACAGATAGTGTACCATTTCCTTTCACTCAATGAATTAATGCCGTGGTTCATAGTAAAACCCATCTTCCACTGTCGCATTCCCCTTCTCTACCTTTCATTGTTTGATTAACTTTCTCCATCTCTCCCTGTCTCTCTCTCTCACTGACTCTCTCACACATCACTCACACACATCTTCTCCCCAGTTTCTCGACCTGACTATTGAAAATTATGTTTCTACTTCACGTTCTATCTGTTTCTCCCAGAAATTTGTCTTGCATATCTGATCTACCGTTTCAGACAGAGGACAGTTGATGCAGCATTGTCAACACAAGATAGGATAAGAAAGCACAGAAGGATATGGGTCAAATGCAGGGAAATGAGGTTAGCATCGCCGGACATTATGGACGGCATGGACCAGTTTGGGCCAAAGGGCATTTCTCCATGCTATAGGACTCTGTGACAACAATCCAGTTCAGTTCTGCTTCACCTGAAAGAGTGTTTGGCCATAGGGTCCGACAGCATGGAGACAGGCCTTTCATTTCAAACTGCTCCATGCTGGCCAAGATTTCCAGCCACTCTAACCCCATTTCCCTGCACTAGGCTCATATCCTTCCAAACCTTTCCTATCCATGTCATAGTTCAGATACTTTTTAAATGTTGTTAATGTACCCGCCTCAACCATTTCCAGAACTTAATACCACCTGATAGCTTATTTAATTAATAGGCACCTGAATGTAGATAAATTCAAGAGAGGAAAGAAATGAACCATTATCCAAGGTGCAGGATTGAGGAAATCATCCCCGCCCCCCTTTGACAGTATTTGACCATAAAATAATCTTTCCCTGCTATATGATCTGATAGCACTGTTCCAATCTGTGATTCTGCGTTGTGAACGCTAGGGGCGGTGACAGTAGGCATTGCTGAGAGGTGTGCGTGTCTGCTGATTCTCACTGTCAGACAAAGCTAACTTCTTTATCTATCAGTAATACGCATGAGCTTAAACCTTAAAATTGTGCTGATGGATTTTAATCTTATCTGTTTTCTCTCAGCTAAAAGCAAGAGAGAATTGAAAAAAAGGCCATCACTTAATCGTTGCTATTCCATTGATGTTGCCTCCACTGCGACATTTCCTCTGTCAGGAGTGACTGTGCAATGTTGCACGGTGTCCACCACTTTTATTTATTTAAAGAAACGTTTCCAGACACGGTTCTGTCTACTGCACACTCCGGAATGAGATACAATTCCAAGAAGAATTGATTTCCATCCATCTGAAACAGCAATACAGTTTTATTCCAGTGCATGTTTTCAGTCCTTACTTTGTTGCAATTGCAACACTGCTTTCACTCATCTTGAAAAAAAACTCCACTGGCTATGTAACGAGGTTAATAGATAATTAAAAAGGAAGTAGTATACAGATTCTTGCAGAGTTTGTCATTGTGGTTCACGTACTGTTGACAGAGAGACGCTTGGAGATTCTGCTAGCTTCAAGACTGTTTCTTTTCTGGGGGAAAAAAATCACACCGTTCACTTCTTGTGAAAAGGATTTAAATGCAAACATTAGCTCGATTTTCCCTTCCATGAAAACAATGGTGTAAATAACTCGGAATATGATTTATATGTGCCTGAATTCTGATGCATATTTAGCGGGGAGCATTGTCAGATGGTGTAGCACTTTAGTGCATGACTTGAAAGTTATTGCAATGGAGTTGTTGTCTAATTAGTGCATTATTTTTTTCCCCAAGGGTTCAGATTTGATGTTTGTGATTAAATCTTGTTTCTAACTTTTTAACATCAATGCGTTAATTCTATTCACAGCATGATGTTCAACGACAAATCCTTTCATTTCATTATTTTTTTCAACGATGGGTAGGTATATGAAGGTAAGAAAGGAAGACATGCGCTTTAAACCAAGGCTGACGAGTAACAGTCTGAATGAAACCGTTCAATTTTGATAGATACATATTCCATTATGAAAAGCGATATTCAAAATTTATGTCATATCCATCCATCAAATGTCATCCACCCATCCATCTATCTATCCATCTATCTATCTATCTATCTATCTATCTATCTATCTATCTATCAACCTATATATGAATCTATCTATATATCTATTTATCTATCTATCTGTCTGTCTAACTGCCTGTCTATATACCTGTCTATCTACCTTCACATGCAATATTTATACCGTTAGACTCCATCTTACTTGCAATAAATGAGAAATAAACAAAGTTGCTAACGCTGCTTTTCCAGTCCGAGAGTTAAATTAAAATGGGGTGAAGCTGTCACTTACAGAAACACGTATTTGTCAGATTTATTTACTGGAAATACTTGCTTTGATGAAGTTTGATTCAATCATTGATAACTTTTAATTCCTCCCTGAGACTAAGGACAGATGTAGTATAATCTCATACTTTTGCCATATTGCATGCAATCTGATCTCCCTCCTACAGAAAGGATGTTGTGAAGCTTGAAAGGGGTTGGAAAATATTTACAAGGATGATGCCAGGAGTAGAGGGTTTGAGACACAGGAAGAGGCTGAGTAGGCTGGGACTGTGTTCTCTGAAACGTCAATGGCTGAGGGGTGACCATATGGAGGTTATAAAGTCATCAGTCTCATGGATTTGGTAAATATACAAAATATTTTCCCTGGAGTGGTGGTAGTTTGGGGGTTGGTAGTTGATGAAAACTAGAATGCATAGGTTTAGAGTGAAAGCAGCAAGATTTAAAAGTGACTTAAGGGGCAACTTTTTCATGCAAAGAATGGTGCATGTAACAATTAAGCTGCCAGAGAAGGAGGTGGAGGCTGGTACAATAGCAACATTTAAAAGGTATCTGGATGGGATTGCGAATAAGAACAGTGAGAGGGATATGGGCCAAGTATTGGCAAATGGGACTAGATTGATTTAGAATATATGTTGGGCATGGACAAATTTGACCTAAGAGTCTGTTTCCATGGTGGCCATCTCTATTACACTATGACTACATTTTCATGGCCACTGTATTAATTCAGAGAACAAATGTATAAATTGTGCATTTCAGAGCAGCGTTTCATTGTTAGGGAAGGAAAGTACTTTAGATTAGATTACTTACAGTGTGGAAACAGGCCCTTCGGCCCAACAAGTCCACACCGACCCGCCAAAGCGCAACCCAACCATACCCCTACATATACCCCTTACCTAACATTACGGGCAATTTAGCATGGCCAATTCACCTGACCCGCACATCTTTGGAGTGTGGGAGGAAACCGGAGCACCCGGAGGAAACCCACGCAGACACGGGGAGAATGTGGAAACTCCACACAGTGCAAACTCCACACAGGAGTATTTCTGAGAGAAAAGAAACAAGAACCGTTGCTTTCACAACAGAGGAATGTAATAACAGGAGTGGGCCATTCATCCCCATCAACCTGCTGTCCTATTGAATATGACCGTGGCTGATCGAGCACTACAATGTATTTTATACACTTCATTCCCATAACCTATTTCAAGATTGGTGATGAGAAATTTATCAGACTCGACCTTAAACCTACACAGTGATGGAGTAACCCTAGCACCATGCAGGTAGAGAATTCTAAAAGATTACAATCCACTGAGCAAAACAAAATAAACCCTCATCTTTGAAATCTCGCTTACTTAAAAATCTGCCCAGTTCTTGTTTCCCCCAACCATCAAATATTCAAACTATAGGAAACATGTTTCTTTTTGAATTGTATTAATTTCTTTTTAATTATATCATCGCTCAGCCGTCCAATGCCTAGATAATGCAGGCCCAGTTTGCCCACGGTCTCTTCATAGGATGCTGTCCCCATCCAGAAGCAAGTCTAGTGAATCATCATGAATCTTTCTCTACATAGAAATAACATTTTTCCTGCGATAAGGAGACCCAAACTCCACAGGTACAGCCGAACCAACGTCCCATGCATTTCAAACAAAACATAACTGCTCCTGTACTCAAATCCTCTTGTAAAAATGACTTAACATTCCATTAGCCTTCCCACATTAGCCTTCGGGCATGCTGGAAGGCATTAGAGATTCTTGCAACGACAGTGCAACTGTAATCATGGGTGACTTTAATTGACATAGACATTTGACAAAACAAAATGGTGGAATGTTTTCATGAGTATGTGTACGTATATTTTTTTAATCGATTTGAGGGATGTGGGTGTCACTGACTGGCCAATATTTACTGCCTACTCCTAGTTGCCCAAGAGAAAGTGTTGGCAAACCACCGTGTTGAAGAGTGAAAAAGGGATGGTTCTTTAACGTTGAAGAACCAACTGGACAACAGCCTCATCTAGATGGGATACTTTGCAATGAGAAAGTAAGCACTAACAGTCTTGTAATGTGACTGTATTCTTCATGAAGATTAAGAGTCAAGTAGTTGAACTAGAGTCTAGAATCCTGAACATAATAAAGGTACATATAATTTAAGAGGCATGAATTGGCAAGGATGGATTGTGGAGCCATACTAGTGTGGTTGTTGGTGGATAGTGAATGGTTCATGTTTAAAAATTGTACTCATGCAGGCCAGCAGGTGTTTGTAGTTTCTGTTTGTATGTGGACGAAAGGCAGCACATGATACCCAGTCGGCCTGAATTGAGTAAGAAAACTCATAGGTTGGTATCCGGCATGGTGCACATCCAGGAACGTCCACCTATAGCTGATTTGGAAAAGTTATATTGCTTTTTACTCCTAACAATTAAGGGTACAACTTCTGGTTTCTTATGAGAAGCAACTGATCCATTTAGCATTGACTGTACTAAAAGCCGCAGGCCCAAGCTTGACGGTGAAATTAGATTAGATCAGATTCCCTCCAGTGTGGAAACAGGCCAGTCCACACCGACCCTCCAAAGATTAACCCACGCCGACTCAATTCCCTCTGACTAATACACCTAACACTGTGGACAATTTAGCATGGCCAACTCACCTGACCTGCACTTCTTTGGACTGTGCGAGGAAACCGGAACACCTGGAGGAAACCCACACAGACACTCGGAGAATGTGCAAACTACACATAGACAGAAGCTCGAGGCTGGAACTGAACCTGGTGCTGTGATGCAGCAGTGCTAACCACTGGGCCACCCTGCTGCCACTAAAATTGCTTGAGAAACATTGATCTTGAATATCTCAACATTTTCCAAGTGGAAAACGATTGCCTGAGTCAAGTCTTAATTACATATTGACAAGTTTATGAGCAAGCTTATAGGATAGAATCCCCACTGCAGGAATAAAGCCCATTTGGGCTATCAGGTTCACACCGACCTTCCGAACAGAATCCCACCCAGACTCATGCTGTAACCCTGCATTTTCCAGGGTTAATCCTCGTACAGGGCAATTAAGCTTGGCCATTCAAACTAACCTGCATACCCTTGGAATGTGGGAGGAAATCAGAGCATCAGGAGGAAACCCATGGAGCCATAGGGAGAATATGCAAACTCCACGCACGCAGTTGCCTGAGGACGGAATCACACCATGCTCCCTGGTGCTGTGTGTCACTGCTCCAGGCTGCAGGGATGGTCAAAGAGGCCAAGAAACAATTCCATAATTCTGCCAGGTTAGTGTGGAATCCATCCTAAACTGGGACTCATAGTAAACCTTTCCACATCCAAAACTGGACTTCATCCTAAACTGCCCACATCCTGAACTGGGCCTCATCATAAACTGAGCATTATTATAATTTAGGTCTCACCCTGCACTGATTATAAACTCTGATACTACCTAATCTTGGAGACATTCTACACTGGGCTACACCACAAGCTAAGCCTCATCCTCAACTGGGCCACATTCTAAACTGGGTCACGTCCTAATTTGGTCTTCATCCAAAACTGGACAAGATTCTACGCTGGGAAGCATCCTACACTGGTCCACATGCCAAATCAGAAGAGATCCTACAGTGGGCCACAGTGCAAACTAAGTGCCATAAGAAATTATGATTCATCGTACACTGGAGCACATCGTACACTGTACCTCACCCTACACTGGGCCTCAAAGTACCCTGACCCTCACCCATCACTGGACATCATCCTGAATTAGAGCCTGTCCTTTCCATGTTACACTGTGTCACATTCTGTCATTTACAGGGCTGCATTGTACACTCTGTCTCATCCTAAACATTGATGAGGGCCCAGCTGATTATGGAAGCAGTATCAAACCAGTTTCACCATCTCCCAAGGTTTGCTCACGATTCCCAGTTACAATACAGAGAGGGAATTCTTATTGAACTCAACAATCAATCCTTTTCACTTCCAAGTTAATTTATCTTCTTATTTGCTTTAGTGAGTGAGTCATCGAGTCCTGGTCACGTACAGTACAGAAGGGACCCTTCACCCCATCGTCTCTGCACTGATCTGCCTATACTACTCACACTGTCCTGCATTGAGCTCACAGCCTTGAATGTTATGACTTTACAAATGGGTGACTGAGTGCATTTTAATGGTTGGGAAGTATCCCACCTCCAATATCCTCATTGGTAGTGTATTCCCGGCCCTCCCACCCTCTGGATGAAGCTATCCTCAAATCCTTCTCCGAATCCACTTTAAAATGTTGGCTCCTCTCCTTGTTACTGAACCTGAGACTAAAGGAAACAGCTACTTCATATCCCCCCATATATGTCCTTCTTATTCTTACACATTTCTATCAGATTGCTCCTCAGGCTTCTCTGCTTCAAACGAAACAACCCGAGCCTATCCAGGCTCTCTTCATCGCTGAAATGCTGTAATCCAGACAGTAGCCCGATGAATCTCCTCTGCACTCCCTTTAGTGTAATCACATCCATCCTATAGAGCAAATTGTGTAACTGCGTGCAGTGCTCCAGCAGTGGCCTGAATAAAGTCCTCTCCTGCTCTACCATTATCCCTCCACTTCTATAACTTACACATTCACTGATAAAGGCGTGTCCCCAATCTCTTCTTAACTGCCATATCAACCTGTCCTGAAACTTTCAGCGATCAGTGGACAAACACCCCAAGATCTCTTTGTTGCTCTTGAGATTCCTAGTGTCTTTCCATTCATCAAGCTCACTCTTTTTCCAAATGCATCAGCTCCCATTAACCAGGTTTCACCTCCATGTGTCACTGACGTGCCCATCTGACCGATTCACCTGTAACCTAACACCTTACCCCTCACTGTCAACTACCTGGCCAGTCTTCATACCTTCTGCATTATTGTTTGCATTTTATTAAAATGGATGATTAACTTGTTGCCTTGATATTCCGTCCCATTACATTTTAAGGTGTTTTTGGGCTGTTTGTGATGCTAGCTAGGCCGGTACGTATTCCCCATCCCAAATTGCCCAGAGGGCAGTTAAGAATCAACCACATTGCTGTGGGTCTGGAGTAATATATCGGTCAGATTGGGTACTGTTGGGAGATTTCCTGCTCGAAAGGACAGCGGTGAACGGATTGTTTATTTTTTTCCTGACAATCAGCAGATAATTTATAGTCATCATTAGACTTTTAATTCAAGATGTTTGTTCACTGATCTCAAACTTCAACCCCTGCCATGGTTGGATTTGACCTCGCAGCATTGACCCTGTCAAGTCCTAACATATTTCAATTAGATCACCTCCCATTCTTCTAAACTACAGTGAGTAGAATCTCAACGTCTGTAGTGTTTGCTCACAAGACGGACCCTCAGTCACGAGGATAATCCCGGTGAATGTTGTGTTAACTGCCTCCAATTAAATGGTACAAATGCACTAAGACTTCCCTTCCCTTATGCTGCAATCAGGGCTGATAAAGCTTGTCACATCTTTCAAGTTATTATTCTTCTTGCAGCATTGGAAGTGACAGGACCCTGCTGCTTAGTGAAACCTCTGTTTCTGAAATGCTCCATGCACTCCTGGGGATCTGAAAGAGATTACACTTTCCTTTCGTATCTAAACAATTCCTTGATTGAAGAAGAACAAGAACTGGAGTACACGATAGCAAGGGTGAGATTTTCAGATGGAGCAAATTATCAATGTGAACAAAACCTGTGTTTCACGAAATGGACCTCACACAACGTACAGAGTTACAAATCACAAAACTCCCCATTGTCCAACAGATTTATTTGGAAGCACTGGCTTTCGGAGGGCTGCTCCTTCATCAGACCATTCTTGCAAATAAACTTTTGGACTATAACCTGGTATTGTGTGATTTTTGACTTTGTGCATCCCAATCCAACATCAGTGTCTCCAAATCGAATGATATAAGCATCTTGTGCTAGATGGCTCAAAGGCAAAAGTGTCAATGTTGCTTCAAAAATCATTGTCAGCAGTTTTCCCAAGAATTTGTGGTCATGCACTAGAAATGTCTCAAAGGTATCACGGTGTGATGTGCAAAAATAGATACATTCCTCTGATTTAATGTTTTGGCAACATGACTATTCTGAAGGTAGGACCACAGACGTTAATTCTGTTTCTCTTTCCACAGATGATGCCAGACCTGCTGAGTTTCTCCAGTGTTTATAATCTGTAACAGTAATTGTTTTCCTCTCTCTGTCTTTCTTCATGGATGCTGCTAGACTTGCTGACATTCTCCAGCACTTCCGGTGCTTTGCCTTAGATCGCCAGCATTCGTTGTGTTGATGTTTCTGTGTAATTAGCTCTGTTGTAGATCGCTGTTCTGACCCAAAGGTGCAAGCTGACTTCGATGTGGAAGTGTTCATTGGTGAACACTTTCTGTTTGACTAAACGCTTTCACGATGATCACCCCCGTTTTGCATATTTTACAAAAAAAAGAGAATCTCTCAATTTGACTTCAGAGAAGAGCAGTTATACAACAGAGAAGTATTATACCCCATTCCGAGACTCACCAATGTAAAGTCCCCATCGTGACGGTAAACTGATTAAAAACAGCAACACGGTTCGCAACTCAATCAAACATAAGCTACATCTCCATTTATTTCATTTTCTACCCTGTTACTCAAACCATTGAAAATGTTTGGGTTAATAAGCTCATCATTGTCAGCATAAGACAATACAGTTTTTGTCTGCTTCTCTCGCTTGTTACTGGATTTGTTTGCACGTATTTACTAGGGTCTTCAGTCGCTGGCCATACCTCGCCAGTTATCCACAATATCCTGCCACTTTGCAATTTTATTTTCCAATACCAATGTTTTCGCTTCCTATGTCAGAATTTCCTGTGAAGACTGAGAGTCATTTTTGTGTTGAATTAGCAACAGCCTCTGGCAGTGCAGAGGAACAGGTGGATCTTGGAGATCGAGTCTACAAATCTCTGACAGGTTAAAAGGAGGTTAAGAAGGCAGATGAGACATATGCGTTTATACGTCCTGGCACAGATTATAAAGCATTGGGGGATGATGTCAGAATTATGCAAGACCTGATATCTGTCTCTGTCTCTATTCATTTCCCTCTCTCTTTCTCTCTACCATCAACATCAGCAAAATTCTAGAGGGCAATTATCACTGTGCTGTTTCTAACCAGGAGGAAGAATCTCTCCAGTACAGCAAATTCATCACTGTTTGCTGATGAGTGATTTTCTAAGCAATGTTATATCAATCCAAATTATCAGAGCACTGGGGGTGCGTGCAGAGGGAGATTCGCCTTGGTGTTGCCTTGGGGGCTGGAGAGTTTCAGTGATGGAGAGAGACTGGACGCTCTGTGGTTATTTTCGTTTGGGGAAAGGAGACAGAGAGCGCGAGGACATGATTGACATGTGTACAATAGTGAGGAGCTTAGGTCAGGTAGACATATAGAAGCACTTTCCCCTTGATGGAAGGATCAATGACCAGGGGACGAGCGTGGATTAAAATTAAGGGGCAGGAGCGGGATTTGGAGAAAAGGATTTTCACCCAGAGGGCAGTGGGAATCAGGAACTCACAGCGTGTAAGAATAGCTGAATCAGAAACCCATTTAGATGTGCACATCTACTGCCAAGATTAAATGACCCTCGACATTTCACTTGTATTTTCCTGCAGAAATAGAGTCTTTGATAAGAGAATAGCCAAGGTCTATTCCGCAGGGCAGTTAGTCCAAACTTACAGGGCATTAGTTTAAGTTGAGAAGGGAAAGTTTTAAAGGAGACCTAATGGGCAACTTTTTCCTCACAAAAGGTGGTGTATGTATGGAATGAACTATCAGAGGAACTGGTCAAAGAGCAAGCAATTGCAACAGTTAAAAGATATTTGGCAGATTCATGGATTGGAAAAAAAATAGACGGATATGCAGGCAAATGGAATAGTTCAGTTTGTGAGACCTGGTCCAGATTGACACGTTGGGCCTGTTTCGGTGATACATGATTCTTTGAATCCAAGTACTAGGGAAATGAGATTAGAGAATAGGGAGACGTTTGCTTTTGAGAGGTATGGATTTAGACGTCTGAAGGGACTTTTTCTGTCCTGTAGACCTCTGACACCACGATTCCATGTTAATCCATTCATCAAAACAAGTTAGAAGATTAGACAATCAGAGTCGGATACGTCTGATGTTCAACACGGGGAAGTTTTTAGTGCGTGGGGCGGGGCGGCTGGGGACAGTGCCGGTCTGCCCCAGGATGTTAATAGTGCGAGGGTTTGGGAAAGCAAAGATAACACCCAGGATCTTGATAGTTGGGTGAGGTTGGGTAGGTGACAGTGACCCACAGAATGTTGATAGTAAGGTATGGGCTAGGACGGTGAGAGTAACCTTCATGATGTTGATAGTGGGGTGGGTGTGGGGACAGTGATGGTGAGCCTCAGAATATTCAGCCCCAAGATCTGAATAGTGGGATGAGGGCGGGGAGAGTGATGGTAAACCCAGGATGTTGATGGTGGGATGGGTGTGGGGGCAGTGACAGTAGACCAGAGGATGTTGATGGTAGGGTGAGGGTGGGTAGGGTAACGTTAACACCCAGGATGTTGATCCTGGGGTGGGGGTTGTATCAATGATGATATCCCCAGGATGTTGAGAATGGTATGGTAGTGGGGTCAGTGACGGTAAGCCCCAGGATGTTGATAGTGGGGTGGATGTGGAGACAGTGAAGTTAAAACCAAGATGTTGATAAAGGTGTGGGGGTGGGGACAGTTACGTTAACTTCTTGGATATGATAGTGGAATGAGGGTGAGGGCAGTGACGGTATACCCCAAAATGTTGAGAGTGGCGTGGGGGTGGGGTCAGTGATGGTTAACCCCAAGATGTAGATAGTGGGGTGGGGGTGGGGAGAGTGATGTTAGGCTGTTGAGAGTGGCGTGGGATGGCGGTCACTAATGGTAAACGCAAGGATGTTGACTCCATGGGCGGGGGGTGCGGGGTTGGTGGGTAGGCGACAGCAATGGTAACACCATTGAAAGACAAGAGAGTGATGTTTGGATCATATACCCTTTGGCCATCCATAGTTCAAATAAATCTTTCTAAGTGCGTTTCTTTTACAAGAGACGGAGATAACACCCGAAAAAAAGACAATTTCAGCACCTGATCTTTTATGTCCTCTTTGTCTTCTTTTGTTACAGTTGCTGTTGCTCACTCACAAAGGCAATAAAATGGAGGATCCGATTGGAAGTCGTCTCTTTCTAGAATATGTGTTGAGCCATCGTACAGGACCCGATTTTCAGAAAGCCCTAAACAGTGCCAGCGGGAATTATAACCTTAACTCAGTCAGGAGAGTTCTGGCTATTGAATCCATCCAGTCTCAACCCCAAACTGATACGTGTTTGTCGTGATCAACAAGGTCCCAGTGGGTCAATATCTAATATAACCAGCAAGTCTATCGACCTCACACTGCCAGTTAGTCCATTCTTCATCTGTGATCCTTGCTTATTCTTCACTGGATTGGAGCTGAAGACGTGATTTGACCTCTCTAAAAAAAATGGAAAAACTCAGCATATCGGTCAGCCTCTGGGGAGACTACGAGAGAAACAGTTAATATTAGATGTTAAAAACATAAAGTGCTGGAGAAAATCAGTAGATCTGGCAACATCTTTAGAGAGTGAGAGAGCGAGTAACACCCTTTCTTCGATAAATGAGACCTTTTAGTGAGAGGATTCAAGTCCAGGAACAGGGATGTGTCACTAAAATTGAAAAGGTGAGACCACTCCCTGGAGAACTCTGTGTGCAGTTTGGAGTGTCTGCATGTGAGGAAGAATATTCTGGCAACGGAGGAAATGAGACAACATTTCTTAGATTAATTCCTGGGATGGCAGGACAGACTGGTGGAGAGAGATTGGATTGGTTAGGATTAGGAGTCTATCCACTGGAGTATAGAAGAACGAGGATGGAAATCTCTTAGAGATCTAAAGATATCAAATATGTACTCGGCAGAGTACACAAGGGGAGGGTGTTCATGATGACTGGGTGGAGAGTCAGGAGCAGGGACTGACAGTCTAACAGAGATAGAATAGGAGTGAGATGGGGAGTAATGTCTTCACCGAGAGAGTGGAGAGCCTGTGGAATTCTGTGCCACAGAAAGCATTCAGGGCCAGAACACTTCATGTAGTTCAGGAAGCAGTGGGATAGAGTTCTCAAGGATTGAACAGAGCGTGGGGAGACACAAGACCAAGTTGGATGTTCATCGTGATCTCATTTAATGGGTGGAGCAGGCTGGTGGCACCGAGTAGATTCCTGCTGATGCTATTTTCGATGTTTCTCTGTGAATGGCCCAGTTGCCACTGACAAGTTGAGGACAAATGTAAGTTTTGCCTTGATACATGTCAGCAGTGAAAATGAGGGGCATTCATTTATCGTCAACAGTTTGGAGTGATTGGGTTTTGAGCAATCTTTTTGAGTTTATACCAATTAGTGTGAGTTGGATTGGTGGGATGTTGTTAATAAGAGAAGCTGCTCAGAACCAGTGATGTCACTGCGATGATGAGGGTTCAGAGTGAATTTTAGAGGAGCGAGCTTGTCCCGGCAAATGGACGGGTGTTGGCAGGGGATTGGGACAAAAGGGAACAGGGAACACAGGGATTGGCGTTTGCTGAAAGAATGATTTTATTGACAGGAAATCCCTCTCTGAATCCAACATAGCGCTGAGATGGCAGTACTCATTGTCCCACTCTTTCTGATATTTCTCTCTTCACATTGTTTCCCATTAAACTCTGGAACAGGAATAAAGGTGGGTGTGACACCTTGGCAGGTAATGCCAGTGATCATTCTCCAATCGGGACCCAATGTGAGCTTCAAACTAACATCATTCAAGAAATGTTGATTTGAAATTGTGTGTATGTGTGTGCGCGTGTGCGTGTGTGTGTGTGTGTATATACGGTGCCATGACCTCCTCTCTCCTCCCTCCACCACCAAAACTCTGTAGCAGCAGTCTGGGCCATCAACACGATGCACTGCATAAGTTCACCAAAGATCCTCAGAAATCCCCTTCAAAACCCACGTCCACTTTCATCTGGAAGGGCACAGGAAACAGATATTTGGGGCGCCACACACTGTCCTGACTTGGAAATATATCGTCTGTTCCTGCGGTCAACATGCTGGAATTCCCTCCAGAAAAGCATTTTGAATCTACCTCCAGCACATGGACTGCAGCAGTTCCAGAATGCTGCTCCCCATTATCTTCACAAGGGGGAAAATTGGGGTGGGGGGTCAATAAACACGTCTGTTGTGTGAATGAAAAAGACAAATTATTAAACGCTATGTAGAAAGGTAAATTGGAAGGATGTAGGCAAGGCAAATGACTGGCAGACAAAATTAAAAGTGCTGACGTACAAAGTAAATTGCTGTGGTCAGCGGATTGGTCAGCATAGATGTGGGCGGCACGGTGGCACAGTGGTTAGCATTGCTGCCTCACAGCGCCTGAGACCCGGGTTCAGTTCCCGACTCAGGCGACTGACTGTGTGGAGTTTGCATGTTCTCCCCGTGTCTGCGTGGGTTTCCTCCGGGTGCTCCGGTTTCCTCCCACAGTCCAAAGATGTGCGGTTCAGGTGAATTGGCCATGCTAAATTGCCCGTAGTGTTAGGTAAGGGGTAAATGTATGGGTGGATTGCGCTTCGGCGGGTCGGTGTGGACTTGTTGAGCCGAAGGGCCTGTTTCCACACTGTAAGTCTAATCTAAAAAAAAGATATAAGTGAAAGGTGATCATTTGAATAATTTTTGCTTGCGCATTAGTAAAAAAAATTAGACTTATTTGCAAGCACGTGACAGGGAAACATTCCAATCTTTTTTTCTCTCTAATTTTTGCCAGCTGATTCTTCCAGCAGTTCCCGACAACACAGGTAAGTTAGTGAGGTGGAAGAATCATCTAACAGCATTCAAACACAGTCCAAATGGGCTGAGAATCCCTCTGGGATGCATACACAGCCACTTTACATTTGTCAGACCAGTTGGGGCAAATGGACTTTTGTGACCTGGCTGTTTTGCAAATCTCAAGCACAACACGTTATATCGAGGATACTCTCTAGATTTCTGTTTGAGACTGAACTATGCGTGGGTCAGTCCCAACAGTGGTGAGGCTGTCCCTTGTATTGGAAGAATTGAAAAAGGAAATTTATCTTGTGAATGGGAGAGAATCATCAAAATGTATTGGTGCAGAGGGGTCTGCGTGTCCTTCTGCATGAATTTCTGAAAATAGTACACAGCTACATCCAGCAAGTAATAAGAAAAGTAAAAAGAATGGGGTATGCAAGTATTGAAGTGTTATTGTCCCTGTACAAGGTATTGGGGTTTCCACATCCGGTGAACTGCGTAGAGTTTTAGTCTCCTTCCTTGAGAAGGGATGCAGTTGAATTGGAGGGAGTTCAGAGGAGATTCGATCATTTCCAGAGATGATTTTGTTTTGTTTTAGATCAGATATTGAACAGGTTCTCTGGTGTTGTGTGAGAGGAGATTGAAGCGAGCGAGATTGGAAGCTAAAGTAGGAATTGACAAAGGATGTGGAGAGAGGATGTTTTCTCATGTGGGAAGTGTTGGACAAGAGATGATCGTTTCAGTTGAATGGGGTGAGGCAGTATCAAAATAGAGATAAGGAGGAAGGAATTCTTTCCAATGAGGAGAGGTTGTGAGTCAGTGGAAACTCTCTCTCTCCTCTCCCCTCCCTCCGCCCCCACCCCCCTCCAAAGACTGCAGATGGGAGTAGAAAATAAATGCTGACCTATTCAGTGAAATCTATGTCCCAGCTGTGAATTAAGAATTTTTAAAAAGACAGAAATACTTATAGAACGAGGTTGTAAAGGTCGAATGTCTGCATACTGGACCTGCCTTTGTTTCTCTCCATAATTTTATAAATATATCTCCGAATAAAAATATGAAAAACAAACACTGCATTTTCTTTTATATCAGCAAAACCACATGCAGAATGTGTGTTCTTTTTGTGGCTCATCTTCACTTTTGTCTGTAAAACTGTTCTTGAGTTTTCAATTACATGCCATTTAATACAATATTTTCCTCCTATGCTCAATTTTCCATTTCATGTTTGTAACAATGTTCCAGCTAAAGCACTCCAAATTGATATAAAATAATTTGAGACTCTTTAGTTACTTTGTAATGATGAACACCTAATATTGCGTTCAAAACCTCCAGAACAAGTATATTGTCTTGTAGGTTATTACATTAACTATTGTCCTGGCCTCCATTCGGTGTTTTCATGATGGGATTCTGTTTTTTTTTTCTCTCAACACAACAGACCCCTTTGTGCATTTTAACATTTAGCTTTTGCTTCAATGTCACACTTTGGATTTCGCATTTTAGATTGATTGCGCCTGTGTATCCAGTTTTGCCGTTTTCTTTGAACTATATTTTCTATCTCTGTCTTTATCAGCAATGTGAAAAAGTCAATTCCAGTCCCTTCCAGTTTTGAAGGTGATTTACAGATGATTTAGAAAGTGGACTACTTTTCTTCATATACAGATGATACCAGACTCAATGAGTTTCTCGACATTAGGTTTTTCTGGATTTTGTTAGCTGATTACCAGCATCTGCAATCTATTGCTTACGGTCATTCTGCAATACTTACCGCCATTCTGAGTGGAATCACAAATGGATAGGAATTTAATTCCCATTAAGAAGCTTTTGATCTAGTAATGCCGGTTCAGGATTAATAATTCCATTGCAAAGTGAAGTGTACTGTAAGGCACTTAAGGTTTACGTTTAATGCAGAAGTGTAGGAAGTGTTGTTAGACAGTGGAGTCAATATTAACATTAATGCTCATTTGGGAAGGAAACTGCTATTCTTACCTGGACTGGACTCTAGATCGATGAAAGTATGGTTGACTCTTAGCTGATATTTTAAAATTATTGTTAATTGCATTTCTTTTTACAAATAATGTGAAAAATGTTGTTTAGTGTTGACACTATTGACAACATCTTAATACAAAGAAAATAAAACAAAACAAAGAACGCGAAACAATAAGGTTCATATTATCGTTTTTTTAAAACAATAAATTTAGCAACGGGCCTGGATCTGGGCTCCTCCACTGTGATGCCTAGAGTCCCTGCAGCTAAACCTGCAATACAGCTGCAACTGCACTTCAACATGCTGCTGCCTCTGTTACATAGAGGCGCTACTCTGTTGCGTCAATTCGCCTCCACTGATGTTGTCACTGTTATGAGCTCACTCTGGGCCTACCTGGCTAACACAGCTGATGTTGAGCTCACAAGGTCTGCACTGGTATAAAAATTGCCATCTTTGTCATGTTCAGCACCCTGGACAAGCCATAGGCATGGAGTCATATCTCAGGCTGCGAACGTGGGCCAGCAGGTTAAGACTGGGACCTTCTCATTGCTTATCCTCAGGAGTGAGCAAGAAATATTAGCCTAGCCGGTGATATCCACATCCTGTGAATGAAAGCCAGGACTGAACAACAATCAGAAGCTTGATCTGATCACATCCTCCATGTGTCAAAACGTGTACTTCTATACGTAATCCATATGTTTCTTCCAATTGAGTTACACGAACATAATTGCATGTAAATTGTCAATCTACATATTGATCCACAATCAAAGCTATTTATTGTTGTTGACATAACTTCCTGTTGAGCGTGAACAGGAATTTGAAACCATTCCTCAACTCCTCTCTGAATTTCTTCTGTGTCAATCCATAAATACAAGTGTTTGTGCAGGAACAAAGAAGCTGCAACATAAAACCAAACTGTTGCATAACATATATGGGACTGCTGTAATATTTGTCTGTGTAAAAAGTATTTACCACTGGCCATTTGATTGAATGCACAACATATACCATCCACAATATTATAAAATTAGCAGAAATAGTGAAAAGCAAAATCATAGATTTTCTGCGATTCTTGATCTCTGAATCATTCTGATGCTCAGTACGTTTTAAAAGTATCTTGCGGACTCGATTTGCTGTTAATATATGTCTGACAGTTAAAGTATTGAAAGACAAAATAAACAGTATTGGTAATAGAGGTGTTATGGCGCTGTCAAAAGATTCAAATGCTGCCCATAAAGGCGAGGTGAGATAATCGTGCGTCTGAACGCAATACCACTGCACATTATCAATGATATAAGCTGGTGCAAACATAAAATAAAAAGGAATGGTCCTTAGGCAGCTCAACACAAATATAGTGATAACCACCACAATTGCATTTCTTCTCGTGCAATATTTTGACTTAAACTTCTGAAAGCAAATTGCAACAAAGCGATCGAAAGTGAATGCCACAGTAAACCACACAGAACAATCAAGACATACAATGTAACTGACGAGGTGTACAGTGCACACTGGCGTTAGAAAAAGGAAACTAATGGACATATGTATGATATTAATCCTGTATAATATCACTTCGAGTACAACCACAGCAAGGTCCACGAATGCCATTGCCAGGAGGTATGTAGTAATGCATTTGGAGAGACCACACTTGCCTCGTGCTAAGATCACAATTGCTGATAAATTAACTGTAAGAAAAAAGAGATGTAAAAATTACTCTGATGTTATCATAGACTCATTGTCCTTTCAAAGAATCATCTGAATTAGCTTCTTAATGGGTTAAACTATAACATTTCTAGCTGTACTTGTAATATAAAATTGAATGTGGATATATTTCATGATCGCGTTGATGACTGGAACAAATCAGCAGAGATAATTGTTTAAATTTAAGTTTGAATTGTATAAACAATTTTCGTGATCAAAATAGAATTGTGCAGCAATTTCAGTACATAGAACATATCAAGATCCCTTTATGTGCAAACGGTTTGTGCAAAGAACTGTACTGTTCTTTTTGGTAATACTCCTTGCATCTAGAAATGTTGCATTACTTTGCAAAGCTCATTGTACATTAACAAAATCCAGAATGATCTTTTGAGTGTTATAGCTCACAATGAGGTTAACTTTGTTGTTTTTGCGACAATGCACGTTTTTCAAGCAAGGTATTCACAGCTATAGATTCGATGTCAACTGATCTGCATTTCACATAACGTGGAGTGCCATTTGAACATTTGATCATGAATGTATCTGGAGCAAGTAGAAATAGGAAATGTGCCTGCAGGCTTACATACGTTTTCAATACAGTGTTGTACAATCAAAATATTTCCACATATCTGAGTTTCTGATTTTCTAAAAAAGCATGACCTTAAACTGTAAACGGGTTGACGACATTCAGATCAAAGAACGAAGTTAAGTTTCACACTTGCAGCTACCAGAAAGATCATTACAGCTAAGAGAAATGACCGATTAACTTGAATTTTAAAAAAAGCAGATTGAAATAAGAGATGATGTGTCATTTAAAAAGTCTTAAACTACACATGAAACCCAACGAAGGACAGTTGGCCATTCCCTATAGAACATAGAACATAGAAAAATACAGCGCAGTACAGGCCCTTCGGCCCTCGATGTTGCGCCGACCGAAGCCAACCTAACCTACACTAGCCCAATAACCTCCATATGCTTATCCAAAGCCCGCTTGAATGACCATAAAGAGGGAGAGTCCCCCACAGATACTGGCAGGGCATTCCATGAACTCACAACCCGCTGAGTAAAGAATGTTGTGGTTCTGCTCGCCGAGCTGGCAGTTTTTGCTGCAAACGTTTCGTTTCCCTGCAGAAAATATCAAATCCTTCCACAATGTGTCAAGTACAGACCTCCAGTAAATAACCCACAAGCCAGGGAAACAGCCAAGAAGAACGGATTCAGGATGGTCCAGGTAATGATCACAGACGCTCACAACCGACTGCACAGATACAAGCAAGAAATTGCGCGCCAAAAGTCGTTAATTTCAAAAACCACTAATCAGGAATGGACCCGGACCATAGAACAGGCTATCACTATAGGACAGAACAGGACAACACTCCGCAAAAAAACAGCACTAAGAGAAAAAATGGACAAACTAACACACAAAAAGGAGGACACTACAACACACACCTGGGTTAAAAACCTCTCCCACAGACAGCTCACAGACATGGAAAGAACTATACTGGCCAAGGGACTCAAATACAACCACAGGGATGCCAACACAACAGACTTCCTAGCAGCACTAGAAAGCACACTCAGGAACAATGGACTGACAGAGGAGACACAACAAACAGTGAGACAAACGGTAGTACCCATGATGATAAGAAAACGACAAACACATAACCTCAACACCAAGGAGAGGGAAGCACTGAAAGCACTGAAAAATGACAAAAACATAATCATACTACCGGCAGATAAAGGCAGAATGACGGTCATCCTAGATAAATCAGACTACATCAGTAAAGCACAACAACTACTCGTAGACACCAACACCTACCAAAAGAAGGATTCCGACCCCACACCACAACTCACCAATAGAATAAACAACACACTAAGGAATCTACAAAAAAACGGACAGACAACCAAAGCGGACCAGCAAAGAATGAAACCTGAAAGCAACAACACCCCCAGATTCTATGGACTACACAAAGTACACAAACAAGACATCCCACTCAGACCCATAGTATCACTACCAGGGACACCAGCATACAAACTGGCCAAAGAACTACAACAAAAACTGAAATACCTAGTCAGCGGATCCAAACACTCCATACAATCAACACAGGAATTCTTGGACGTCATCAGGAATACACACATAGACAAAGAAGAAACCATGGTATCATTCGACGTGACGGCACTGTTCACTTCAATTGACAAAACCCTAGCCAGAGAAACAATAGCCAACCTACTGGACATACATAACAGAACACAGGAGGCCGAACCTATCAACAAGGACGGCATACTTAAACTACTGGACCTGTGCCTCACCACACACTTTACATTCAACAATCAGATATACGAACAAATCAACGGAACACCCATGGGATCACCAATCTCGGGACTCATAGCAGAGGCAGTTATGCAAAGGTTAGAACATACAGCCATACCACAAATCCAACCCAAACTCTGGATCAGATATGTTGATGACACCTTTGTAATCATCAAAAACACAGATATAGAAAAAACACACCGAATCATCAACGCCACACTCACAGGAATCCGATTCACACGAGAAGAGGAAAAGGATAGCCAACTCCCATTCCTAGACGTGTTAGTAGAGAGAACACCCAACGGAGAATTCACCACAAGGGTACACAGGAAACCAACACACACAGACCAAGTCTTAAACTATGAAAGTAACCACCCCAACACACACAAACGAAGCTGCATCAGGACACTATTCAAAAGGGCCACAACACACTGCAGTACACCAGAACTGCGAAAAGAGGAAGAGGAACATCTATACAAGGTATTCGCCAAAAACGGATACCCACGCAACTTTATTACCAGATGCCTAAGAGATAGACCGAGGAACGAGGACATGCCACAACCAAAAGGACAAGCCACTCTACCATACGTCAGGAGTGTCTCAGAACTGACAGCCAGACTACTGCGACCCTTAGGACTCATAACAGCACACAAGCCAACATCCACGCTCAGATAACAACTCACTAGAACAAAGGACCCAATACCCAGCATGAGCCAAACTAACGTAGTTTACAAAATACCATGCAAGGACTGCACAAAACACTATATAGGACAAACAGGAAGACAGCTAACAATCCGCATCCATGAACATCAGCTAGCCACAAAACGACACGACCAGCTATCTCTAGTAGCCATACACTCAGACAACCTGCAACATGAATTTGACTGGGAAAACACCACTATCATAGGACAAGTCAGACAGAGAACAGCCAGAGAATTCCTAGAAGCATGGCATTCATCCCCAAACTCCATCAACAGACACATTGACCTGGACACCATATACAAACCACTACAGCTGAAACTGACACCCGGTAACGGCAAGAACATCCATCAACAGACACATCGACCTGGACCCCACATACAAATCACTGCAGCTGAAACTGACACCCGGAAGCGGCAAGAACAAACCAATATAAATACTGGAAGAAACATCAAAGCAGCGCTTCACACGAGGCTCCAACAGCACTGATGATGTTCCCTAGCTAGGGAACGAAACGTTTTGCAGCAAAAACTTCCAGCTCGGCGAGCAGAACCACAACAACGGACACCCGAGCTACAAATCTTCAATCAGATTTTGAGTAAAGAATCTACCCCTAACATCTGTCCAATACCAACCTCCCCTTAATTTAAAGCTCTGTCCCCTAGTAACAGCTGACTCCATACACTGAAAAAGGTTCTCACTGTCAACCCTATCTAAACCCCTGATCTTAATTATTTCTGATCTGTCATATTGCAGGCACAGTTTCCACCGAAACAGCATTGAACATTGAAAATAAAGAACAAATGTTCATGACACTGATTATAACAGGACAGAAAAAAAAATCAATACAAAGTAAACAATTACTTTGCAACTTTTCTTGCCTTGTTTCAATAACTAACCTGGAATACCAACTGCTGCCAGAATGGGGTAGTAAATTAGCTCGATCTGATAAATTACAGGATACACCATGCCTCCACCTTGCAGAAATATTTTCGTTTTGCAAAATATTGTAATCTCGAACTGTAGAATATTGAAGCATACACAGCTACACCTTATAAAATGAATAGTTATACTTCAATGAGACCTTATTTTATGGAATTTGATACCAGGTGTTAGTTATGGCTCAATAATTCATTTAATGAACTATCTATTCTCTACAGATTCGAGTATGATGTAATGTCAGTGCAATATCTCAGCATTAGACATACGCAAGGACTCTGACCCAACACACAAATCCCTTTGGCAAGGAGCTCCACAGACAACCCTCTGAGAGATGGAATTCCTCCTCGACTCAGTCATCAATTAGTGCTTCTTTACTCTGAGACTGTTCCCTCACGTCGTAGACCCAACAATGGGAGGGAAACACCCTCTCCGCATTGACTCTGTCAAGCAGTTTAAAGGATAATATGACTATCAGGTATTGGACCTGAATTAGGCCATTCAGCCCATCCAGCATACCCCACTACTCGGTCATGGCTGATATGTTTCTCAACCCCATTCCATTATCCCTGATCCCCTTACCAATCAAGAACCTATCTATATACAATCAATTTTTAAAGATATTTCACGATGGCTGCAGCAATGAGTTCCACAGCTTCACCACTGTCTAATTGAAGAAATCCTCATCTCAGTTCTAAATGTGGTCTTGTCATTCTGAGACTGCGCCCTCTGGTTCCAGTCTCTCATACTTGTGCAAACATCCCCATGGCCGCGGTATCCAGGCCTGTTATCATTGCCTAAGTTCAATCAGATCTCCTGCCTGATTCTTCTGCACTCCACGAAGTACAAACCCAGAGTCGTCATTTGCTTCTCAAACGAAAAGACCTTCATTCCCAGATTTGTTCTTATGTATCCCCTGCAAGGCAGCACATCCTTCTTCAGATACAGAGTCCATAACCACTCAAAATATTACAGATGTAGTATGACCAGAGTCATAAAAGGCCACAGCAGTACATCCTTGCTTTTGTATTCTAACACTCCAAATGAAAGCAAACGTTGCATTTGCCTTCCTAACTGCCAACTGAACCTATTTGTTAAGCTGAAGAGAATTAGTTTGTGCTTCAGATTTCTGTCTGTTCTCTCCATACATGTAGTGTCACACCTGCTGTATTTCTTTCATATTCTCTGTTATTGATTCTGATATTCAAAAACCTGCATGTCTTTTTAAAAAAATTATTGACTTTGCCCATCATGTTTGAGATATTTCATCATTGCTTCCTTGTATTATATCCCTCAGGTCGAAATTAACATCCAATTGCTCAAAGATGAGAACGTTACATGATTAGTGTAAATCTGATATTTGACATTATATACACAGTTATATATTAATAGATCGTTATTTCGAGTATTTGTTCCTTATTATTTTTATGTCTTGAATTCACATCATATCGGGAACACATATGAGCCAACATATGTCTTTATTTTCAGGACTGCACCCTCTGCAATTCAAAGTACGCACGGCAAAAACATTGATGGCATTTGTCAGTATACAACTAATGTTAGTGACAGGTTATAACATTTTCCTTTGTGATTCTGAAAGTCATGCAGGGATATATGGTTTTAGTGGAGAAATTCTTAACAATATTCCTGTTCACAGTATGATTGTACACTTTCTGTAAAGACAGAGCCACAACAATTGAAACAAGCATTGAAAGAACTTTAGTGCTGGTGTGATGGATACTGCTGAGATCAAATAGCGAAAGAAAACAACACCAGAAAGTGCAGGAGAAACTCAGTAGGTCTGGTAGCATCTGTGGAAAAACAGAGTCTGTTAATGTTTCTATACCAGTGACCCTTCTTCAGAACTGCTATCTAATAGGTTGGCAGGCAAAACACAATACACTATATTTGGGACACTGTATATACCACGCTGGAGACTCCCTTCAAGTGAAGTCCAACATATCATGTAGAAGCAACCATTTGAGATGATACCATTGCATTCAACTTTATCCAATTGTATCCTCAAAATAAATCAGAAATGTCATTGACAGAGCTATAACCCATTCTTACAGCCTGGTTTTCCAATACGGTGTCAGTGTGTTGGAGAAAAGAACTATCCCATTGAAAAGACCCAGTATCCTGGAATGATTAACTGTGTGGTGCCTTTTCCTCTCCATAAAAAAAAGAGAAATTCTGTGCACGTCATATGGCTTTTCAGTCTCCATCGGGAAACTGGCTTGCACTGACTGGATAAAGACGCAGCTTATAGACCATGTTTGGAACTTGCACGGAACCCTTGATTGGACACATTCCATTTGACAATAAGAAATAGAAACAGTAGTCGACCATTTGGCCCCTCGAGCATACTCCAACATTCAATACGATCGTGTTTGATCTGACATCCCTCAAGTTCACTTTTCCTGCAACCTTTGATTCACAGCTCAAAATGCCATCTGTCTAAGCCCTAAATATATACACTGACTCCACCCACCCACTCATTTCTCTGTGGCAAGGACAAAGACACTCAACACTCCGAGTAGAGAAATTCTTTTTCATCTCATTCATCCATTGATGCCCGTTTCTTCTGAGAATATCTTCTGGTCCTAGACTCGCCCTTTAGGGGGAACATTCTCTCAGCATTGAACCCACAAAGCACATATTTGTTTCAATGAGAATACCACCTTCACTGTTCTAAACTCCAGCGAATAGAGTATCAATATGTTTCATTCAAAAGACAGTCCATGGTCCCAGTGATCATTCTGGTCGACACGTTATAGATCCAATGAATATTATTTGTCATCATTTAATAGACTGCAGGCGAGATAAGGGTGGTTGGCCCTAATGGCTGTGTGCCACACTGCTTGATGACTCTCCTTCTCGTACCTCCCTCCTGTGAGCTGTGGTTGAATCACCAGAAGTCTCTCTCCAAAGTAAGAGTGGAGATGCAGGTTCTTAAAACATTTTCGGTTTGTGTATCAATCAGCACCAAGTTTTAGTACACAGAAACAATTGCCAAAAGTAAATACTCACTCTCACTGCTTAAAGAAGTGCAGAGAAAATCTCGATTTCTGTCGTTCTTTTATCCCAGGTGACAACGTCAATTTGATCTATCACATCATTACGGTTAGCAAGCGATTCTTAATCAAACTCAAATCACTTATTTCCTGGTAATGCAAAGCCTGAATAGATTCTCTTGTAGAGAGAACAGCCTCTGATACAGAATACGTTTGGAAGCGAAGGAACATGAGGGAAAGTGTGGATTAATTACCAGAAAGAGTGACATGGAGAAGGTTGCAGACAATAAACGCAAAAAGAGGGACCAATGGGGAGATGGTGGCAAGGTTGGGTTTATCGGCAATGAAATATACAGTAAAAGAGACTAATGGCATCCTAAGCAAATATATATAAATAAAAGAGGTTAGAATGTCAGAGAATACAAGTAGCTCATTCAACCCCTCAGGGCGGGGGGGTCATTGAAATTGTGGCTAATCTGTCAACCAACTCCATAGATCTGCCTTTGGCGCCTCACTTCTTAATATGTTTAATTAACAAAGAAATATCTGTCTGCGCTTTTAATCAAATAATTCATCCAGCATCCAATGTACCTTGCCGAAAACGTTTTCACATCTCTCCCACACTTATTATGATTCGATCCACTATTAATCCAGAGACCCAGGTAAGATTCTGGGCAGCGAAGTTCAAATCTCCCGTGGAAGAGATTGGAATTTGAATTCAGTGATAACCTGGAATTAAGAATGTAATAGTGATCATGAAACTGATGCAGGTTGTCAGGAAAAATCAATCTGGTTCATCAACGCCTTGTGGGACGAAGATCTATTGTCCTTATTGGTATGGCCTACACGTGACCCCAGACCAACAGTGATGTGGTTGACTATGATCTGGGAAGCCGAATAACCCTTCCACAGATCGAGACGCATCTCGTAATGTGGAATGGAGATTGTGAAAAATAAATGGAGACAGTTCCCAGAAAGAGAGAAAAGGGCGTGGGCAGACAAACGGCTGATTTCTAGGAAGCCAGAGAAGAGTAGAGGATGGAGAAGGAGGAGGTAACAATGGATTGGCAGTGCTGAAGATAACTCATGTAGGCATTGCGGGTGGGTTTTAACATTTCCTGTCAACAACTGTTAACAATTCCTTTGCTTTCCTCGTTATTTTATTTGGCACTGTCTTTATTTCTACCATTCTGAAGAAGGACTACTCGACTGGAAATGTTCAGTCTGCTTTCGATTTCCACAGGCGCTGCCAGACCTGCAGAGGTTCCCCAGCACTTTCTGATTTTGGAACAATTTTCTGGCATCCACAGCTCTTTGCCTTATTTTAGAATCTCCACGTCTCTGTCTGTCTGTCTCTCTCTCTCTCCTTCCTAATGCCTAAACCATTATTTAGGAATCTGAAAAGAATGGAAGACAGGAGTAGAACATTCAGACCCTTGAACCTTCTCCCATTCAATGAGATTTTGGTTGATCTGTAGCAGAACTCCATATGGGAAATGCCTAACAATAATGTATCTCTCTGATTGAAAACGAATAACTGATCCAGCATCCACTGCTGTTTGTGAAAGAGAGTTCCAAACCTACACTACCATTTTTGAGAGAAGTGATTCCTAATTTCTCTCCTGAATGTTCTGGAGCTCATTCTTAGACTATGTTCTCCCTACTTCACGAATCTCTGAACAATTGAAATGTTTTCGAATAATCCATTCGTTTTTTTTTGTTAATATCGTGACGGCTTCAAACAGATCATCCCTTAACTTTCGATATTATAGAGATAATGTGCACTATTTCTATAATCTCTCCTCATACCTTAAACCCTGAAGTCCAAGAATCGTTCTTGTGGACCTATGTTCTACGTCCAGTACCCCCGCCCGCACCTCCAGGCCAATCTGTCCTTCACAAGGAGTGTTGTCTGGACCTGCTTCAAGTGGGTTCCAACCAAGGTGTTGCACAACTGCAGCATAACTTCCTCAGCCTTGTCCTACTGTTCTGTCAATATAAAGGCCAGCATTCCGTTACCAGTCTTGACTATTTTATTCCATGTGAATGATGATTGGGTATCTACGTCTTTATCAGACTGAGAAGCTGTACACAGTAGCCTGCCACAAGGATCAGTACTCAATACAATGAACGTTATGAGCTGGATAAAGGAACTTTGTGTTTTGTAGCAAAAAGCTTTGTTCTTTACAAACTTCGTGGAAGCAACTAATTGTGGGAAGTTCACAAATTTGGATTAATAAGTTGAAGATAGATTAAGTAAATTGGTAAGAAAAGAACAGATTTAAAATGTAGAAAATGGGAGTACTCAATTAGACAGTAAAATTGAGCCATCAGATATGATTTGGATGGGGTGTTGACTGAGATTTATTTCCACTCATGGAATCTGGCTGTCACTGGATGGACGAAGATTTATTACCTGTCTCTAAATTCCCAGAGATAAGTTAAACATCACTGTTTATTATGTTCACTTTAGCGCTCGTACGTGACAGGAATATATCGCAGGGCAAGAGGTACAGCTGGGGGGAAAGCAATTATGATACCATTAGGCGATATTTAGGATGTATTGGATGGGAAAGGAAACTGAAAGAGATGTGCACGATTGAAATGTGGAGCTTATTGACGAATGATCATCAGCAAAGGACTCACCTTTATCACTATCCATTCACACATCAATGAATTTAATACACGCTATGATGTAGAACACTTCTTCCATCACCTCTACCTCGGTGCTCACTTTTACAATCAAGATTCCTGCCCACCTTCTGAGGACCCCTTTTCCCACCTTCATCACACTCCATCTACCTGGATACCCCACGCTGGCTATTACCTGCCCTCAATCTCTTCATTTCCAATTTCCGCCGTGATATTAACCACCTCAACGTGTTCACATGCCCCCGTCTCCAACCTCTCACAAACACAATGCGCAGTCCTCCACTCCCTTTGCTCCAATCTCAGCCTCACCATCAAACCAGCAGATTAAGGTGTAAAGTGGTAGTATGGCACACTGACCTCTTCACCGCCGAAGCCAGACGCCAACGCAAAGACACCTCCTCCTACCGCCCCCTCGACCATGACACCATACCCTATCACAAAATCGTCATCTCTCAGACGATACAGAACCTCATCACCCCAGGAGATCACACACCCACAGCTTCCTACCTCATTGTCCTGGAACCCCGCACCGCCTGATTCTATCTCCTTCCCAACATCTCCAAGCCTGACCACCCTGGCCAACCCATTGTCTCAGCCTGTTCCTGCCCCACTGAACTCCATTTCCACCTACCTTGACACTGACTTTTCCCCCAGTCCATAAACGCTCCACATAGATTAGATACGTCAAGCATGCCTTACACCTCCTCCAAGAGAAACTAAATTGGCTAATTATATTCAAATGCGCAGACTATTGTTCAATCGTTTGCTCACCATGAAATTGTAATGGTTCAGAGGCCAACAACATTTGAAATGTCAGAGCGACAATTTGAGTACTGATATTGAAAATGTAACTGTAATGACCACAACAATCAGACAACGTATTCTCTGTTCAGTATAAAATAAAAAAAGTATATTCCTTATTTCTGTACCATAAAGGGTTGTCATGACTTTCTGTTTAACTTCCATTAATATAGTAACAACGTAGCTGGTCTCAGAGATATTACAAGCATTGTTCTGTGAAATAGCCAGAGTTCACATTTTATTATTTTCCAACTCACAAAACAGAGTAAATATCTCATCATTGTTTGGATAGCGAAACTCCTCACTTGAAATCACGACCTACATTAATATTGGATTCCAAAAGACCTGAATTCGGGAACAGTGGCCCTCACAGCTACCTGTGATATTTGTAGAGGTCTTAACACAAATCGCCAAGGATCACCACTGGTCACGGAGCTACAGGCTGAATACATTCCAAGTACCACCATCCTCTGTCTTCTGTTGGCCAACCAGTTCTGTATCCAGATAGCCATATTTCCTTACATGGCATGCTACTAATGGGTACCTCATCAAACGCCTTGATAAAATCCATGTAATCCATTTCCACTGTTCTTCATTCATGAACATGTCTTTTTACATCCAAAAAGAATTCAATAAGTTTTGTGAGGCATGACTTGACCCTCACAAATCCATGCTCATTTTCTCCTATCAAACTGCTTTTCCAAATAACCATAAGTCCTGCCTCGCAGAATCCTCTAAAATAATTTGCCCATCACTGACTTAAGACTGACTGGTCTATTCTTCCCAGGGTTATCCTATTCCTTTTCTTGAACAAGGAACAGCATTTGCCAACCTCCAGTCATCTGGTGTTATTCCAGTGGACAAACAGGACGCATAGACCATTGCCAATGATGCAGCAGTCTCTCCCCTCATTTCCCGTAGTGACCTTGGATATATCCTATCTAGCCCAGGGGACATATATATCCGAATGTGTTTCTAAATTTCCAGTGCATCCTCCTACTTAATACCAATCTGATAGAGCATATCATCCTGTTTCACTCTGTCCTCACAAACGTAAAAGTCACTCTCACTAGTGAACACTGAAACGAAGTATTCATTACGGACCTCCTGTACCTCCTCTGTCTCCAGGTATAACTTCCCTTCACTATCTTTAATCAGTCATACCCTCAGTCTGGTCATTGTCTTGTTCCTCACATAAGTGTAGATCGACTTGGGGTTTTCCTTAATCCTACTCGCCAAGGCTTTCTCATGCCTCTCCCAGCTCTCCTAAGTATATTCCTCAGTTCCTGCCTGGCTACCTTGTAACGCTGTCGACCCCTGTCGATCCGTGCTTCCTCAAACTAATTTAAGCTTCCTTCGTTCTCTTGTCTAAATGTTCCACATCTCTTATCTGTCAAGGTTCCTTCACACGACCATCACTTCCTTGCCTCAGTGGCACAAACCTATCCAGCACTAGCACCAAGAAAACCATTCAAATTTATGCCATACATTTCCCTGAGAACATACGTTCCTAATTTAGGCGTCCCAGTTCCTGCCTAATACAATCGTACTTCCCACTCCTCTCACAAATAAGTATTTTCCCGTACCGTCTCCTGCTATCCCTCTCTATGACTGCAGTAAAGTTTAAGGAATTGTGTTCACTGTCACCGAAACGTTTTCCAAGCGAGAGATCTGACACCTGACCTGGTTCGTTGCCAAGCAACAAATCCAGTATAGCCTACTTTAGGCAATCTATTTCCATATTTGCCTGAAATATTTCCTGGACATACTTGACAAAATCTATTCCTTCCAAGCAAGTTGCATTCAGGAGGTTGTAATCAATATGTGCGAAATTGAAATCATCCATGACAAAACCGTTTTACTTCTGCACATTTCCAAAAACTGCCTTCCAATTTGATACCACGTTTCTTTGTTGCCATTGAGGGTCTACAGAATTCTAATAGAGGACTGCTCCTTGCCTGTTTTTGACTTCCATCCACACTGATTCTGTTGACAAACCCTATTCGTCAACTGACATTTCTGCAGTTGGAATGTCATCGCTGATTGGCAGTGCCACTCACCCACCTCTTTTTCCTCCCTCCCTATTCCTGCGGAAACATCTAAACAACGAAACATCCAACATCCATTGCTGCCCCTATGAAATGCAAGTCTCCATAATCGTTACAACAGGCAATGTCACTGGCCTGACATGTACCACGACTTCTGGCTGTTCACCCTTTCAACTAATCTGAGACATTCCTGACCCTGGCATCTGGGAGGCAACACACCATCCAGAGTCTTGCTCACAACAACAGAAACTCCTTTCTGTTCCTCTCACTATTGAATCTCTCCTCGCTCTCTTATTCTCCACCCCTCCCTACTTAGCCACACAGACAGGCTCAGGGCCAGAGATTTGCTCACTGTACCTTTCTCTGATAGACCTAACTGCCAACAATATCCAAAGCGTTATACGTGTTATTTGAAGGCGACAACCGCAGGGGCTCCCTGCACTAACTGCCTATTGCCTTTCCCACTCCTGATCGTCATCCAGCTACCTTTGCTCTGCATCTTGGGCTTAACTACCTCCCTCTAAATCATCTCTATCAGCCTCCCGAATGATCTGAAGTTCATCTAGCTCCAGCTCCAATCCTGTTCCCTAACACGGTCTGTGAGCAGCTGGAGATGGGTAGACTTCTCACAGGTGAAGTCAACAGTGACACCAGTGGTGACCGTTACCTCCCACATCTGGCAAGAAGAGCATGCTACTTCCCAAGCCTCCATTCGCTCTGCTCTAAATTGCGAAAATAGATTTAAAAGAAGTCCTTACATTATCAACACTTCACGCAGAGATTTGTTTTGCTGGATGGGTAGGACGTATAAGAGAAAGTGCATCTGCAGTGTTTTGTGTTTAGCCACTGCCCCAACATTTTTGTTCACTTACCCAACAGTCCCATTGTCTGCTTCCATTGCAGTTCAGCCTTCACTTCATTTTCACGAAATAAGTATTCTTGGCTGCATTCTGGTCGGGCTCACTCGACTACCGGAGTTGCAATGGAGACTGCTGATTCAAGGGGACGTATTTTGGGATGGTGAGATACATAGGCTGGAGGAGGTTTTAGCAAGAGGGAGTTGTGTCAGCGTTTGCAGAGAATACAATGATGGGAAGTAGTGCAGGTGCTGGTGGAGACAACACGGGTAGGGCTGAAGAAATGCTGGAAGTGGTTACAGTGATAGGGATGGAAAAACGCCGGAGATGACGACAGAAGTACTGAGAGTGTCAGTGCTGGAGAAGGATGTAGAAATAGGATAGCATTTAGCGACTGGAGAACGTGACAGAAATATTGAGTGGTGTAGGAGCTGGCCAATAGTACAGAGATAGGAAGGAAGGCTTTTACCGTGGTGAGAAGAGATGTAGTGGCTTGAGAGATTTATAATGATAGAGAGGGGTGTAGGTGCTGCAGTTGCTTCCAGGGATTGGAAGGCATTCAAGTGCTGGTGGAGTCGACAAGAAATAGATGAGTGGAAATGCAGGAGGAGTCTGCAACATAGGATGGGCGTAGGTGCTAGAGGACGTTACAGTGATAAGGGGGAGGGAACAAAGGAGCTGGTGGAAGGTACAGAGAAAATGAATGGAGTTGGGGCTGGTGGGGTTTTGAGAAATACGAAATGATTTAGTTGCTAGTGGAGGTTATAACATTAGGGTGTGCTGGAATGATTAATGAGTATTGCAGTAATAGGTAGAGGTGAAGGGGCTAGCCGATGCTTCAGAGATAGGAGGGTTCCACTGAAGAAGATTACACAGAATATGAGAGCTGACTCCTCCTTACTGAGGTAAGGAACAGTGTAGGAGCTGGACGAGATTACAAAGATAAATAACGATACATACAGCAGGAGGTCACAGTGATAGGGAAAATGGTATAGCTGGTGGAGGTTCCAATGAGAAGCTGGTTGGGGCAGGAGCAAGTTCCAGAGATAGGGAGGGATGTCAGGGCTGATTGAAGTTTCAGAAACTTGAAGAAGTGTAGAAATGGAAATGTATGTGGAGGACAGAGAAACTTACGTAAATGTTGGAGAATGTACCTATTTGAGAAGAGTACAGAGAAAGCAGGGTTTGTAGTGGGGCGCAGGACTGTACTGAGATCAGTAAGTATATAAGGACTGTTGGGGTTTAACGTGATTGGGAGGAGTGTAGGGGTTGGATGTTACGAGGTAGTATGAGATGTATATGGTTACAGTGAAATGAAGGGCAGTAATAGGTGATGGAGATTACAGAAATAAGGAGGTGTCTAGGGTTGGGAAGCAATACTGAAATAGGGAAGGATGTCTGGCAGGAGGATGCTGCAAAGTTGTGGAAGATGGATGGTGGCGGATGAGGTTTCAGGAAAAAGGAGTATTGCAGATGCTGAAGGAGATTACAGAGATGACAAAGGTAGTAGTGTCTAGGTGGCTACTGAGACTCGAAAGATTGTAGATGATGGAAGAGGAGACAGATATGAAGGGGAGCATTGGCTGGGGGAGATTACAGATATGGGATGTAGTGTGAGTTTTCAAGAATTTCACACCGATTCAAAAAGATTGGAATAGCTTCTTCAGGTGTAGTAGCTGAAGGAAGTCACAGAGATAGGGAAGAATGTAATGGCTGGAAGAGGCTACAGAGACAGGGTGGAGTGCAGAAGCCGAAGGAGGTCACAGAGGTAGGGAGAGTCGTACAGCGATGGGGAAAGATGCAAGTGTTGATGGAGGTTATACATATTTGAATGGGTGTAGATGCTGCAGGATGCCAGAGATATAGGAGGAATGTGGAGGCTGGAGGAGGTTATTTACGGCAGGAATAACATAGAAGATGAATGAAGTTTACAAAGGTTGCTGGTTGGACCGGCTGGAGGAGATTGCATAGATATGGAAAGGTATAGTGGCCGGAGATGGTCACAGGGATTGATGGGAAAGGCTGTCGTGGCAGGGTGAAGTTACTGCGATGGAGAAAGATTCAAATGTTGGTGGAGGTTATAGACATAGGAATGGTTATATGTAATGCAGGACACCAGAGATATAGGGAGGGAAATGGAGGCTGGAGTGAACGACAGAGATGAGGAGGAACGTTTGGTTTCGATGAGGTTTAAAAAGGCCGCAGAGGACGAGAGGCTGGTGGAGGTTATAGAGATTGGGAGATGTGGAGGTGCTAAACAAGTTGCAGGAATTGGGGGTGATGACGATGCTGGAGGATGTTACCAAGACAGGGAGAAGTGTAGATGCTGGAGGACATTAGAGCGTTCGGATGTATGGCACCTTCAGAGCAGGTTAGAGATTTACGGGTTGGAGTACTTTACAGAGATAACTTTGGTGCAGGGGTTGGACTAATTTCCAGAAATAGGAAATCGTGCAGGGGCTGGGGTAATTTACAGAAGTTGGGTCATATGTAGATGCTGGTGGTAGATATGGTGATAGGGTGGTTTGTACATTCAAGAGCACGTTAGAAAGATGTGTAGGGTTTGCATTGTCTGGAGTAAGTTACAAAAATAGGGAATGGTGTAGGAGTTGGAGGAAGTTACAGGTTAGGGGAGCTCTGTAGCTGCTGGAGGAGGTTAGAGAGATCAGGAGGGGAAAGGCCTGCAGGAGGTTAGACAGAGAGAGACGGATGTATGGTTTGCAGGAAGTTAGAGAAATAAGGAGTAGTGAAGAGTTTGGAGGAGGTTAGAGAAATAATGGTAGTAAATATTCTGAAGGAATTTACAGTTGGGGGTTAGTTGCTGAAGGTTATGGAGTTAAGGATGTAGCATCTGGAGGAGATGACAGGAAAATTTGCCGTGAGACAGGTAGGTAGTTTAAAAACAGAATTATGCAATGACTTATTTGAGAAAAAAAATGTAGAAATCCGTGGAATAGACAAGGCACTGAGAGATACTGAAGGAGAGGGACTTTGGAGTGGCCAATCACAAGACTCAAAGGTTCAGAATCATACAGCACAGTTGACAGTGACAAAAATATATTTTAAAGCCTTATTGAAACTGCATATTCCTCCTTCCTAGCATCCGAGAGTTAGCGCCAGAATTTGGAGAGCTATCCCATAGATGGCTCAAGCAACAATGTGACATAACAAGGCCTCATGGTGTCTGGTCAAACATTGACACGGAAACCTTCTTCTGACTCTCTTCCCTCAGCTAATCGATTAGTGTTCCTGCACATTGAACAATACTTGGAGGAAGGACTGAGAGAGAGACAAATTTGCAGAATGTATACTGTGTGGGCCATTTCAAAACCAGCACCAAGAATGTTAGGCAGAAACGTTACTGATCGAAATGTTTGGGTCCTAAAGGATATAGCTGCTAGCCTGTGTATGCGGTGGGTGGGGAAGATCGACTAAGAGGAAGAAACATATTTGACCTCATTCTCACCATATAAGTAACAGTGACTACTGTATACAATATTTCTGGAGACAAAGTCTGACTTTTACTTTGTGAATAACCTCTTGGGTACGAGTAAAACTATAATTGTGCCAAAAAGGACAGATTTCGAACAGCTGAGTCCACTTCCCGCTCCTCCGCCCTTGAGTCCGCTCCCGCTCCTCCGCCCTTGAGCACAGCCCAGATGGCCTCCTTGTTCAAGGACCGCACATTCCCCCCAGACGTGATTGACGATGCCCTCCACCGCATCTCCTCCACTTCCCGCTCCTCCGCCCTTGAGCCCCGCTCCTCCAACCGCCACCAAGACATAACCCCACTGGTTCTCACCTACCACCCCACCAACCTCCGCATACAACGTATCATCCGCCGTCATTTACGCCATCCCCAAACGGACCCCACCACCAAGGATATATTTCCCTCCCCTCCCGTATCAGCGTTCCGCAAGGACCACTCCCTTCGTGACTCCCTTGTCAGGTCCACACCCCCCACCAACCCAACCTCCACTCCCGGCACCTTCCCCTGCAACCGCAGGAAATGTAAAACTTGCGCCCACACCTTCACACTCACTTCCCTCCAAGGCCCCAAGGGATCCTTCCATATCCGCCACAAGTTCACCTGTACCAGCACACATATCATCTATTGCATCCGCTGCACCCGATGTGCCCTCCTCTATATTGGGGAGACAGGCCGCTTACTTGCGGAACGCTTCAGAGAAAACCCCAGGGACGCCCGGACCAACCAATCCAACCACCCCGTGGCTCAACACTTTAACTTTCCCTCCCACTCCACCGAGGACATGCAGGTCCTCGGACTCCTCCACCGGCAGAACATAACAACACGACGGCTGGAGGAGGAACGCCTCATCTTCCGCCTGGGAACCCTCCAACCACATGGAATGAACTCAGATTTCTCCAGTTTCCTCATTTCCCATCCCCCCACCTTGTCTCAGTCGGTTGCCTCAATTCAGCACCGCCCTCTTAACCTGCAATCTCCTTCCTGACCTCTACTCCCCACCCCACTCCGGCCTATCACCCTCACCTTGACCTCCTTCCACCTATCCCACCTCCATCGTCCATCCCCCAAGTCCCTCCTCCCTGCCTTTTATCTTAGCCTGCTTGGCAAACTCTACTCATTCCTGATGAAGGGCTTATGCTCGAAACTTCGAATTTCCTATTCCTGAGATGCTGCCTAACCTGCTGTGCTTTAACCAGCAACACATTTTCAGCTGTGATCTCCAGCATCGGCAGACCTCATTTTTTACTCGAACATTTCGAACAGATCTAGTCACCTAGCACAGGGGGAACGTGAGGGGATTCTGGACTTACCAACATCAGCAGAACTGTACTTCAACACAATTTTCAGTGTCATTGCTTGGCATATGCTCCTCTTTACCCTGTCCATCAAGCCAGGGGATAAACCATTGTTCAATGAAGAATACAGGGGTGTGCTTGCCAACAGCAAACACTTAAAACTGAGGTAAAGTTCCCGAACAGGTCCTCTTACTCACCAAGTAGCATACCAGCAAGTGATTCATAGATCTAAGTGAAACCATAACCAACTAATGAAACATAACCTGTGCACTCCTGTCACATCCACTAAGAGTGAGTGATGCTGGATCATTGAACAACTGATTGGAGGACGAACTTCCACAAATATCTCCTTCCTCAATGGTGCAAGAGCTCAATACAACAATGGAAAAGATAAAACTGAAATATTCATAAAAATTTTCAGACAGAATTATGGATGGGATGATCTACTTTACTCTCCCTCAGATGGCAGGCTTCGGCTAATTTGATTCATAGTTTGAAGCAGCCGGTATTGGACTGGAGAGGATAAAGTTAAAAAAAATCGCACTACACCAGATCATAGTCCAACAGGCCAATTTGGAGGCACAAGCTTTCGAAGCGCTATTCCTTCATCAAGAAATATATGGCTTCAACGAACCATCCATCTGTTTAGGCTAGCCATGTCCTCGCTCAGTTCCATAGATATTAATCTGTTCAGATGTATTGTTACACACCTCTGGAGAAGAACGAACATGAAGTCAGGTTCCTAGCTCAGAGTGAGAGACACTAGAAGTAGGTTATAAGCGTGTTCTCTGTCCTCGGCACAACACTCTTCTGCTGCTTCATTATTTACCATCCATCCACAGTAAAATCACAAGCGGGGGTGTTTGTCAATGATTGGACAATGTTCAATACCATTACGATTAGTTAGATAAATAAAATATTCAGGTATGTGTTTAAGCGACAAGTAAAATTTGAACTGCACATGTGCCAGGCAACAATCATTTCTAACAATACAGAATTGACACACATCTCTAACAGTCAATGCCATCACCACCAATGAACTCCAAGCTGCCGCCATCCCGGGGCTAACCATTCACCAGATCTGGAATAGTCACATGAACTCATCACCCATTGCTGTGGTTGGCTTATGAAAAAGTGTGAACTCTTCTGCGCCGCAGATGCTGCTTGACCTGTTGTGCTATTCCAGCGCTACACCATTCGATGCTTATAAATTCATTGGCTACAAGATGTCTTGGGCTAGGAATCCTGCAACAGTAACTCATCTCGTTATTTCTGAAAGCCTTCCCACCACCTATAAGACACACGTTGAATGTGTGAGTGTGTGATGAAATACTCCCCATTTGCGTGGCTGAGTGCAGCTTCAATCCTTACCCACTGAAACACAGTAGCAGCAATGACTACTATCTGCACAGTGCTCTGCAGAAATTTGCCATGGTCACCATACAATGTTCCTCTGAAACGGCAACCAACAAGACGGCCAACGGCAGCAGATGCATGCTGAACTTTTGTTCCAAGCCAACCACCACTCTGATTCGAAAGTGTATTGTTTATTTTTCAATTCACTGTTTCACGTTCCATCGCCAATGGCACTGTAAGTTTACCTACAGCTCACGGACTGCAGTGCTTCAATGTGACAGCTCACCACCACCTTCTCAAAGGCAACAAGGGATGGGCAATAAATAATGGCCCAATAAAATTCCATGAACAAATTACGATGAAAAGTATTGTCAAAACACGAGGAACACATTGAGTTTTGGTTTTGTGAGTGCAGGCTGGTTATGTTCAGTCTGTACGTTGTTTGCTGTGAACAAATGAGGGAAAAATATGTTTCAAACAATCTGTCAGTATTTCAGAGACATGGCCTACATACCTAGCATCGTCCAGACACGAACATTCACATGCCACATTACTGACCTGGGAGATGGACAGAAGCAGTTTTCATGTACTTATATACCTGACTGGAGAATGTTTAGACAGCCAGTAATATTCTTGCCATGAAAATGATTGTGTGTGAATGTCAACACACAGTACTTGTACAAAGAGGAAATAAAACTTTAATTTCAATATGTGATATCGACACTCACCTATACAAAGCCCTTTATTGTGAGTTATTCACTGTATTCATCACAATGTTGTCATAGATGTGAACCGAATAAATGGGTTAATGTTGTACTTATTTGACAACCGAAAAGTGGGTATTATCAAATGATGTCGAGCCTTCAGTCGAGCATTAACTTTGCTGTTAATTGTTAGAACAATGCTACAAATATTTACACAGATATTTCCAACTTAAGTAACACACAAGGATGTTGGGCTGGGATCATTCTGGCCATCAATTTGGATGCACAATTTTGTTTGGATACTGACGTTGTGGAACTGACGTAGACTGGATATGTTTTATGAGGGATTCAATGTAAGACGCCATGTGCTGCAGGGATCCATCACTTTTGTAATAATTTCATTCAAGATTGGGTCCAAGCTGCAGAATTATTGGATTTCGGTGACACACTAAAAGAGATAAACTGACAAGACATGTTTGTCACCAGTTTTACAGATGTTGAACTGTGCTTGGACCAGCACGAAACCCTATGATAGTCTTTTGACCATGTATTTTCCCATTGTACATCTATATCTCTAACTGATCTGTTGTGAGGAACTTTGTGAATAACTGTCCAGCTCCACTTTGGAACTTCTCTGCGCATATATTGGAGATTGCCAGTTTTTTCGAGGTAGTTGTGAGACCCAGTAGTACTGTATCTAAATTCAGGGTTTTTTTGCAAAGTCATTTTTAACAGCTTTACTGACACCAAGATGTGTGTTCACTGATCTGAAAATGAATCAGCTGTTTACTCCAGTCACTGAATTATGTAATAGTTATTTGCGTGCTCTGGTAATTTAATTATTGTTTACTTCAAGAGCGAATCTGATTCAAGATCGAAGTGTACAATAAAAACCATTTCAAGAGAGATCTGTGCAGTCAAATCCAATTCAAGTGTTAGCTATACAGCAAATGGAAAAGTCTTGTGGAAAATTGACGTACAGAAAGATCTGGGTGTTCAGGTCCCTTGTTCCATGAAGGTGACAATCAAAGTCAGTAAAGTTGTCAAAAATGCATATGACATGCTTACCTTCATTGAACGGGGTATTGAGTGCAAGGGTTGGCATCATGTTCCGGTTGTATAGGACTTTGGTTCGGCTGCATTTGCAGTATAGTATACAATTTGTTCGGCATATTAGCAAAAGAGTGTGGATGTTTTGGAAAGCGTGCAGAGCAGGTTCACCAGGATGTCACGTGGTATGGAGGGTGCTTGCCATGAAGTTCAATAAATTAGAATTTTCATTAGAAAGACGGAGGTTGAGGGCGGACCTGATTGTGGTTGGACCTGATTGAGGTCTATAAAATCATGAGAGGTATAGACAGGGTTGATAGCAAGAAGAGTTTCCCAGAGTGCGGAACTCAATTACTAGGGGTCACAACTTCAAAGTGAGTGGGAAAGATTTAGTGGAAATATGAGTGGAAATATTGTTATACAGAAGGTGGTGTGGACCTAGGAACAGTCTGCCAATGGAGGTGTAGAAATGGGAACGATAGCGTCATTTAAGATGTATCTCGAAAGGTACATGAATGAACAGAGAGAAAGGGATAAGGGCTTTAGAAAATAGGTGGGTTAGGTAGAGGATCTGGATCAGCGTAGTTTGGAGGGCCGAAGGCATTTTTCCTGTGCTGTCATTTTCTTTGGCCTTTGTTCAATTGTTTTCAACTGAAAAGCAATAATGTCTACTTTATTTTAAAATATCTAAGAAATAACGTGATATTACCTGTCCATTGTACAAAATGGAAACAAAAAATGTAAAGTGACCTGCCGTATATTTCTCACAGACCAATCAAGCAACAGTCAGAGATTGTCCATAAAACATTGTCTATCCTAATATGGGAACAGGACTATGTCCCAAGTAACATCGCCACCGTCTCTGGTAGGCTCTGTCCCACTGACAAGACAGAGCCAGACATAAAGCTACTTCAAAGGACAAATAACATTCCGAAGTTGCAGAGATATAAGATGACGGCAAATCCCTTTATGCAAAAGTCCATTTTGACAGAATGTTTTTGGGAGCTACTCAATACTGCAGCTGTTCAAAGAAAAGTAGAGAGAGGTACACATTTTCCATTTGAGAGGTTGATAGAATTATGATTGCAAACTGAGTGTAGAAGATAGAAATGAGTAACATTTTTTTTACTGTGCAAGAGGTTCAGAAGTGGAATGTTGTCCTTTAGCATAAACATAATATCCACTTGTAGCTCTCAACAGTGAAATAGACAAGCTGTCGAAGAGAACAATCATATGGAAGAATCAGCAATTGGCATTGGGATTGTACAAACTGATTTCCTGTGACATGTTTCTGATGCACCATCATTTGTACTTTATTTATTCGGCAGTCATAAGGGATTTCAGCATTTTCATTTTCTTCAAATTATCTTCCTTGGTCTAGCAGATGTAGGCCACAAGTTATAGGAGCAGAATGAGGACATAAAGCCCATCAGGCCCGCTCCACCACTTTCTCATGGCTGAAATGTTTCTCAAATCAAATCTCCTGTCTTTTCCCTGTAAGCTTTGATACCTTCACCAAACGGAACCTTTCTAGCTGTGACTTAAAGACATTCAACATCCTGACCCATACGGCTCTCTGCAGCAAACATATTTCACAGAATAACGCCCATCCGGCCAAAGATACGCCCGTTAATCTCCATTCTGCAAGTTTTGTCCTCTCACACAGAAAATACTAGAAGAAGTCAGCAGATCTCTCAACATCTGTGGAGAGGGCCGGTCAGTCCTTGCCATGCTGCTTGTCAGCCTACGCCTGGATATTGTCGAGATCTCTTTGCATTTGAACATGGCCTGTCTCAGTATCTGAGCGGTGGTGAATGGTGTTGAACATTGTGCAAACATCAGCAAACATCCCACTCCTGACCTTATGTTGGAGGGAAGGGCAAGGGTGAAACTGCTGAATCGAATGTCTTGAACAAACCTGCAACATGAATAATTTAGATCGTGTTCTGATCATTGAATTGAAAGGTAAAAGGGGGCTACTTTATTGAGATGAAATGTTTTAAAGGTAAATTGCGATTAAAATAAGATCAATATGGATGATATATAACAAAACATGTTCCGATTATAATTATCATGAGTTAGAACATAATGAATCTTCGACAGCCTCCTTTAGACAACTGCAATTCTATTTCAGTACTCCACGTTTATGGCCATCAACGCTGAAATAAAAATCTTCAACAGACATTTTTTCATCAAAACGGAATTTGGAGAATGTCATCTTCCAATAGGCTTCACATTGTACATATCAGCTTAACTGCATTCCAACAAGGCAGCACACAACTATGTTTGTAAACACAATAGGTAAGCAGCAGGTGAGATTTATATACTCACTGCTTTCCTTCCCGGCTGCCCCTCTGGTGGTCGTCACTTCCCACTACTTCTCCTGCTCTTTCTGTGAAGAGAGAAAAAAAACCCACCGCAGCCCGCTACCGGTAAGTAATGTTAAAACAAACTGCCTTACCTTAGCTGTAGTCTTCCGGGTTCATTTAAACTCAGCCGCTGCTCGCATTCATATATATGTATGAGTCATGCTTTTTTCTGAACAGGCTTCTTTTCCAACTGAGCATTTCTGACAACAATTTACAACAGAGCCATGTGACGTCTTGATCAGTAATTAAACTGAGAACTCGCAACTTCTTTGAATCCAAGTACTAGGGAAATGAGATTAGAGAATAGGGAGACGTTTGCTTTTGAGAGGTATGGATTTAGCCGTCTGAAGGGACTTTTTCTGTCCTGTAGACCTCTGAAACCACGGTTCCATGTTAATCCATTCATCAAAAAAAGTTCGAAGATTAGACAATAGGTGTTGGACAAGTCTGATGGTCAACACGGGGAAGTTATTAGTGCTGGGGTGGGGGCGGCTGGGGAGAGTGCCGGTCTGCCCCAGGATGTTAATTGTGCGGGGGTTTGGGACAGCAAAGATAACACCCAGGATCTTGATAGTTGGGTGAGGTTGGGTAGGTGACAGTGACCCACAGAATGTTGATAGTAAGGTATGGGCTAGGACAGTGAGAGTAACCTCCATGATGGTGATAGTGGTGTGGGTGTGGGGACAGTGATGGTGAGTCCCAGAATATTAAGCCTCAGGATCTGAATAGTAGTAGGAGGGCGGGGACAATGACGGTAACTCCCAGGATGTTGATGGTGGGATGGGTGTGGCAGCAGTGACAGTAAACCAGAGGAAGTTGATGGTAGGGTGGGGGTGGGGAGGGTGACGTTAACACCCAGAATGTTGATCCTGTGGTGGGGATTGTATCAATGATGATATCCCAAGGATGTTGAGAATAGTATAGTGGTGGGGTCATTGACAGTTAGCCCCACGATGTTGTTAGTGGGATGGATGTGGAGACAATGAAGTTAAACCCAAGAAGTTGATAATGGTGTTGGGGTGAGGACAGTTACGTTAACTTCCAGGATATGATATTGGAATAAGGGTGAGGACAGTGACAGTATACCCCAGAATGTTGAGAGTGGCGTGGGGGTGGGGTCAGTGATGGTTAACCCCAAGATGAAGATAGTGGGGTGGGGGTGGGTAGAGTGATGTCATCCCCTAGGCTGTTGACAGTGGCGTGGGATGGCGGTCAATAATGGTAAACCTAAGGGTGTTGACACCATGGGTGGGGATGTGGGGGCGGTGGGTTGGCGGCAGCAATAGGAACAGCATTGAAATTCAAGAGAGTGGTGTTTGCATGATATACCTTTTGGCCATCCATAGTTCAAATAACTCTTTGTAAGCGCATTTTTCTTTTACAAGAGACGGAGATAACACCCAAAAAAAAAGACAATTTCAGCACCTGATCTTTTATGTCCTCTTTGTCTTCTTTTGTTACAGTTGCTGTTGCTGATATTTGCCTCACTCACAAAGGCAATAAAATGGAGGATCCGATTGGAAGTCGTCTCCTTCTTGAATATGTGTTGAGCCAGCGTACAGGACCTGATTTTCAGAAAACCCTAAACAGTGCCAGGGGGAATTAAACCCTTAACTCAGACAGGAGAGTTCTGGCTATTAAATCCATCCAGTCTCAACACCAAGACTGATACCTGCTTGTCGTGATCAACAAGGTCCCAGTGGAACAATATCTAATATAACCAGCAGTTCCATCGACCTCACACTGCCAGGTAATCCATTCTTCATCTGTGATCTGTGCTTATTCTTCACTGGACTCGAGCTGAAGACGTGATATGACCACTCTAAAAAGAGATGGAAAAACTCAGCATATCGGTCAGCATCTGGGGAGACTACGAGAGAAACAGTTAATATTAGATGTTAAATACACAAAGTGCTGGAGAAAATCAGTAGATCTGGCAACATCTTTAGAGAGCGAGAGAGGGAGTAACATCCTTTCTTCGATAAATGAGACCTTTTAGTAAGAGGATTCAAATCCAGGAACAGGGATGTGTCGCTAAAATTGAAAAGGTGAGACCACGCCCTGGAGAACTCTGTATGCAGTTTGGGGTCTCTGCATGTGAGAAAGAATATTCTGGCAACGGAGGGAATGAGACAACATTTCTCAGATTGATTCCTGGGATGGCAGGACAGACAGGTGTACAGAGATTGGATTGATTAGGATTAGGAATCTATCCACTGGAGTTTAGTAGAACGAGGATGGAAATCTCTCAGAAATCTAAAGAATCAAATCTGTACTAGACAGAGTTCACACGGGGAGGCTGTTTATGATGACGGGGTGGAGACTCCAGGAGCAGGGACTGACAGTCTTACAGAGAGAGAGTAGGAGTGAAATGGGAAGTAATGTCTTCACCGAGAGAGTGGAGAGCCTGTGGAATTCTCTGCCACAGAAAGCAGTCAGGGCCAGAACACTCAATGTTATTCAGGAAGCAGTTGGATAGAGTTCTCAAGGATTGAATGGAGCGTGGGGAGACACAAGACCAAGTTGGATGTTCACTCGTGATCTCATTCAATGGGTGGAGCAGGCTGGTGGCGCCGAATAGCTTCCTGCTGATGCTATTTTCGATGTTTCTCTGTGAATTTCCCAGTTGCCACTGACAAGTTGAGGACAAATGTAAGTTTTGCCTTGATACATGTCAGCAGTGAAAATGAGGGCAATCATTCATTGTTGACAATTTGGAGTGACTGGGTTTTGAGCAATCTTTTGAGTTTATACCAATTAGTCTGGGTTGGATTGGTGGGATGTTGTTAATAAGAGAAGCTGCTCAGAAACAGTGATGTCACTGCGATGGTGAGGGTGCAGAGTGAATTTTACAGTAGCGAACTTTTCCCGACAAATGGATTGGTGTTGGCAGGGGATCAGGACAAAAGGGAACAGGCAACACAGGAATTGGCATTCACTGAAAGAATGATTTATTGACAGGAAATCACTCTCTGAATCCAACATAGCGCTGAGATGGCAGTACTCATTGTCTCACTCTTTCTGATATTTCTCTCCTCACATTATTTCCCATTAAACTCCAGAACAGGAATAAAGGTGGGTGAGACACTTTGGCAGTTATTGCCAGTGATCATTTTCCAATCGGGACCCAATGTGAGTTTCAAACTAACATCACTCATGAAATGTTTATTTGAAATTTTGTGTGTGTGTGTGTGTGTGTGTGTGTGTGTGTGTGTATGGTGCCATGACCTCCTCTCTCCTCCCTCCACTACCAAAACTCTGTAGCAACAGAATGGGCCATCAACACGGTGCACTGCATAAGTTCACCAAAGATCCTCAGAAAGGCCCTTCAAAACCCACGACCACTTTCATCTGGAAGCGCAAGGGAAACAGATATTTGGGGCGCCACACACTGTCCTGACTTGGAAATATATCGTCTGTTCCTCCGGTCAACATGTTGGAATTCCCTCCACAAAAGTTTTGCTGATTTACCTACAGCACATGGACTGCAGCAGTTCCAGAATGTAGTTCCCCATTATCTTCTCAAATGGGCATCTTGGGGTGGGGGTCAGTAAACACGTCTGTTGTGTGAATGAAAAAGACAAATTATGAAACACTGTGTAGAAAGATAATTTGTGAGGATGTGGGCAGGGCGAATGACTGGCAGACAAAATTAAAAGTGCTGATGTACAATGTAAATTGCTGTGGTCAGAGGATTGGTCAGCACAGATATAAGTGAAAGGTGATCATTCGAATAATTTTTGCTTGCGCATTAGTCAAAAAAACTAGACTTATTTCAAAGCACGTGACAATGAATATTTACAGGGACACATTCCCATATTTTTTTCTCTCTAATTTCCGCCAGCTGATTCTTCCAGCAGTTCCCGACAACACAGGTAAGTTAGTGAGGTGGAAGAATCTTCTAACAGCATTCAAACACAGTCCAAATGGGCTGAGAATCCCTCTGTGATGCAAACACAGTCACTTTACATTTGTCAGACCAGTTGGGGCAAATGGACTTTTGTGCCTGGCTGTTTTGCAAATCTCAAGCCCAACAGTTTATATCGAGGATACTCTCTCGATTTCTGTTTGAGACTGAATTATGCGTGGGTAAGTCCAAAGAGTGGTGAGGCTGTCCATTGTATTGGAAGAATTGGAAAAGGCAATTTATCTTGTGAATGGGAGAGAATCTACAAAATGAATTGGTGCAGAGGTGTCTGCATGTCGTTCTGCATGAATTTCTGAAAATAGTACACAGTTACATCCAGCAAGTAATAAGAAAAGTAAGAAGAATGGGGCACGCAAGTATTGAAGTGTTATTGTCACTGTACAAGGTATTCGGGTTACCACATCCGGAGAACTGCATAGAGTTTTGTCTCCTTCCTTGAGAAGGGATGCAGTTGAATTGGAGAGAGTTCAGAGGAGATTCGATCATTTCCAGAGATTTTTTTTGTTTTAGATCAGATACTGAGCAGGTTCTCTGGTGTTGCACGAGAGGAGATTGAAGCGATATTGGACGCTACATGGGGAATTGACAAAGGAGATGGAGAGAGGATGTTTTCTCATGTGGGAAGTGTAGAACAAGAGATAATCGTTTCAGTTGAACGGACTGAGGCAGTATCAAAATAGAGAGAAGGAGGAAGGAATTCTCTCCAATGAGGAGACGTTGTGAGTCAGTGAAACTCCCTCCCCCACCCCCCACGACTGCAGATGGGAGTAGAAAATAAATGCTGACCTATTCAGTGAAGTCAATGTCCCAGGTGTGAATTAAGAATTTTTAAAAAGGCAGAAATACTGATAGAACTAGGTTGTAAATGTTGAATGTCTGCATACTGGACCTGTCTTTGTTTCTCTCCATAATTGTATAAAAATATAAAAACGTTTTAATATTTTCTTTTATATCATTTTCATTTTCTTTTATATCAGCATTTTCTTTTATTTCAGCAAAACCAAATGCAGAATGTGTGTCCTTTTTGTGGCTCATTTTCACTTTGAAAGTAAAACTGTTCTTGAGTTTCCAGTTACATGCCATTTAATACAGCATTTTTCTCCGAAACTCAAATTTCCGTTTGATGTTTGTAACAATGTTCCAGCGAACGCACTCCAAATTGGTATAAAATAAATTATTAGTCTCTTTAGTTACTTTGAACTAACATTGAGTTCAAAACCTCCAGAACAAGTATATTGTCCTGTAGGTTATTACATTAACTATTGTCCTGGCCTCCATTCGGTGTTTTCATGGTGGATTGATGTTTTTTTTCTATGAACACAACAGACCCCTTTATGCGTTTTAGCATTTACCTTTTGCTTCAATGTCACACTTTGGATTTCGCATTTATATGATTGATGCGCCTGTGCATCCAGGTTTGCCATTTTCTCTGTAATATATTTTCTATCTAAATCTCGTCAGCAACATAAAAAAGTCAATTCCAGTCCCTTCCAGTCTTGAAGGTGATTTACAGATGATTTCGAAAGTTGACTACTTTTCTTCATAGACAGATGATACCAGACTCAATGAGTTTCTCGGCATTAGGTTTTTCTGGTTTTTGTTAGCTGGATTCCAGTATCTGCAAAATATTGCTTATCCATTCTGCGTTACTTGCGGTCATTCTGAGTAGAATCTCAAATGGATAGGAATTTAATTACCATTAAGAAGCATTTCATCTAGTAATACCGGTTCAGGATTAATAATTCAATTGCAAAGTGAAGTATACTGTTCGTCACAAAGTTTACGTATAATGCAGATGTGTAGGAAGTATAGTTAGGCAGTGGAGTCAACAGTAATATTAATGCTCATTTGGGAAGGAAATTGCTATTCTTACCTGGGCTGGACTCTAGATCGATGAAAGTATGGCTGATTCTTAGCTGACTTTTGAAATTATTGTTACTTGCATTTCTTTTTACAAATACAGTGAAAAATGTTGTTTAGTGTTGACACTCTTGACACCAACTTAATACACAGAAAATAAACCAAAACAAAGTACACGAAACCAGAAAAATAAAACAATAAGGTTCATATTATAGTTTTTTTGTATGTGGCATTTGGAACTGTTCCCTCTTGGAGCTTAGCAACGGGCCTGGATCTGGGCTCCTCCACTGTGATGCCTAGAGTCCCTGCAGCTAAACCTGCAATACAGCTGCAACTGCACTTCAACATGCTGCTGCCCCTGTTACATAGAGGGGCTACTCTGTTGTGTCAATTCGCCTCCACTAATGTTGTCACTGTTATGATCTCACGCTGGGTCTACCTGGCTAACACAGCTGATGTTGAGTTCATAAGGTCTGTACTGGTATAAAAAATAACCATCATTGTCATGTTCAGCACCCTGGACAAGCCATAGACCTGGAGTCATATCTCAGGCTGCGAGCCTGGGCCAGCAGGTTAAGCCTGGGACCTTCTCATTGCTTATCCTCAGGAGTGAGCAATAAATATTAGCTTAGCCAGTGATATCCACATCCTGAGAATGAAAGCCGGGACTGAACAACAATCAGAAGCTTGGTCTGATCACATCCTCCATGTGTCAAAACGTGTACTTCTATACGTAATTCGTATGTTTCGATCCAATTGAGTTGCACGAACATAATTGCATGTAAATTGTCAATCTACATGTTCATCCACAATCAAAGCTATTTATTGTTGTTGACATAACTTCCTGTTGAGCGTGAACAGGAATTTGAAACCATCCTTCAACTCATCTCTGAATTTCTTCTGTGTCAATCCATAAATACAAGTGTTTGTGCAGGAACAAAGAAGCTGCAACATAAAACCAAACTGTTGCATAACATATATGGGAGTGCTGTAATATTTGTCTTTGTAAAAAGTATTTACCACTGGCCATTTGATTGAATGCACAACATATACCATCCACAAAATTATAAAATTAGCAGAAATAGTGAAAAGTAAAATCATCGATTTTCTGCGATTCTTGATCTCTGAATCATTCTGACGCTCAGTGCTTTTTAGCAGTATCTTTCGGACTCGATTTGCTATTACTATATGTCTGACAGTTAAAGTATTGCAAGACAAAATAAACAGTATTGGTAATAGAGGTGTTATGGCGCTGTCAATACATTCAAATGCTGCCCATAAAGGCGAGGTGAGATAATCGTGCGTCTGAACGCAATGCCACTGCACATTATCAATGATAAAAGCTGGTGCAAACATAAAATAAAAAGGGATGGTCCTCAGGCAGCTCAACACAAATACAGTGACAACCACCACAATTGCATTTCTTCTCGTGCAATATTTTGACTTAAACTTCTGAAAGCAAATTGCAACAAAGCGATCGAAAGTGAATGCCACAGTAAACCATACAGAACAATCAACACACACAATGTAGGTGACGAGGCTTACTGTGCACACTGGCGTTAGAAAAAGGAAACTGATGGTCATATGCATGATATTAATCCTGTATAATATCACATGGAGTACAACCACAGCAAGGTCCACGAATGCCATTGCCAGGAGGTATGTAGTAATGCATTTGGAAAGACCACACTTGCCTCGTGCTAAGATCACAATTGCTGATAAATTAACTGTAAGAAAAAAGAAATGTATAAATTACTCTGAGGGTATCATAGACTCTTTCATCCTTTCAAAGAATCATCTGAATTAGCTTCTTAATTGATTAAACTATGATATTTCTAGCTCTACTTGTAATATAAAATTGAATTTGGATATATTTCATGATCGTGTTGATGACTGGAACAAATTAACAGAGACAATTGTTTAAATTTAAGTATGAATTGTATCAACAATTTTCATGATCAAAGTAGAAGCGTGCAGCAATTTCAGTACACGGAACATATCAAGATCCCTTTATGTGCAAAGAACAGTACTGTTCTTTTTGGTTATACTCCATGCATCTAGAAATGTTGCATTACTTTGCAAAGCTCATTGTACATCAACAAAATCCAGAATGATCTTTTGAGTGTTATAGCTCACAATGAGGTTAACTTTGTTGTTTTTGCGACAATGCACGTTTTTCAAGCAAGGTATTCACAGCTATAGATTCGATGTCAACTGATCTGCATTTCACATAACGTGGAGTGCCATTTGAACATTTGATCATGAACGTATCTGAGCAACTAGAAACAGAAAATGTGCCTGCAGGCTTACATACATTTTCAATCCAGTGTTATATAATCAAAATATTTCCACATATCTGAGTTTCTGATTTTCTATAAGAGCATGACCTTAAACTGCAAACGGGTTGACGACATTCAAATCAAAGAATGAAGTTAAATTTCACACTCACAGCTACCAGAAAGATCATTACAGCTAAGAGGAATGACCGAGTAACTTGAATTTTAAAAAAGCAGATTGAAATAAGACATGATGTGTCATTTAAACAGTCTTAAACTACACATGAAATCCAACGAATGACAGTTGGCCATTCCCTTGTCTTAATTATTTCTGATCTCTCATATTGCAGGCACAGTTTCCACCGAAATAGCATTGAGCATTGAAAATAAAGAACAACTGTTCATGACACTGATATAACAGTACAGAGAAAATGAATACAAGGTAAACAATTACTTTGCAAATTTTCTTGCTTTGTTTCAATAACTAACCTGGAATACCAACTGCTGCGAGAACGGGGTAGTAAATTAGCTCTATCTGATAAATTACAGGATATACCATGCCTCCACCTTGCAGAAATATTTTCGTTCTGCAAAATATTGTAATCTCGAACTGGAGAATATCGAAGCATACACAGATACACCTTATAAAATGAATAGTTATACTTCAATGAGACCTTATTTTATAGAATTTGATACCAGGTGTTAGTAATGGCTCAATAATTCATTTAATGAATTATCATACTCTATAGATTCGAGTGTGATGTAATGTATGTGCAATATCTCAGCCTTAGATATACGCAAGGACTCTGACCCAACACACAAATCCCTTTGGCAAGGAGCTCCACATTCAATCCTCTGAGAGAAGGTATTCTTCCTCGACTCAGTCATCAATTAGCGCCTCTTTACTCTGAGGCTGTTCCCTCAGGTCGTAGATCCAACAATGTAAAGGAAACACCCTCTCAACATTGACTCTGTCAAGCAGTTTAAAGGATAATAAGACCATCAGGTATTGGACCTGAATTAGGCCATTCAGCCCATCCAGCATACCCCACTATTCGGTCATGGCTGATATGTTTCTCAACCCCATTCCATGTATCCCTGATCCCCTTACCAATCAAGAATCAATTTTTAATGATATTTCACGAAAGCTGCACCAATGAGTTACACAGATTCACTACTTTCTAACTGAAGAAATCCTCATCTCAGTTCTAAATGTGGTCTTTTCATTCTGAGGCTGCGCCCTCTTGTTCCAGTTTCTCATACTTGTACAAACATCCCCATGGCCGCGGTATCCAGACCTGTTATCATTGCCTAAGTTCAATCAGATTCCCTGCCTGATTCTTCTGAACTCCACGAAGTACAAACCCAGAGTCCTCATTTGTTTCTCAAACGAAAAGACCTTCATCCCCAGATTTGTTCTTGTGGACCCCCTCCAAGGCAGCACATCTTTCTTCAGATACAGAGCCCATAACCGCTCAAAATATTACAGATGTCGTCTGACCAGAGTCTTAAAAAGCCACTGCAGTACATACTTACTTTTGTATTCTAACACTCCAAATGAAAGCTAACGTTGCATTTGCCTTCCTAACTGCCAACTGAACATATTTGTTAAGCTGAAGAGAATTAATTTGTGCTTCAGATTTCTGTCTGTTCTCTCTATACAGGTACAGTCACACCTGCTGTGTTTCTTTTATATTCTCTGTTATTGATTCTGATATTCAACAAGCTGCAGGTCTTTTAAAAACATTATTGACTTTGCCCATCATGTTTGAGACATTTCACCATTGCTTCCTTGTATTATATCCCTCAGGTCGAAATTAACATCTAATTGTTCAAAGATGAGAACGTTACATGATCAATGTAAATCTGATATTTGACATTATATACACAGTTAGATATTAATAGATCGTTATTTCGATTATTTGTTCCTTATTATTTTTATGTCTTGAATTCACATCATATCGGGAACACATTTGAGCCAATATATGTCTTTATTTTCAGCACTGCACCCTCTGCAATTCAAAGTACGCACAGCAAAGACATTGATGGCATTCGTCAGTATATCACTAATGTTAGTGACAGGTTATAACATTTTTCTTTGTGATTCTGAAAGTCATGCACGTATATATGGTTTTAGTGGAGAAATTCTTAACAATATTCCTGTTCACAGTATGATTGTACACTTTCTGTAAAGACAGAGCCATAACACTTGAAACAAGCATTGAAAGAACTTTAGTGCTGGTGTGGTGGATACTGCTGAGTTCAAATAGCGAAAGAGAACAACACCAGAAAGTGCAGGAGAAACTCAGTAGGTCTGGTAGCATCTGTGGAGAAGGAGAGTCTGTTAATGTTTCTATTCCAGTGACCCTTCTTCAGAACGGCTATCTAACAGGTTGGCAGGCTAAACACAATACACTATATTTGGGACACGGTATATACCATGCTGGAGACTCCCTTCAAGTGAAGTCCAACATATCATGTAGAAGCAACCATGTGAGAAGATACCATTGCATTCAACTTTATCCAATTGTATCCTCAAAATAAATCAGAAATGTAATTGACAGAGCTATAATCCATTCTTTCAGCCTGGTTTTCCAATACGGTGTCAGTGTGTTGTAGAAAAGAACTATCTAATTGAAAAGACCCAGTATCCTGAAATGATTAACTGTGTGGTGCCTTTTCCTCTCCATAAAAAAAAGAGAAATTCTGTGCACGTCATATGGCTTTTCACTCTCCATCGGGAAACTGGTTTGCACCGACTGTATAAAGCTGCAACTTATAGACCATGTTTGGAACTTGCACAGAACACTTGATTGGACACATTCCATATGACAATAAGAAATAGAAACAGTAGTCGACCATTTGGCCCCTCCACCATTCTCCAGCATACTCCACCATTCAATAGGATCGTGTATGATCTGACATCCCTTAAATTCACTTTTCCTGCAAACCTTGATTCACAGCTCCAAATGCCATCTGTTTCAGTCCTAAATATACACACTGACTCCACTCACCCACTCATTTCTCTGTGGTAACGACAAAGACACTCAACACTCCAAGTAGAGAAATTCTTTTTCATCTCAGTCATGTATTGATGCCCGTTTCTTCTGAGAATATCTCCTGGTCCTAGACTCGCCCTTTAGGGGGAACATTCTCTCAGCATTGAACCCACAAAGCACATATTTGTTTCAATGAGAATACCACCTTCACTGTTCTAAACTCCAGCGAATAGCGTACCAATCTGTTTCATTCAAAAGACAGTCCATGGTCCCAGTGATCATTCTGGTCGACTGGTTATAGATCCAATGAATATTACTTGTCATCATTTAATAGACTGCAGGCGAGATAAGAGTGGTTGACCCTAATGGCTGTGTGTCACACTGCTTGAGGACTCTCCTTCGCGTACCTCCCTCCTGTGAGCTGTGGTTGAACCACCAGAAGTCTTTCTCCAAAGTAAGAGTGGTGCTGCAGTTTCTTAAAATCTTTTGGGTTTGTGTATCAATCAGCACCAAGTTTTAGTACACAGAAACAATTGTAAATTGTAAATACTCAGTCTCACTGCTTAAAGAAGTGCAGAGAAAACCTCCATTACTGTCCTTCTTTTATCCCAGGTGACAACGTCAATTTGATCTATCACATCATTACGGTTAGCAAGCCATTCTTAATCAAACTCAAATCACTTATTTCCTTGTAATGCAAAGCCTGAATAGATTCTCTTGTAGAGAGAACAGCCTCTGATACAGAATATGGTTGGAAGCTGAGAAACATGACAGCAAGTATGGATTAAATAACAGAAAGAGTAACATGGAGAAGGTTGCAGAAAATAAACGCAAAAAAAAGGGACCGATGGGGAGATGGTGGCGAGGTTGGGGGTATCTGCAATGAAATATACTGTAAAACAGACTAATGGCATCCTAAGCAAATATATATAAATAAAAGATGTTAGAATGTCAGAGAATAAAAGTAGCTCATTAAACCCCTCGGGGCGGGATGTCATTGAAATTGTGGCTAATCTGCCTTTGGCGCCTCACTTCTTATTTTGTTTAGTTAACAAAGAAATATCTGTCTCCGATTTTAATCAAATAATTCATCCAGCATCCAATGTAGCTTGCCGAAAACGTTTTCACATCTCTCCCACACTTTTTATGGTTCGATCCACTATTAATCCAGAGACCCAGGTAAGATTCTGGGCAGCGAAGTTCAAATCTCCCGTGGAAGAGAGCGGAATTTGAATTCAGTGATAACCTGGAATTAAGAATGTCATAGTGATCATGAAACTGATGCACATTGTCAGGAAAAATCAATCTGGTTCATCAATGCCTTGAGGGACGAAGATCTATTGTCCTTATTGGTATGGCCTACACGTGACCCCAGAACAACAGTGATGTGGTTGACAATGATCTGGGAAGCCGAATAACCCTTCCACAGATCGAGAAGCATCTCGTAATGTGGAATGGAGATTATGAAAAATAAATGGAGACAGTTCCCAGAAAAAAAGAAAAGGGCATGGGCAGACAAACGGCTGATTTGTAGGAAGCCAGAGAAGAGGAGAGGCTGGAGAAGGAGGAGGTAACAATGGATTGGCAGTGCTGAAGATAACTCATGTAGGCATTGCGGGTGGGTTTTAACATTTCCTGTCAACAACTGTTAACAATTCCTTTGCTTTCCTCGTTATTTTACTTGCCACTGTCTTTATTTCTACCGTCTGAAGAAGGACTACTCGACTGGAAATGTTAACTCTGCTTTCGATCTCCACAGACGCTGTCAGACCTGCAGAGGTTCTCCAGCACTTTCTGATTTTGGAACAATTTTCTGGCATCCACAGCTCCTCGTCTTATTTTAGCATCTCCACGTGTCTGTCTCTGTCTCTGTCTCTGTCTCTCTCTCTCTCTCTCTCTCTCCTTCCTAATGCCCAAACCATTATTTTGGAATCCGAAAAGAATGGAAGACAGGAGTAGACCATTCAGCTCCTTGAACCTTCGACCATTCAATGAGATTTTGGTTGATCTGTAGCAGAACTCCATATGGGAAATGCCTAACAATAATGTATCTCTCTGATTGAAAATGAATAACTGATCCAGCATCCACTGCTGTTTGTGGAAGAGAGTTCCAATCCTACAAAACCATTTGTGTGGAGAAGTGCTACCTAACATCTCTCCTGAATGGTCTGGAGCTCATTCTCAGACTATGTTCTGCCTACTTCACGAATCTCCAAACAATTGAAATGTCTTTGAATTATCCATTCGTTTTCTTCTTGTTAATATCGTGACGGCTTCAAACAGATCATCCCTTTACTTTCGATATCCTAGAGATAATATGCACAGTTTCTATAATGTCTCCTCATACCTTAAACCCTGAGGTCCAAGAATCGTTCTTGTGGACCTATGTTCTACTTCCAATACCCCCGCACGCACCCCCAAGCCAATCTGTCCTTCACAAGGAGTGTTGTCTGGACCTACTCCAAGTGGGTTCCAACCAGGGTGTTGTATAACTGCAGCATAACTTCCTCAGCCTTGTCCTACTGTTCTCTCAATATAAAAGCCAGCATTCCGTTACCAGTCTTGATTATTTTATTCCATGTGAATCATGATTGGGTATCTACGTCTTTATCAGACTGAGAAGCTGTACAAAGTAGCCTGCCACAAGGATCAGTACTGAATGCAATGAACGTTATAAGCTGGATAAATGAACTTTGTGCGTTGTAGCAAAAAGCTTTGTTCTTTGAAAACTTGGTGGAAGCAACTAATTGCGGGAATTTCACAAAGTTGGATTAATAAGTTGAAGATAGATTAAGTAAATTGATAAGAAAAGAACAGATTTAAAATGTAGAAAATGGGAGTACTCAATAAGACAGTAAAATTGAGCCATCAGATATGATTTGGATGGGGTGTTGACTGAGATTTATTTCCACTCATGGAATCTGGGTGTCACTGGATGGACCAAGATTTATTGCCTGTCTCTAAATTCCCAGAGATAAGTTAAACATCACTGTTTATTATGTTTACTTTAGCTCTCGTAAGTGATAGGAATATATCACAGCGCAAGAGTTACAGCTGGGGGTAAAGCAATTAAGATACGATTAGGTGATATTTAGGATGTATTGGATGGGGAAGGAAACTGAACGTAATGTGCACGATTGAAATGTGGAGCTTATTGACGAATGATCATCAGCAAAGGCCTCACCTTTATCACCCTCCATCCACACATCAATGAATTTAACACACGCTATGACGTTGAACACTTCTTCCGTCACCTCCACCTCCGTGCTTACTTTTACAATCAAGATTCCTGCCCACCTTCCGAGGACCCCTTTGCTCACCTCCATCACACTCCATCTACCTGGACACCCCACGCTGGCTATTACCTGCCCTCAATGTCTTCATTTCCAACTACCGCCGAGATATTGACCACCTCAACCTGTTTACACGCCCCCAACTCCAACCTCTCACCCTCACAACGCGCAGTCCTCCACTCAATTTGCTCCAATCTCAACCTCACCATCAAACCAGCAGATAAAGGGGTAAAGTGGTAGTTTGGCGCACTGACCTCTCCACTGCGGAAGCCAGACACCAACGCAAAGACATCTCCTCCTACCACCCCCTCGACCATGACCCCATACCCTATCACAAAATCGTCATCGCCCATACCATAGAGAACCTCATCACCCCAGTCCGGGAACACCGCACCGCCTGATTCTATCTCCTTCCCAAGATCGCCAAGCCTGTCCACCCTGGCCAACCCATTGTCTCAGCCTGTTCCTGCCCCACTCAACTCCATCTCCACCTACCTTGACACTGTCCTATCCCCCTAGTCCATAAACGCCCCACATATATTAGATCCGCCAAGCACGCCTTCCATGTCCTCCAAGACTTCCATTTCTCTGGCTTCAATGCCTCATCTTCAACATGGGTATCCTATCACTCCACAACTCCATCTGCCATGAACAGGGTTTCCAAGCCCTCTGTTTCTTCCTCTCCCGACGTCCCCAACAATACCCTTCCACCGACCCTCTCATTCGTTTGGCTGAACTTGTCCTCACCTTAACAATTTTTCCTTCAAATGCTCCCACTTCCTCCAGACCAAAGGGGTAGCCGTGGGCACCCGCATGGGGCCCAGCTATGCCTGTCTCTTTGTTGGCTACGTAGGACAGTCCATCTCCTGTAGTTACACCGACACCACTCCTATCTCTTCCTCCGCTACATTGATGACTGCATTGGGGCCACCTCGTGCTCCCGTGAGGAGGTTGAGCATCAACTTCAGCAACACATTCACCCCGACCTTAAATACACCTTGACCTTCTCTGACACCTCCCTCCCCTACGTGGACTCTCCATCTCCATTAATGATGACCGACTTGTCAGTGACATTTTTTACAAACCCACTGACTCCCAATCCCTCCACCTCCACTGTATCTGCTCCCAGGAGGACGGGTTCCACCACAGAACACACCAGATGGCCTCATTCTTTGGAGATCACAATTTGCTTTTCCACGTGGCAAAGATGCCCTCCAACACATCTCGTCCACATTCCCCACCTCTGCCCTCAGACTCCACCCGTCCACCCGTAACAAGGACAGAATGCCCCGGTGCTTAACTCCCACCCTACCAACCTTCGCATTAACCACATCATCTGACTACATTTCCGCTACCTCCACATGGACCCAGGGATACATTTCCTGCACCACCCATTTTCACTTTCCGCATAAGACCATTCTCTTCGTGACTACCTGGTCAGGTCCACGCCTTCCTACAAACCACCGTTCCATCTTGGCAACTTCCCCTGCCACAGCAGGAATTGCAAAACCTGCGCCCACACCTCCTCCCTCAGCCCCCTCCCTCACCCCCATCCAAGGCCCCAGTGGAGCCTTCCACATCCATCAAAGCTTCACCTGCACATCCACTCATATCATTCATTGTATCTGTTGCTGCCGATGTGGTCTACTCTACATTGGTGAGGCTGGACGCTTCATGGGACATCTCCGGGTCACCCACACCAATCAACTCCACCGCCCTGTGGCCCAACATTTCAACCCTCCTCCCATTCTGCCAAGGACATGCAGGCCCTGAGCCTCCTCCACCACCGGTCCCTCACCACCCGATGCCTGGAGGACGAACGCCTCATCTTCTGCCTCGGAACACTTCAACCCATTGGCATCAATGTGGATTTCATCAGTTTCCTCATTTCCCCTTCCTCCACCTCATCCCAGCTACAGCCTTCCAGCTCAGCACCATCCTCATGATTTGTCCTATCTGCCTATCTTCTTTTCCACCAATCCACCCCACCGTCCTCTCTGACCTATCACCTTCATCTGCACCCATATTCACCCATTGTACACCATGCTACTTTCTTCCCATCCCCACCCCCACCCCTCTCATTTACCTCTCCACTCTGCAGGCACTCCGCCTGTATTCCTGATGAATGGCTTTTGCCCGAAACGACGATTTTCCTGCTTTTCAGATGCTGCCTGATCTGCTTTGCTTTTTCAGCACCATTCTAAGAGTAAAAAGTGAGGTCTGCAGATGCTGGAGATCAGAGCTGAAAATGTGTTGCTGGTTAAAGCACAGCAGGTCAGGCAGCATCCAAGGAACAGGAAATTCGAAGTTTCGGGCCAGAGCCCTTCATCAGGAATGAAGGGCTCTGGCCCGAAACGTCGAATTTCCTGTTCCTTGGATGCTCCCTGACCTGCTGTGCTTTAACCAGCAACACATTTTCAGCACCACTCTAATCCAGACACTGGTTTCCAGCATCTGCAGTCCTTGTTTTTACCTTTTACAAGGAACAGCTGCTGTGTGTCCTTGAAAAGGATGTACCTGTCAGATAGGGAGAAAGTGGTCGAGCGAGGTAGCCATGGTTTACTAAAGAAGTTGAATCTCATGACAAGAGAAAGAGGAAGGCTTATGTAAGGATGAGACGTAAAGACGCAGTTAGGGCACTTGAGAGCTACAATTTAGACAGGAATGATCTAAAAAGAGAACTTAGAAGAGCGAGGAGGAGACACGTGAAGCCGTTGGTATCTAGAATTAAAGAAAACCCTGAAGTGCTCATAGGTACGTCAGGAATAAAAGGATGACTAGAGTAAGATTAGGGCCAATCAAGGACAGTTGTGGGAAGTTATCTGTGGAATCAGAGGAGATGGGACAAGCGCTAAGTGATTTTTTTTCGGCAGTATACACAATGGAAATAGACACTTTTATCGAGGACAAAATTGAGATACAGGCTACTGAGTTAGACGGGGTTGAGGTTCACAGGCAGCGGACAGGGCCAAATGTTATGTTGGTCTTCACTGGAGAGGTTTCAAGTACAGGAGCAGGGATGTGTTGTTGAAATTATACAGGGGCATGGTGAGGCCACACCTAGAATATTGTGGGTGGTTGTGATCTCCTTTTCTGAAGAAGGATGCTCTTGATCTCAAAGGAGTGCAGCTAGGGTTGACCAGACTGATCCTGGGAAAGGCGGGACTGATGCAAGAGAGGATACTGAATAAGTTAGAATAGTTAGAATAGTTTTCACTTTAATTCAGAAGAGTTGGGGAAGGTGATCTTAACGGCATTTAGGTGACAGAGTAGATGCACGGAGAATCCCGACCAAGGGTTAAAGTCTGAGGATTCAGTGTGGACGAGTTGAAAAAGAGATGAGGAGCAATTTGTCCAACAAAAGCGTGGTGAGCCTGTGGAATTCATGAATAAAGGAAGAAGTTGATGCCAAAACATTAAGTGTATTGAAGAGTCGGCAAGATATAGCAATTAAGGTGAATGAGATCAAAGGTTGTGAGGAGAAAGCAGGAATCGGCTTTAGAATTGGACGATCAGCCAGGATCATGATGCATAGCTGGGCAGGCTGCTCCACCTGCTCCTTTCTTCCATGTTTCTGTGTTTCCACTTGCACAACAATAACTGTGCGAAAACTTTTGAGTTTTAGGAATGCCTCCCAGAAAGATGGTCTCTCTCTTTTGAATTCTTTTGGCTTTGCAGCCATTCCAGTTGCTCCCAGGTACTTAAGCCTCCGCTTAAGTCATGGGGAGGGTTAATTCCTTGGACCATTTGTCTCCCATCTTTGGCAGCACGAGGTCATGTCCATGTCGTCTGTGTCGTTTGTATCTGAATTAAATCCTCCTCCAATTTTTATTTTTTTGCTTTGCTGGGACTGGATTTGAATTGAATTAAATTGATTTGAATTCATTTTCACGTGTATCGAGGCACAGTGAAAAGCTTTGTCTTGTGAGTAATACGGTAAGATCACATAGCTGAACAGCATAGATAATTAAATGCTGTATAATAGGTAAATGGTGGTAAAACAAAAGCTCAGGTACAGGCGAATACTAAGAGTTTGTGAGTCCATTCAGTATTCAAACAACAGTAAGTTAGAAGCTATACCTTCTGCACCTTCTCCCCAATGGTAAAAGTTGTAGAAAATCACAGTCAGGGCGAGATGGACTTTTGAGTATGGTGGCGGCATTTCCTTGTCCACGGACCTGGTAGATGGATTCTATAGATGGGATTTTAACGTTTGTAAATTCCCAGGCCGAGTTCACCATTCTCTGTAATCCTCTCCGATCTTGAATGGTACAGTTGCCAGACGAGATAGTGCTATATCCAGACAGAATGCTCTCGTTAGCACACCTATAAAAGTTGGCCAGAATTTTTACCGTCATGCCAAATTTTCTCAGATCCCTGAGGTAGAAGAGACGTTGTTAAGCCTTTGTAAGCAAGGCGTCTCCATCAAGGATCCAACAAAGCATGTTGTTGATAACCACTGCCACTCGTTCCACCTTCGTGCTGTTAATATGTTGTGGGTAGCATGAGTAACATCCCGCCAAAAGTCAATAATGAGTTCCTTGGTTTTGCCAGCATTGTGAGCTAGGTTGTTCTCAGTCTGCCATTTTTGCAGGTCTTCCAACTCCCCTCTGGAGTTTATTTCGTCGCATCTGAGATTCGACCGAATATGGTGGAGTCATCAGCGAAGTTGTAAACAGCAGAAGTCTGGTATTTGGCGATGCAGTCGAGTATACAAAGAGTACAGTAAGGGGATGAGCACGCATCCTTGTGTGGCACCAATGTTGAGTGGAGTGATAATGAAATAATGTCCCCAATGTTCACTGATTATGGCCTGTGGGTCAGGAAGCTGAGGATCAAGCTGCAGAAAGGGGGGCTTAGTCTGAGGTCACCTAGTTCAGTAATCAGCTTCGAGGGGATAATAGTGTAATCAATGAATAAGACTCTTACATAGCTATTCTTGGTGTCAAGATGTTCTTGGGAGGAGCGAAGGGCAAGTGACATGTCTTCTGACTGTGCTGTTTTGGTCTGATAGGCAAATTGGAGTGGGTCAAAAGTAGTGGAGAGGCTGGAGTTGATTAATGCCATGACCAGCCTTTCAAGCGTTTCATGACTGCTGAAGTTAGGGCCAGTGGAGGGGGTAGACATTGAGGCATGTTGCATGAACCTTAAGCAAAGGATGATGTTGGCCCTCTTGAATCAGGCAGTGGTTTGCAACGGGGGAGAGGTTGAAGATGTCCATGAAGACCACTGCCAGTTGATCTGCGCATGCTTTGAGTACACGGGCTGATACTCCATCTGGTCCCATCGCTTTCCTTGGATTCACATTAAGGCAAACTGTTTTGACCTCTGAAGCAGTTGCTGTTGAGATACCTTCATCAGGACTTGTCAGTATAAGTGTGACCACTCTGCCAGAATTCTGCTCAAAGCGAGCATTCAAGGCATTGAGATGGTCTTTGGAGGGATGTGTCATCGTCTGATATCGAGCACTGTCTCTCTTTAGAGCCTGGAATGTCATTCAATCCTTGCCATTGTCGCCGAGTGTCTATCAGGTCGTATAGTTTGGACCAGTATTGGTCCTTGGCTGTCTTAAGGGTTCTGCCAACGTCATGCTTGGATTCCTTATATTTCTCCTCATCTGATGAATCGCACCTGTTTTTTTAGCAGGTGCTGAATGCCCTGATTCATTCAGGATTTCCTGTTAGGAAACACCCAAATTGACTTCCTTGGTATGCAGCCCTCATTTAATTTGCTGATAAAGTCTGTGACAGTGGTGGCGTACAGATCCAAGTACCTGAACATGCTCCAATCAGTCAATTTCAGACTGCACTGCAATTGATTCTGTACCTCCTCCGATCAGCACGCAGCTGCATCCGTGAGAGGGTCTTCTGCTTGAGCTTTTGCCTGTAAGCCAGGAGATAAAACACAGCATTGTGGTTGGAGTTTCCAAAATGATGGTGGGGGAACAGAGCGTTAGGCATCTTTCACAGAGATGTACCAGTGGTCTGAAATGTTCGGTTCCTGGTGAGTGGACGGTAATATTCTGGTGTTAATCGGGCAACACTTTCCTGAGATTGGCTGGATTGAAGTCGCTAGTTACAATAAACAGGGCATCTGGGTGTTCCATCTCCAGGGTGTTAATGGAGGTGTACAGCACATCCAGAGCTTCCTCGACCCTTGCTTGTGGCGGTACGTACACAGCAGTCAGTATGGCGGAGGTAAATTGCCGTGGTTGGTAGAAGGGGTGGCATTTCATGATAAGGAATTCAAGATTTAGGGAGCAGTGAGTGCCCAGGGTTGCAATGTCTGTGCACCACAACTTACTGATTAAAAAACAAACCCCTCTATCCTTTGTCTTACTTGACTCTGTACGGTCCATGGGATGGATTGAAAATCCATCACCTTTCAGTGCACACTCGGAAATGGATGGGTTGACCAGGTTTCTGTGAAGTAGAGTGCGCAGCAGTCCTGCACCTTACACTGGAATCTGAGCCGTGTTCTGAGTTAGTCAAGCTTCTTCTCCAGAGATTGTACTTTTGCGAGGAGTAAGCTAGGAAGATGAGTCTTGAAACCGTGTAGTATTTTGTGTTGGTTTGCCGTCAAGGGGACTAAACAAGGTTCCTTGTCATCCTTGAATTCACTGGAGGATTCAGTTCTCTCTCCCTGTCTCGTATTTCATTTTGTAACTAGCTTAGAGAAGAGTACTGAGGTCTTCTCCTGGAATCCTGGATGGTAGAGTTAGGAGCGGCTGCTTGGGGAATCGCGATTCTTTTGTCAGAGGATTTCTTCTGGTTTATCCTGCCTCTTTTTGGTTCATTTGAATATCTCGCAGACAGCATTTGATTGACCTTCCAGCTCTGTGTTCTCCTTGTTATGACTTATCTTGTTGATTACCTCATTGCAATTTTGGTAATGTTCCTTTCAGAGAAGGGACCATCCTTCCACCAGTTTGGGGTTTAGGAAGATGATGATTTGCCACTGTGGTTTTCAAATTTAACACAACACTTTTTGCCCTCTGTTTTTCTTTTCCGTGTGGTTTCTGCTCTGTACTGGTGTTAAATAAATGGCCAGTGCTCTCCTTCAGGCTCACTGGAACTAGAACCTGATTAGTTTCCCTCATTTCCCAGGACCCGCACCTTATCCAGATCATGAAGTTTCCGAGAGTCTGTAGGCAATAGAGTACTTGGATATGGTAAGGGTGAAGGATTTTTCATTACTAGAACTTTCCCTTTTCAGTCAATGTTTGTCTTATCATTTTAAGGTCTTCGCAAACAAATTTCAATTCTTCCATTAGATTATTAATTTCCCGATCATGATTGGATTTGGCTATGATCTCTTGTCACTGTCCAATTTGTTACATTATCAACGAATACATTCTTTATCAGATCGTTTTACCCCAAATATCATCCAGCGACCATTGGTGCTTGGGGATTTTATTCTTTTCATCGACTTTTCCTAAAGTCTTTGAAAGATCAAATTGTTATGCAATGTATTCCTTTAATTTTTGGAGAACTTCCTTTAGAAATATCAAATGAAAGTCTACCCTAGTTTATCTGCTGTCGGTAATTTGGAATAAGACATTGTTTCTGGAAATTTGCATGAACTCAATGAGCCACAAGCCAAAGTTCACATGCCCGCTCTGCCAGTTTCAGATGTCAGTTAGGAGACCACGAGCCGTATTCCAGTCATCAATGTGGCTTGGATCATTGGCTAGACATACCCCTTGGGTTGCGGGGAGGTACAGATGTATTGTTTGCTCCGACAAGTTCAGATGTCTGTAAGTAAAGTGGGCTCAAGTACGAGATCGTGGACAAGTTACAAACTGTGTCAGACGTACTGGATCTAGATTTTAACTGTCACCTGAAGACATTTAAACAGCCGGCTATGCCAAATTGTTGGGTTCCTAAGAACTAAAGAACGATCCTGCGATCTTTTGAGGCATCCGGCTTTATTTCATCTGATATATAGACTACATACCTGCACGTTGCGACCTCTGCAGCAAAAGCTTTAATTATACATTTGTTTTACTTGATCCTCCCAGAAGCCGCAAAAACTAGTCAGTGTATTCTGTTAGTCTACTTACTCGCAAGCTCTTCCTCACATTGTAACTCCAAGGTCTAAGCAACAGGTTGTTTATCGCATATGTGTCTCATGTGAGCTCCAAATCGATTTTCAACCGCCTTTGCAAGTCAGGTCCGTGCAATAGCATTTGTAAATGCAGCCCTTGTTATGCTCCAGCTTAATTACACAATTATCAATGTGCTCGACAGATGAGATGACACAAATATATAAAAATGAATGTTTGCCTTTGTTCCGGCACACCTCTATGGACTTGGAGAGGGTTTCTCCCCTCCTGTGTAGTTGGAGTAAAATACTTAATGAGTGAAATGAACTTCTGAGTGTTAACTAAAGCATTTGATCATTCCACCCCCAACCGTTCAGTGTACATGAGTTGGGCCGAAGCTTCAATTTCCTTGTTGTATACCAATGACTGTGTGACTGAACTTCTTCTAAGTTAATAAAGAAAGGCCCCTGGACGAAAAAAGTTTACACTTACTTTTCTCAACACATTCCCAAACCTTTCCATGTTGCTTCAGATTTTCAACATTAGCAGTTCTCTGTTTGTTTTCTTAATGGCAACACCCCATCCCCCATCTCACAACAATCCCTGTACGAGACCATCCATCCAGAGTGAAACAACTTCGCTGCTTCCAGCCTGTCTATCCCTTTCAGTAATGTGCAGGTGTCAATGAGCTCATCTCTGAGACAGAAGTGTGGAAGGACGGGAAAAACCTTCACACAATGTCCCCTTTGCCTGAGCTGGAATTAGACATGGGAGAGTCGGGAAGGGTCACCTCCTGAAGGGGGATTCCCGCTCTGGAGAAACGACGGCATGCAAAAAATAAAGCTGCAAAATGGTGAGCTGAACCTACCCCCTCCCCACCCCACTCCCCAGAAACATGGATCCTCACTGGAAACTATGAGATTAAAGAAGCCCCCTCAAATATTGCTACCAATATCTGAGGCTGAAATAAAGTTATAGCATTATAAAGTTGCACCTGAACCTACCAGCAGACTTGGACTCCCACTGCAAAACATAAGATCCAACGGCTAGTCAATCTATCTGCATTCTGTTCCCACAGCAATGGCCTGTTACCCAGTCCATACTTTGCTGCTGTATTAACAATCACTGAACCCAACCACACTCGGTACTCATTTTAAATCCGTTGCCAAACTTGTCCACTAGCCTATAAATCTTGGCGTATAAAGCCATCCCCACTCAGTATTCCGACCAATGGCCGATGTGTTCATCACAGCACTGTCCTCCGAGCAACAGCATGTAAAGCCATCCCAACTCTGTTTCCATAGCAACGCCCTGTAAAACCATACCCACACAGTTCTCTCAGCAATAACTTGTGAACTCATCCCTGTTCTATTCTCTTAGTAACAGTCTGTGAATCCATTATTATTTCTTTCATTGACAAAGGGCTGTGAACCTGTCCCCAGACTATTCCCCTCGCAATGGCCGATAAACCCATCCCAACTCTCTTCTACTGGCAACAGCCTGTGGATCCACACCCAAATTGTTCAACTAGGAACGTCCCGTGAAGCCATCTGCACTCTGTTTCCTTAGCAGCCGCCTGTGACCCATCTCGACTTTGGCCTGTAAACCCACTCACACTTCGTTCACCTAGCAACGGCATGTCAACCCATCCCATTCTGTTTTCCTTGCAACGGCCTGTGAATCAATTTCCACTCTGTTCCCCTACAACAACCTATGAATTCATTCCACACTCTTATCCTAATGAAAGACTGTGAGCACATTACCACTCTGTTCCCCAACAATGTGCTGTGAGCCCATCCCGAAGCTATTGAGCTAGCAACTGCTTGTGATCCCATTCCCACTCTGTTCTCCCAGCAATATAGTATGAAACCATCCCGATCTGTTCCCATAGCAAATACCTGTGAGCCCATCCCCGTGTCATTTTCCTAGAAATGGCCTCTGACCCCTTGCCTACACCCTTCACCTAATAATGTCCCGTGACCTCAACCCCCCTCTGTTCTTTCAGCAACTGCCTGTAAACGCATGATCACAGTGTTCTCCTAGAAACTTCTTGTGAATATATCCCCACTCTGATCCCCTAGCAATGACCTGTGACCCTCTCGCTGCACTATTTCCCTAGCAAAGCAATCTAAACACATCCCCACGTTGTTGCTTTACCCGCTCAGTTTCCCTAGCAACAATCTGTGATGCAGCCACATTCCATTTCCCTAGCAAAGGTCTGTGAACCTGTCCGCATTCTGTTCTGCTGGAAACGGTCATTGAACAATCCCCGCTCTGTTTCCCTAACAGCAGAATATGAACCCTTCACAAATCTGTTCCCCTAAGAACGTTGAAACTGCACCTTTTCGCCAGCAACATTCTATAACTCTATTCCCCCTCTGCTCACCGAGCAACATCTTGTGACGCCATCGCCACTTTTTCATCCAAGAAACATCCTTTGACTACATCCCCACTCTGTCTCCCATGCCACAGCCTGTGACCCTACCCCTACTCTATTGTCCTTGCAACTGCCTGTCAAACCATTCTCATTCGCTTCTCCTCGCAACTGCCTGTTAACTCATCATCACAGTGTTCTCCTAGCAACTTCGTCTGGATATAATCCCCAAAGTGGCCTCCTAGCAACAGTCTGTGACCCTATAGTCTCTCTGTTTCCCTTGAAACAATGTCAACCCACCCCACTCTGTTTTCCTAGCAAAAGCTTATGGAGTAATCCTCACTCTTTTCCCTTAACATTGATGCCTGAACACTTCCCTGTGCTGGTATCCTAGAAACAGCGTGTCAACCCATTCCACGCTCTGTTCCCCTAGCAGCAGCCTTTAACTCCATCCACACTCTGTTCTACTAGCAGTTGCTTGTGACCCCGTCGGCAACAGTGTGTTCTTTGCAACAGACTGTAATCCGATTCTTGCTCTATTCTCCACACAACGGCCTGTGAACTCATCCCCACATTATTCTCCGAGCAATAGGGTGTGAACACAACATCTATGGCATTCCCACAAATTGCCTGTGAACTTATCACCAGTCGAACATCTCAGCAACGGCCTGTGACCCAGTTTGTGGGCAGCATGGTGGCCCAGTGGTTAGCACTACTGCCTCGCAGCGCCAGCAACCCGGGTTCAATTCCTGCCTCAGGCGACTGACCGTGTGGAGTTTGCACATTCTCCCCGTGTCTGCGTGGGTTTTCTCTGGGTGCTCCGGTTTCCTCCCACAGTCCAAAGATGTGCAGGTCCGGGGAATTGGCCATGCTAAATTGCCCGTAGTTTTAGGTTAGGAGTATGGGTGGGTTGAGCTTCGGGGGGTCGGTGTGGACTTGTTGGGCTGAAGGGCCTGTTTCCACACTGTAATTAATCTAATCTAATCCTCATCATGTTCCCTGAGCAAACGTCTCTGGCACATCACCTATCTGTTCCCTTGCAACAGACTTGAACCTTTCCCCACGTTCTTTTCCAAGCAACAGGCTGTAAGCCCTTCCCCGCACTTTTTTCCCAGCAATGGCCTGTGAATCCATCCCCACTTTCCCCCGAGCAACAGCCTGTGATCCCATTCTCACTCATTTTGCACAGCAGCTGCCTGTGAACTCATTGCCACTTTGTTCTCCTCGCAACGACATGTGAACCCATCCATACTCTGTTCTTCTAGCAATGGCCTGTGAACCCATCCATACTCTGTTCTTCTAGCAATGGCCTGTGAACCCATCCATACTCTGTTCTTCAAGCAATGGCCTGTGAGCCCATAATCACGGAAAGGAGCACAAGTGTGTGGAAAGTCGGAGAGAGGGAGAGTCAGAGGTGGACAGAGTGGAAAGAGGGAAAAAGAGTGCAGGAGAATGAGGTAATATGTGTAACACCAGAGGTGAAAGCAAGGGCAGAGTGACGGAAACCCAACTCCTGAACTGGGGCCCAGTGTCCTCCATTTCCCTGAGGGCTATGATCTGGTGCTGTGTCTGTCTCTGTCCAGCTCAGCTTCTTCAACTCAGAGACAAACAACAATGGGTCATCAAAAATGGAGAACGGGAAAAATATTGGTTGTACCAGGCTGTTACTTTTTGAGTTAGTTTAGGAGTTGGAGGCGATTTCCTCGAATTCCAGGAATTGTTTTGGAACTTTGGAGAAAAATAAAAGTCAAAACAACAGCACTTTTAAAAGGGAGAGGAACAGTCAAATCAGCACATGGTGAAATCAATGCAGGATAAAGAGAACAAAAGAAACCACACTGCGAACTAACAACAGTGAACCTGTGCGGTTTGCTGTTGAATTCACATATTCCTGGACACGGGAGTGCATCTGAGAAAATTAACAAAGTTTGAAGTTCATAATTGATCTTGGAGGAATCTGTTTGGGAGATGTCACATCACTGAGACTGATAAGTGAATACTTTTAACTGTGGCCCTGGGGCCTTGCTATAAATGTGCAATAGTGAATAGTGTGGGATCTTTCTTGACTATATGTTTTAATGAGATATGTCTATGGATTAAACTTAAAAATATAAGACATAATTATTAAGTTAGCCTGGAACAGTGTTTTGTAGAGAAATAAGACTTGGCTATTTTAAGAGCATGCTATTCGAAGAAGCAAAAATGTCCTCAGGAGAGGAACATGCTTTTCTCCTTGCATGTGGGAGCTTATAAGATTTTATGTGCGACCGATTATTATATCTGCATTAAATGCCGTTCGTTGTGAATCCTATCAGATCGAATGAACCTAATGGAGCGCCAGTTAGGGGCAATGAAAAATTTACAAGAGCAAGGGAGTGTGATTGCTGGCAGTTATAGGAAGACAGTAAAGTCGCAGATACAGTCACATGCATGGGTTAACTCAGGGAAGGTAAGAGAGGTAGGCAGGTAGTACAGGACTCTTCTGTGGCTATCCCCATTTCAAACAAGTACGCTGTTCTGGAAAATATAGGGAAGATGGATTCTCAGGGGAATGCAGCAAGAATTTGCGAGTTTCTGGTATCGAGACTGGCTGTAATGCAATGAGGGGCACGTCGGGTTCTCAGAGATCAATTGTGTTCGGAGGCTCTCTAGTCCGAGGCACAGCCAGCAGCGAGGAATTAGAATGGTGTGTTACTTCTCTTGTGCCAGGATCAAGGATGCCTTAGAGAGGGTGTGGAATGCTATCAAGAAGGAGACATCCAGCAGGAGGTCGTTCTACACATTGCAACCAACGACACAGGAAGGGAAATTGTTGAGATTAAGAAGGAGAATACGAAGAGTTGGGAAGGCATCTTTTTAAAAAGGAGGTCCTTGAGAGTAGTAACATCTGGATTACTCCTGGTGTTACGAACTAGTGAGGGTAGGAAAAGAAGGATAGAGCAGATGAATGAATGGTTGAGGAGCTGATGCATGGGAGAAGGATTCACATTTTTGAATCATTGGAGTCTCTTCTGGGGTAGAAGTGACATCTACAAGAAGGACGACTTGCACCTAAATTGGAAGGGGACTAAGAGACTGGCAGGGAGATTTGCAAGAGCTACTTGGGAAGATTTAAACTAGTAAGGGACCCAGGGAGATTTTGAGGAAAGAGACTAATCTGACACTGGTATAGTTGAGAAACGAAGCAAGTCAAACAGTCAGGCCAGGCATGGACAAAGCAGAGAACAAGGTAGGACTGTTAAGTTAAACGGTATTCATTTCAATGCAAGGGGCCTAACAGGAAAGGCAGAACATGGTAAGGAGCAGGGACTGGGATATCATGCAATTACAGAAACTTGACTCAGAGATAGACAGGACTTGCAAATTAATGTTCCAGGATGCAAATGCTCCTTCAAGGATAGAAAGAGAGGCAAGATTAGATTAGATTCCCTACAGTGTGGAAACAGGCCCGAATCCCACCCAGATGCATTTCCCTCTGACTAATTGACCTAACGCTATGGGGCAATTTAGCATGGCTAATTTACCTGACTTGCACATCTTTGGATTGTGGGTGAAAAACCGAGCACCCGGAGGAAACACAGGGAGGATGTGCAAACTCAACACAGAGAGTCACCTGAAGCTGGAATAGGACCTGGGACCCAGCTGCTGTGAGGCAGCAGTGCTAACCAGTGAACCACTGTGAGGACGGGGGATAGCATTTGCGATAAGGAATAGCACTACAGCTACGCTGAGGGAGGATATTCCCGGAAACACATCCAGGGAACTTATTTGGGTGAAACTGAGAAATAAGAAAGGAATGATCACCTTATTGGGATTGCTGTCTCGACCCCCTAACCGTCAGAGGGAAATTGAGAAACTAATTTGTAAGGAGATTTCAGTTACCTGTAAGAAGAATAGAACGGTTATGGTCGGGAATTTTAACTTTCCAAACAAATACTGGGACTGCCATAGTGTTAAGTGCTTAGCAGGAGGGGATTTTGTTAAGGATGTACAAGAAAATCTTCTGGGTCAGTATGCGGATGTACCTGCTAGAGAAAGTGCACAACTGGATCTACTCTTTGGGAATAAGGCAGGACAGGTGACTGAGATGTCAGTGGTGGAGCACTTTAGGGGCAGAGACCGTAATCTATTAGTTTTAAAGAAGTGATGGAAAAATATTGACAAGATCTAAAAGTTGTAGTTCTTAATTGAAGAAAGGCCAATTTTGAAGGTATTAGGCAATAAATTTCAAAAGTTGATTCGGGTAAATGGTTGCATGTAAAGGGGCGGATGGAAAATGGGAAGTCTTCAGAAATGAGATAACAAGCTTGTAGACATAGTATATTCCCGTTATGGTGATAGGAAAGCTGATAGGTATAGAAAATGATGGATGACTAAAGAATTTGAAGTTTTGTTTAAGAAGCTGACGGAAGCACATGTCAGTTACAGGCAGGATAGATCGAGTGAATCCTAAGAAGAGTATAAAGGAGCATACTTAAGTGGGAAATCAGGAGGTCAAAAAAGGGTCATGAGATCGATATGGCAAATAGAGTTAAGGAGAATCCAAAGGGTTCTACAAATACATTCAGGACATCAGGGAAACTCGGGACAGAAAGGGCCCTTCAAGGATCAGCAAGGCAGCATTTGTGCGGAGCCACGTGAGATTGGGGAGATATTAAACGAGTAATTGGCCTCAGTGATTATTGTGGAAAAAGACATGGAAGGTATAGAATGTCGGGAAATATGTGGTGACATCATGGAAAATGTCCATATTACAGAGGAGGAAGTGCTGGATGTCTTGAAAGACATTAAAGTATCTCACTACCCAGGACCTGATCAGGTGTACCTAGAACTCTGTGGGAACCTAGGGAAGTAGTTGTTGGGCTTCTTGTTGGGGTATTTGCATCATCGATAGTGATGGAAGACTAGAAGTTGGCTAACGTGATGCCACTATTTCAGAAAAGTGGTAAGGATAAACCAGAGAACTATAGACCAGTGAGCCTGAGGTTGGTAGTGGGCAAGTTGTGCGAGGGAATCCTGAGGCAGAGAATTTCCTTACAATTGGAAAGTCAAGAACAGATTAAGGATAGTTAGCGTGGATTTGTGCATGGGAAGTCATGTCTCACAGACTCGATTGAGTTTTTTGAAAAAATAAAAAAGAGGATTGATGAGACTGAGTGAAGACGTGATCTATATGGATTTCAATAAGGTGTTCAACAAGGTTCCCTATGGGAAACAAGGGTTGATCTCATGGAATAAAGGGAGATCTAGTCATTTGGATACCGAACTGCCACAAATGTAAAAGAATTGTATTGAATTGAATCAAATTTATTGTCACATGTACCAAAGCACCAAGAAAAGACTTGTCTTGCGAGCAGCACAGGTAGATCACAAAATTAAGTAGCATAGATCAGTAACTAATAGGTAAAAGCGTCAAAAGACAAGACAGAGGGACAGGCGTATGTTAACAGTTTGTGAGTCCATTCAGTATTCTAACAACAGTAGGGTAGAAACTGTTTCGAAACTGGCTGGTGCATGTGTTCAGGTTTCTGTAACTTCTCCCCAATGATAGAGGTTGTAGAAAAGCCATGATCTTTGAGAATGCTGGCGGGTTTTCCTTGACAACGGATCTGATAGTTGGATTCTATAGATGGGAAGTTGGGCTTTGCGATTGTCCGGGTCGAGTTCACCACTCGCTGTAATCATTTCGGATCTTGAAAGGTACAGTTGCCATATGAGGTAGTGATACATCCATGCAGAATGCTCTCGATAGCGCACCTACAAAAGTTGACAAGGGTATTCGCCGTCACGCCAAATGTTTTCATCTGCCTGAGGTAGAAGAGACTTTGTTAGGCCTTTGTAACCAATGTGTCGACATGAAGAGTTCAAGAAAGCTTGTTGTTGATGACCACTCCCAGGAGCTTCACACTCTCCACTCGTTCCATCTGTGTGGTGTTAATGTGTAGGGGAGCATGAGTAAAATCCCTCCAAAAGCAATAATGAGTACGTTAGTTTTGCCAGTATGGTGAGCTAGGTTGTTCTCAGTTCACCAAATTTCCACGTCTTCCACCTCCCCTCTGTAGTCTCTTTCGTCACCATCTGAGATTCGACTGATTATGGTGGTGTCATCAGCGAACTTGTAAATGGCATTATTCTGGTATCTGTCCATGCGGTCATGGGTATGCAGTGAGTACACTAGGGTGCTAAGTTTGCACCACTGGTGGGGGGGGGGGGGGGGGGGGGGGGGAGGGTGGGGAGCAATCTTCACTGATTGTGACCCTGGGTCAGGAATCTGAGGATCCAGTTACTTAGACGGTTATTAGTCTGAGATCACTAACTTTAGCCATGAATCTCGAGGCTGCATAACAACGCAACAGTGTTGAAGATTGAAATGAAGTCAAAGGGTAGGATTCTTACATAGCTACTCTTGGCGTCAAATGTTCTATGGAGGAGTGAGGACAAGTGATATGGCACCTGACGTGGATCTGTTGGTCCAATAGGAAAATTGGACTGGGTCAAGAGTAGTGGGGAGGCTTAAGTTGATTAATATCATGACCAGCCTTTCAAACCTCTTAATGACGACTGAAGTTAGGGCCACTGGGCAGTAGTCATTGAGGCATGCTGCGTGAGTCTTCTTCGGCACAGGGGTTATTCTGGCCGTAGTAAAACAGGCAGGGACAATAGACTGCGGCAGGGAGAGGTTGAAGATATCATAAAAGACCTCTGCCAGTTAATCTGTGCAGACGGTCTTGTTGGAGGGTTGTTTTTCGAACGGGACGCCTGTAACCAGTGGAGTGCCACAAGGATCGTTGCTGTGTCCACTACTCCTTATCATTAATTAAATGATTTGGAGGTGAGTTAAAGTGGTATAACTACTAACTTTGTAGATGAGACCAAAATGGAGATGTAGTGTACTACATCGATTGCAATGTGGTCTTGATCAGATGAGCCAATGGGCTGAGGAGTGGCAGATGGAGTTTAATTTAGATAAATGTGAGTTGCTGCATTTTGGGAAAGCAAGTCATAGCAGGACTTATGCACTTAATGATAAGTTCCGAGGGAGTGTTGCCAAACAAAGACATCTTGGAATGCAGATTCATAGCTCCTTGAAAGTAGAGTCGCAGGCAGATAGGAGAGTGAAGAAGGCGTTTGGTATGCTTTCCTTTATTGTTCAGAGTACTCGGTACAGAAGTTGAGAGGTCATGTTGCCGCTGCACAGGACATTGGTTCGGCCACTGTTGGAATATTGCTTGCAATTCTGGCCTCCTTCCCATCGGAGGGATGTTGTCAAACCTGAAAGGGTTCAGAAAAGATTTACAAAGGTGTTGCCCCGTTGGAGAATTCGAGCTAAGGGAGAGGTTGAGTAAGCTAGAGCTGTTTTCCTTGGAGCGTAAGAAGCTGAGGGGTGACCTTATAAAGGTTTTTAAATCATGAGGTGCATGAATAGGGTAAATAGTAAAAGATCTTTTCCCTTTTGGGATGGGGGAGTCCAGAACTAGATGCCATAAGTTTAGGGTGAGAGGGAAAGATTTCAAAGTGATCTAAGTGAGAACGTTTTCACACAGAGTGTGGTGCGTGTATGGAATGAGCTGCCAAAGGAAGTGGTGGCGGCTAGTACAATTGCAACATTTAAGTGACATTTGGACGGGTATATGAATCGGAAGTGTTTGGAGGGATATGGTCCAGGCACTGGCAGATGGGACTAGATTAGGTTGTGATATCTGCTCAGCATTGATGAGTTAGACTGAAGGGTCTGTTTCAGTGCTGTTTCTCTATGATTCTATTATCGTCCACTTTACAGCGTGATACTTTGTAATGAACATTTCTATTGTTAACAAGTTGAAGTGATTAAAAAAAACTCAGTGGGGTTGGGCGTTCTTTCACTGGCCTCTGAGTTGGGAAAAACATTGAAATATATCTCTGTAATCCATTATTGGACAATGTTAAACAAAACAGCGTCACCCTCGCTCTGTTGCATAACGACAAACTGCTTCATTACTGAAACACCGAATGGAAATGGGAAAATCCCAGTTGGAGTGATTAATGAGTGAGTTTGATTGATCGATGAATTTGGATAAAGGGATATTTCAGCACATTCTTCATCTGCTGCCTGAACTTAGTTTGGATTACGGCATAAATCGCAGTGTTTGTGCAGCAACTGAGGAGCTGCAGCATGAAGCCCAACTCCTGCACAAAGTTCTCTAGATACACAGACTGATACCCAATATAATATATCCGTCTCCATATAGAATAAACCATTAATGTTGACCATAATAGGATGAAATTGGTCGAGATCACAAACAATAAAGTGATAGATTTTCCTCGTTTTCTAATTTCTGTGTCGGACTGCGCGTCCCCATTGGTGCAAGCCCGGAGTCTCCTGCGGGCTCTGCTGGTCACTAAAATGTGTCTGATGGTGAAAACATTGAGCAGCAGAATCAGAAGAAATGGGAGTGTTGGAGTTAGAATGTGATGGAGAAACTCGATTGCGACCCAGAGACGGGAGAACATAACATGGCTTGTTACCCAACACAACCAGGGAACGTTCCCCAGACGATAACGAGCTGTGAGCATAAAATACCAGTAAAAGTTCTTTAAGCAGCTCAGCACAGTCACTGTTCCCAGAACCACAGCTGCCATTTTCTCACTGCAATATTTACTTTTCAGCTTCTGGCAACAAATAGCCACAAATCGATCAAAGGTGAAAGTGACGGTGAACCAGACAGAACAGTCAATGGCTGCATAAAGCAGGACGGCATGGATATTACACACGGGGATGTCCAACAGGAAATAAAACTGTTCCCGATAAACAATGGGAATGTGCCGCATGAGCAGGTCAATGATAATGACCAGTAGATCTGCCACTGCCATCGCCCCCAGGTAACGTCTAACACATGGAGACAATCCACAATCTTTATAAAGCAGGACGTTGATCATCACGATGTTAACTGTGAGTAAGGAAAACAAACAAATTATACATCAGTCTGGAGGCACGTTCCCCGTTTGATTGAGGACACCGTGAGATTTACAAATTTGTCACTGTGTTCAGAGATTTATTCCAATAATTGGAGCTGAAATAACAAACAGAGAAGTCTGAATTACTGAAAGAAAATGTCTCAACAATCACTAGAAACCATCCCTTCCCAAACACACAAAGACACATCCATAAGAACAAATGGCTTCTACAACATTCCCACACAGTCGATCACTTGAGACCAGACACTGGTCACTTCTTCCCTGTTCCTAAATCGGAGGGTGAAAACGTTGCTGACCTGAAGGAATCTTTCCCAGATTCTTGACGAAACTGGAGGTTAGAAATTTCTGTCTTTTGTCTAAAGTGTGGACGATCCTCTGTCGTGAAGTAAAGTAAACGCAGGGAAATCTTATTCACCCCTTTAACTGTCTCAGAGGAATTTGAACCAGTGTCCCGTTTTCACTGGAACGGGATCTCTTCACTCGGGATTGTATCTTTTGTTCAATTCACTGACTGCCAGCCATTCAAAATAATGCCAGTGATAGAATGCTCCCTAAAACGTAAGTTACAGAGTGTTCTGGGGAATATTGGTTATGGAAAGTTACAGGAAATGTTGGGTACAGTATGCTCTGGGGATCATTAGTTATATAATGTTCCAGAGAATGTCAGTTATAGAATATTCCAGAGATTTCAGTTAGAGAACATTCCACAGAATGATGTTTATGGACCGTTCTGGAACATGTCGGTTACAGAATGTTTCAGGGAATGTCGGTTATAGTACATTCAAGGGAATGCAGGTTATAGAACATTCTGGGCAAAGTCAGCTATAGAATCTGTTGGAGTCAAAAAGGCCCACAAAATAAAGGCCCTTTTGCCCATTAAGTTTGGTAGGACCAACTCAGCCTTATGGTGGGAATCTGTCCCCAAACTCAACTCAAGTGACACTTTGCAACAAAATAGTACGGTTAAGATATTACCTGAAGTGGAAACTGGACATCCATGAGGCAACGTGGGCTATCAGCATCTGCAGCATCAATGGTCTTCTCACCATCATAAAACCAGAAGTGGGCTATTCACTGTTGTTTCCAACACGTTCTGCACTATTCACAACTACCCCTATACTGAAACAGGCTGTTAAAACCATCAAGTTTTTCACAGGGACAGACTCGGGTCAATCAGCTTTTCTATGCATTTACCCAGGAATTGCAGAATATATTTTAATCTCTCACGCATGTTACACAGACAATGGAAGGAAATATTCAGCCTTTTATAACTGCTGCATAGGAATAATGGGAGAATTGGTTACTGAGCCGCAAGCAGGCATAAATTAGGGATAAATCAGTCTTCATCGGTTTAACAAAAATTAAAAGACTGCAGTGACACAGTAATCAGTGCTGAGGGCCCATCCATTTGCAAACCATATAAATCTGCTAGATAACTGGGAAAAAGTATTCTAATTAAGATAGGCAGGAAATTAAATTACCAAGAGGATGCAGAGAATCCCTAATTGGTAAAACAAGGGAAGGCAAATTCGCAGCTGGAATATAACATGGATGACTATGTACTTGCTTTTCTTCAGGAATATTAAAAAGTTGTACATTACATAAATAGACGGGCATTACAGATCGTAGGGATATAGTTATGCACAGGAGTGTTCACTCTGGCCTGTTCAGACATCAGAAGTGTTGTTCCGTCTCCCTGATGGGCGGCTGCCTGATGATTCCGTTGGCCCCATTGCTCTCAATACATTCAGGACATATTGATGCGGTAGAGAGTGGTGGTGGAGGGGGTGTTTTGAGTTATGTGTCAAGGAGCCGACCTTTAACGAGATACCATCCTTTCTTTCTACTGGAGACTCGAAGACGATGGGCATGGTTGACTCCTTCTGAATGAAGCGGCTGCGGCTACTGCCAGGACAGTGGGTGTTCACCAACATGATTTGCTGGGCATGGTCACACTGCAACATTATTGAAGTGAGACATGGAGGGTCCAATCACAGGAATGTGAACATTAAATAAAGGCGTTTCCAGATAAGCTGAAATATTTAGTAATCTGACATTGTCTGTGCACTTCACAGAACCACACCAGGCACCATTAATCCATAAGAGATATCTGGTCTGCACAGAACACAGTGGAAACAATGATGTGTTCGATCCAATCCACAATCTGATGAGTGTAGAAAACTGTGCAGACCACGCCAACGCATAGATCTATATACCAGGTCCAGTTACCTGTCCATCACTGGTAGCTATGCAGTGTGTTGATCTATAAATCCGGACTAGATATCTATCCAGCACTGGAAGCTATGCAGGTGACAGAAGGGCATGGATCTATAAACCCAGACTAGACATTTGCCCCGCACCGCAGACCACGGCAGTGCACTGATGTTTACACCTGAAACAAATATCCATCCAGCATGAGGAGCTGCACAGAAGCCATCGTTGCATTATCTATGAAAGTCAACGATATAGTCTGACCCGCACAGGGAGCTGTACAGTGATCACCAGTGAATTGATCCGTTAACCTGGAAAAGTTCTCCTCCCAGTACGTTGAGCGATGTATGCCACCCCAGTAAAACTGTGTCAGATAACTGCCCAGCGTGGGGAAACATGCAGCTCATGCTGGACGTGACATGATGTGCAGCTCCCACCAATTGCAGCTCCGTATCTCCATTGAGAGATCTGGGACATAAACAGAGAGGGGAAGACTGAGAAACAATATTATAGAAGAATGTGTTCACAGGTTTCATAATGCTGAAACAAAGACATTTCAATAGCATCCTGCAACTTGGTCCAGTTTTGCCAGGAATGATGGGTGAACGGAATGTTGGTGTGAGTTCAGATGACGGAGAGTTTTAGATGAACGTTTGTTCTGCAGCTTTGTATCTGGGAGTGGGGTCAGCAGAGTCATCGACTCATTGGGCTGCATCGAATAATTTGTCTCAGTGACATTTTCATTGAGTGTGACACAGTGATCGTATCCCCGAGGCTGACCTAGTTTCCTGATGCGATCTTATAGAATTCACTGCATTAACGACTTAACTAACCCATGGTGGTCCTGTTATTCAACGCCAGCCCGATTTTCCCACCCTTCATGACTGGATGTACTCACTATCACTCGGATGCCCCTGGATATTACGTGATGCTTTGCATTGGTGCCATCTTTAAAAGGTCATTGAGCACACGGTTTATCTTTCTCAGTTCAGAACAGCCCTGTACAGTTTACCTCGAGCATGGCAGATCAGGGACAATTGCACTACGATTTGTCAGAAGGGTCACAGAAGTCCTTGTGGATGAGCTAGTACAAAGAAAGACCATTCTCTTACCAGAGGCGGCATGGCCTGAGCTCCCCACCCAGCTCAGCATGGTATCTGTGGTCTGAAGAAATACTGAACAAGCATCAATAACATTTCTCGCTCTGCCAGGATAAGTGTCATTGTATTCTCTCTGCTCTCTCACCCTCACTGTTTATCTATTATAGCACTTACCTTTGAACAAGAATAATGATCCACCTCTCTCACTTCAGCATGCAACACGTTCCCTCTCTCTCTGTCTCTCCTCTATGCCTCCACACAAATACCACTGCATGGATAAAACATTGTGGACTGACTCAATCTGGCCACCTCACCATTCTCCTTTCCCCACCTACGTGAGCACTATTATCAGGGTCAACCACTCCCAGCCTCACACCCTCCCTCCTTTTCTCCCATTCCGGGAGAAACAAGCTGTAATAGAACAGAAAAGGCGAAGCCGGGCAGTGAAATGTCTGATATCTGTTCCCGCCTCCACGCCCCCCCCCCCCCCCCACCCCTATGCCGCTATTTGGGGAGAACCATGGCATGAGCTGGAGAGGACGGAGCCGACTCGTGTGGAGAACCTGAAATATCCACGTCCCATCTACAGAACAAGGAACAATGTTTGGAGAAGTGTAATTCTCACTTTGAACTCAATGCCAGTGTCGTTTCCTCTTGGCACAACTTAAAAGCCACAGCCATGATGCCATTTACCTCTTCCGATAAGCTGGTATAAATTGAGTCGCCACGGTCTCGGTGGGCAGGAGGGTGGGCTCACAACACATTATCACCTCCGCCTCCTGGGAAGGGAGCACAGAGGCATCCTCCTACATATCCCACTGTAAACAGTTCAAATACTGAAACTAATCTGCAATATTTACTGCTCTCCTCGATTGTCCTGGCATCTTCAATAATCTGTGTTCATATACACAGCGTTCTCTGCTCCTACACCCTTGATATAACAGTACATTCTGTTTATATTGTTTTTCAGTGTTCTTCCCAATAAAGTGTATCACCTCACACTGCTCTCCATTGATCCTCATCTCCCTTATAACTGAACACTACATCAGCTTGTTGCTGACTTGTTGTAGTTCCGCACTCTTTTCTACACACTGTACAATTCATCCAGGTTTGGTATCTGCAAGCGTTGAAATTGTCATAAGGTCACACTCCACAGAAATACTGAAATACTGACACACTCAGTAGAATGAAAAAGCAGTATATTGACAGACTGTCCACAGAGCAACAGACATACTGACACGTACCAGACAGAGCGAGTGAAATATTGACAAAATGATCAAGGAGTAAAATAATTCCTGGCAGATTGCCCATGTCTGTATGAATGTCAATATATTCGTGTGTTTCTAAAGGTTTTGTGAAGATCTGTAATTCTAGAGCTGTTTGCTTACATTGTTGGTCTATTCGTTGAGCTGGTCAGTTTGTTAGTAGACGTTTTGTCCCCTTTCTAGATGACACCATCAGTGCTCTGTTACCTCATGTGAAGCACTGTTGTACTGTTCCACTTTGAATTGATGTGGTATAATTTGAGTTGGTTTCGGATGGTGCCTGTTAGGGTTTTCAATTGCAGAGGTTTGTATATCTGGTCCAGGTCAATGTGATTGTTGTTGCAGTTCAGGGAAAGGTACCGTGCTTTCAAGAATTCCCTTGTTGTACTTTGCTTGGCCTGTCCCGGTATCATTGTCTAATCCCAGTCTAACGCACGGTTCTTGCTGTCCGTGTTTGTGTGGATAGCAGAGAGAGACAGCTGGTCTTGCTGACTGGTTGCTGGTTGTTACTCATTGATAAAGTTCGCTGTTTATCTGCGTGCATGTCCTACTCAGTGCTCATTGCAGTCCCTGCATGGGGTTTTGCAAATTACATTCGTCCTGCACATAGTAGGTATCAGAAGTTTTACTCTAGTAAACCACTGTCTGAGTGGCGGTCGGATTGTGTATTGTGAAGATGGTCAGAACTGTCTGGCTCATTCTTACATGCTTTTAATGTACGGAAGAGCAGCCAATGTGTTATGGGGTGTCTTGTCTTCTTGATGTTGCTTCTCTGCTACACATCGACTGACGAAGCAGTTATCTGGTTTTAGCAAAGACTTTGTATTGGTGTTCTTCTTCCTCTCTTCACAGTTCAGGGGTGCTGCAGTGTGTCGTTTCTCTCTTGAACACGTCCAAATGCAGCTTCTCTTGTGAGTCTTTGGGTCGTTGATGATCAGTATCTGTGGTCTATCCGTACACGTTTCCTTTACATTCTTCATTCCTTTGTGGCCAATGCACCTAGGAATTGGAGTTGGTTTTTCTTCTCCTCCTCTCTGTAAAATCTGATTCCAGTGAAAACGCTGTTGAACTTCTGCTATGTTTTCTCGATTTCAGCTCTTTTTTGATTATCACAGAAGTATCATCAAGTTTCGTGACCCAAAACTAGGGTTTGATCAGTGGGAGAGCTATCTGTTTGAGTCGTCCCATTACTGCTTCAGCTGCGTGCCCCGAGATTGGTAAACCAGCAGACATTCAATTGATTTTCTCATAAAACTGGTAACTGAGGATAAAGACATAGGTCAGGTAATTTTAAATTCTATCTTTATTGTTGAGTTCATATTCGTTTTGTGCAAGAGCTTTGCTACATTTACTTTGGCTGAAGTTATGTCAATTGACGTAAAACGTGCTGTAATGTCAAGTGAGACCATGACCTCACCTTTGTCCATATTCATGTTCCTGATGTTTTCCAGACATTCCTATGATGAGTCTATGGAATGTGAGCTCCACCAATAGTGTGTTGAAGCCCAACGCAGTAGTCCCTTGGCTAATCTGTGCGTGAGAGTTCTCAGTTGGGAAACAATGTGTCTGAGGGATGTGTTTGGTTTATGCACCTTTGGGAGTCTGTGGAATTGTGGTGTGTTCGTATCTTCTGATTTCTAACTTTGTAAGTCCATCTTTGTTATGAGTCCACTCGTCTGTAGATTCTATCGTGTGTTAATTCGGTTAACTACGACTGGTGTCGGGTCTGACTCCTTCTGTTGGTAGGTGTTGGTATCCATGCGCAGTTTCTCTGCCTTACATATGTCATCTGCTCTGATCATTACCACTGTCATTAGGACTTTGTCAATTGATATTATTTCTATCTTTGTGTCCTCTCGTATTCCTTGGAGGGCTTTACTTTAATTTATGTTCAAGGTGTTTGTTGATCTTATTCTTGTCAGTGCGGGTACTATAATTTAACTGATGGTCTGCTGTTAAACGTGTTTGAATTCAGAGTACTTTGCAGTGCTCCTCAGAAGTCCGCCTGTCTTGCGTCCTTGTAGTTACAATTGAGTTCTCTCACTAGTACATTTTTCCAGTTGTCTGACAGTTGTCTCTTTGAATGTTTCTCACCCAGTTGTATATTAGTTTATCGTATTTGCCGTGGGTTAGTGTGGCAAGGTTTTTGTAGCGCGGTTCTTTTATTATATGTTGTTCTGTTCTGTCCAAAGGTAATTGCCTGACCGAACGGCGCAGCCCACTGCTGATTGTTTAAACTTAAAAGTAACGACTTTTGACACGTAGTTTCTCATCTGCATCTGTGAAGTCTGTTGTGTTAGGAAACTTGTATCATCCTGCAGCCATTTTGTTTGACTGTCTCTTCAGCTTGTAGGTTGTAGATTGATAGATTGCAATTGACACTGAGTGGTAATAGCTGGTTTCATAAGCAACAGCGAAGAAAGTGGAGATGTTCTTACTTGTTTTAGTGTATCTCACCACTAGCTCCTTAAAGTTACCAACAACGAATTCCTGCTCATATCAGTAAATCTGTATTAGCCTTTATCTATGCGTGTGACGCGTCTGACAATCTCCGTGGTGTTAAAAGTGATGCAACACACCCACCCCCAAGCAACAGCTGTCCTTCACATCCTGCTGCATCTAACATATTTGAAGAGTATAATCCAGCAGGGATTCAGTCTGGGAGGGAAAGATGAAGGGAAGCAGCTCACAGAGCCATCCGAACTGACAACAAACACAGACACAGACACACACACACACACACACACACACACACACATACACACACACACACACACACACACACACACACACATCTAATAAAGGGAGGATTAGAATTGCAGAAAGCGCCCGCAGAACGGAAAATATTCATGTGGGAAAATGTCGCGCTGTCTGCAATGTGGAAATGATTTGGTTTTGAACATCATCTGTGTCACAGAATGTAAAAAGAGTATTTTCACTGCAACTTTGTAAAAGCAGCCTGAATGAACGATATGGTTAGGAGATAAAATGAATTGTATTGAACGTTCATTTACTTGAAATTTTTTACAATTTCTTTTAAAGTGAGAAAGGATTGAAACTTCAGGAAATAGACACGACAGTGGTGAGTAAAATCTCAGCAGCAGCATCACTAGGTCTTGGGCGAAAATACTCTGTGCAAACAAAGGTATTCTTTGATGCATTTTCAAAAGAACTAAAACCTGCCTGTTGTGCAGTGCTACGTGTAAGCGAGCAGAGGGAGATATTGTACGATTGAAACACAACAGGGAGAGATAGGGGCGTCAGGCGGGGATACGCTTTGATCACAAATTCAATCAATTTACTCGAAAAATAACACAGACCTCATTGCATAAAGATGCTGGCAAACATACCCAGATACACAAATAAATACACCAATAGACACAACACATACATAAAGAAATACACACCGATCTGGACACTAGACACAGACATGCCCACTCTGTCCGCTTTTCTGTTGTTTTTTCATCTTCCCCCTACTTTCTTAAAATTACCTGATAAAGAGAGGTCTTTCTGTGAAGCAGCTTCGATGGGGTTTTGAGCAGTGGCCGTGCCTTCAATAGCAGCGTGACTACAGCGCAGGCAGGCTTGTGAAGGCTGGAGTGGGCCCATGGCTGCGACATGGCTTGGGCTGGTGTAGCACGGAGTAGCCTGCTGGCTGCAGCATGGTGTGGGTTGGTGTAGGCTGCAGTAGGCAACTGGCAGCGGCATAGCGTGGGTTGACGTATCCTGGTGTGGGCCAAACGCAGTGCATGGGTTCACGAACTCTAAGTGAGACAGTGGTGATGACATTGCGTAGGTGTTGTAGTCCTGGAGTGAGAATGTAGCAGCAGAGAAAGAAAAGTTGGACACTCTTTAAGTTTGTTTTATGTATTCTCAGTAAATGTAAATGCCTCCTGTGCATGGCAACCGCAAGCACTTTTCACTGTATTTAATATTGAATACACGTGATAATAAACAATCAATTTTTTAAAAAAAACACGCAAACTGAAACACACAGCACACCCATGCACCGTCAGAGACAGCAGTGCCTTTATGGCAGAAATCGATAAGTTTTTCATTCATAAGGGCATCAGTAGTCAGTTGGAAAAGGCTGGAAATGGCGTTTAGAATTATTTCAGCCCTGGTCAAACAGCACAGTACTCATGATGTGCCAGTGGACTGATTCTGAACCAATTTCTTATGCTCTTATGACATTGTTCAGTGAAGGTTGAATTTGGTATTTGATTGAAGAGTGGACATGTTTGAGGGGCTGAGTGATCTCTATCTGTTACTAATTGTGTTGTCATTGTGTTTGAAAAGCGTGGTGAAGGGAACACGTTTTGAGAATAAGACATACCGATTTCAGACTGAGAAGATGTGCCTTCATCTTTAGCATTGTTCCATCCGTGGTGTTCTCATTTTGAAGATGCAGTGAGGACTGAGTTAAAATAACATTCAAGGTTGGGTTCTAGAGAGCTCTTTTTTTGCTCTTCGGATACCCCTATTAAGTGCACTCCTTCACGTTTTATAGTCATCTCGGGATTTAGTTGAGCAGTTGCACCTGCCAGCAATAGACCCATGGCCATCTAAATCCTTCTTATTCAGATACACACCCAGATGTCACTTAAGAATTACAATTATACTCAACTGTACCAGTTCCACTGGCTGCTCTTTTCATACGTGCATGAAAAGGTTACACCTCAAATCTTTGTTTTAAAACTTTACTCTTACTTGAAATCAATGCCTTCTAGTTCTGGACTGCTCCGGCCGTGGAAAATAACTTTGGCTGTTGACAATGTCCGTGCTCCTCAGGGCCTCTTCAGACCTGAGGATGTGAGATGTCGATATTGAACCATATAACATCTGAGAAGAGTACATCGTGGGCTTAGGTGACGGATGGGAGGCTAAAATGAAGTCAACGCATTCGCTTTAACTAAGATATTTTTAAAGCATGCATTTATTATACAGAAACTGTGTAGGCACATACAAACGTATCTTCAAATGATAAATTATAAATAATTTGTTACGTGAAGCAGAGAACAGGGATATAGTCATATCATCCAAAGACTGTTCAAGGAGACCTCACATAGTCCAGTTTGGTGGTCGGATAACCTTCTTTGAAATTTTACCTGAGAGAAGGAGAAAATTTCGCATGTGAAAGAATCCACGGTCTATTGCTCTCTCTTTTCTTGTTTCTCTACGCAATAATATATGACAGCTGCGGGATCCTTTCAAGAATAGAAAGATGTTTGAAAAACTTTGTTCTCCCACAATATCAGGGATGTGGCTCAGAGAACCATGGAATTTACGGTACAGAAGGATCCATCGTGTCTATGCCTCCTGATTAAACTACCCAAAACCTGAATCATCTAGATGTATCTCAGTACCTTTCAAATTTATCACTCATCTGGTGCAGCGCATTAACACCCTTCAATACAATGATTTTTCCGAATACTTACACTTTAATAGTTATGCAGTTTAGCAATTTCTGCCATTCCCCCAGTTCTCCGGTATTTCAGGAAGGTTTTCTGCTCCATCCTCTATGTATTTACCTCACTGGGCAGAGGGGACCTCTGTCACCTCATGATACATCAGAGATCGAAACTCTGACACATGATTGATGTGTCACCCCATCCTGTCTGGAAAGTTCCAGAATCAAACAGAATTTTTTCGTATTAAGAGTGAGACACCAGGTTATGCTGAAGGAAGTGGCACAGCTCTGTGAGCTTCGCATTGTTCAACCAGACTGTCTTTACATTTTACACTTGGAATAAATGCAACATTTCAAATCCAAGAGAGGACACTGCCGAGCCCCGCTCCTCTCTGCTTACACAGTTTCCATTCTGTGCAGTTTCTGCGCCATGTTTGAAGCCATGTAGTAGACCTAGATATACTATAAATGCCGTGCCTATACTTCTTCCAGAGTGTGTTCACCAGACCCTGTGGTCTCCCTAAATGAATGCCTCAGCAAACAACACAAACACAAGAATGCCATCCACAGCATCCCCACTGGATTGCAATGACAGTCAAATCCGTGTATACATGGCACAACTGCTCAGTGTTGCAAATGATTGTCTATCCTCTTTCTTTTCCTGGCTCCTAAGCTGTTCCATCTCCACACAGTCCCAGTGATTCGAAATATCAACAGTTCTCAATAGATTTATTTGACAATGCAACTGCACAATTTTCTGCACCTCAGTCACACTAACCGCAACATTACTGTTGCCAGTGGAGACGGTTGAAATAGGTATAGAAGCGATTGTCTATCAGTATGATCTCTAAAACATTAATTTATAGAACTATATAATGGCTCAGAGCCCGGATTCGAAACCGACCACGGCACATGGTGGAATTCCAACAAATAAAGGGAACTTGAGTTCTCAATTCTTCTTCAGCCAATAATATCTGGAGTACACGGAAGGATCTCAAGGTTTGTTCGTAATATTCATAAATCTTGACAATGCGAATGGGGGGTGTTGGAGGGTAGGGTAGCTATGTTTGTGGATTACATAACAAAGGACTTGGTAGTTCACAGTGAGGAGGAATGTGTGAGGTTACCGGAGGATGTGAATGGATCATTCAGATAGCCAGATCAATATGCAATGATATTTAACATTGATAAATGTAACGACAGTCTGGGCTTGCACGCTCTTTTCTTTGAAGCAAAGAAGATTGACGTGGGAAGCTGGTGGAGATGCATAAGAGCAATTAAGGTCTGGGCAGGGTGAACAGACAGCTAATGTTCCCTTTCAGCGAAGATTCAAGAATAAGGGACACGCTTTTAAAGTAAGAGATGATAAATGATTTTTAGAAATGGTTTTGAACCCTGAGAGTGGTATGTGTCTTGAATGCACTTCCTAGGAGGGAGTTTGAGACAGGAACCTCACAAACTTTATCAGCCACCTAGATCAATACTATATGATGCAGATTCCATCGACCTCTTCTTTATTATATGTTTCTGTGTAGTCCCATGAAAGTTCTGATATGCCATGAAGCACTAAACAATGGCTTCCTTTCTATTCCTCAGCTGCGTTAATTAAATGGTTATACTGCAAATCATCATCACTGCATGGAGCATCAGCACTTACTCAATCAAGGACAGCCCGGCATTTCTGAAAACATCCATGATCATTCACGTGCACAGTGCCAGAATCATCAAACATTAGCAGCAACATTATTCTCATATTGCTTCAATGACAACAATAATATTGCAGTTTTCCCTTCATTGTAATAAGTATTCCAAGCTGTAAGCATGTTATTTCCCGAAAGAAGAAAATAAATCTCCTTCTTCCGGGTTGGTCCTGTAGAGCGCATCTGAAGAAAGCAGCCACGAATGACAAGCCCATGATCATTTTAATAATTGAACTTTGTGATTTTTTTTCTGGTGTCAGTCATCACACATATGTTTTACTGGCACGCTGCTGAATGCAACTTTGCACCAAATGACTAGAAGTCTTGCCCTAACGACCCTCCCCAGGTTCCTGATCTCACACAGCTCACTCATTCACGTTTTCTCCAAATTGATGAAAATCCACAACATGCGTGAAACAGTCAGTGCTTCACTTCAACTTGTCACTCTGTAATGCCCTGTTTAACCCACTGACTTACTGCTTTCCATTTCAGTTTGCCTTCCTGAGGAAGTCCAGTTCGCAATGTCACATGGATAATAGAATTGATAAACATGGGAAGGCACCAACCATTTCCTTGCAAGACACATAATCTGGTGAGAGGCAGAGTTGAACTACCAGGGTAAAAGTGACCATTACTCACAAAGTATCAATACAAGCCCGAACCCTGCAGAGTCCAGTCGCATCTCTGGGAGCACGTGCACTGGTGGAGAGACACAAGCAATGTTTCCCAACACACTGAGTGCTGAATACGCTGCACACTGAGTGGGGAATTAATCACGAGAAACACACAGCATGCGAAGGTGAACGCTTGGTTCTGGAACGTGGAACTTGATGAATCATTTTTTTAAAAAATTGACAGCTCAACAAATATTGTTTTGTTTCAATCCCAGATTTGCATTTTGCTCCAAGGATTGTGCAACCTGATAACAAACAGTGAATGACAGCAGGACTCTGAGGTAGAGAGTGTTCTGTGTGTTACATCCCAGGCCACGTGTTTTTTACCTCAATGCTGGCAGTATTGTACAGAGAGGCGTGAATGAATTGACAAATGGAATTGTGGCACAGTTGTCATCACAGAGTCGTTGTTGAGGCAAATCAGGGCTAACAGCTCAATGTGGTACAGGGACCATAAGCAGGACAATAGAAAGTGCAAAAGAGGAGATGGTGTTGAATTATTAACTAAGTTAAAAATCACACAACACCAGGTTATAATTCAACAGATTAATTTGGAAGCATTAGCTTTTGGAGCATCGCTCCCCCCTCAGGAAACTGTGAACAGCGTCATAAGACACTTTAATCTTTTGTTATAAATTCTGTAAATGTGTTGCTGGGAAAGCGCAGCAGGTCAGGCAGCATCCAAGGAACAGGAGAATCGACATTTCGGGCATAAACCCTGCTTCAGGAAGGTCTTATGCCCGAAACGTCGATTCTCCTGTTCCTTTGGATGCTGCCTGACCTTCTGTGTTGTTCCAGCAACACATTTTCAGCTCTGATCTTCAGCATCTGCAGTCCTCACTTTCTCCTGCTATAAATTCTGAGTCTAGTGATCCTGTTCCACAGCTATCTGATTAAGAAGCAGTGTTCCGAAATCTAGTGCTTGCAAATAAACCTGTTGAATTACAACTTGGTGTAACGTGATTGTTAATTTTGCCCACCCTAGTCCAACACTGGCTCCTGCATATCATTATTAATGAAGCAGTCAGTTACTGCAGTAAGGAGGTACGATATCGTGAAAGGTCTTCAAATGAATCTTTGTGATTATACATTAGTATCAAAACGATGACAGACACAATGCTGGGGTATATTATAGATTGAGTTGAGATGGCAATGAGGGCAATCGCGTGTTCACTCTGCAGGATTTGGGAGCTCATGGAGGTTGACCCTGATGACTACAAGCATGGGAAGTACAGCCCAGCTACAGCTGTGTTAGAGGGCTGGATCTGGATTCAGTCAGGACATTCGAGATGCTGAGCGCATCATAGATAAGAGGTTTGGTGAGGATGTCAAACCCAAGTCCGTCCCTTAGCCGTGTGCGTGTAATGACTCTGCCTATCCACTCCCTGACTTCATTAGCCGTTCCTGTCGGCTCTCTTGCAATTTAATGCAACAGGCAGAGACTAGCTGAGTGATCACCAGGAAAGACAAAGGATTAGGCAGAAAGTACAGGCGTCCCCTGCGGCCATTCCCTTCGAAAACCAATATTCAATTCTGAAGACTGTTAGGAGGGGAATTGCCATTCAGGGGAATGGAGTAGTAACCAGGTCGGTGGCATTACAACTATCTCTGGACACAGCGGGTAAAGGTAAAAGAGGTCCTTAGAGATAGAAGGATCGACATTTAGGGGTCAGACAGGAGATTCTGTGATGGTAAGTGGGAATCTGGGAAGAGGTGCTGCCTCCCAATTGCCATGGTGCAGGATGTCTCAGAGCAGCAGCAGAACGGTCTCAAGGGGAGGGTGAGCAACCAGAAATCATTGTACACTTTGGATCAAATGACATATTTAGAAAAGAGGAGGGGGCCAGCAGAAGGATTATAGAGAACTAAGTAGGAAAAAAATGTTAAACCAAGGACCTCAGCCATGGTAATGTCCTGATTACTTCCACTGCCACTTGCTCATGAGGGTTAGAATGGAAAGAAATGACAGACAATTGCGTGGCTAAAGAATTGGTGCAGGGACAGGGATTCAGATTTTAAGATCATTGGGATTGTTTCTGGGATAGAAATGATCTGTTCAAGCGAGGCGGATTGCATCTGAACAGGAGAAGTACCAATATCCTCACGGCCAGATTTGTGAGTGCAACAAGGGAGGATTTCAAGTAATTTGGCGTAGGGTGGGGATGGCATCTCCAACAGCAGGGAAGCAAGTACGAGACTCGAAGGCGATACAGTAATCACAAATAGTAAGTAGGAGAGACAAGTTAGGTGGAACACTCCAGCGAGGAAGGAATGTCTTTTGAATTAAATTGCATCTATGTCAATGTAAGAAGGTTGAAAGGAAGGCATTGGCATATGGGACTGGGATATTTTAGCAATTATAGAAATATGGCTAAGGGAGGGACAGGACTGGCAGCTTCATATGACAGGGTACAGGTGCTTTAGCCAGGACAGAAGTGGTGGGCAAGTTAGTTGCATTTGTCATTAATGTGTGTATTGAAGCAGTAATCAGAGATGAAGTAACTGAAGGATCATCCAATGAGGATTGTGGGTGATGATGACATTATTGGGGGAGTACTATAGATCTCCAAATAGTCAAATGGAATTAGGGGAATAAATATGTAGGGAGATCGGGGAGACTTGCAGGAGAAATAGGGTTGCCATCCTATGTGATTTTAATTTTCCTACCAAAGACTGGCAGTGCCAGAGAGTTAAGGGTTTAGATCGGGTGAAATATGCTAAATGCTTTCAGGCAAGTTAGCTCAAGTAACATATAGAGGATCCAAAGTGGGAAGGGGCTAAACTCGATCTACGCTTGGGGAATAGAGCAGGATATATGACAGAGGTGACACTGGGTAGCACTTTGTGACCAGTGATCACAGTTCCAGTAATTGCAAAATAAATATGGAGAGGGACAAAACTGGTCCACAGGTTCAAGGTCTATATTAGGACAGGGTAAATTTTGATGGAATTATCCAGGAGCTTTCAAGGTTTGATTGGAGTAGCTTGTTTGCTGATAAAGGTACCTTTGGCAAGTGAGAGAGCTAGAATTCTATATGTTTCTGTGACGGTGAAGGATACTTTGGGAGGAATAGGGAAACTTGTGTGACAAGTGATACTGACCAGAAAAAAAGTAGGCGATGTGGTTCAGGTACAGGCAGTTCGAATGAAGTGAGTCCGTATAAGTAGAAAAGGCATACAGGGCTTTACTGAAGAAGAACATCAAAAGGGCAAAAAGGAGTCATGAAATTCCCTTGGCCGAGAAGCTTTGGTTGAGTCTAACAAGGCACTTTAAATATACAAAAGGAAAAAGAATAACTGAATAGAGTAGAGGACCTCTCAAGACCCAAAATTGACATGTATGTGTAGAACCACAGGATATCGGCGAGGTCCTCAACAAATAATTTTTCCTTTGTGATTAGCATGGAGAAAGAAAGGAAACCTTGCGAACTTGGGGAAATTAGTGATGAGGGTGTGTTGAATGTCTGAAAATGTTGAACGGGGATAAATCTCAGAGTCCTGACCAGATATATGCATGAACACTGCAAGAGGAGGTGGTGAATTTGAGGGGTTCCTAGCTGGTAATTTTGAATTATCATTGATCACAGGTGAGGTCCCGAATACTGGAATGCAACAAATCTTGTGCTCAAAATGAACAAAAAAAAGGCATGGGATCTATGAACCAGTAAGCTTAATATTTGTGGTGGTTATATTACTTGAGAATATACTGAGATGAGATATGCTTACATTTGGAAAAACAGAGTTGTATTTGAAATAGTCAGCATGCTTTTGTGAGTGGAAGATCATGATCAAAGAATTTGTTAACGTTCTTTGATGAAATGACCAGGAAGGCTGAAGACGGAGGGGCGGTAGACATCGAGGAATGTGACGCTGGGAAAGCATAGCAGCTGAGGCAGCATCTGAGGGTCAGCAGAGTCAATGTTCTGGTCATTTCTGATGAAGAGCGTTAGACTCCAAGCAGTCAATGGGAATTAGACGAATAAATATGCAGGGAGATCGGGGAGACTTGCTGGAGACTTCATCGACTATCCTGATTCTCGGACGTTGCCTGACCGGTCATGCTTTTACAATATTACACTTTCAAAATCTAATCTCTCACATGTGAAGGCCTCACTTCTTCATAACCTGCACATGTGGGAGATCAGATTCAAAACGCATGGAAATGGAAAAGCACAACCGATCAGGCAACATCCGAGGAGCAGGAGAGTAGATGTTTTAGTCTAATACCCTTCATCAGAATGTGCAAAATATCGATTTTCCCGACCCTCAGATGCTGACTCGCCTGCTGTGCTCTCCCAGCGACACATCTCTCGATGTCTACCACCCCACTCTTATCAACCTTCCTGGTCACTGCATCAAAGAGCTTGAACAAATTTGTCAGTTATGATCTCCCAGTTACAAAGGCATGCTGATTACTCCTAATCGTATTTTCCTAGGGTGCTTTAGTCTATACGGATTTGTTCGATATGAATTTCAATTGCACCAAAACAGGATGAGGGCATTCAGACGCTGCAGGCTGATGTACTGTTAAAGGATTGGGCCAATCAGCTCTCCGACCCTATAACACTGGGCCCACAGTACGTAGAATACAGAACAATACAACACAGTACAGGCAATTTGACACTCGACGTTGCGTTGACTTGTGGAACAAATCTGAAGCCTATTTATGCTACATTATTCCATTTTCATCCATATATTTATCAAAATGACGATTTAAATGCCATAAACTTTGGCGGGCCTCCTACTGCTGCAGCCAGTGCATTCCATGCCCCTACTACTCCCCGAGTAACGAAACTAACTCTGAGATCTGTCCTATATTTATCACACCTCAATTAAAAACTATGTCCCCTCGTTCTAGCCATCAGGTCTAGCTCTATCCACGTCGCCAAGTTTGCCACAACATTGAATTACCAGGAACCAATCCATGTTGGAAGTTCACCCACCTTATTCCACATGCTCCTGTCGTTGAAGTATACACACTTCGAACCACACTCCTGCCTGCCAGTGAACCCATACACAGATATGGAAACCTATTTCTGACCTCACTACTATGAACCACTTGGACACTGGAACTACAGTTTGGGTTCCCATTCCCCTGCTGAATTAATGGGCCAAGTAGCACCAGTACCTTGTTACACATTAACATTATCAGTCTGATCAGCTTCCTTAAGCAAGTAACACAGGAAATTGAAGATTCACGGAAGTGTGGGGTATACTGGAATAACACGAGGCTATTTAACACCTCACGTTTGCCTTTCCATTCAGTAAAATCAGAGCTCATCTGCTTGATATCTCAATTTCTCTTTCATGCCTAATTCCTTGCAGCCCTCAACTCTCTGACGTGTCAAAATGCATTTACACAACGCTCCACCAAACATTTCGGGAATGTAGTTTGACTAATTATCTGGGATTAGAGTCCTACCAGTCACTACACTCTGAGAGAGGGAAGCATTCCCAACACATATGCCTTGAACTGTTGACATGAACAAATGCTATGAACACAGCATAAAAGTGACTGACCTGATATGATGAAGGTATTTGACTGAGCAAAATGTCATGAAGTCTGAACGAAATTGATATTAATGGGAATCAGTTATAAACTTCCAACTAGTTAGGTAATCCAGGACACAATGTGATTGCTGGATATCAATCATCTCAGTCCATGCATATCTCTGTGGGCGATCCTCAGAGCAGCTTCCTCAGCACAAACATCTTCATCTGCTTCATCAATACATTTCCCTCCATCATGCGAAGAGAAGTGGAAATGTTCAGTGAAGATAACAGAATGTTCAGAATAATTTATCACCCATTCAGGAGCTAAAGTATCAAAACCTGAACAAGATTCGAGCTTGTGTTTTTAACGTGTAGATAACATCCGTGTAACTGCATTGCTAGACAGTGCACACTTCCAGGGTAAGGAAAGAAGAGCTCAGTCAGCATCTCAAACAAGTTTCACAAGAATATGAGAAAGCCATTATAACAATCGAGCTTATTGGAAAAGAGGAGGCACAGCCCATGGACTCTTTCCTGCCTGTTAGATAGGATGAGATAAAATTAAACTGGAAATGTTGTAATTCAAAGTCGAAAAACAGAAGGCTGGAAAAACACACCAACCGAGAGGCATCAGGAGATTAGAGGTTAACAGCTTGTTTATAATCCTTCTTCAGTTCTGGGAGTGGGGGTGAGGGGAGCTGCAGATAAACGGGTGCGGGGGAGGGTGAAGCGGGTGGTGAGGTGGGGGTAAGTGTACACAGATAAAGGGTACGACGATTTTGGTTGATGGGAGGAATGAATCCGGTTGGTGACTGGAAGGAAGAGTCTTTCTGAGGGATGGAAGGGAGGAGGGAGGGCAAAGGAGTGGAGGTTGTTTGAAAGTGGAGAATTCAATGTTGAGTCGTTCTGTCTGTAGGGTGCCCAGGCGGAAGATTTAGTGTTATTCATCCATTGTGCAGATTGAGTCGTTGTGGAGACTAAGGATGGTCATTCCGGAAGGAGAGTGTGAAGAGGAATTAAAATAGATAGGAAATGAAAGGTCCTGTGGGCGCCTGAGGCTCTGGTTGCAAAGCTCAGTGAACCATTCACTAAGTTTACATTCCGTCTCCCCGACGCAGAGAAAACCACATCAGGAGAATCACATTCAGAAAACTATTTTGGATCTCACCACCTGTTACATCTTCCATAAGAACCATTCCCTTCGCCAGTCCTTGGTTTGTACCACAATCTCCTCCAATTCCCCCACGTACCTTGCACTGCCATCAGAAAAGATGCAACACCTGCCAGTACACCACCACCCCCCACCCCCCCATCCCCCCGTAATGTCCATCCAGGGCCTTGAACCTGCTTCCAGGTAAAACAGAAGTTCAGCTGCATCTCCTCAAAAATAGTTTACTGCATTCTGTACTCCCAATGTGGTCAGAGGCCACATTGGGGTGATCGAATGTAAACTAAGTGCACGTTTTGCTGAGCATCGCAGACGTGCCTGTAGGGCTCGACTGAACCTCCAGGAAGTGCCCATTTCATTTCACCCTCCCACTCCCTCTCCGACATGTCCTCTGTTGATATAGTGAGACAGTCTGCAAGTTGGAGGAACAGCATCTTATCTTCTGACTGGGAAGCCTACCGCACAGATAACTCAACAGTGAGTTTTTCAGTTTGAAATAACTTGCCCAGCCGTGCCCAAAATCCTTTTCCGTCCTCACCTCCTTCTTTCATTCCACCAGATTCATTCATCCCATAGAACAATCAAGTTTTGCCTGCCACTTGTGTCCACCTTGCCCACTGCATCATTTTACTGATCTCTCTACCTAAACTATCCCTCGTCTCTCTTTATCTGAAGAATGATTATACCTGAAACGTTGACTTCTCCACCTCCTGATGATACCTGACTTCCAACCTCCTGCTTGTCTACTATTAGACAGGAAGACAAGTCTTGTCGGCATGTCACACTGCTAAACAGGAACCATGGGTCGTCCAATATTGTCGTTGAACCTCTTCCCTGGGATCAGAAGGAGGACTTTCAGCGCCTCGAGAATCCAACCCATGGACAGCACAGACCATTCAGCCCCTCAAATATGATAAACAGGAATAGGAGAATGTCATTGACGCTTCAACACGACAAACCACTGAAGCAGAGGTTGCACAGACAGACTGCTTCATGTTGTTGGTCCTGGTTCCATTACTATTAGCACACTCGTGTTACTTCAACGTGGCTTGCTGATGGTGAGGAGGGAAAGTAGATGGTTTGTGCTAAGTCTCAAGGGGACATCTTCCATCTCTGAGAAGACAGGGCAGTGTTCTGTATGGAGTTTAGATGCTGGTGGGAACGGCCAAAACTTTCAGATAGTGGCTGCTGACACATTTGTAAACAACATGATATTGCAGGGTCAGACACCAACAGCACATTGAGATGGCGAAAATTCATTCAATGCCTGGAACTCTCTTTCAATCGAAATCGGGGCTTCACAGACATACTTATACTTTCACTGAGTCATAGCGAATTGAAGTAATGTGCGTTGGTGCATAACCCTTAAATTTTATTACAATCACCGGGTTATTTTTTGTTGTGTCACAGATTAAAAACTCATTTCCTTCAAGCTCTCCTCATCGTAGCATAATCCCAGGGATCAGTCCGGCAAAACTCCTTTACACTGTCTCATTTATGCAAGGAGATTTTTTCTTACAAAGGAGAGAAATTCTGTACACAGTCTCAATCACATTCCACAACTGCAGGAAGGTGTCTTCACTCCTATAATCATTTTGCAATGATGAGCAGCGTACCATTTACTGTGCTGATTACCTGCCATGAATACAAATTCTGTTAGTGACTCATCACTAAAGACATCCAGCTTCTTTTCACCAACAACACTTCCCATCCTCTTACCTTCTACTCAATACAAAATGAGAAGGATGGCATTTTTTGCCAAATTCTTTTTTATTACCTTGTGAACAGCTGTGCTTGAAGCACAGTCACGCCAAAAGTAGCATCATTATTACCGATGGCCTAGCGCTATTATCTCCAGAATATTAATCCAGGGACCCAGGTAATGACAGAGAGTCCGGATTTGAATCCTACCCTGCCAAGCAGTGGAATTTGAATCAATAAATTCTCAGGAATTAGTAATCAAATGAAACAATGAAGCCATTGTCGATTGTCAGAAAATTTCTACCTGGCACTCTAATGTCCTCAAGGGAAGGAATTCTGCCATCTTCACCTGGTCGGACTTACATGTGACTCCACTCCCACAACATTGTGGTTGAGTCTCAGTTTCCCTTTGAAATGGCCACCCTAGCCACTCAGCTATATCAATCACTACAAGATCTCAAATAAGTGAAACCTGACTGACCTAAGCACTGACTAATTACAACCCATGGACGGCAGTGATTCAGGAAAGTAGCTCACCAATACCTTCTCAAGGACAATGAAAAAAGAGAATTAAATGTTGGCCCAGCATCCCAGGAATAAATAAAAGAAGATGATCACACACAGGGAAGGGAGACAAAGGAACATAAGTTTAAAGAGGGATTTTGATACGTACCCTACATGAGTATGATATTCAGCAAAGTGCGAACATGAGAAAATAAATAATAGTAACTTCGTATTTTATTTCTATTCCAGCTGATTATCATCAATCCCTTTCTTTGCTCCTTCTTTGCTATCTCTCTCTTTCTTAATCTATTCCACTCACTCTTGCTTCCCTTCACAATCGACATCCCTGTCACAAACATCGATCATACCATTTCTTAGCTGTGTTAAGTTCTGATGTATGGTCAGTGCACTCAAAATGTCAACTCTGTTTTTCTCTTCACCCGAAGCTGTAAAATCTGTGTTGCTCTGTCATTTTCTGGTTCATATTGTTTCAATCTGCAGAATCAATGTTTGTTTTTTAAATCTTTAAGTTTGTTATATGGGATATCTGCATTTCTTGATCTACTAAATGCCATTTACTGTGAGGATATTCCTCAAGGCAGTAAAGAGGGAAGCACATTGTTGTCAGTCTGAAGTCAGTCTTATTTCAGACGAGGTGATCACGCTAGATTTCTTTACCAAAGGACATGAGTGAATAAGATCAGCTTATAGAGAAAATGCCAGTGGTTTTGTGGTTGACATTAGGGAAATTCGTTTTCATTTCCAATTCCTGTCATTTATTTGAAGATCTGACAGCATCAGTGGAAGGATGTGGAACACTATCTTTTGTGTAATCACCTGTGCTTGTGAATTACCTGTCTAGAGACGTTACTACTTTGACTCAGTGCCCCTACCGTGAAGTTACTTTAGAAATGAGAAAAATGTTTTGATCGAAACAACTGCAACTAGAAGAATGCTCAGAAGAGAGCTTGAACTGTAAAGTCTGAACTTTAACAAGGCTTAGGTAATGGCATGGCTTCAACTGCATTGACAGTGAGATGGGAATTTGTGGTGTTATAGACCTGATAGCTTTGGTAATGGAGAGAATGCAGAAACGTAAATCAATTCAGGCCAAGGGCACTCGGGATTCTGAACAGTCTTGCTCTCAAATCCTTGTGAAGGTGGGGAATAGGGTCTGACATTTGAGTAATGAATTGAGTTTGCAATAGAAATTAAGGAACTAGTTTCTGTCTTCGCCAAGTACAGATATCATAAAAAGCAATGAAGATCAACATAGTTTGTGTAATTAATAAATGGACAGAGATATAGAGACTTACCAGGAACACCAACAATAGCGAGGATGGGATAATAACCTGCTTGAATAATCCTCAGCATACCTTCTATACGGTACGGTAATATTGACCAAGCTGAAGAAATTAAATATAGACCCCAAGATAAAACTCTTTCCATTGTTATAATGTTCCAGTCTACTGTTCACAGGTTCTGATCGCTGCTATCCTTGTCTCTGCCGCTGCTGATTCTTCTTAATGTCGGAGTTCATGCATCTGTTGCTACAATGGGATAAAACAGTGGAAAATAAACCCTTATTAAGAGAAGAGAGAAACCCTCCAGTGACACAGTTAGGGTCCATGGAGATATATGGCAATCACAGACACTGAACAAACAGTTCCAGTTAACCCGTTTTAAAACAACACGTTCAAATCACAATAAGAACTTGTCTGGATTGGATGTTGGCATTGCTGGCCTTTAGACTCATCTCCCATCACTAATTGCTCTAGCGAAGGTATTTGTTAGGAAGAATGATGGATGTTTTCTTATGGCAGGCGCGATAATACTGCTGTGTTGTCCATGTGCAATGCACTAACTTTAACTCCCACAGACATCCACCCACCCCACCCCCCCACCCCCCAAGAACAACACAATCAAGTTGTTGTTACTGTGCTGATCCCTCCTCTACTAGATCAGGCGCCAATCAACAGATTATCAGTGGGCATATTTGCCATGACCATACACTGGAAGTGTAGATTTGTTTGGACATTCATCTCATTCCTCTAATTAGGCAATTTTATGTCTTCAAAACACAACACACTTCAGTATTCTTTATATGAAATCACAAGCATCAAAAGAGAGTTTATTAGTTTTAAGGTAGTAAAACGTGCATTTTGAAGACTTCAGTACAAAGATAAATGTGGAATGTGCTTGTGCAGGACAACCCACGGATTGCTTAATCAGAGACAGAATGAGTACGACATTGGCGAAGAGATAGAAAGGAGTGGCTGTGGAGACTAGAGAGGAATACAGTAAGACCTACTAGTTACGACTATTCAAGCTAAATCATCTCTGATAAACAGAATGAAATGCAATGCAAACCAGAGAACAGATGACATTTCGGGGATGGATGCCGAACAGCAATGTGAATAGACCACGACAATTTTAAATGTGATGCAGGGAATGATATTACATATATAGATAGTTTAATCACAGGTCATACAGGTTTGAGATTGTTCCTTTCTGGACAAGATATTCAGAATTAACTACAGACACAGATATCAAAATGTGCAGAGTTACAAGGAGATCGCAGTAGAGTAACAGTTGTTACTTGGATGTACCACATTCCAAGCTGGTAGAGAGATGTTGGGCGGAGTGACCAACATCTTTGGTATAATTATTCTGTGAAATGTCCAAAAAGCTTACGTAGCCTGAGGAGACAAGGTTATTCATCAAGGTTACATTCTGGGTGAATGTGAGATGCTGGCCTTAGTGTGTATTTGCCGGTGCCTGTTGCACCAGGAAGAGTATGATTTAAATCCCATCTCCTGATGTTCAATGCAAGGATGTCCTCCTCGATCTTCAAGAGGCCTTAGCCTCTCCTTAATAACCCTCTTGCGCTTAAAACAATTGTGAAATTTCTTTGGATTATTCTGATATGCCAATGCTACCACATATGCCCTTTTTGCCTTTCTGATATCTCTCTGATGAATGCCCCACAATCTTCATGTTGATTAAGCAATTCAATGGAAAAACAAAACTTACCTGTATGTAAGGTAAGATTCTGTTTTATTCTTCAGTAGAACCTCAACAACTTCGTCCATCCATGTTCCGTAATCTTACCAACCTTACCCTTCATTCTAACAGAACCATGATGTCGCTGAACTCTCGTCGGCACACTGTTGAATGCCTCTCCTTGTCAGACGTTCTTTTACCTGGTAACAGTCTACTCCAATAAAACTTTGAAAGTCCTTTCCCCATACCATTAAAATGTGCGGTACTGCAATTCAAAATATCATATTTGTGGAAAATATATTATTTTCCACAGCCACTTTAAACTACTAGAGTTCTGACTGCGAGACCCAAAGTATTCTTTTCATTTAACTTTAGTCAACTTCCCTGCCTAATTGCACAAAAGAAAGTCTACTTTTGTTCATTCTCCAGTAAGAGCATCCACTTATTGATAAAGCAAATTTTCTTGAACACATTTGACAAATTTTTCATAATTCAAATCTTTAAAACAATGCTCATCAGTTCTTTTTTGAAAAATTAACACCTCCCACCTCACCACCCATCCACTGCCCAATATTAGAACCTTAGTATGCTCATGTGTATATATGTATCTGAAAACTCCCCAGATACGTGTTTCTCTTTTTTTTCTTACTGTTGGGGAGCATATATCAAAATACCATCAAACGGATCTTTAGTTTCTTATTTTTAATTTCTATCCATATATTCTCATTGAACGATTTGTCAGAAGTATCTTCCTGACCTACAGCAATAATGTATTCCTCAATCACAAACACCAGTTCCACATATCTCCTATTTTATCCTTATTTTAGCGCCTAATACCTGGACCATTTAATTACCAGTTTTCTAAAATCTTTCAGCCAACTTTCCCTAATAGTTTTGACATCCCATTCCCATGTTTTTAAACATGCCCTGATTGACTCTAAGGCCCCTTTCATTGAAATAAGTGCAATTCAGTCCTACTATATTACTATATACTCTGACTGTCTCGCCTTTATTTCTAATCTCCTCACATTCAGAACCTTCTACATCCATTCTACCATTTACACGACTAGTAAGAATACCTCCACTTGCCTTCTCTATCAATATGAAGTCTACCGGTATGGACTGAGTAAATCTCCCTGCTAAGATATTTGTCACTTTCCAGTTTCAATTAGACCAACTTCTCTGTATTTTCTAGCCTTCTCTCTCTGCACCTAATATCGACACTTAATAACATTATGCCTAATATCAAGATATTTCATAACACCTTATGCATATGTTACATTTCATTACCGTCAGAAAATAATGCTAAATAAAATTCACCAAACGCGTTTATTTAAAAAAAATTCGCAAATTAACTGCATAAAAATAAATCATCTTCAATATGTTCCTCGAAGGAAAAAGCATTCTCCAGAGCTGAACACGCCTTCTCCAGAATGAATGCACCATTTCTTATTTGGAATAAACTGTTTGCCTTTTCAAAATAAACAGCTTTTGCAGTGCACAAAAGAAAACATCTTTTTTTGAAACATACACGGACATTTCCAATTTCATTGCATACCACCTTAACAAGCTCGCTTAAACAAAAGGTTGCTTGAACAAATATCGCAAATTTTTGTTCATTATTTTTCGTTTGACTTTGAAAGTTAATATAAGAAAATAGAACATATCTCTTTTATCAATAAACTATAATGACTGTATTAACTGAAAAAAGAGCTTCAATTAAACTTTAAGTATGTCTGTAATCCCGGAAGTGGCTGTAAGATCCATACTCCTCTGAGAAGATTTTTAAAATATCTTTGTTATCCATATTAAGTGTATGCTCTAATAATTTGCTTCCAACTCAAGGTAGAATTGATGGCATATTTTTTTCCTCCTACAGTGTGTCTATTTGTACAATTTATTTGAATCTTTATACTCATCACTCTAGCTCTTTCAAATAATCTTTTGCATCTGTGTCCATCCTGCTCACGAAAAGATTATTTCAGTTCTGACTGTTGCAGGAAATGTTACAAATAATATTATCCAGGTTCACGCAAAATACAAATGTTGCAGTGAAAGGCACTTATATCTAGCCCAATATTAACTACATGCAAGCAAGGGACTTTTTTTTGATGAAGTACTTTCTCACTTCTTTGAAGGCAAGATTTTAGGTGGGCAGTTAGCTCTTATATTAAACAACAGTTACTCTTTTGTTCAGTGGCAGTTGCTCTGACCTGTTTTCAAAATGCTCGCAAATTTAAATCCCACCGAACCCCCTCCCATATCATTCCTGTCGTTGTTCCGATAATGTCAAAACATTGAATTTAACCTCGATTGGGTTTTACTATCCCAAGCATAATTTGAACAAATTAGTTAGACTTGTATTGTTGTCAAAACAGCAAACAAAATTCAGGTATCCAATTAGCAGCCAATTGTTACTTATATGTATTTTGGAATAGCCCATTTTGCATCCTTTCCATTCGTGCACCTGACATTGCATTTTAGTTTACTTCAATATTCAGAAAGCGATCTTCCATTTAAGTGTACATGCATGTTGTGGCTTCGTAACAAATATAATTTAATTACGCAAATCATTCATTAAGGTTTATATTCAAAGTTCATATCGAATTATTGTTATTTCTAAATTATTCTTAAATAAGTAAAGCTCGTACATTTCAGTGAGGAACTAAATTGACTAATTATATTCAAATGCGCAAACTATTGTTCAATCGTTTGCTCACCATGAAAGTGTAATGGTTCAGAGACCAACAACATTTGAAATGTCAGAGTGACAATTTGAGTACTGATATTGAATATGTAATTGTAATGACCACAACAATCAGACAACGTATTCTCTGTTCAGTATAAAATAAAAAGTATGCTCCTTATTTCTGTACAATAAAGGGTTGTCATGACATTATGTTTAACTTCCATTAATATAGTAACAACGTAGCTGGTCTCAGAGATTTTGCAAGCATTGTTCTGCGATATAGCCAGAGTTCATATTTTATTATTTTCCAAATCACAAAACAGAGTAAATATCTCATCATTGTTTGGATAGCGAAACTCATCACTTGCAATCACGACCTACATTAATATTGGATTCCAAGAGACCTGAATTCAGGAACAGTGGCCCTCACAGTTGCCTGTGATATTTGTAGAGGTCTTAGCACAGATCCCCAAGGATCATCACTGGTCACGGAGCTACAGGCTGAATACATTCCAAATACCACCCTCCTCTGTCTTCTATTGGCTAACCAGCTAGTCATCTTTCTTTACATCGCATGCTACCAATGGGTAACTCATCAAACGCCTTGCTAAAATCCATGGACACCATGTCCACTGTTCTTCATTCATGAACATGTCTTTTTTCACCCAAAAAGAATTCAATAAATTTTGTGAGGCATGACTTGCCCCTCACAAATCCAAGCTAATTTTCTCTAATCAAACTGCTTTTCCAAATAACCATAAGTCCTGTCTCTCAGAATCCTCTAAAATAATTTGCCCATCACTGACATAAGACTGACTGGTCTGTTCTTCTCAGGGTTATCCTATTCCCTTTCTTGAACAAGGAACAGTTTTTGCCACCTCCAGTCATCTGGTATTATTCCAGTGGACAGAGAGGACTCAAAGACCATTGCCAATGTTGCAGCAGTCTCTCCTCTCATTTCCTGTAGTGACCTTGGATATATCCTATGTAGCCCAAGGAAAAATCCAAATGTGTTTCTAAATTTCCAGTATATCCTCCTATTTAATACCAACCTGATAGACCATATCATCCTGTTTCACTCCGTCCTCACAAACATAAAAGTCACTCTCACTAGTGAACACTTGAGCGAAGTATTCATTCAGGCCCTCCTGCACCTCCTCTGTCTCCAGGTATAAGTTCCCTTCACTATCTCTAATAGGTCATACCCTCAGCCTGGTCATTGTCTTGTTCCTCACATAAGTGTAGATCGCCTTGGGGTTTTCCTTAATCCGAGTCGCCAAGGCTTTCTCATGCCGCTCCCAGCTCTCCTAAATATGTTCTTCAGCTCCTGCCTGGATACCTGGTAACGCTCTCGACCCCTGTCGATCCGTACTTCCTCAAACTAATTTAAGCTTCCTTCGTCCTCTTGTCTAAATGTTCCACATCTCTTATCTTTCAAGATTCCTTCACACTACCATCACTTCCTTGCCTCAGTGGCACAAACCTATCCAGCACTCCCACCAAGAAAACCATTCAAATTTATGTCATGCATTTCCCTGAGAACATGCGTTCCTAATTTAGGCGTCCCAGTTCCTGACTAATGGCATTGTAATTCCCGCTCCTCTCACAAATAAGTATTTTCCCATCTGTGTACTGCTTTCCCTCTCCATGACTACAGTCAAGTTGTCACCTGACCTGGTTTGTTGGCAAGCAACAAATCCAATATAGTCTACTTTAGTCAATCTATCTACATATTTACTTGAAATATTTCCTGGACATACTTGACAAAATCAACTCCATCCAAGCTTGTTGCATTAAGGAGGTTGTAATCAATATTTGCGAAGTTGAAATCATCCATGACAAAACCGTCTTACTTCTGCACATTTCCAAAAACTGCCTTCCGATTTGATACCACGTTTCTTTGCAGCCACTGAGGGTAGACAGAAATCTAATAGAGTGACTGCCCCTTGCCTGTTTTTGACTGCCACCCATACTGACTCGGTTAACAAACCCTATTCGTCAACCTACATTTCTGCCGGTGGGATGCCATCGCTGATTGGCAGTGCCCCTCACCCACCTCTTTTTCCTCCCTCCCTATTCCTGCTGAAACATCTAAACAACGAAATATCCAACATCCATTGCTGCTTCTATGAAATGCAAGCCTCTATAATCGCTACAACAGGCAATGTCACTGGCCTGATATCTTCCACGACTTCTGGCTGTTCACCCTTTCAGCTAATCTGAGACATTCCTGACCCCGGCATCTGTGAGGCAACATACCATCCAGCGTCGTGTTCACAACAACAGAAACTCCTATCTGTTCCTCTCACCATTGAATCTCTTCTCACTCTCTTATTCTCCACCCCTCTCTACTTAGCCACACAGACAGGCTCAGTGCCAGAGATGTGCTCACTGTGCCTTTCTCTGATTGACCTAACTCCCAACAATATCCAAAGCGTTCGACTTGTTATTGAAGGGGACAGCCACAAGGGCTCCCTGCACTGACTGCCTATTGCCTTTCCCACTCCTGACCGCCATCCAGCTACCTTTGCTCTGTATCTTTGGGGGTAACAAACTCCCTCTAACTCATATCTATCAGCCTCCCGAATGATCTGAATTTCATATAGCTACAGCTCCAATCCCGTTCCCTAACACGGTCTGTGAGCAGCTAGAGTTGGGTACATTTCTCATAGGTGAAGTCAGCAGTGATACCAGTGGTGACCGTTATCTCCCACATCTGGCAAGAAGAGCATGCTACTTCCCAAGCCTCCATTCGCTCTGCTCTAAATTGCGAAAATAGATTTAAAAGAATTCCTTACATTACCAACCCTTCACACAGAGATTTGTTTTGCTTGATGAGTGGGACATATAAGAGAAAGTGAATGTGCAGTGTTTTGTGTTTAGCCACTGCCCCAATATTTTTGTTCAGTTACCCAACAGTCCCAGTGTCTGCTTCCATTGCAGTTCAGCCTTCACTTCATTTTCACGAATTAAGTATTCTTGGCTGCACTCTGATCGGGCTCACTCGACTCCCGGAGCTGCAATGGAGACTGATTTAAGGGGACGTATTTGGGTTGGTGAGATACATAGGCTGGAAGAGATTTTAGCAAGAGGGAGGTATGTCAGCATTTGTAGAGAATACGATGATGGCAATTAGTGCAGGTGCTGGAGGAGAGAACATGGATAGGGGTGAAGAAATGCTGGATGAGGTTACAGTGATAGGGATAGAAAAACGCCGGAGATGACGACAGAAGTACTGAGATTGTCAGTGCTAGGGAAGGATGTAGAAATAGGATATTATTTAGCGACTGGAGAACTTGAGAGAAACATGGAGTGGTGTAAGATCTGACCGACAGTACAGAGAGAGGAGGGAAGGTTTTTAGCGAGGTGAGAAGGGATGTAGTGGCTTGAGAGTTTTATAGTTATAGGGAAGGGTGTAGGTGCTGGAGTTGCTTCCAGGGATTGGAAGGCATTTAAGTGCTGCTGGAGTCGACAAGAAATAGATGAGTGGAAATGCAGGAGGAGTCTGCAGAACTGGATGGGCGTAGGTGCTAGAGGACGTTACGGTGATAAGGAGGAGTGGACTAAGTAGCTGGTGGAATGCACAGAGAAAATGAATAGAGTTGGGTCTGGTGAGGTTTTGAGAAATACAAAATGATGTAGGTGCTAGTGTAGGTTATAACGTTTGTGTTTGCTGGCATGATTAATGAGTATTGTAGTAATAAGTAGAGGTGAAGGGGCTAGTCGATGCTTCAGAGATAGGAGGGTTCCACTGAAGAAGGTTACACAGAATAGGAGGGCTGACTCCTCCTTACAGAGGTAAGGAACAGTGCAGGAGCTGGACGAGATTACAAAGATATGAAACGATACATACAGCAGGAGGTTACAGTGGTAGGGAAAATGGTCTTGACATAGGAATGATTATAGGTGCTGGAGGACAGCAGAGATATAGGGAGGGAAATGGAGACTGAAGGAAGCTACAGAGATCAGGAGAAACGTTCGGTTTCAATGAGGTTTACAAAGGCCGGGAGAGGCTGGGGGAGGTTATAGAGATTGGGAGGTGTGGAGGTGCTAAACAAGTTGCAGGGATAGGCGGGGATGTCAATGCTGGAGGATGTTACCAAGACAGAGAGAAGAGTAGATGTTGGAGGACATTAGAGCATTCGGATGGATGGTACCTTCAGAGCAGGTTAGAGATTTAGGGGTTGGAGTATATTACAGAGATAGCTTTGGTGTAGGGGTTGGACTAATTTACAGAAATAGGAAATCGCACAGGGGCTGGGGTAATTTACAGAAGTGGGGTCATTTGTAGATTTTCAAAGTTTGTGAGAAGATTTGTAGCTCGGGTGCTCGTTGTTGTGGTTCTGTTCGCCGATGTTGGAATTTGTGTTACAGACATTTCATCCCCTGTCTAGGTGACATCCTCAGTGCTTGGGAGCCTCCTGTGAAGCGCTTCTGTGATGTTTCTTCTGGCATTTATAGTAGTTTCAATCTACCACTTCTGGTTGTCAGTTCCAGCTGTCCGTTGCAGTGGTCAGTATATTGGGTCTAGGTCGACGTGTTTATTGATTGAATCTGCGGATGAGTGCCATGCCTCTAGGAATTCCCTGGCTGTTCTCTGTTTCTCTGCAGCAGACTCAAACCACGACAAATGGCGGAGGAAACATCACAGAAACGCTTCACAGGAGGCTCCCAAGCACTGAGGATGTCACCTGGACAGGGGACAACACGTCGGCAACACAAATTCCCAGCTCGGCGAACAGAACCACATCATATGTAGATGCTAGAGGAAGATATGTTGATAGTGGGTTGTGCATTCAAGAGCACGTTAGAGAGATGTGTAGGGTTTGCATTGTCTGGAGTAAGTTACAAAGATAGGGAATGGTGTAGGAGTTGGAGGAAGTTACAGGTAAAGGGAGATCTTTAGATGCTGGAGGAGGTTAGAGAGATCGGGAGGGGAATGCCTGGAGGAGGTTAGAGAGATAGAGACAGATGTAAGGTTTGCAGGAAGTTAGAGAAATAAGCATGGGGTGTAGAGTTTGGAGGAGGTTAGAGAAATAAAGGTAGCAAATATTCTGAAGGAATTTACGGTTGGGGGCTGTTTGATGAAGGTTATGGATTTAAGGTAGGCTACTGAGACAGAGACGGATATAGCGTGTGGGGGAGGTTATAAACAGAATTGTACAATGACTTATTTAAGAAAAACATGTTGTGGGTTGAGAGGTACTTAAGGAGAAGGACGTTGGAGAGTCCAATCACAAGACTCAAAGTATCAGAATCATACAGCACAGTTGACAGTGACAAAAATAAATTTAAAAAATCCACTTTTGAAACTGCAAATTCCTCCTTCCTAGCATCCAGGGGTTAGTGCAAGAATTAGGAGAGGTATCCTATAGATAGCTCAAGCAACAGTGTGACATAACAAAGCCTCATGGTGTTTAGTCAAACATTGACAAGGAAACCTCCTGCTGACTCCCTTCCCTCAGTTAATCGGTCAGTGTTCCTGCACATTGAACAATACTTGGAGGAAGGACTGAGAGAGTGACAAAATTGCAGAATGTATACTGGGTGGGCCATTTCATAACCAGCACCAAGAATGTTAGGCAGAAACGTTACTGATCGAAATGTTGGGGTCCAAAAGGATATAGCTGCTAGACTGTGTATGCAGCGGTTGGGGAAGATCGACTAAGAGGAAGAAACATATTTGACATCATTCTCACCATATAGGTAACAGTGACTACTGCATACAGTATTTCTGGAGACAAAGACCGATTTTTATTTTGTGAATACCCTCTTGGGTTCGAGTAAAGCTATAACTGTGCCAAACAGGACAGATTTCGAAAGGATCTAGGAACCTAGCACTGGGGTACGTGAGGTGATTCGCGACATTACCAACAGCAGCAGAACTGTACTCCAACACAATTTTCACTGTCTCTGCTTGACATATGCTCCTCTTTACCCTGTCTATCAGGGGATACATCCTTGTTCAATGAAGAATGCAGAGGTGCTTGCCAACAGCAAAGCCAGCTACACTTAAAACTGAGGTGAAGTTCCCAAACAAGCCCACTTATTCACCAAGGAGCATAACAGCAAGTGATTCACAGATCTAAGTGAAACCATAACCAACTAATGAAACATAACCTGTGTACTCCTGTCACATCCACTCAGAGTGAATGATGTTGGGCCATTGAACAATTTATTGGAGGAGGACCTTCCATAAATATAACCTTCCTCAATGATGCAAGAGCTCAATACTACAATGGAAAAGATAAAACTGAAATATTCATAACAATTTTCAGACAGAAGTATGGATGGGATGATCTACTGTTCTCTCTCTCAGATGGCAGGCTTCAACTAATTTTATTCATAGTTTGAAGTAGCCGGTATTGGACTGGAGTGGACAAAGTTAAAAAAAAACATCGGACTACACCAGCTCATAGTCCAACAGGCCAATTTGGAGGCACAATCTTTCGAAATGCTATTCCTTCATGAGGAATTGGTTTTCTTCAACTAGCCATCCATCTGCTTAGGCTACCCATGTCCTCGCTCAGTTCCGTAGATCAGGGGGTTTTGATATTAATCTGTTCAGATGTATTGTTACACACCTCTGGAGAAGAACGAACATGAAGTAAGCTTCCTAGCTCAGAGTGAGAGACACTAGAAGTAGGTTATAAACGTGTTCTCTGTCCTAGGCACAACAGTCTTCTGCTGCTTCATAATTTACCATCCATCCACCGTAAAATCACAAGCGGGGGTGTTTGTCAATGATTGGACAATGTTCAATACAATTATGATTAGTTAGATGGACATAATATCCAGGTATGTGTTTAAGCGACAAGTAAAATTTGAATTGCACATGTGCCAGACAACGATGACATCTAACAATACAGAACTGAACCACGTCTCTAACTGTCAATGCTATCACCACTAAGGAACTCCCAGCTGCCACCTTCCCGGGGCTAACCATTCACCAGAACTAGAATAGTCACATGAACTCATCACCCATTCCTGTGAAGGGCTTATGAAAAAGTGCTGACTCTTCTTCGCCTCAGATGCTGCTTGACCTGTTGTGCTATCCCAGCGCTACACCTTTCAATGCTTATAAATTCATTGGCTATAAGATGTTAGGGGCTGGAATTCTGCAACAATAACTCATCTCATTATATCCAAAAGCATGCGCACCACCTATAAGACACATGTTGAATGTGTGTGGGTTATGAAATACTCCCCATTTGCGTGGTTTAGTGCAGCTTCACTCCTTATCCACTGAAACACATAGCAGTAATGACTGCTATCTGCACAGTGCTCTGCAGAAATTTGCCAAGGTTCCTTACCACGTCCTCTGAAACGGCAACCATCAAAACGGCCAACTGCAGCAGATGCATGCTGAACATTTGTTCCAAGCCAACCACCATTCTGATTTGAAATTGTGTTTTTTTTTAAATTCACTGTTTCAAGTTCCCTCGCCAATGGCATTGTAAGTTTACTTACAGCACACGGACAGCCGTGCTTGAATGTGACAGCTCACCACCACCTTCTCAAAGGCAACAAGAGATGGGCAATAAATAATAGGCCAATAAAATTCCATGAACAAATTACGATGAAAAGTATTGTCCAAACACGAGGAATGCTGGACGTTGAGTTTTGGGTTTTGTGAGCGCAGGCTGGTTAGGTTCAGTCTGTACCTTGTTTGCTGTGAATAGATGAGGGAAAATGATGTTTCAAACAATCTGTCAGTATTTCAGAGACATGGCCTACATACCTAGCATCATCGTCCAGAAACTAACATTACTGACCTGTGAGATGGACAGAAGCAATTGAAAATGTACTTATACCTGACTGGAGAATGCTTAGACAGCCAGTAATATTGTTGCCATGAAAGTGATTGTGTGTGAATATCAACACACAGTACTTGTACAAGTAGGAAATAAAACTATAATTTCAAAATGTGGTATCGACACTCATCTATACAAAGACCCTGATTGTGAGTTGTTCACTGTATTCATCATATTGTTGTCATAGAAGTGAACTGAATAAATGGGTGAATTTTGTACTTATTTGACAACCGAAAAGTGGGTATTATCAAATGATGTCAAGCCTTCAGTAAATAACCTTTGCTGTTAATTGTTAGAACAATGTTGCAAAGATTTACACAGACATTTCCAACTTAAGTAACACACAAGGATGTTGGGCTGGGATCATGCTGGCCATCAATTTGGTTGCACAATTCTATTTGGATACTGACATTGTGGACCTGACGTAGACTGGATATGTTTTATGAGGGATTCAATGTAAGATACCATGTGCTGCAGGAATCCATCACTTTTGTAACAACTTCATTCAAGATTGGGTCCAAGCTGCAGAATTATTGGATTTTGGTGGCACACGAAAAGAGATAAACTGATAAGACATGCTTGTTGTCACCAGTTTTACAGATGTTGAACTGTGTTTGGACCAGCACGAAACCCTATGCTAGTCTTTTGACCACGCATTTTCCCGTTGTCCATCTACATCTCTAACTGATCTGTTGTGAAGAGTTTTGTGAATAACTCTCCAGCTCCAGTTTGGAAATTCCCTGCGCAAATTTTGGAGATGGGCAGTGTTCTCGAGGTAGTTGTGAGGCCCAGTAGCACTGTACCTAAATTCAAGGATTTTTGCGAAGTCATTTTCAACAGCTTTACTGACAACAAGATCTGAAAATGAATCAGCTGTTTACTCCAGTTGCTGAATTATGTAATAGTTAGTTGCGTTCTCTGGTAATTTAATTATTATTTACTTCAAGAGCGAATCTGATTCAAGAGAGAAGTGTATAATAAAAACCGTTTCAAGAGAGAACTGTGCAGTCAAATCCAATTCAAGCGTGAACCATACAGCAAATGGAAAAGTCTTGTGGAAAATTGAGGTACAGAAAGATCTGGGTGTTCAGGTCCCTTGTTCCATGAAGGTGACAATGAAAGTCAGTAAAGTGGTCAAAAATGCAGACGGCATGCTTACCTTCATTGAACGGGGTATTGAGTGCAAGGGTTGGCATCATGTTACGGTTGTATAGGACTTTGGTTCGGCTGCATTTGCAATATAGTATCCAATTTGTTTGGCATATTAGCAAAAGAATGTGGATGTTTTGGAAAGCGTGCAGAGGAGGTTCACCAAAAGATGTCACGTGGTATGGAGGGTGCTCGCCATGAAGTTCAATAAATTAGAATTTTCATTAGAAAGATGGAGGTTGATGGCGGACCTGATTGTGGTCGGACCTGATTGAGGTCTATCAAATCATGAAAGGTATAGACAGTGTTTATAGCAAGAAGAGATTTCCCAGAGTGCAGAACTCAATTACTAGGGTCACAATTTCAACGTGAGTGGGAAAGATTTAGGGGAAGTATGAGTGGAAAGTTTGTTATGCAGAAGGTTGTGTGGACCTGGAATACGTTGCCAATGGAGGTGGTAGAGATGGGAACGATAGCATCATTTAAGATTTATCTCGCCAGCTACATGATTACGCAGGTAGAAAGAGATACGGGCTTTAGAAAATAGGTGGTTTAGATAGAGGATCTGGATTGGCGGAGGTTTGGAGGACCGAAGGCATTTTTCCTGTGCTGTTATTTTCTTTGGCCTTTGTTCAATTGTTTTCAACTGAAAAGCAATAATGTCTGCTTTATTTTAAAATACTTAAGGAATAAAGTGATATTACCTCTCCATTGTACAAAATGTAAAAAAAAATGTAAAATGACCTGCTGTATATTTCTCACAGACTAATCAAGCAATAGTCAGAGATTGTCCATAAAGCATTGTCTGTCTATTATGTGAACAGGACTGTGTCCCAAGTAACATTGCCATCGTCTCTTGTAGGTTCTGTCCCACTGACAAGAGCCAGGCATAAAGCTCCTTCAAAGGACAAATAACATTCCGAAGTTGTAGAGATACGAGATGATGGCAACTCTCTTTGCAAAAATCCATTTTGACAGGATGTTTTTGGGAGCAACTCAATGCCGCAGCTATTCTAAGAAAAGTAGAGAGAGGTGCATATTTTCCATTTGGGAGTTTGATAGAATTATTGACTGCAAACTGAGTGTAGAAGATGGAAATGAGTAAGATTTTTTTTCACTGTGCAAGAGGTTAAGAAGTGGAGTGTTGTCCTTTAGCATAAACATAATTTCGACTTGTGGATCTCAACAGTGAAATAGACAAGCTGTCGAAGAGAATAATCATATGGAAGAATCAGCAATTGGTATTGGGATTGGACAAACTGATTTCCTGTGACATGTTTCTGATGCACCATTATTTGTACTTTATTTATTCGACAGTCATAAGGGAGTTCATCATTTTCATTGTCTTCAAATTATTTGCCCTGTAGCCCTTCCTTGGTCTAGCAGATATAGGCCACAAGTTATATGAGCTGAATGAGACCATACAGCCCGTCAGGCCCCTCCACCACTTGCTCATGGCTGAAATGTTTCTCAACTCCAATCTCCTGCTTTCTCCCTCTAACCTTTGATCCCTTCACCAAACAGAGCCTTTCTAGCTCTGTCTTAAAGACACTCAACATCCTGACCCGCACGGCTCTCTGCAGCAAACATATTTCACAGAATAACGCCCATTCGGACAAAAATATGCCCGTTAATCTCCATTCTGCAAGTTTTGTCCTTTCACACAGAAAATACTAGGGGAAGTTAGCAGATCTCTCAACATCTGTGGAGAGGGACGGTCAGTGCTTGCCATGCTGCTTGTCAGCCTACGCCTGGATGTTGTCGAGATCTCTTTGCATTTGAACATGGTCTGTCTCAGTAGCTGAGCAGTGGTGAATGGCGTTGAACATTGTGCAATCATCAGCAAACATCCCACTCCTGACCTTATGTTGGAGGGAAGGGCAAGGGTGAAACTGCTGAACCGAATGTCTTGAACAAACCTGCAACATGAATAATTTATCTGGTGTTCTGATCATTGAATTGAAATGTAAAAGGGAGCTACTTTATTCAGATGAAATGTTTTGAAGGTAAATTGCTATTAAAATAAGATCAATATGGATGATATATAACAAAATATGTTCAAATTTTAATTGCCATGAGTTAGAACATAATGAATCTTCGAACGCCTCGGAGCTCCTTTAGACAACTGCAATTCTATTTTCAGTACTCCACATTTATGGCCATCAACACCGAAATAAAAATCTTCAACAGACATTGAACATCAAGACGGAACTTGGAGAATGTCAGTTTCCAATGCGCTTCACATTGTACATACCAGTTTAACTGCAATTCAACAAGGTAGCACACAACTATGTTTGTAAACACAATAGGTAGGCAGCAGGTGTGATTTATATACTCACTGCTTTCCTTCCCGGCTGCCCCTCCGGTCGTCGTCACTTCCCCCTACTTCTCCCGCTCTTTCTGTGAAGAGAGAAAACAAACACGGCTGCCCGCTACCGGTAAGTAATTTTCAAACAAGCAGTCTTACCTTAGCTGTAGTTTTCCGGGTTCATTTAAACTCAGCCGCTGCTCGCATTCAAAATGACCGTTGGCATCGAAGGGTAAGTCTTTATATTTACTGCTTTCCTTCCCGGTTGCCCCTCTGGTGGTCGACACTTCCCCCTACTTCTCCTGCTCTTTCTGTGAAGAGAGAAAAAAAACCCACCTCTGCCCGCTACCTTTAAGTAATTTTAAAATAACTCTCTTACCTTAGCTGTCGTCTTCCGGGTTCATTTAAACTCAGCTGCTGCTCGCATTCATATATTTATGGGTCATGCTTTTTTCTGAACAGGCTTCTATTCCAACTGAACATTTCTGTCACAACAATTTACAACAGGGCCATGTGGCGTCTTGCTCAGTAATTAAACTGAGAACTCGAAACTTCTTTAAACAGTGGGGGGGGGGGGTGGGGGGAGGGGAGCCAGCAATAACTGAACCTAGAAAACAACGGGTTTATTAATCTGATTTCGCTCTTACTGACAGTGCCAAATTGTACTGACGGTAGCATGCGGATTATGGGTTTTTTTTGTTGCCTCCCAAAAGGTGTTTCTTGAAAGCAATTATACTCAAAGCTCACCATTCTTCTCTGCAACTTCAACAAACTGTTTTGACGAAAGTGCTTGACATTAACGCAGTACAATGGTATGCAAGTATTTGCTTTCCAATAATTTTTTGAAAGAAAAGTGTCGTTATACGATCAGCATTTGTGGAATGAATAATTTGAATATTGGTGGAGATTGTGGCAGGGAAGGGTGTACCGCTCGCTGGTAAACTGGTGTTACACTATTACTGTATCGGGAATGATAATCGTGGAAGAAAGAATGAGAAATTGCCACGAGGACATTGCACCTTTCACAGCTATCGGTGCGACACAGATATTTGCTATTGATGAGATAGTTTTGAAATTATGTCATTGGTATAATGCTGGAAACTGCAACAATCAGTTTGCAACAGAGAATACAATATCGTGTAGTTGATTGGATATTCTTATATTACGCTGTTTATTGAGGATCAGTATCAACATCGTATCAGTCGGACTTTTCCCTTGGAGTTGAACAAGAAGTATAGCTCATGAAGTAACATTTCATCTAGATGATCGACAAAGCAGTGGGAGTTACAGATGCAAACCTCGATCATATCTTTTAGCATGTAATAATCAATGATCAGAACAACAACAAAAAATCTTTCCCGGAATCAGATTTATTTAAAAGAAAATCAACATTCTGCTGGCTTTTGACTTCGGATTTTTATTGAATTCAAATTTCACCACTTCTCATGATGGCGTTTAAACACATGCCAGTACAGCATCATCAAGTCAAGGTGTTGGATTACTTGCTCGGTGACATCACATCTTCTCGGCAGCTGTGTCGTGCCTCTTTTGTGTGTCTTCATCGAAATTTCACGTCACATAGCGGGAATAGAGCTCGGTTCATGGACATCCCTGAATAAGTGCGCATGCAGCATTTCGGATGTCAATGAAGATGAGGAACCACATATCTCTGGTCAGTTATGCATTATGCTCAAATCACTAAACTCGGCGGGAAAGGTAATATGTCAATCATTTTCTATTGAACAAATACCAGTTGAACCAATAATGCTACTTCAGTTTTTGTTCGTATATTATCAATATCAATGAAGCATATCTGATATCATGGAATCGTCTATGGGCCTCCGCCATAAATGCTTGTGCGACGTGTTAAAAACCAAACACAGTTTTAGAAAACCATAAACATGAGATGGTCAGCATCTTCATAAATATGTTTGTTTTAATTTGAATCATTCATGTTGAAAAAAAGATGATCTGCCTTGTGTTTGGCATTGACTATATATGTTGCAATATTAACATGAACTGCAGAGCTCACATTTCTGAAGAAATTCACGGAATACCAAAGGGCCTTGTGTCTGCTATTTACTATCCTATCCTTGCAGCCATTGGAGTTCCCGGTAAATCAAAGGTGTTGGTCACTCTTTGAGGTAACCACAGTTTACTGACTCACTGCCGCATATGTTTGTTTCATTTTAAAGTGACAGCTTATCTGTTAAAAGAAAGGCAGCCACGTACTCAGCTTTAAGCTGACATACTTCCCACTTATTTTTCTGTTTCAATTTTCACTGCTTTAAATATGTAGGTTTCCAGGTTAATTTTTGTTCTTGTTAGTGTTACATATTCTCCCCTTTACCAGCATGACGTCAATTCTTCTGTACATAGTTTATTCACAAAAATAAGCTGTTCACATTAAGAGTATTATCTGCTCTTGTCTAATCGCATTGAATTCCACAAATTGCAGATATGCTTCTGAATTGCCAACGCATCTTTTATATTGTTTTATACCTTATTGACCATTTAGAATGAGGAATTTGTCACTCGGTATCAACGTGAAAGTGAATATCCACTGTTACTTTTGTGTCAACGGCTGTTTTGAAAGTATCTCCCTATTTGAAATTATTGAACTCATAAGTTGCTCCACGAAATTTGAAGTATAATCCTTTTAAAGCGACATTATCATTCTTAGCTGCAGTGTTTCTGCTGCTAGTCAGGAGTTTAGGAAATTACCCTTCACGATTCAGACCTCAAATTCTGCCAACTCCTGTGGTTCAACTCTGCACCAGGAATCATCATGGAGACTTAAAATCTTGAAAGCCACATTTCACATGAAGCTAACGACCCTTTCGACTTTGTCTGCTTGAACACATTTTCAGGTGGAGAAGTCAACGTTTCGGGTGTAATCTTTATTCGGGATGGTTCTGAAGAAGGGTTTCAACCGAACGTCGACTTCGCCACCGCCTGATGCTGTCTGGCCTGCAGTGTTCTTCCAGCCTCCTGATTGTCTACCTTGAATTCCAATATTGGCAGTCTTTTTTTAAAACTCTAAATGCATTTTTGAATAGGTTCATTGCCATGTGTTCGTAAGTTAACAAGTTTACTTCCGGAGTGGGAGCAGGGTATTTCAGATCCTTTACAGAATGCAATGGAAAGGAATTCTCGTTTTTTTCTGTTCATTTCAACAAAAATATGGTATAATCATCATTTTTTATTAAGTTTCTTGTAACTAACACAGATTGGCATGCCAAGGATTAATGAGCATGCACAGAAAAGAAGCCACAAAGAAAAGAAACAGCAAAGAAACCGTATAGGCTCGCAAAGTGATGGTTTTCAAATGAATATTGGAGATTGATCTTAAGAAAACGACAAAAAAATCTGATTGTCTTTTGAATAGGTAGGTTTTTATTTGCTATCACCAGAAGTCCTCCTTACCTCACATCGCCATCACACCAATCCCCAACAAAGCACGTGAGTACACTTTCCTTCTTTTTCTGTACACTCACTCTTTTCATCCTGATTTGGAGATGCCGGTGTTGGACTGGGGTGTACACCTGATATCACCTGATGAAGGAGCGTTGCTCTGAAACCTAGTGTGCTTCCAATTAAACCTGTTGGACTATAACCTGGTGTTGTGTGATTTTTAACTCTTTTCATCCTATGTGTGTATGTTACAGCTAACACGGTGGCCATTGCTGTTCTGTCCCAAGGAAGATGCGGTCTCTCTGGATATGTCACTCTATACCTGATATCGATGGCAGTAACTGATCTTCTTGTCGTTCTTGCTGCCGTGATATTAAACAGGATTTGTGATATTTACTTCTCTGTCAGTTTCCTTTCTATTATACCGTTATGCAGTTTCCATGCTGTCTTAAACACTATAGCATTGGGCAGCTCTGCCTGGCTAACACGGGCTTTCACTTTTGATCGATTTCTAGCTATTTGTTACCAGAAGATGCGGCATATGTAATTGGAGTGATTTTCATGGTGTGCTGTTTTATATGTTCTTTCTTGTATTCCATATATGAAAAATTGTACATAATTTGCAATACACCCTGGTTTTGTACCATTAAAATACTATTTTATTCGTCATCAGCTTGGGTAGCATGCGATCTGATTCTTCGTATTTAACACCTTGTTTCGCATTCACGCTGATTCTGCTGCTCAATGTCCGGATTGTCAGAGACATTCTAGCGGCCAGTAAAGCTCGCAGGAGATTATGGATCCAGAGCAATGGGGTAAATGTGACACTGAGATGGAGAACCACAGAAAGTCTATCGTTTTACTCTTCGCCATCTCAGGAACCTTTATATTCTTGTGGATTTGGGTTCTCATAACTTTCCTGTATGTCAGGATTGCGAGGGTCAGTTATTTTTCCAGAAACAATTCCAACGAATCAAACTGTATTCTGGAAGAAATCGGAATCATGCTTCAGCTTTTGAGTTCTTCGACCAGCCCATTTACTTATGCTGGAACTCAGAGTAAATTCAGGGCGGAGTTGAAGACTGCCGTCAAATATCTAAAGAGCCTGATGGCAACCTTCAGCAAACAACTGAAGATTTTCTCTTCCGAATAGAACTAGTTCATGCATCATCTCAGTGGTCCGATTCTCTACTTTTAGTGCTGTGTGAGGACCTGTTCTTTAGGGTCATGCTTTTTTTTAAAATATCCATTGAAATGTAGTATCAGATGAAATGCCAGTGCCATTAAGCCCACCCAGTCTGTTTTGTGGTTCATTGTCTCATGTTCGTTTTGTTTCTAAAAATATTCAGCCTTTGAAATTCAATTTCGCTTCAATCTCATACACAAAGAAATGTCAATCTTATATTTCGAAATTCACTCTGACGATTACAGATATTGTACCATTTCCTTTCACTCAATGAATTAATGCTCTGGTTCATATTAAGACCAATCTTCCACTGCCGCATTCCCCTTCTCTGCCTTTTGTTGTTTGTTTAACTTTCTCCATCGCTCCCTGTCTCTCTCTCTCTCTCTCTCTCACTGACTCTCTCTCACACACAACACACACATATCTTCTTCCCAGTTTCTCGACTCGACTATTGAAAATTATGTTTCTAATCTGTTTCTCCCAGAAATTTGTCTTACATATCTGATCTACCGTTTCTAACAGTTGATGCAGCATTGTCAACACAAGATAGGATAAGAAAGCACAGAAGGATATGGGTCAAGTGCAGGGAAATTAGGTTAGCGTCGCCAGACAATGTGGATGGCATGGACCAGTTTGGACCAAAGGGCTTTTCTCCATGATATAGGACTCTGTGACAGCAATCAAGTTCAGTTCTGCTTCACCTGAAAGATTGTTTCGACCATAGGGTTCTACAGCATGGAGACAGGCCTTTCATTTCAAACTGCTCCATGTTGACCAAGATTTCCAACTACTCTCACCCCATTTGCCTGCACTGGGCCCATATCCTTCCAAACCGTTACTATCCATGCCATAGTTCAAATACCTTTTAAATGTTGTTAATGCACCCCTGCCTCAACCATTTCCAGAACTTAATACCACCTGATAGGTTATTTAATTAATGGGTACCTGAATGTAGATAAATTCAAGAGAGGAAAGAAATGAACCATTATCCAAGGTGTAGGATTGAGGGAATCACCCCCGCCCCCCTTTGACAGTATTTGACAATAACATAATCTTTCCCTGCTATATGATCTGATAGCACTGTTCCAATCTGTGATTCTGCGTTGTGAATGCTAGGGGCTATAACAGTAGGCATTGCTGATAGGTGTGCATGTATGCTGATTCTCACTGTCAGACAAAGCTAACTTCTTTATCTCTCAGCAATACGCATGAGATTAAAGCATAAAATTGTGCTGATGGATTTTAATCTTACCTGTTTTCTCTCAGGTAAAGGCAAGAGAGAATTGCAAAAAGACCACCACTTAATCGTTGCTATTCCATAGATGTTGAGATGTTGCCTCCCGTGCGACATTTCCTCTGTCAGGGGTGACGTATGTGCAATGTTGCATGGTGTCCACCACTTTTGTTTATTTAAAGAAAAGTTTCCAGACACGGTTCTGTCTACTGCACACTCCGGAATGAGATCAATTCCAAGAAGAACTGATTTCCATCCATCTGAAAAAGCAATGCAGTTTTATTCCAGTGCATGTTTTCAGTCCTTATTTTGTTGAAATTGCAACACTGCTTTCAAACATCTTGAAAAAAATACTCCACTGGCTACGTAACGAGATTAATAAGTAGTGTACAGATTCTTGCTGAGTTTGTCAGAGTGGTTCACGTACTGGGGACAGAGAGACGCTTGGAGATTCTGCTAGCTTCAAGACTGTTTCTTTTCTGGGGGAAAAAATCACACCATTCTCTTCTTGTCAAAAGGAGTTATATGCAAACATTAGCTCGATTTTCCCTTCCATGAAAACAATGGTATAAGTGACTCGGAATTTGATTTATATGTACCTGAATTCTGACGCATATTTAGTGAGGAGCATTGTCAGATGGTGTAGCATTTTAGTGCATGACTTGAAAGTTATTGCAATGGACTTGTCTAATTAGTGCATTATTTTATTTCCCCAAGGGTTCAGATTTGATGTTTGTGATTTAATCTTGTTTCTAACTTTTTTAACATCAATGCGTTAATTCTAATCACAGCATGATGTTCGACAACAAATCCTTCCATTTCATTTTTTTTCAACAATGGGTAGGTATATGAAGGTAAGAAAGGAAGACCTGCATATTAAACCAGGTCTCAGGAGTAAAAGTCTGAATGAAATCATTCAATTTTGATAGATACATACTCCATTATAAAAAGCGATATTCGAAATTTATGTCATATCCATCCATCAACTTTTATCCACCCACCTATCTATCTATCTATCTATCTATCTATCTATCTATCTATCTATCTATCTATCTATCTATCTATCTATCTATCTACCTACCTACCTACCTACCTATCTATCTATCTATCTATCTATCTATCTATCTATCTATCTATCTATCTATCTATCTGACTATCTATCTGTCTATCTATCTTCACATGCAACATTTCTACCGTTCGACTCCACCTTACTTGCAATAAATGAGAAATAAACATAGTTTCTAACGTTGCTTTTCCAGTACGAGAGTTAAAGTAAAATTGGGTGAAGCTGTCACTTACAGAAACACGTATTTGTCAGGTTTATTTACTGGAAATATTTGCTTTGATGAAGCTTGTTTCAATCATTGATAATCTTCAATCCCTCCCTGAGACTAAAGACATTTGTAGTATAATCTCATACTTTTGCCATATTGCATGCAATCTGGTCTCCCTCTTACAGAAAGGATGTTGTGAAGCTTGAAAGGGTTTGGAAAAGTTTTACCAGGATGTTGCAAGGATTAGAGGGTTTGAGACACAGGAAGGGGCTGAGCTGGCTGGGACTGTTTTCTCTGAAACGTCAGTGGCTGAGGGGTGACGATATGGAGGTTATAAGATCATCAGTCTCATGGATATGGTAAATATACAAAATGTTTTCCCTGGAGTGGTGGTAGGTTAGGGGTTGATAGTTGATTAAAGGTAGAACGCCTAGGTTTAGAGTGAAAGCAGCAAGATTTAAAAGTGACTTAAGGGGCAACTTTTTCATGCAAAGGATGGTGCATGTAACGATTAAGCTGCCAGAGAAAGTGGTGCAACATTTAAAAGGCATCTGCTTGGGATTGCGAATAAAATCGGTGAGAGGGATATGGGCCAAGATTTGGCAAATGGGACTAAATTGATTTAGAATATTTGTTGGGCATGGACAAATTCAACCTAAGGGTCTGTTTCCATGGTGGCTATCTCTATGTCACGATGACTACATTTTCATTGCCACTGTATTAATTCAGAGAACAATTGTATAAATTGTGCATTTCAGAGCAGCGTTTCATTGTTAGGGAAGGAAAGTACTTGAGTATTTCTGATAGAACAGAAACAAGAATCGTTGCTTTCGCAACAGAGAAATGTAAGAACAGGAGTGGGCCATTCATCCCCATCAACCTGCTGTCGAATTGAACATGACCGTGGCTGATCGATCACTACAATGGATTTTATACACTCCATTCCCATAATCTATTTCAAGATTGGTGATGAGATATTTGTCAGACTCTACCTTAAACAAACACAGTTATGGAGTAACCCTAGCACCATGCAGGTAGAGAATTCTAAAAGATTGCAATCCACTGAGCAAAACAAAATAAACCCTCATCTTTAAAATCGCACTTGCTTTGAAATCTTGCCCAGTTGTTGTCTGCCCCAACCATCAAATATTCAAACTATAGGTAATATGTTTCTTTAAGAATTGTATTAATTTATTTTTAATTATATCATCGCTCATCGGTTCAATGCCTAGATAATGCAGGCCCAGTTTGCCCACTGTCTCTTCATGGGATATTGGCCCCATCCAGAAACAAATCTGGTGAATCTTCATGGCTCTTTCTCTACATGGAAATAACATCATTCCTGAGATAAGGAGACCCAAACTCCACAGGTACAGCCGAACCAAAGTTCCATGCATTTCAAACAAAACGTAACTGCTCCTGTACTCAAATCCTCTTGTAAGAATGACTTAACATTCCATTAGCCTTCTCACAAGCGCAATCGGGCTTCCTGGACGGCAGGAGATTCTTGCAACAACGATGCAACTGTAATCATGGGTGACTTTAATTGACATAGACATTTGACAAAACAAAATGGTGGGATGTTTTCATGAATATGTGTATGTATTTTTTTTTACATTGATTTGAGGGATGGGGGTGTCACTGGCTATCCAGTATTTACTGCCTGCTCATAGTTGTTGTAGAGAAAGTGTCGGCAAATCACCGTCTTGCAGAGTGAAAAGAGATGGTTCTTTAACGTTGAAGAACCAAGTGGACAACAGCCTGATCTAGATGGGATACTTTGCAATGAGAAATTATTCACTAACAGTCTTGTAATGTGACAGTATTCTTCATGAAGATGAAGAGTCAAGAAGTTGAACCTAGCAGCTAGTATCCTGAACCTAAATTAAGGTATACATAATTTATGAGGCATGAATTGGCAAGGATGGATTGTGGAGCCATACTAGTGTGGCTGCTGGTGGATAGTGAATGGTTCATGTTTAAAAATTATACTCATGCAGGCCAGCAGGTGATTGCAGTTTCTGTTTGTATGTGGACGAAAGGCAGCACATGATACCCAGTCGGCCTGAAGTGAGTAAGAAAACTCATAGGTTGGTATCCGGCATGTTGCACACCCAGGAATGTCCACCTGTAGCTGATTTGGAACAGTTATATTGCTTTTTTACTCCTACCAATTCAGGGTACAACCTCGGTTCTGGTCTCTTATGAGAAGCAGCTGATTCATTTTGTACTGACTCCTAAAAGCCGCAGGCCCAAGCTTGACGGTGATATTAGAGTAGATTAGATTCCCTACAGTGTGGAAACAGGACAGTCCACACCGACCCTCCGAAGATTAAACCACGCAGACTCAATTCCCTCTGACTAATGCACCTAACACTATGGGCAATTTAGCATGGCCAACTCACCTGAACTGCATATCTTTGGACAGTGGGAGGAAACCGGAGCACTCGGAGGAAACTCACACAGACAAGGGGAGAATGTACAAACTCCACATAGACAGACGCTCGAGGATGGAACCGAACCTGGTGCTGTGAGGCAGCAGTGCTAGCCACTGGGCCACCGTGCCGCCAATAAAATTGCGTGAGAAACATTGACCTTGAAGAGCTCAAAATTTTCCAATTGGAAAACGACTGCCTGAGTCAAGTCCTAATTACATATTGACAAGTTTATGAGCAAGCTTATACAATAGAATCCCCACTGTAGGAATAAAGCCCGTTTGGGCTCTCGAGTTCACAACGACCTTCCGAAGAGAATCGCACCCAGACTCATGCTGTAACCCTGCATTTCCCAGGGTTAATCCGCGGACAGGGCAATTAGGCTTGGCCATTCAAACTAACCTGCATACCCTCCGACTGTGGGAGGAAATCGGAGCATCAAGAGGAAACCCATGCAGCCATAGGGCGAATATGCAAACTCCACGCAGACAGTTGTCTGAGGATGGAATCAAACCATGCTCCCTGGTGCTGTGTGTCACTGCTCCAGGCTGCAGGGATGGTCAAAGAGGCCAAGAAACAATTCCATAATTCTGCCAGGCTACAGTCCTAAACTGGGAATCATACTAAACCTTGCCACTTCCAAAACTGGACTTCATCCTAAACTGCCCACATCCTGAACTGGGCCTCATCACAGACTGAGCCTTATTATAATTTAAGTCTCACCCAACACTGATTATAAACTATGATACGACCTAATCTTGGAAACATTCTACACTGGGCCACACCATAAGCAAAGCCTCATCCTCAACTGGATCACATTCTAAACTGGGTCACGTCTTTAATTGGTCTTCATCCAAAACTGGACAAGATTCTACGCTGGGAAGCATCCTACACTTGTCCACATGCCAAATCAGAAGAGATCCTATAGTGGGCCACAGTGCAAACTGAGTGCCATTCATCATACACTGGAGCACATCCTAAGCAGTACCTAACCCTATACTGGGCTTCAACGTTCCCTGACCCTCACCGGTCACTGGGCCTCATCTTGAATTGGAGCATGTCCTTTCCATGTTACACTGTGTCACATTCTGTCATTTACAGGGCTGCATTGTACACTCTGTCTCATCGTAAACATTGCTGATGGCCCAGCTGATTATGGAAGCAGTGTCAAACCAGTTTCACCATCTCCCAAGGTTTGCTCACGGTTCCCAGTTACAATACAGAGAGGGAATTCTTATTGAATTGCATAATCAATCCTTTTCACTTCCAAGTTAATTTAGCTTCTTATTTGCTTTAGTGAGTGAGTCATTGAGTCATGGTCACGTACAGTCCAGAAGGGACCCTTCACCCCATCGTCTCTGCACTGATCTGCCGATACAACTCACACCGTCCTGCACTGAGCTCACAGCCTTAAATGTTATGACTTTACAAATGGGGGACTGAATGCATTTTAAGGGTTGGAAAGTATCCCACCTCCAATATCCTCACTGGTATTGCATTCCCGACCTTCCCAGCCTCTGGAGGAAGCTGTCCTCTCTGAACCCCCTGCCGTTTACTTTAAAATGATGCCTCCTCTCCTTGCTACTGAACCTGAGACTGAAGGAAACAGCTACTTCATATCCCACTATATATGTCATTCTTAATCTTACACATTTCTATCAGATTGCTCCTCAGGCTTCTCTGCTTCCACCTAAACAACCCGATCCTATCCAGGATCTCTTCATCCCTGAAATGCTCTAATCTAGACAGTAGCCCGATGAAACTCCTCTGCACTCCCTTTAGTGTAATCAAATCCTTCCTATAGAGCAAAATGTGTAACTGCGTACAGTCCTCCAGCTGTGGCCTGAATAACGTCCTGTCCTGCTCCAACATCACCTCTCCACTTCTATAACCTACACTTTCACTGATAAAGGCATGTCCCTAATGTCTTCTTAACTGCCATATCAACCTGTCCTGAAACCTTCAGCGATCCATGGACAAACACCCCAAGATCTCTCTGTTGCTCTTGAGCTTCCTAGTGTTCTTCCATTCATCAAGTTCACACTTTTTCCAAAATGCATCAGCTCCCATTAACCAGGTTTCAACTCCATGTGTCACTGACGTGCCCATCTGACCGATTCACCTCTAACCTAACACCTTACCCCTCACTGTCAACTACCTGGCCAGTCTTCATACCTTCTGCATTGTCGTTTGCATTTTATTAAAATGGATGATTAACTTGTTGCCTTGATATTCCATCCCATTACATATTACGGTGTTTTTGGGCTGTATGTGATGCTAGCTAGGCCGGTAACTATTCCCCATCCCAAATTGCCCACAGGGTAGTTAAGAATCAACCACATTGCTGTGGGTCTGGAGTAATATATCGGTCAGATTGGGTACTGTGGGGAGATTTCCTGCTCGAAAGGATAGCGGTGAACGGATTGTTTATTTTTTCCTGAAAATCAGCAGATAATTTACAGTCATCATTAGACTTTTAATTCCAGATGTTTGTTCACTGATCTCAAACTCCACCCCTACCCATGGTTGGATTTGACCTCTCAGCATTGACCCTGTCAAGTCCTAACATATTTCAATTAGATCATCTCCCATTCTTCTCAACTCCAGTGAGTAGAATCTCAACTTCTGTAGTGTTTACTCACAAGACGGACCCTCAGTCACGAAGATAATCCCGGTGAACGTTATGTTAACTGCCTCCAGTTAAATGATACAAATGCACTCAGACTTCCCTTCCCTTATGCTGCAATCAGGGCTGATAAAGCTTGTCAGATCTTTCAAGTTATTATTCTTCTTGCAGCATTGGTAGTGACAGAATCCTGCTGCTTAGTGAAACATCTGTTCTGAAATGCTCCATGCACCCCTGGGGATCTGAAAGAGATTACACTTTCATTTGGTATATAAACAATTCCTTGATTGAAGAAGAACAAGAACTGGCGTGCACGTTAGCAAGGGTGAAATTTTCAGATGGAGCAAATTGAATGTGAACAAAGTTACAAATCACACAACTCCCTATTGTCCAACAGATGTATTTGGAGGCATTAGATTTTGGAGGGCTGCTCCTTCATCAGATCATGCTTCCAAATAAACTTTTGGACTATAACCAGGTATTGTGTGATTTTTAACTTTGTGCACCCCAATCCAACATCAGCGTCTCCAAATCAAACGATGTAAACATTTTGTGCTAGATGGCTCAACGGCAAAGGTGTCAGTGTTGCTTTACAAAATATTGACAGTAGTTTTCCCAAGAATTTTGTGATCGTATACTAGAAAATTCTCAAAGGTATCACGTTGAGATGTGTAAAAATACATACAGTCCCCTTATTTAATGTTTTGGCAACATGACTATTCTGAAGGTAGGACAGTGTTTATTACTTGTAACATTAATTGTTTTCCTCTCTTTGTTTTTCTTCATGGATGCTGCTAGACTTGCAGAGGTTCTCCAGCCGTTCCGGTGCTTTGTGTCAGATCTCCAGCATTCGTCGTTGTTTATGTTTCTGTGTAATTTGCTCTGTTGTAGATCGCTGCTCTGACCCAAAGCTGCAAGCTGACTTCGATGTGGACATTGGTGAACACTTTCTGTTTGACTGAATCCTTTCACGATGATCACCCCCGTTTTGCATATTTTACAAAAGAAGAGAATCTCTCAATTTGATTTCAAAGAAGAGCAGTTATACAACAGAGGAAATAATATACCCCATTCCGAGATTTACCAATGTAAAATCACCATCGTGACAGTAAACTGATTAAAAACAGCAACATGGTTCCCAACTCAATCAAACATAAGCTACATCTCCATTTATTTCATTTTCTCTCCTGTTATTCAAACCGTTGAAAATGTAAGGGTTAATCAGCTCATCGTGTCATTGTCATCATAAGACAATACATTTTGTGTCTGCTTCGCTCGCTTGTTACTGAATTTGTTTGCACGTATTCACTAGGGTCTTCAGTCGCTGGCCATACCTCGCCAGTTATCCACAATATCCTGCCGCTTTGCAATTTCATTTTCCATTACCAATGTTTTCCCTTCCTGTGTCAGAACTTTCTGTGAAGACTGAGAGTCATTTTTGTGTTGAATTAGCAACAGCCTCTGGCAGTTCAGAGGAACAGGTGGATCTTGGAGATCGAGTCTACAAATCTCTGAAGGAGTCAGGACAGGTCAATAAGAAGGTTAAGAAGGCAGATGAGACACATGCGTTTATCCGTCCTGGCACAGATTATAAAGCATTGGGGGATGATGTCAGAACTATACAAGACCTGATATCTGTCTCTGTCTCTGTTCGTTTCCTTCTCTCTTTCTCTCTCCCTCTCTCTACGACTGTTTGACTGTCCATGACTTGATTTAACTCTCTATGACTATGTCGATTAATCTCGATGACTGTGATTAATTTGTCGCCCTCTGACTCTCATGCCTCCATGTCGCTCATTGCCTCTCTTATCTCTCTCTGTGTCTATGTCTCTCTCGGTTTCTCCCTGTCTCTCGATGACCCTCTCTGTCTGTTTCTGACTCTGTAAGTGTCTCCGTAACTCTTTCTGTGTCTCACTCGCTCTCTGCGTCTGTCTCTCTCTGACTGCATGGTAGAAATGAAACGTGTTGTTGAACACAACAAATCATGCTTTAGAAAAGTGCCTAACAGCTTGGTTCAATCACAGGCATCCGTGTGTCAGTTCCAGAGCTGAGTGCCCACACTGAAAACGAGGTAGAGGAGGGAGATGGTACCTCGTTAAGCTGTTCGACCCCAATTCAATATGATTTTTTTTCAAGGATGGCGAGGCTATTAACTGGGAATACTCCAGCCATTGGAGAACCACACACGCAGCCATCAACATCAGCAAAATTCTAGAGGGCAATTATCACAGTGCTATTTCTAACCAGGAGGGGGAATCTCTCCAGGACAGCAAATTCATCACTGTTTGATGATTAGTGATTTTCTAAGCAATGTTATATCAATCCAAATTATCGGAGCACTGGGGGTGCGTGCAGAGGGAGATTCACCTGGATGCTGTCTTGGGGGCTGGAGATTTTCAGTGATGGAGAGAGATTGGACGCTATGTGGTTATTTTCGTTTGGGGAAAGGAGACAAAGGACGCGGGGACATGATTGAGATGTGTCCAATAGTGAGGAGCTGAGATCAGGTAGACAGAAAGAAGCATTTTCCCCTTGATGGAAGGATCAATGACCAGGGGACGAGCGTGGATTGAAATTATGGGGCAGCAGCGGGATGTGAAGAAAAGGATATTCACCCAGAGGGCAGTGGGAATCGGGAGCTCACTGCGTGTAAGAATAGGAGATTCAGAAACCGATTTAGATGTGCACTTCTACTGCCAAGATTAAATGGCCCTAAACATTTCACTTGTATTTTCCTGTAGAAATAGGGTCTTGGATAAGACGAATAGCCAAGGTCTTTTCCGCAGGGCATTTAGTCCAAAATGACAGGGCATTGGTTTAAGGTGAGTAAGGAAAGTTTTAAAGGAGACCTAATGGGCAACTTTTTCACACAATAGGTGGTGTATGTATGTAATGAACTATTAGAGGAACTGGTCAAAGAGCGAGCAATTGCAACATTTAAAAGATATTTGGACAGATTCATGGATAGGAAAGGTTTAGAGGGATATGGGCTAAACGCAGGCAAATGGACTAGTTCAGTTTGTAAGACCTGTTCTGGAGTGACACGTTGAGCCTATTTCGGTGATGCATGATTCTTTGAATCCAAGTGCTAGGAAAATGAGATTAGAGAATAGGGAGATGTTTGCTTTTGAATGGTATGGATTCAGTCGGCTGAAGGGACTTTTTCTGTATGTAGACCTCTGAAACCACGATTCCATGTAAATCTATTCATCAAAAAAGTTAGAAGTTAAGACAATAGGAGTTGGATAAGTCTGATGGTCAGAACGGGGAAGTTAATAATGCGGGGGTGCTGGGGACAGTGATGGTCTGTCCCAGGATGTTAATTGTGCAGGGGTTTGGGACAGCAAAGATAACACCCAGGATCTTGATCGTTGGGTGAGAGTGGGTAGGTGACAGTGACCCACAGAATGTTGATAGTGAGGTATGGGCTAGGACAGAGAGAGTAACACCCATGATGTTGATAGTGGGGTGGGTATGGGGACAGTGATGGTAAGCCCCTAAATATTGAGCCCCAGGATCTTAATAGTGGGATGAGGGCGGGGACAGTGACAGTAACATCTAGGATGTTGATGTTGGGATGGGTGTGGGGGCAGTGACAGTAAACCAGAGGATGTTGATGGTAGGGTGGGGGTGGGGAGGGTAACATTAACACCCGGGATGTTGATCCTGGGGTGGGGGTGGCGTCAATAATGGTATCCCAGGATGTTGAGAATGGCATTGCGGTGAGGTCAGTGACGGTAAACCCTAGGATGTTGATCGTGGGGTGGAGGTGGAGACAGTGAAGTTAAACCCAAGATGGTGTTAATGGTGTGGGGGCGGGGACAGTTACATTAACTTCCAGGGTGTTGATAGTGGGATGATGGTGAGGACAGTGACGGTATCCCCCAGAATGTTGAGAGTGACGCGGGGATGGGGCTAGTGACAGTAATCCCCAGGATGCAGAGTGTGACGTGGGAGTAGGGTCAGTGGTGGTAAACCCCAGGATGTAGATAGAGGGGTGTGGGTGGGGAGAGTGATGTTATCCCCTAGGCTGTTGAGAGTGTCGTGGGATGAGGGTCACTGATGGTAAACCCCAGGATGTTGATCGTATGAGCGGGGTTGGTGTGGGGGCTGGGGTGTAGGCTACAGTAATGATAATACCACTGAAAGTCAAGAGAGCGAAGGTTGGATGATGTACCCTTTGGCCATCCATAGTTCAAATAAATCTTTCAAAGCGCGTTTTTCTTTTACAAGAGACAGAGATAACTCTCCGAAAAAAGACAATTTCAGCACCTGATCTTTTATGTCCTCTTTGTTTTCTTTTTTTCCAGTTGCTGTTGCTGGGATTTGCCTCACTCACAAAGACAATAAAACGGAGGATCCGATTGGAAGTCGTCTCTTTCTAGAATATGTATTGTGCCAACGTACAGGACCCGACTTTCAGAAAGCCCTAAACAGTGCCAGCGGGAATTATAACCTTAACTCAGACAGGAGAGTTCTGGCTATTGAATCCGTCCAGTCTCAACACCAAGACTGAAACCAGTTTGTCGTGATCAACAAGTTCCCAGTGGAACAATATCTAATATAAGCAGCAATTCCATCGACCTCACGCTGGCAATTAATCAATTCTTCATCTGTGATCCGTGCTTATTCTTCACAGGACTCGAGCTGAAGACGTGATATGACCACTCTAAAAAATGATGGAAAAACTCAGCAGACGACTTCGAGAGAAACAGTTAACATTACATTTTAAAAACACAAAGTGCTGGTAAAAATCAGTAAGTCTGGCAACAATTTTAGAGAGTGAGAGAGAGAGAGAGTAAAATCCTTTCTTCAATAAATGAGACCTTTTTAGTGAGAGGATTCAAGTCCAGGAACAGGGATGTGTCACTAAAATTGGAAAGGTGAGACCACGCCCTGGAGAACTCGGAGTGCAGTTTGGGGTCTCTTCATGTGAGAAAGAATATTCTGGCAACGGAGGGAATGAGACAACATTTCTCAGATTGATTCCTGGGATGGCAGGACAGACAAGTGGAAAGAGATTGGATTGGCTAGGATTAGGAATCTATCCACTGGAGTTCAGAAGAACGAGGATGGAAATTCCTTAGGAATCTAAAGAATTTGCATATGTACTAGGCACAGTACACACAGGGAGGGTGTTCCTGATGACTGGGCAGAGAGTCCAGGAGCAGGGACTGACAGTCTAACAGAGACAGAGGAGGAGTGAGATGGGGAGTAATGTCTTCTTCGAGAGAATGGAGAGCCTGTGGAATTCTCTGCAACAGAAAGCACTCAGGGCCAGAACACTCAATGTTGTTCAGGAAGCAGTTGGATAGAGTTCTCAAGGATTGAACAGAGCGTGGGGAGACACATGACCAAGTTGGATGTTCATCCGTGATCTCATTCAATGGGCGGAGCAGGCTGGTGGCACCGAATAGCTTCCTGCTGATGCTATTTTCGATGTTTCTCTGTGAATGGCCTAGTTGCCACTGACAAGTTGAGGACAAATGGAAGTTTTGCCTTGATACATGTAAGCAGTGAAAGTGAGGGGCAATCATTTATCATCGACAATTTGAAGGGATTCGGTTTTGAGCAATCTTTTGAGTTGATACCAAATATTCTGAGTTGGATTCGTGGGATGTTGTTAGTAAGAGAAGCTGCTCAGAAACGGTGATGTCACTGCGATGGTGAGGGTTCAGAGTGAATTTTACAGTAGCGAGCTTTTCCCGACAAATGGATGGGTGTTGGCAGGGGGTCGGGACAAAACAGAACAGGGAACACAGGGATTGGCGTTTGCTGAAAGAATGATTTTATTGACAGGAAATCCCCCTCTGAATCCAACATAGCGCTGAGATGGCAGTACTCATTGTCCCACTCTTTCTGATATTTCTCTCCTCACATTGTTTCCCATTGAACTCCGGAACAGGTATAAAGGTGGGTGAGACACCTTGGCAGGTAATGCCAGTGATCATTCTCCAATCGGGAACCCAATGTGAGTTTCAAACTAACATCACTCATGAAATGTTGATTTGAAATTGTGTGTGTTTGTGTGTGTGTGTGTGTGTGTGTGTGTGTGTGTGTGTGTGTGTGTGTGTGTGTGTGTATATTGTGCGATGACCTCCTCTCTCCTTCCTCCACCACCAAAACTCTGTAGCAGCAGTCTGGGCCATCAACACGATGCACTGCATAAGTTCACCAAAGATCCTCAGAAAGCCCCTTCAAAACCCACGACCACTTTCATCTGGAAGGGCAAGGGAAACAGATATTTGGGGCGCCACACACTGTCCTGACTTGGAAATATATTGTCTGTTCCTGCGGTTAACATGCTGAAATTCCCTCCACAAAAGTTTTGTGGATCTACCTACAGCACATGGACTGCACCTCCCCATTATCTTCTCAAGGTGGCAACTTGGGATGGGGGGATCAATAAACACGTCTGTTGTGTGAATGAGAAAGACAAATTATGAAACACTGTGTAGAAAGGTAAATTGGGAGGATGTGGGCAGGGCGAATGACTGGCAGACAAAATTAAAAGTGCTGACGTACAAAGTAAATTGCTGTGGTCAGTGGATTGGTCAGCACAGATATAAGTGAAAGGTGATCATTCGAATAATTTTTGCTTGCGCATTAGTCAAAAAAAACTAGACTTATTTGCAAGCATGTGACAGGGAATGCTTACAGGGAAACATTCCCATATTTTTTCTCTCTAATTTTCGTCAGCTGATTCTTACAGCAGTTCCCGACAACACAGGTAAGTTAGTGAGGTCGAAGAATCTTCTAACAGCATTCATACATAGTCCAAATGAGCTGAGAATCCCTCTGTGATGCAAACACAGCCACTTTACGTTTGTCAGACCAGTTGGGGCAAATGAACTTTTGTGCCTGGCTGTTTTGCAAATCTCAAGCCCAACAGTTCATATCGAGGATACTCTCTAGATTTCTGTTTGAGACTGAACTACGCGTGGTGAGGCTGACCATTGCATTGGAAGAATTGAAAAAGGCAATTTATCTTGTGAATGGGAGAGAATCTTCAAAATGTATTGGTGCAGAGGGGTCTGCGTGTCCTTCTGCATGAATTTCTGAAAATAGTACACAGCTACATCCAGCAAGTAATAAGAAAAGTAAAAATAATGGGGTGTGCAAGTATTGAAGTGTTATTGTCCCTGTACAAGGTATTGGGGTTTCCACATCCAGAGAACTGCGTAGAGTTTTAGTCTCCTTCCTTGAGAAGGGATGCAGTTGAATTGGAGAGAGTTCAGAGGAGATTCGATCATTTCCAGAGATGATTTTGTTTTGTTTTAGATCAGATATTGAGCAGGTTCTCTGGTATTGTGTGAGAGGAGATTGAAGCGAGCGATATTGGACGCTAAAGGGGGAATTGACAAAGGAGATGGAGAGAGGATGTTTTCTCATGTGGGAAGTGCAGAACAAGAGATGATCGTTTCAGTTGAACGGGGTGAGGCAGTATCAAAATAGACATAAGGAGGAAGAAATTCTCTCCAATGAGGAGAGGTTGTGAGTCAGTGGAAATTCCCTCCCCCACTCCACACGACTGCAGGTGGGAGTGGAAAATAAATGCTGACCTATTCAGTGAAATCTATGCCCCAGTTGTGAATTAAGAATTTTTAAAAAGGCAGAAATACTTATAGAACTAGGCTATAAAGGTTGAAAGTCTGCATACTGGACCTGTCTTTGTTTCTCTCCATAATTTTATAAATATATCTCCGTCTAAAAATATTAAAACTAAACGCTGCAGTTTTTTTTTATATCAGCAAAACCACATGCAGAATGTGTGTCCTTTTTGTGGCTCATCTTTACTTATGTCTGTAAAACTGTTCTTGAGTTTCCAGTTACATGCCATTTAATACAATATTTTCCTCCCATGCGCAAATTTCCATTTCATGTCTGTAACAATGTTCCAATGAACGCACTCCAAATTGGTATAAAATAAATTACTATTCTCTTTAGTTACTTTGTAATGATGAACACCTAACATTGCGTTCAAAACCTCCAGAACAAGTATATTGTCATGTAGGTTATTACATTAACTATTGTCCTGGCCTCCATTCGATGTTTTCATGTTGGGTTGATGTTTTTTTTTCTCTCAACACAACAGACCCCTTTATGCGTTTTAACATTTAGCTTTTGATTCGATGTCACACTTTGGATTTCACATTGATATGATTGATGCGCCTGTGCAGCCAGTTTTACCGTTTTCTGTGGACTATATTTTCTCTGTCTCTATCAGCAACATTAAAAAGTCAATTCCAGTCCCTTCCAGTTTTTAAGGTGATTTATAGATGATTTAGAAAGTGGACTACTTTTCTTCATATACAGATGATATCAGACTCATTGAGATTCTCGGCATTAGGTTTTTCTGGTTTTTGTGAGTTGGATTCCAGCATCTGCAATGTAATGCTTACCCATTGTGCAAGACTTACGGTCATTCTGAGTGGAATCACAAATGGATAGGAATTGAATAACCATTAAGAAGCTTTTGATCTAGTAATACCGTTTGAGGATTAATAATTCCATTGCAAGCTGAAGTATACTGTTAGGCACTTAAAGTTTGCGTTTAATGCCGAAGTGTAGGAAGTATTGTTTGACAGTGGAGTCAATAGTAACATTAATGCTCATTTGGGAAGGAAACTGCTATTCTTACCTGGGCTGGACTCTAGATCAACGAAAGTATGGTTGACTCTTAGCTTACTTTTTAAATTATTGTTACTTGCATTTCTTTTTACAAATACAGTGAAAAATGTTGTTTCGTGTTGACACTCTTGACACCATCTTAATACACAGAAAATAAACCAAAACAAAGTACACGAAACCAGAAAAATAAAACAATAAGGTTCATATTATAGATTTTTTTAACAATAAATTTATGTGGCATTTGGAAATGTTCCCTCTTGGAGCTTAGCAACGTGCCTGGATCTGGGCTCCTCCACTGGGATGCCTAGAGTCCCTGCAGCTAAACCTACAATACAGCTGCAACTGCACTTCAACATGCTGCTGCCTCTGTTACATAGAGGGGCTACTCTGTTGTGTCAATTCGCCTCCACTAATGTTGTCACTGTTATGAGCCCACGCTGGGGCTACCTGGCTAACACAGCTGATGTTGAGTTCACAAGGTCTGCACTGGAATAAAAATTGCCATCTTTGTCATGTTCAGCACAAGCCATACGCCTGGTGTCATATTTCAGACTGCGAGCCTGGGCCAGCAGGTTAAGCCTGGGACCTTTTCATTTCTTTAACTCAGGAGTGAGCAATAAATACTGACCTAGCCGGTGATATCCACATCCTAAGAATGAAAGCCAGACTGAACAACACTCAGAAGCTTGGTCTGATCACAATGAGTGTTACAGCATCCTCCATGTGTCAAAACATGTACGTCTATACGTAATTCATATGTTACGATCCAATTGAGTTACATGAACATAATTGCATGTAAATTGTCAATCTCCATGTTGATCCACAATCAAAACTATTTATTGTTGTTAACATAACTTCCTGTTGAGTGTGAACAGGAATTTGAAACCATTCCTCAACTCATCTCTGAATTTCCTCTGTGTCAATCCATAAATACAAGTGTTTGTGCAGGAACTAAGAAGCTGCAACATAAAACCAAACTGTTGCATAACATATGTGGGACTGCTGTAATATCTGTCTTTGTAAAAAGTATTTACCACTGGCCATTTGATTGAATGCACAACATATACCATCCACAATATTATAAAATTAGCAGAAATAGTGAAAAGCAAAATCATAGATTTTCTGCGATTCTTGATCTCTGAATCATTCTGACACCCAGTGCTTTTTAGAAGTATCTTGCGGACTCGATTTGCTGTTAATATATGTCTGACAGTTAAAGTATTGAAAGACAAAATAAACACGATTGGTAATAGAGGTGTTATGGCGCTGTCAATATATTCAAATGCTGTCCACAAAGGCGAGGTGAGATAATCGAAAGTTGGAACGCAATACCACTGCACATTATCAATGATAAAAGCTGGTGCAAATATAAAATAAAAGGGTATGGTCCTCAGGCAGCTCAACACAAATATAGTGACAACCACCACAATTGCATTTCTTCTCGTGCAATATTTTGACTTAAACGTCTGAAAGCAAATTGCAACAAAGCGATCGAAAGTGAATACCACAGTAAACCATACAGAACAATCAACACATACAATGGAGGTGACGAGGTTTACTGTGCACACTGGCGTTAGAAAAAGGAAACTGATGGACATATGCATGATATTAATCCTGTGTAATATCACATGGAGTACAACCACAGCAAGGTCCACGAATGCCATTGCCAGGAGGTATGTAGTAATGCATTTGGAGAGACCACACTTGCCTCGTGCTAAGATCACAATTGCTGAAAAATTAACTGTAAGAGAAAAGAAATGTAAAAATTACTCTGAGGGTAGTATAGACTCTTTTGTTCGTTCAAAGAATCATCTGAATTAGCTTCTTAATGGATTAAACTGTGATATTTCTAGCTCTACTTGTAATATAAAATTGAATTTGGATATATTTCATGATCGTGTTGATGACTGGAACAAATCAACAGAGGCAATTGCTAAAATTTAAGTTTGAATTGTATCAACAATTTTCATGATCAAAGTAGAAGCGTGCAGCAATTCCAGTACATAGAACATATCAAGATCCCTTTATGTGCAAACGGTTTGTGCAAAGAACTGTACTGTTCCTTTTGGTTATACTCCATGCATCTAGAAATGTTGCATTACTTTGCAAAGCTCATTGTACATTCACAAAATCCAGAATGATCTTTTGATGGTTATAGCTCACAATGAGGTTAACTTTGTTGTTTTTGCGACAATGCACCTTTTACAAGCAAGGTATTCACAGCTATAGATTCGATGTCAACTGATCTGCATTTCACATGACGTGGAGTGCCATTTGAACATTTGATCATGAACGTATCTGAGCAACTAGAAATGGAAACTGTGCCTGCAGGCTTACATACATTTTCAATCCAGTGTTATATAATCAAAATATTTCCACATATCTGAGTTTCTGATTTTCTAAAAGAGCATGACCTTAAACTGCAAACGAGTTGACGACATTCAGATCAAAGAATGAAGTTAAATTTCACACTCACAGCTACCAGAAAGATCATTACAGCTAAGAGGAATGACCGAGTGACTTGAATTTTTAAAAAGCAAATTGAAATAAGACATGATGTGTCATTTAAAAAGTCTTAAACTACACATGAAATCCAACGAATGACAGTTGGCCATTCCCTTGTCTTAATTACTTCTGATCTCTCCTATTGCAGGCACAGTTTCCACCAAAACAGCATTGAACATTGAAAATAAAGAACAAATGTTTATGACACTGATATAACAGGACAGAGAAAATGAATACAAGGTAAACAATTACTTTGCAAATTTTCTTGCTTTGTTTCAATAACTAACCTGGAATACCAACTGCTGCCAGAACGGGGTAGTAAATTAGCTCTATCTGATAAATTACAGGATATACCATGCCTCCACCTTGCAGAAATATTTTCGTTCTGCAAAATATTGTAATCTCGAACTGGAGAATATCGAAGCATACACAGATACACCTTATAAAATGAATAGTTATACTTCAATGACACCATATTTTATAGAATTTGATACCAGGTGTTAGTTATGGCTCAATAATTCATTTAATGAACTATCAATACTCTATAGATTCGAGTGTGATGTAATGTATGTGCAATATCTCAGCCTTAGATATACACAAGGACTCTGACCCAACACACAAATCCCTTTGGCAAGGAGTTCCACATTCAACCCTCTGAGAGAAGGTATTCCTCCTCGACTCAGTCATCAATTAGCGCCTCTTTACTCTGAGGCTATTCCCTCAGGTCGTAGATCCAACAATGTGAAGGAAACACCCTCTCAACATTGACTCTGTAAAGCAGTTTAAAGGATAATAAGATCAGCAGGTATTGGACCTGAATTAGGCCATTCAGCCCATCCAGCATACCTCAATATTCGGTCATGGCTGATATGTTTCTCAACCCCATTCCATGTATCCCTGATCCCCTTACTAATCAACAACCTATCTGTATACAATCAAATTTTAATGATATTCTCTCCTTCCTAATGCCCAAACCATTATTTTGGAATCAGAAAAGAATGGAAGACAGAAGTAGACCATTCAGCCCCTTGAACCTTCTACCATTCAATGAGATTTTGGCTGATCTGTAGCAGAACTCCATATAGGAAATGCCTAACAATAATGTATCTCTCTGATTGAAAACGAATAACTGATCCAGCATCCACTGCTGTTTGTGCAAGAGAGTTCCAAACCTACACTACCATTTGTGTGGAGAAGTGCTACCTACATCTCTCCTGAATGGTCTGGAGCTCATTCTCAGACTATGTTCTCCCTACTTCAAGAATCTCCGAACAATTGAAATAATTTTGAATAATCCATTCATTTTTTTCTTGTTAATATCGTGACGGCTTCAAACAGATCATCCCTTAACTTTCGATATCCTAGAGATAATATGCACAATTTCTATAATCTCTCCTCATACCTTAAAACCTAAAGTCCAAGAATCGTTCTTGTGGACCTATGTTCTACTTTCAACTCCCCCGCCCGCACCTCCAAGCCAATCTGTCTTTCACAAGGAGTGTTGTCCGGACCTACTCCAAGTGGGTTCCAACCAGGATGTTGTATAACTGCAGCATATCTTCCTCAGTCTTGTCCTACAGTTCTCTCAATATAAAGGCCAGTATTCCGTTACCAGTCTTGACTATTTTATTCCATGCGAATGATGATTGGGTATCTACGTCTTTATCAGACTAAGCTGTACAAAGTAGCCTGCCACAAGGATCAGTACTGAATACAATGAACGTTATGAGTTGGATAAATGAACTTTGTGCATTGTAGCAAAAAGCTTTGTTCTTTAAAAACTTGGTGGAAGCAACTAATTGCGGGAAGTTCACAAAGTTGGATCAATAAGTTGAAGATAGATTAAGTAAATGGGTAAGAAAAGAACAGATTTAAAATGTGGAAAATGGGAGTACTCAATAAGACAGTAAAATTAAGCCATCAGATATGATTTGGATGGGGTGTTGACTGAGATTTATTTCCATTCATGGAATCTGGGTGTCACTGGATCGACCAAGATTTATTACCTGTCTCTAAATTCTCAGCGATAAGATAAACATCACTGTTCATTATGTTTACTTTAGTGCTCGTAAGTGATAGGAATATATCGCAGGACAAGAGTTATAGCGGGGGGAAAGCAATTATGATATGATTAGGCGATATTTAGGATGTATTTGATGAGGAAGGAAACAGGAAGGGATCTGCACGATTGAAATGTGGAGCTTATTGACGAACGATCATCAGCTAAGGCCTCACCTTTATCACCCTCCATCCACACATCAATGAATTTAATACACGCTATGACGTTGAACACTTCTTCCGTCACCTCCACCTCCGTGCTTACTTTTACCATCAAGATTCCTGCCCACTTTCCGAGGACCCCTTTGCCCACCTCCATCACATCCCATCCACCTGGACACCCCACGCTGGCTATTACCTGCCGTCGATCTCTTCATTTCCAACTGCCGCCGAGATATTAACTTCCTCAACCTGTTTACACCCCCCAACTCCAACCTCTCACCCACACAACGCGCAGTCCTCCACTCCCTCTGATCCAATCTCAACCTCACCATCAAACCAGCAGATAACGGGGTAAGGTGGTAGTTTGATGCACTGACCTCTACACTGCAGAAGTCAGACGCCAACTCCAAGACACCTGCTCCTACCACCCCCTCGACCATGACCCCACTCCCCCTCACAAAATCGTCATCTCCCAGACCATACAGAATCTCATCTCCCCAGGAGATCACGCACCCACAGCTTCCAACCTCATAGTCCGTGAACCCCGCACCACCTGATTCTATCTCCTTCCCAAGATCTCCAAGCATGACCACCCTGGCCAACCCATTGTCTCAGCCTGTTTCTGCCCCACTGAACCCATCTCCATCTACCTTGATACTGTCCTATCCCCCCAGTCCATGAACTCCCCACAAATATTCGAGATGCCAAGCACGCCCTCCACCTCCTCCAAGAGTTCCATTTCTCTGGCCCCCAATGCCTCATCTTCACCATGGATATCCAGTCACTCTAACCTCCATCTGCCATGACCAGGGCTTCCAAGACCTCTGTTTTTTTCTCTCCCGATGTCCCCAACAGTATCCTTCCAACGACACTCTCATTCGTTTGGCTGAACTGGTCCTCATCTTAACAATTTTTCCTTCGAATTCTCCCACTTCCTCCAGACCAAAAGGGTAGCCATGGGCACCCGCATGGGGCCCAGCTATGCCTGTCTCTTTATTGACTACGTAGAACAGTCCATCTCCTGTAGTTACACCGACATCCGTGCTATCTCTTCCTCCGCTACATTGATGACTGCATTGGGATCACCTCGTGCTCCCGCTAGGAGTTTGAGCAATTTGTCAACTTCAGCAACACATTCCACCCCGACCTTAAATACACCTGGACCTTCTCTGACACCTCCCTCCCCTTCGTGGACCTCTCCATCTCCAATAATGATGACCGATTTGTCAGTGACATTTTTTACAAACCTACTGACTCCCACAGCTACCTGGATTAAACCTCTTCCAACCCTACCTCCTGCAAAAATGCCATCCCGTATTCCCAATTCCTCCACCTCCACCGTATCTGCTCCCAGGAGAACCGGTTCCACCACAGAATGCACCAGATGGCCTCATTCTTTGGTGACCGCAATTTCCCTTTTCACGTGGTAAAGATGCCCTCCAACGCATCTCGTCCACATTCCACACCTCTGCCCTCCGACTCCACCCCTCCACCCGTAACAAGGGGAGAACGCCCTGATGCTCGCCTCCCACCCTACCAACCTTCACATTAACCACATCATCTGACGACATTTCCGCCACCTCGACACGGACCCAGGGAAGCATTTCCTTCCCCACCCATTTTCACTTTCTGCAAAGACCGTTCCCTCTGTAACTACCTGGTCAGGTCCACGCCTCCCAACAAACCACCCTCCCATTCTGGCAACTTCCCCTGCCACAGCAGGAATTGTAAAGCCTGTGCCCACACCTCCTCCCTCACCTCCATCCAAGGCCCCAAAGGAGCCTTTCACATCCAACAAAGTTTCACCTGCACATCCACTCATATCATTCATTGTATCCGTTTCTCCCAATGTGGTCTACTCTACAGTGGTGAGGCTGGACGCCTCCTTGCAGTGCGTTTCATGGGACATCTCCGGGTCACCCACACCAATCAACTCCACCGCCCTGTGGTCCAACGTTTCAACTCCCCTCCCACTCTGCCAAGGACATGCAGGACCTGAGCCTCCTCCACTGCTGCTCCCTCATCACCCGATGCCTGGAGGACGAACGCCTCATCTTCCGCCTCAGAACACTTCAACCCCGTGGCATCAATGTGGATTTCATCAGTTTCCTCATTTCTCCTTCCTCCACCTCACCCCAGCTCCAGCCTCCCAGCTCAGCACCATCCTCATGATTTGTCCTATCTGCCTATCCTCCTTTCCACCAATCCACCCCACCGTCCTCTCTGACCTATCACCTTCATCTGCACCCACATTCACCCATTGTACACCATGCTACTTTCTTCCCATCCCCACCACCACCCCCTCTCATTTATCTCTCCACTCTGCAGGCACTCTGCCTGTATTCCTGATGAAGGGCTTTTGCTCGAAACGCCGATTTTCCTGCTTTTCAGATGCTGCCTGACCCGCTGTGCTTTTTCAGCACCACTCTAAACCAGACACTGATTTTCAGCATCTCTAGTCCTTGTTTTTACCTTTTACAAGGAACAGCTACTGTGTATCATTGGTAAGTATGTACCTGTCAGACAGGGAGAAAGTGGTCGAGCGAGGTAGCCATGGTTTACTAAAGAAGTTGAATCTCATGACAAGAGAAAGAGGAAGGCTTATGTAAGGATGAGACGTAAAGGCGCAGTTAGGGCACTTGAGAGTTACAATTTAGCCAGGAATGATCTAAACAGAGAACTTAGAAGAGCCAAGAGGAGACACGTGAAGCCGTTGGTAGCTAGGATCAAAGAAAACCCTGAAGCTGTCGTAGGTAAGTCAGGAATAAAAGGGTGACTAGAATAAGATTAGGGCCGATCAAGGACAGTAGTGGGAAGTTATGTGTGGAGTCAGAGGAGATGGGACAAGCACGAAGTGAATGTTTTTCGTCAGTATACACAATTGAAAAAGACACTTTTGTTGTGGAGAAAATTGAGATACAAGCAACTGAGTTAGAAGGTTTTTGGCCTTCACTGCAGAGGTTTCAAGTACAAGAGCAGGGATATGTTATTGAAATTATACAGGGGCATGGTGGGGCCATACCTAGAATATTGTGGGTGGTTTTGATCTCCTTTTCTGAGAAGGATGCTCTTGACCACAAAGGATTGCAGCTGGGGTTTACCAGACTGTTTCTGGGGAAGGCGGGACTGATGGATGAGAGGAGACTGAATAAGTTAGAATAGTTTTCACTTTAATTCAGACGAGTTGGGGAAGGTGACCTTAAAGGCACTTAGGAGACAGAGTAGACGCACGGAGGATGTTTCTAATGGTGGGAGCATCCAGAACCAGGGGTTACAGTCTGAGGATTCAGGGTGGACGATTTAAAAAAGAGATGAGGAGCTATTTGTCCAACAAAAGCGTGGTGAGCCTGTGGAATTCATTAATAAAGGAAGCAGTTGATGCCAAAACATTGAATGTATTGAAGAGTCGGCAAGATATAGCAATTAAGGTGAATGAGATCAAAGGATGTGAGGACGAAACAGAATTCGGCTTTAGAATTGGACGATCAGCCAGGATCATGATACGTAGCTGGGCAGGCTGCTCCTCCTGTTCCTTTCTTCCATGTTTCTGTGTTTCCACTTGCACAACAATAACTGTGCGAAAACTTTTGTGTTTAAGGAATGCCTTCCAGAAAGCTGGTCTCTCTCTTTCGGATTCTTTTGGCATTGCAGACATTCCAGTTGCTCCCAGGTACTTAAGCCTCCGGATTCGTCATGGGGAGGCTTAATTCCTTGGACCATTTGTCTCCCATCTTTGGCAGCACGAGGTCATGTCCATGTCGTCTGGGTCGTCTGTATCTGAATTCAATCCTCCTCCAATTTTTTTTTTGTTTTGCTGGGACTGGATTTGAATTGAATTAAATTGAGTTGAATTCATTTTCACGTGTACCGAGGCATAGTGAAAAGCTTTGTCTTGTGAGTAATACGGTAAGATCACATAGCTGAACAGCATAGATAATTAAATACCATATAATAGGTAAACGGTGGTAAAACAAAAGCATAGGTACAGGCGAATGCTAAGAGTTTGTGAGTCCATTCAGTATTCAAACTGAAGGTAAAAGCTGTACCTTCTCCCCAATGGTAAAAGTTGTAGAAAAGCACAGTCAGGGCTAGATGGATTTTTGAGTATGGTGGCAGCATTTCCTTGTCCACTGACCTGGTGGATGGATTCTATAGATGGGAGTTTAACGTTTGTAATTGCCCAGGCCGAGTTCACCATTCTCTGTAATCCTCTCCGTTCTAGAATGGTACAGTTGCCAGACGACATAGTGCTATATCCAGACAGAATGCTCTCGTTGGAACACCTATAAAAGTTAGCAAGAATATGTGAACGTCGTGCAAAATTTTCTCAGATGCCTGAGGTAGAAGAGACGTTGTTAAGCCTTTGTAAGCAATGCATCTACATCATGGGTCCAACAAAGCATGTTGTTGATAACCACTGCCACTTGTTCCACCTTCGTGCTGTTAATATGTAGTGGGTGGCATGAGCAACATCCCGCCAAAAGTCAATAATGAGTTCCTTGGTTTTGCCAGCATTGTGAGCTAGGTTGTTCGCAGTCTGCCATTTTTTTCAGGTCTTCCTACTCCCCTCTGGACTTTGCTTCGTTGCATCTGAGATCCGACCAAATATGGTGGAGTTATCAGCGAACTTGTAAACATCAATCGTGTGGTATTTGGTGACGAGGTCGAGTATCCAAAGAGTATAGTAGGGGGATGAGCACGAATCCTTGTGGGGCACCAATGTTGAGTCGAGTGAGGATGAAATAATGTCCCCAATGTTCACTGATTATGGCCTGTGGGTCAGAAAGCTGAGGATCAAGCTGCAGAAAGAGGGGCTTAGCCTGAGGTCACCTAGTTCAGTAATCAGCTTCGAGGGGATAATAGTGTTGAATACATAACTGTAATCAATGAATAAGATTCTTACATAGCTATTCTTGGTGTCAAGATGTTCTTGGGAGGAGTGAAGGGCACGTGACATGTATTCTAACTGTGTTGTTTTGGTCTGATAGGCAAATTGGAGTGGGTCAAGAGTAGTGGGGAGGCTAGAGTTGATTAATGCCATGACCAGCCTTTCAAGCATTTCATGACGGCCGAAGTTAGGGCCAGTGGGGGGTAGACATTGAGGTATGTTGCATGAACCTTAAGCACAGGATGATGTTGGCCCTCTTCAAACAGGCAGGGACAGTGGTTTGCTGTGGGGAGAGGTTGAAGATGTCCGTGAAGACCACTGACAGTTGATCTGCGCATGCTCTGAGTGCACGGCTGGTACTCCATCTGGTTCCATCGCTTTCCTTGGATTCACATGAAGGCAAACAGATTTGACCTCTGAAGCAGTTGCTGTTGAGATACGTTCGTCAGGACTTGACAGTATATGTTTGACAACTCTGCCAGAATTCTGCTAAAAGCGAGCATACAAGACATTGAGACGGTCTTTGGTGGGATGTGTCATCGTCTGATATCGAGCACTGTCTCTCTTTAGAACCTGGGATGTCATTCAATCCTTGCCATTGTCGCCGAGTGTCTATCAGGTCCTATAGTTTGCTACAGTATTTGTCCTTGGCTGTCTTAAGGGTTCTGCCAACGTCATGCTTGGATTCCTTATAGTTCTCCTGATCAGAAGAATTGCACCGGTTTTTGTTTAGCAGGTGCTGTGTGCCCTGATTCATTCAGGGTTTCCTGTGAGGGAAAACCCAAATTGACTTCCTTGGTATGCAGCCCTCATTACATTTGCTGGTAAAGTCTGTGACAGTGGTGGCGTACAGGTCCAAGTACCTGAGCATGCCCCAATCAGTCAATTTCAGACGGCACTGCAGTTGATCCTGTACCTCCTCCGATCAGCACAACAGCTGCATCCACGCGAGGGTCTTCTGCTTGTGCTTTTGCCTGTAAGTCAGGTGATAAAACACAGCATTGTGGTTGGAGTTCCCAAAATGATTGAGGGGGAACAGAGCGTTTGGCATCTTTCACAGAGATGTACCAGTGGTCTAAAATGTTCGGTTCCTGGGGAGTAGGCGGTAATGTTCTGATGTTAATCGGGCAACACCTTCCTGAGATTGGCTTGATTGAAGTTGCTAGTTACAATAAACAGGGCCTCGGGGTGTTCTGTCTCCAGGGTGTTAATGGAGGAGTACAGCACATCCAGAGCTTCCTCGACCTTTGCTTGTGGCGGTATGTACACAGCAGTTATCGTGTTGGCGTTAAATTATCGTGGTTGGTAGAAGGGGTGGCATTTCATGTTAAAGAATTCAATGTTTAGGGAGCAGTGAGTGCCCAGGGTTGCAAAGTCTGTGCACCACAACGTACTGATTAAAAAGCAAACCCCTCTAACCTTTGTCTTACTTGACTCTGTCCGTTCCATGGGATGGATTGAAAAACAATCAGCCTGAAATGCACAGTCGGAAATGGATGGGTTGAATACCTCATTTGAATATCTTGAAGACAATATTTGATTGGCCTTTCAGCTCTGTCTTCTCCTTGTCATGAATTATTTTGTTGATTATCTCATTACAATTTTGGTAATGTTCCCTTAGGATGAGGGACCATCCTTCCACCAGTTTGGGGTTTAGGAGGATGATGATTTGCCATTGTGGTTTTCATATTTAACACAACACGTTTTGCCCTCTGTTTTTCTTTTCCGTCAGGTTTCTGCTCTGTACTTGTGTTAAATAAATGGGCAGTGGTCTCCTTCAGGCTCACTGGAACTAGGACCAGATTAGTTTCCCTCATTTCCCAGGACCCACACCTTATCCAGGTCTTGCAGTGTCCGAGAGTCTGTAGGCAATAGAGTACTTGGATATGATTATGGTGACGGATTTTTCATTACTAGAACTTTCCCTTTTCAGTCAATGTTTGTCTTATCATTTTAAGGTCTTCGCAAATAATTTTCAATTCTTCCTTTAGATTATTAATTTGCTGGTTATGATTGGATTTGGCTATGATCTCTTGTAACTGTCCTATTTGGAACATTATCAGCAAATGCATTTTTTTATCAGATCGTTTTACCCCAAATATCATTCAGCGACCATTGGCGCTTGGGGATTTTATTCTTTTCATAGACTTTTGATAAAGTTTTTCAAAGATCAAATTGTTATGCAATGTATTCCTTTAATTTTAGGAGAACTTCCTTTAGAAATATCAAGTGAAAGCCTACCCTAGTCTATCTGCTGTCGGTAATTTGGAATAAGACATTGTTTCTGGAAATTTGCATCAACTCATTGAGCCACAAGCCAGAGTTCACATGCCCTCTCTGCCAGTTTCAGATGTCAGTTAGGAGATCATGAGCCGTATTCCACTCATCAATGGGGCTTGGATCATTGGCTAGACATATCCCTTGGGTTGGGGGGAGGGACAGTTTTATTGTTTGCTCCGACAAGTACAGATGTCTGTAAGTAAAATGGGCTCAAGTACAAGATCGTGGACAAGTTACAAACTGTGTCAGAAGGATTGGATCTGGATTTTAACTGTCACCTGAAGACATTCAAACAGCCCGCTATGCCAAATTGTTTGGTTCCTAAGATCTAAAGAACGAGCCTGCAATCTTTTGAGACATCCGGCTTTATTTCATCTTATATATAGACTACATACCTGCACGTTGAGACCACTGCAGCAAAAACTTTAATTATACAATTGTTTCATTTGATCCTCCCAGAAGCCGCAAAAAGCAGTCAGTGTATTCTGTTAGTCTACTTACTCGCAAGCTCTTCCTCACATTGTAACTCCAAGGTCTAAGCAACAGGCTGTTTATCGCATATGTGTCTCATGTGAGCTCCAAATCGATTTTTAACCGCCTTTGCAAGTCAGGTCCGTGCAATAGCATTTGTAAATGTAGCCCTTGTTATGCTCCAGCTTAATCACACAATCATCAATGTGCTCGACTGGTGAGATGAAACAAATATATAAAAATGGATGTTTGCCTTTGTTTAGGCACACCTCTCTGGATTTGGAGAGGATTTCTCCCCTCCTGTGTAGTTGGAATAAAATGCTTAATGAGTGAAGTGAACTTCTGTGTGATAACTAAAGCATTTGATCATTCCACCCCCAACCGTTCAGTGTACATGAGTTGGGCCGAAATTTCAATTTCCTTGTTGTATACCCATGACTGTGTGACTGAACTTTCTGTAAGTTAACAAAGAAAGGCCCCTGGACGAAAAAAGTTAACACTTCCTTTTCTCAACACATTCCCAAAACTTTCCATTTTGCTTCAGATTTTCACCATTAGTAGTTCTCTGTTTTTTTTTTCTAAATGGCAACACCCCATTCCCCCATCTCACAACAATCCCTGTACGAGACCATCCATCCAGAGTGAAACAACTTCCCTGCTTCCAGCCTGTCTCTCCCTTTCAGTAATGTGCAGGTGTCAATGAGCTCATCTCTGAGACAGAAGTGTGGAAGGAAGGGGAAAACCGTCACACAATGTCCCCTTCCCCTGAGCTGGATTTAGACTGGGGAGAGTCAGGAAGAGTCAACTCCACGAGGGGGATTCCAGCTCTGGAGAAACGGCGACATGCAAAAAATAAAGCTGCAATAAAGGTGAGCTGAACCTACCCCAGCCCTATCCACCCACCCCCACCCCCCACCCCCACGAAGAAACATGGCACCTCACTGGAAACTATGAGATTCAAGAAGCCCCCTCAAATATTGCTACCAGAATTTGAGGCTGAAAGAAAGTTATAGCACTATAAAGTTGCACCTGAACCTACCAGCAGACTTGGACTCCCACTGCAAAACATAAGATCCAACGGCTTGTCAATCTATCTGCATTCTGTTCCCACAGCAATGGCCTGTCACCAAATCCATACTTTGCTGCTGTACTAACGAGCACTGAACCCAACCACACACGGTACTCATTTTAAATCCGTTGTCAATCTTGTCCCCTAGCCTATAAATCTTGGTATATAAAGCCATCCCCACTCCGTATTCCAAACAATGGACAATGTGTTCATCACAGCACTGTCCTCCGAGTAACAGCATGTAAAGCCATCACAACTCTGTTTCCATAGCAACGGCCTGTCGAACCATACCCACACACTTCTATCAGCAATAGCTTGTGAACTCATCCCTGTTCTATTCTCTTAGTAACAGTCTGTGAATCCATTATCACTTCTTTCATTGACAAAGGGCTGTGAAACTGTCCACAGAGTATTCCCCTCACAATGGCCGATAAACCCATCCCAACTCTCTTCTACTGGCAACAGCCAGTGGATCCACACCCAAATTGTTCAACTAGGAACGTGCCGTGAAGCCATCTGCATTCTGTTTCCTTAGCAGCCGCCTGTGACCCATCTCGACATTGTTTCCTTCACAACAGCCTGGGAACACATCCCCAGATTGCTCCCCTTGCAATGGCCTGTAAACCCACCCACACTCTGTTCACCTAGCAACTGCATGTCAACCCATCCCCATTCTGTTTTCCTTGCAAAGGTGTGTGAATCAATTTCCACTCTGTTCCCCTACAACAACCTAAGAATTCATTCCACACCCTTATCCTAATGAAAGACTGTGAGCACATTAACACTCTGTTCACCAACAATGTGCTGTGAGCCCATCCCGAAGCTTTTGAGCTAGCAACTGCTTGTGACCCCATTCCCACTCTGTTCTCCCAGCAATATAGTATGAAACCATCCCGATCTTTTCCCATAGCAAATATCTGTGAACCCATCCCTGTGTCATTTTCCTAGAAATGGCCTCTGAACACTTGCCTACAGCCTTCGCCTAGTAACATCCTCTGACCTCAACCCCCCTCTGTTCTTTCAGCAACTGCCTGTAAGCACATGATCACAGTGTTCTCCTAGAAACGTCTTGTGAATATATCCCCACTCTGATCCCCTAGCAATGACCTGTGACCCTCTCGCTGCACTGTTTCCCTAGCAAAGCAATCTAAACACATCCCCACGTTGTTGCCTTACCCGCTCAGTTTCCCGAGCAACAATCTGTGATGTAGCCACATTCCGTTTCCCTAGCAAAGGTCTATGAACCCGTCCCCATTCTGTTCTGGTGGAAACGGTCAGTGAACAATCCCCGCTCTGTTTCCCACGCAGTGGAATATGAAGCCTTCATAAATCTGTTCTCTTAAGAACTGTGATCCTGCACCGTTTTGCCAGCAACATCCTATAACTCCATTCCCCCTCTGTTCACCCAGCCACATCTTGTGACTCCATCGCCCATTTTTTCTCCAAGAAACATCCTTTGACTACATCCCCACTCTGTCCCCCATGCCACAGCCTGTGACCCTACCCCTACTTTGTTCTCCTTGTATCTGCCTGTCAAACCATTCTCACTCACTTCTCCTCGCAACTGCCTGTTAAACCATCATCACAGTGTTCTCCTCGCAACTTCATCTGGATATAATCCTCAAAGTGGTCTCCTAGCAACAGTCTGTGACCCTATTCTCTCTCTGTTTCCCTTGAAACAATCTGTCAACCCACCCCCACTCCGTTTTCCTAGCAAAAGCTTATGGAGCAATCCTCACTCTTTTCCCTTAACATTGCGGTCTGAACACATCCCTGTGCTGTTATCCTAGTAACAGCCTGTCAACCCATTCCACGCTCTGTTCCCCTACCAACAGCCTGTAACTCCATTCCCACTCTGTTCTACTAACAGCTGCTTCTGACCCCGTCGGCAATAGTGTGTCCTTAGCAACAGACTGTAATCCGATTCTTACTCTATTCTCCTAACAACGGCCTGTGAACTCATCCCCACATTATTCCCCGAGCAATAGCGTGTCAACACAACATCTATGGCATTCCCACAAATTGCCTGTGAACTTATCACCAGTCGAATGTCTCAGCAACGGCTTGTGAGCCAGTCCTCATTATGTTCCCGAGGAAAGGTCTCTAGCCACATCACTTCTCTGTTCCATTGCAACAGACTAGAACCGATCCCAACTTTCTTTTCCAAGCAACAGGCTGTAACCCCTTTCCCGCACTGTTTTCCCAGCAATGGCCTGTGAACTCATCCCCAGTTTCCACCCCGAGCAACAGCCTGTGATCTCATTCCCATCCATTTTGCCCAGCAGCTGCCTGTGAACTTATTGCCACTCTGTTCTCCTCGCAACGGCATGTGAACACATCCCTACTCTGTTTCACTGACAGTGGCCTGTGAACCCATCCATACTCTGTTCTTCTAGCAATGGCCTGTGAACCCATCATCAGGGAAAGGAGCACAAGTGTGTGGAAAGTCGGAGAGAGTGAGAATCAGAGGTGGACAGAGTGGAAAGGGGAAGAAAGAGTGCAGGAGAATGAGGTAATATGTGTAACACCAGAGGTGAAAGCAAGGACAGAGTGACCTAAAGCCAACTCCTGAACTGGGGCCCGGTGTCCTCCATTTCCCTGTGGGCTATGACTTGGGACTGTGTCTGTCTCTGTCCCAGCTCAGCTTCTTCAACACAGAGACAAACAACAATGGGTCATCAAAATAGAGAAGGGGAAAAAATTTGGCTGTACCAGGCTGTTACTTTTTGAGTAAGTTTAGGAGTTGGAGACAATTTCCTCGAATTCCAGGAATTGTTTTGGAACTTTGGAGAAAAATAAAAGTCAAAACAACAGCACTTTTAAAAGTGAGAGGAACAGTCAAAGCAGCACATGGTGAGATCAATGCAGGATAGAGAGAACAAAAAAAACCACACTGCGAACTAACAGCAGTGAACCTGTACAGTTTGCTGTTGGATTCACATATCCCTGGACACCGGAGTGCATCTCAGAAAATTAACAAAGTGTGAAGTTCACAACTGATCTTGGAGGAATCTGTTTGGGAGATGTCACATCACTGAGACTAATAAGTGAATACTTTTAACTGTGGCCCTGGGGCCTTGCTGTAAATGTGCAATAGTGAATAGTGTGGGATATTTCTTGACTATATGTTTTAATGAGATATGTCTATTGATTAAACTTAAAAATATAAGCCATAATTATTAAGTTAGCCTGGAGCATTGTTTTGTAGAGGAATAAGACGTGGCTATTTTCAGGGCATGCTATTCGAAGAAGAAAAAAATGTCCTCAGTAGAGGAACATGCTTTTCTCTTTGCATGTGGGAGTTTAGGGAGATTTTATGTGCGACCGATTATTATATCTTCATTAAATGCCGTTCGTTGTGAATCCTGTCAGATCGAATGAAACTGCTGGAGCGGCAGTTATGGGCAATGAGGAATTTACAAGAGCAAGGGGGTGTGATTGCTGACAGTTATAGGAAGACAGCAAAGTCACAGATACAGTCACATGCATCGGTTAACTCAGGGAGGGTAAGAGAGGTAGGCAGGTAGTACAGGAGTCTTCTGTGGCTATCCTCATTTCAAACAAGCACGCTGTTCTGGGAAATATAGGGAAGATGGATTCTCAGGGGAATGCAGCACCAACTGGCAGGTTTCTGGCATCGAGACTGGCTGTAATGCAATGAGGGGCACGGCGGGTTCTAAGAGATCAGTTGTGTTCGGAGACTCTCCAGTCCGAGGCACAGCCAGCAGCGAAGAATTAGAATGGTGTGTTACTTCTCTGGTGCCAGGATTAAGGATGCCTCAGAGAGGGCACGGAATGCTATCAAGAGGGAGACGTTCAGCAGGAGGTCGTTCTACACATTGCAACCAACGACACAGGAAGGGAAATGGTTGAGGTTCTGAAGGGAGAATACAAAGAGTTAGGCAGGATTTTTTTTAAAAAGGAGGTCCTTGAGAGTAGTAATATCTGCATTACTCCCATTTTTACGAACTAGTGAGGGGAAGGAGTAGAAGGATAGAGCAGACGAATGAATGGTTGAGAAGCTGATGTATGGGAGAAGGATTCACATTTTTGGATCATTGGAGTATCTTCTGGGGTAGAACTGACCTCTACAAGAAGGACGACTTGCACCTAAGTTGGAAGGGGACTAATAGAATGGTAGGGAGATTTGCAAGAGCTACTCGGGAAGATTTAAACTAGTAAGGCGGGGGGGGGGGGAGTTGGAGGGGGCTGGGACCCAGGGAGATGTTGAGGAAAGAGATTAATCTGACACTGGTATAGTTGAGAAAAGAAGCAAGACAAACAGTCAGGTCAGGCAGGGACAAAGCAGAGAACAAGGTAGGACTGGTAAGTTAAACTGTATTTATTTCAATGCAAGGGGCCTAACAGGGAAGGCAAATGAACACAGAACATGGTTAGGAACACGGATGGGGACCTGATGCAATTACAGAAACATGGCTCAGTGATCGACAGAACTTGCAGTATAATTTTCTAGGGTACAAATGCTCGTTCAAGGATAGAAAGAGAAGCAAGATTAGATTAGATTCCCTACAGTGTGGAAACTGTCCGGTCGAAACCCATCCAGACGCATTTCCTTCTGACAAGTCGACCTCACACTATGGGGCAATTTAGCATGGCTAATTTACCTGACTTGCACGTCTTTGAATTGTGGAAGAAAACCAGAGCACACGGAGGAAACGCAGGCAGACACAGGGAGAATGTGCATACTCAACACAGACAGTCACCTGAAGCTGGAATAGCACCTGGGATCCTGCTGCTGTGAGGCAGCAGTGCTAACCACTGAGCCACTATGAGGAGGTGGGGGTGGGGGGGTGGCATTTGCGATAAGGAATAGCATTACAGCTACACTGATGGAGGTTATTCCCTGAAACACATCCAGGGAAATTATTCGGGTGAAACTGAGAAATAAGAAAGGAATGATCAGGATTGCTGTCTCGACCCCATAACCGTCAGAGGGAAATTGATTAACTAATTTGTAAGGAGATTTCAGTTATCTGTAAGAATAATAGAACGATTATGGTCGGGGATTTTAACTTTCCAAACATATACTGGGAATGCCATAGTGATCAGTGCTTAGATGGAGAGGATTTTGTTAAGGATTTACAAGAAAATTTTCTGGGTCAGTATGCGGATGTACCTGCTAGACAAAGCGCAAAACTCGATTTACTCTTTGGACATAAGGCAGAACAGGTGATTGAGATGTCAGTGGGGGAGCACTTTGGGGTCAGAGACCATAATCAACTAGTTTTAAAGAAGTGGTGGAAAAATATTGACCAGATCTAAAAGTCGAAGTTCTTAATTGAAGAAAGGCCAATTTTGAAGCTATTAGGCAATAACTTTCAAAAGTTGTTGGGTCAAATAGTTGTATGTAAAGGGGCGGATGGAAAATGGGAAGTCTTCAGAAATGAGATAACAAGCTTGCAGACATAGTATATTCCCATTATGGTGATATGAATGGCTGTTAGGTATAGAGAATGTCGGATGACTAAAGAATTTGAAGTTTTGTTTAAGAAGCTGAAGGAAGCACATGCCAGTTATAGACAGGATAGATCAAGTGAATCCTTAGAAGAGTATAAAGGCAGTAGGAGTATACTTAAGTGGGAAATCAGGAGGTCAAAAAAGGGACATGAGATCGATATGGCAAATAGAGTTAAGGAGAATCCAAAGGGTTCTACAAATACATTCAGGACAACAGGGTAACTCGGGAGAGAAAGGGCCTCTCAAAGGTCAGCAAGGCGGCATTTGTGTGAAGCCACATGAGATTGGGGAGATATTAAACGAGTAATTTGCATCAGTGATTATTGTGGAAAAAGACATGGAAGATAGAGAATGTCGGGAAATATATGGTGACATCATGGAAAATGTCCCCATTAAAGAGGAGGAAGTGCTGGATGTCTTGAAAGACATTAAAGTATCTCACAACGCAGGACCTGATCAGATGTACCTAGAACTCTGTGGAAAGCTAGGGTAGTAATTGTTGGGCTTCTTGCTGGGGTATTTGTATCATCGATAGTCACAGATGAGGTGATGGAAGACTGGAAGTTGGCTAACGTGATGCCACTATTTCAGAAAAGTGGTAAGGATAAACCAGGAACTATAGACCAGTGAGCCTGATGTTGGTAGTGGGCAAGTTGTGCGAGGGAATCCTGAGGAACAGAATTTACTTGCATTTGGAAAGGTAAGAACAGATTAAGGATAGTTAGCATGGATTTGTGCATGGGAAGTCATGTCTCACAAACTTGATTGAGTGTTTTGAAAAAGTAGAAAAGAGGATTGATGAGGCTGAGTGAAGACGTGATCTATATGAATTTCAATAAGGCGTTCAACAATGTTCCCTATGGGAAACAAGGTTTGATCTCATGGAATAGAGGGAGGTCAAGCCATTTGGATACCGTACTGGCACAAAGGTAGAAGAATTGAATTGAATTGAATCAAATTTATTGTCACATGTACCGAAGCACAAAGAAAAGCCTTGTCTTGCGAGCAGCACAGGTAGATCACAAAATTAAGTAGCATAGATAAGTAAATAATAGGTAAAAGCGTCAAACGTCAAGACACAGGGACAGGCGAATGTGAAAAGTTTGTGAGTCCATTCAGTATTCTAACAACAGTAGGGTAGAAACTGTTTCGAAACTGGCTGGTGCGTGTGTTCAGGTTTCTGTACCTTCTCCCCAATGATAGAGGTTGTAGAAAAGCAAGGACCTTTGAGAATGCTGGCGGCTTTTCCTTGACAACGGGTCTGATAGTTGGATTCTTTGGGTGGGAAGTTGGATTTGCGATTGTCCCGGTCGAGTTCACCACTCTCTGTAATCATTTCCGATCTTGACAGGTACAGTTGCCATATGAGGTAGTGATACATCCATGCAGAATGCTCTCGATAGCGCACCTATAAAAGTTGACAAGGGTGTTCGCCGTCATGCCAAATGCTTTCAGCTGCCTGAGATATCTGCTTTGTAATACGATAGGTTGAGTTCCCACGCCAGCTAAGATCACCTTGAAGAACTCTCCTTCTCAACCGCTCCCCTCGCCCGTGGAGTGGTGACCCTCAGGTTAAACGACCCCAAACATCTCTCTGTAATGAGAGAGCAGCACAAATGTCTAGTAAAATTGTTGTGAATTTACTGTGATCTGTAAGCGATACCAATTTTTCAATGACATATTACGTTTCAAACGTTCAACATCCATAGAAAACTGGAATTTGTACCAGCCATTACTGTGAATGTGGATGTCATTGTTGTTGATACCCCTGCCCTGCCCTGACGAGATCCCAGCCACTTTGGGAAGTTGGGAACCTTTGCTGATATTCATTTGGCAGTACTGCACCCAATAGATAAACTGACTGTGTTGAGACTTCTCGTCTTATACCATTCAGGATAGGAAAGCAAAATTCAACATCTTAGTCGGTCTGCAGACGAAGGTATGGGTCTTTGGGTTTGGGGGGTGGGGGAGGCGAAGTGGGGGGTAAGGGGAGAGGGAGAGAGAGAGAGAGAGCGAGAGCAAAGGACAGAGTTAATATTGCTGACTATACGCACATAAGTTACTGGAAAAGTTCAACTGGTCTAACAGCATCCATGGAAGAGAGGAACAGCATTAACATGTCGGGTCCAGTGACCATTTATCACGGTTGACATTTAACTGTCCATTGAAACGGCCGAGCAAGTCAGTCAGTTGTATCTATTGTTATGAAATCTCAACAACGAAATGGAACTGGATTGATCACCTGGTATCAACCAAGGAAACAAAAAAGATGATGGCGGAAACAGCCCTGTCAACACTGAAAAGACCTCCTTACTAACATCTGGGATATGGTTCCAAAATTGGAAGATATATTTGCCTGCCGTGTCCTAACAGATTGAAGTGATTGTAGGTTTGGAAGGTTCTGCCTAAGGATCTTCTGTGAATTTTTGCAAAGCATCTTGTCGATGGTACACATTGCTGCTAATGATCATTGATGGTAGACCGAGTAGAGGTTTGTGAATGTGGTTTCAATCATGTGGGGGCTGCTTTGACCCTAGAAGGCGCCGAGCTTCTCGAGTGTCATTGGAGCTGCAGCCCTCACACTCCTGGCTTGTGCTTTGTCGATGGTGGACAGTCTTTGGTGAGGAGAAATTCTGATCAATTGGTCAAGAGCAGTTGTTGCATTGGGCAGAAATAGCAAATTCATGTACTGCGGTGAAGAGTGAAAGATTTTGCTAGAAGTTTTATTTATTAGAAATAACTAATGCTGTTGTTCTACAGGCCAATCCACAGAGATTGTCATATCTAATCCTAGGGATAGTGTAATCCAGAAAAGGGAGTAATTCATTCTGAAGTGTCAGTACAACAGTAGATTCCTCAAAGTTTCCTGATACAAGAATAACTATTACGAGGTTAATATTAACTACTTTTGAAGAAGCGCTGACAATAAAAGTGGAGTCTCTGACCAGTGTCAAATTGCAAACATATTTTCACACAGTGAAACTTTGCAAGTGGTGACTATTGGTATATAAATGTTGAGTCTTGTTGTGTGCACTCTGTGTCGAACAACATTCCTTTTTGTAGAGAGAACCCGGAATGTATCTTTCTGCATGCTGTTCCATTTATTGAGTCCCAACGCGATACATGGAGGCTTTCCATCCCTCTTCCCAAGGGAGCGAATTCTCGTGCTCCCCAGATTTCAATGTTGACCGTCAGGAAATCAGAACAGGAGTAGGCCGCTCGGCCGTTACACTCAACTCTGTCATTCATTCAGATATATAACTGATCTGTGGACTGGTTTTGGAACCAAGCTGCTCCTCAGAGATTTCACCAATTTGCTGGGCCCCATTGTAAACTGAGCCCCATCGCAACCTGGGCCTTTTCTTAAACTGGGCCTCGCACTGAATTGGGTCCCATCCTAAATTGGGATTCACCATTTAGCTTTCTGCGATCCAAAATTGGCCACTTTCGAAACTGGGCTACGTCCTAAACTGAAACACAACCCGAACTGGGTCACATCCTGCACTGGGCTACATCCCTAAATTGTGCCATATCCTAAACTGGCCCTCATCCTAAACTGGGTGACATCCTAGAGTGGAATCCATCCTAAAGTGGGACTCGTAGTAAACCTTGCCACATCCAAAACTGGGCTTCATCATAAACTGGGCCTTATCGAGCAACATCGAGGGCCGAAGGGCCTGTACTGCGCTGTATCCTTCTATGTTCTATGTTCTATTATAATTTAGGCCTCACCCTAAATTGATTATAAACTGTGATAGAACCGATTCTTGGAAACATTCTACATTTGGACACACCACAACCTAGGCCTCATCCTCAACTGAGCCACATTCTAAACTGGGTCACATCCTAAATTGGTCTTCATCCTAAACTGGACAAGATTCTATGCTGGGAAGTATCCTGTACTGGTCCACATGCCAAATCAGAAGAGATCCTACAGTGGGCCACAGTGTAAACTGAGTGCCATAAGAAATTATGATTCATCATACACTGGAGCACATCCTAAGCTGTACCTCACCCTATACTGGGTCTCAACGTACCCTGACTCTCACCCTTCACTGGCCCTCATCCTGAACTGGAGCATGTCCTTTCCATGTTACACTGTGTCACATTCTGTCATTTACAGGGCTGCATTGTCCACTTTGTCTCATCCTAAACATTGCTGATGGCCCAGCTGATTATGGAAGCAGTGTCAAACCATTTTCACCATCTCCTACGGTTTGCTCACGTTCCCAGTTACAATACAGAGAGGGAATTCTTATTGAATTGCATAATCACTCTTTTCACTCCCAAGTTAATTTAGCTTCTTATTTGCTTTAGTGAGTGAGTCATCGAGTCATGGTCACCAACAGTACAGAAGGGACCCTTCACCCCATCGTCTCTGCACTGATCTGCCTATACTACTCACACTGTCCTGCACTGAGCTCACAGCCTTGAATTTTATGACTTTACAAATTGGTGACTGATGGCATTTTAATGGTTGGGAAGTATCCCACCTCCAATATCCTCATTGGTAGTGCATTCCCGACCCTCCCACCCTCCGGATGAAGCTATCCGCAAATCCCTCTCTGAACCCACTGCTGTTCACTTTAAAATGATGCCTCCTCTCCTTGTTACTGAACCTGAGACTAAAGGAAACAGTTACTTCATATCCCCCCATATATGTCCTTCTTAATCTTACACATTTCTATCAGATTGCTCATCAGGCTTCTCTGCTTCAAACTAAACAACCCGAGCCTATCCAGGCTCTCTTCATCACTGAAATGCTCTAAGCCAGACAGTAGCCCGATGAATCTCCTCTGCATTCCCTTTAGTGTAATCATATCCTTCCTATAGGGCAAAATGTGTAACTGCGTACAGTGCTCCAGCTGTGGCCTGAACAAAGTCCTCTCCTGCTCTACCATCACCTCTCCACTTCTACAATCTACACTTTCACTGATAAAGGCATGTCTCTAATATCTTCTTAACTGCCCTATCAACCTGTACTGAAACCTTCAGCGATCCGTGGACAAACACCCCAACATCTCTGTGTTGTTCTTGAGCTTCCGAGTGTCCTTCCATTCATCAAGTGCACCCATTTTCCAAAATGCATCAGCTCCCATTTACCATGTTTCAACTCCATGTGTCAATGACGTGCCCATCTGACCGATTCACCTCTAACCTAACACCTTACCCCTCACTGTCAACTACCTGGCCAGTCTTCATACTGACTGCATTATCGTTTGCACTTTATTAAAATGGGTGATTAACTTGTTGCCTTGATACTCCATCCCATTACATATTAAGGTGTTTTTGGGCTGTATGTGATGCTAGCTAGGCCGGCACCTATTCCCCATCCCAAGTTGCCCAGCGGGAAGTTAAGAATCAACCACATTCGTGTGGGTCCTGAGTAATATATCAGTCAGACTGGGTACTGTTGGGAGATTTCCTGCTCTAAAGGACACTGGTGAACGGATTGTTTATTTTTTCCTGAAAATCAGCAGATAATTTACAGTCATCATTAGGCTTTTAATTCCAGACGTTTGTTCACTGATCTCAAACTCCACCCCCTTCCATGGTTGGATTTGACCTCTCAGCATTGACCCTGTCAAGTCCTAACATATTTCAATTAGATCATCTCCCATTCTTCTAAACTCCAGTGAGTAGAATCTCAACTTCTGTAGTTTTTGCTCACAAGACGGACCCTCAGTCACGAGGAGAATCCCGGTGAACGTTATGTCAACTGCCTCCAATTAAATGATACAAATGCACTAAGACTTCCCTACACTTATGCTGCAATCAGGGATGATAAAGCTTGCCAGATCCTTCAAGTTTTTATTCTTCTTGCAGCATTGGAAGTGACAGACCCTGCTGCTTAGTGATACCTCTGTTCTGAAATGCTCAATGGACTCCTGGGGATCTGAAAGAGATTACACTTTCCTTTCGTATCTAAACAATTCCTTGATTGAAGAAGAACAAGAACTGGAGTGCACGATAGCAAGAGTGAGATTTTCAGATGGAGCAAATTATCAATGTGAACAAAACCTGTGTTTCACGAAATGGACATCACACAATGCACAAAGTTACAAATCACAAAACTCCTTATTGTCCAACAGATTTATTTGGAGGCACTAGCTTTTGGAGGGCTGCTCCTTCATCAGACCATGCTTCCAAATAAACTTTTGGACTATAACCAGGTATTGTGCGATTTTTAAATTTGTGCACCCCAATCCAACATCAGCGTCTCCAAATCAAAAGATGTAAGCATTTTGTTCTAGATGGCTCAAAGGTAAAGGTGTCAATGTTGCTTCAAAAACCATTGACAGCAGTTTTCCCAAGAACTTTGTGATCGTGTACTAGAAATTCCTCAAAGGTATCACGATCTGATGTGTAAAAATATACACAGTCCCCTTACTTAATGTTTTGGCAAAATGACTATTCTGAAGCTTGAACCACGGGTGTTAATTCTGTTTCTCTTTCCACAGATGATGCCAGATCTGCTGAGTTTCTCCAGTGTTTAAAACCTGTAACATTAATTGTTTTCCTCTCTCTGCCTTTCTTCATGGATGCTGCTAGACTTGCTGAGGTTCTCCAGCACTTCTGGTGCTTTGCCTCAGATCTCCAGCATTCGTTGTGTTTATGTTTCTGTGTAATTAGCTCTGTTGTAGATCGCTGTTCTGACCCAAAGCTGCCAGCTGACTTCGATGTGGAAGTATTCATTGGTGAATACTTTCTGTTTGACTGAACCCTTTCACGATGATCACCCCCGTTTTGCATATTTTACAAAAAAAAAGAGAATCACTCAATTTGACTACAGAGAAGAGCAGTTATACAACAGAGGAAGTAATATGCCCCATTCCGAGACTTACCAATGTAAAGTCACCATCGTGACAGTAAACTGATTAAAAACAGCAACATGGTTCTCAACTCAATCAAACATAAGCTACATCTCCATTTATTTCATTGTTTCCCCTGTTATTCCAACCGTTGAAAATGTAAGGGTTAATCAGCTCATCGTGTCATTGTCAGCATTAGACAATACAGTTTTTGTCTGCTTCTCTCGCTTGTTACTGAATTTGTTTGCACGTATTTACTAGGGTCTTCAGTCGCTGGCCATACCTCGACAGTTATCCACAATATCCTGTCGCTTTGCAATTTTATTTTCCATTACCAATGTTTTCCCTTCCTGTGTCAGAATTTTCTGTGAAGACTGGGAGTCATTTTTGTGTTGAATTAGAACAGCCGCTGGCAGTTCAGAGGAACAGATAATCTTGGAGATCGAGTCTACAAATCTCTGAACGAGTCAGGAAAGGTTAATAAGGAGGTTAAGAAGGCAGATGAGACACAAGCATTTATCCGTCCTGGCACAGATTATAAAGCATTGGGGGATGATATCAGAAGTATACAAGAACTGATATCTATCTCTGTCTCTGTTCGTTTCCCTCTCTCTTTCTCTCTATCACTCTCTACAACTGTTTGGCTGTCCATGACTTGATTTAACTCTCTGTGACTATGTCAATTAATCTCGATGACTGTGATATTTTTTTGTCGCACTCTGACTCTCATGCCTCCATGTCGCTCTATGTCTCTCTTATCTCTCTCCATGTCTATGTCTCTCTCTGATTCTCACTGTCTCTCGATGACCCTCGCTGTCTGTTTCTGACTCTGTAAATGTCTCCGTAACTCTCTCTCTCTCTGTCTCTCTCTGTCTCTCTCGGTGTCTCGCTCTGTCTCTCTCTCTCTCTCTCTGTCTCTCTCTCTGACTGCATGGTAGAAATGAAACGTGTTGTTGAACACAACAATTCATGCTTTAGAAAAGTGCCTAACAGCTTGGTTCAACCACAGGCGTCGGTGTGTCAGTTCCAGAGCTGAGTGCCCACACTGAAAACGATCTAGAGGAGGGAGATGGTACGTCATTAAGCTGTTCGACTCCAATTCAACATATTTTTTTCAAGTATTGCGAGGCTATTAACTGGGAATACTCCAGCTACTCGAGAACCACACACGCAACCATAAACATCAGCAAAATTCTAGAGGGCAATTATCACTGTGATGTTTCTAACCAAGTGGGAGAATCTCTCCAGTACAGCAAATTCATAACTGTTTGATGATTAGTGATTTTCTAAGCAATGTTATATGAATCCAAATTATCAGAGCACTGGGGGTGCGTGCAGAGGGAGATTCGCCTGGATGTTGCCTTGGAGGCTGGAGAGTTTCAGTGATTGAGAGAGATAGGACCCTCTGTAGTTATTTCCAGGGGACGAGCGTAGATTGAAATTATGGGGCAGGAGCAGGATGTGAAGAAAAGGATTTTCACCCAGAGGGCGGTGCAAATCGGCAACTCACGGCGTGTAAGAATAGGAGACTCAGAAACCGATTTAGATGTGCACTTCTACTGCCAAGATTAAATGGCCCTCAACATTTTACTTGTATTTTCCTGCAGAAATAGGTTCTTTGATAAGACGAATAGCCAAGGTCTATTCCGCTGGGCAGTTAGTCCAAAATTACAGGGCATTAGTTTAAGGTGAGTGGGGAAAGTTTTAAAGGAGACCTAATGGGAAACGTTTTCACACAAAAGGTGGTGTAAGTATGGAAGGAACTAACAGAAGAACTGGTCAAAGAGCGAGCAATTGCAACATTTAAAAGGTATTTGGCAGATTCATGGATAGTAAAGATTTAGAGAGATACAGGCTAAACGCAGGTAAATGGACTAGTTCAGTTTGTAAGACCTGGTCTGTTTGGACACGTTGGGCCTGTTTCAGTGATGCATGATTCTTTGAATCCAAGTGCTAGGAAAATGAGATTAGAGAATAGGGAGCTGTTTGCTTTTGAATGGTATGGATTCAGTCTGCTGAAGGGACTTTTTCTGTACTGTAGACCTCTGACACCACGATTCCATGTAAATCCATTCATCAAAAAAAGTTAGAAGCTTCCACAATAGGAGTTGGATAAGTCTGATGGTCAACACAGGGAAGTTAATAGTGTGGGGTGGGGGGGGGGGGGGGGGGCGGGGGCGGCTGGGGACAGTGCCGGTCCGTCCCAGGATGTTAATTGCGCGGGGGTTTGGATCAGCAAAGATAACACCCAGGATCTTGATAGTTGTGTGAGGGTGGGTATGTGACAGTGACCCACAGAATGTTGATAGTGAGGTATGGGCTAGGATAGTGAGAAAAACAGGCTTCAAGAGAAGAACACTAATGAGATGTGGGGAGTGTTCAAGGAGCAGCTACTGCGTGTCCTCGATAGGTATGTACCAGGCAGGCATGGTGTAAAGGGCCTTGTGAGGCAGCCGTGGTTTAGTAAGGAATTGGAGTCCCTTGTGAAAGGGAAGAAGGCGGCATATGTAAAGATGAGGCGTGAAGGTTCAGTAGAGGCGATTGAGAGTTATAAGGTAGCCAGGAAGGAGCTAAAGAGGGAGCTAAGAGAAGCGAGAAGGGGACATGAAAAGTCTTTAGCTGGTAGGATTAGGGAAAACCCAAAGGCTTTCTATAGGTATGTCAAGAATAAAAGGATGACTAGGGTAGGTATCAGTCCAGTCAAGGATAGTAGTGGGAAGTTGTGTGTGGAGGCGGAGGAGATTGGAGAGACATTAAATCAGTACTTTTCATCAGTATTCACTCAGGAACAGGACACTGTTGCTGATGTGAATATGGAATCACAAATAATTAGAATGGATGCCCTGGAAATATGCAGGGAAGAGGTTTTGGGAATATTGGAAAGGATGAATATAGATAAGTCTCCTGGGCCTGATGGCATTTACCCCAGGATCCTATGGGAAGCTAGGGAGGAGATAGCAGAGCCATTGGCCTGGATTTTTATGTCGTCGTTGTCAACAGGAATAGTACCAGAGGACTGGAGGATAGCGAATGTGGTCCCATTGTTCAAGAAAGCGAGTAGGGATAGCCCTAGCAACTATAGGCCAGTGAGTCTGACTTCAGTGGTGGGCAAAGTCTTAGAGAGAATGGTAAGGGATAAGATTTATGAACATCTGGGTAGGAATAACGTGATCAGGGATAGCCAGCATGGTTTTGTGAAGGGCAGGTCATGCCTCACAAACCTTATTGAGTTCTTTGAGAAGGTGACCAAGGAAGTGGATGAGGGTAAAGCAGTAGATGTTGTGTATATGGATTTTAGTAAGGCGTTCGATAAGGTTCCCCATGGTAGGCTAATGCTAAAACTTCGGAGGTATGGCATTGAGGATACATTAGAGGTTTGGATTAGGAATTGGCTGGCTGGAAGGAGACAGAGGGTAGTAGTTGATGGATTATGTTCATCTTGGAGCGCAGTTACTAGCGGTGTACCACAAGGATCTGTTTTGGGACCATTGCTTTTTGTTATCTTTATAAATGATCTAGAGGAAGGACTTGAAAGCTGGGTAAGCAAGTTTGCGGATGACACAAAAGTCGGTGGAGTTGTGGATAGTGAGGAAGGAAGTGGTAGGTTACAGCGGGATATAGATAAGTTGCAGAGCTGGGCGGAAATGTGGCAAATGGAATTCAATGTAGCTAAGTGCGAAGTCGTTCACTTTGGTAGGAATAACAAGATGATGGATTACTGGGCTAATGGTAGGCTACTTGGTAGTGTGGATGAGCAGAGGGATCTTGGTGTCCATGTACACAGATCTCTGAAAGTTGCCACCCAGGTAAATAGTGCTGTGAGGAAGGCATATGGTGTACTGGGCTTTATTGGCAGAGGAATTGAGTTCCGGAGTCCTGAGGTCATGTTGCAGTTGTATAAGACTCTGGTGCGGCCTCATCTGGAGTATTGTGTGCAGTTTTGGTCGCCATACTATAGGAAGGATGTGGAAGCTTTAGAACGAGTGCAGAGGAGGTTTACCAGGATGTTGCCTGGAATGGTAGGAAAATCTTATGAGGAAAGGCTGAGGCACTTGGGGCTGTTCTCATTGGAGAAGAGAAGGTTTAGGGGAGATCTGATAGAAGTGTATAAGATGATTAGGGGTTTAGATAGGGTAGATACTAAGAACCTTTTACCGCTAATGGAGTCAGGTGTTACTAGGGGACATAGCTTTAAATTAAGGGGTGGTAGGTATAGGACCGATGTTAGGGGTAGATTCTTCACACAGCGGGTTGTGAGTTCATGGAATGCCCTGCCCGTATCAGTGGTGAACTCTCCTTCTTTATGGTCATTTAAGCGGGCATTGGATAGGCATTTGGAAGTTATTGGGCTAGTATAGGTTAGGTAGGATTTGGTCGGCGCAACATCGAGGGCCGAAGGGCCTGTACTGCGCTGTATGCTTCTATGTTCTATGTTCTATGTAACCCCCACGATGTTGATAGTGCGATGGGTGTGGGGACAGTGATGGTAAGCCCCAGAATATTAAGCCCCAGGATCTTAATAGTGTGATGAGGGCGGGGACAGTGATGGTAACCCCCAGGATGTTGATGGTGGGGTGGGTGTGGGGGCAGTGACAGTAAACCAGAGGATATTGATGTTAGGGTGGGTGTGGGGACGGTGACGTTAACACGCAGAATGTTGATCCTGGGGTGGGGGTAGTATCAATGATTGTATCCCCAGGATGTTGAGAATGGCATTGCAGTGGGGTCAGTGACGGGAAGCCCCAGGATGTTGATAGTGGGTTGGAGGTGGAGACAGTGAAGTTAAACCCGAATGTTATAATGGTGCGGGGGTGGGGACAGTTACGTTAACTTCCAGGATGTTGATGGTGGGATGGGGGTTGAGAACAGTGACGGTATACCCCAGAATGTTGAAATTGGCGTGGGGGTGAGGTCAGTGGTGGTTAACCCCAGGATGTAGATAGTGGGGTGGGGGTGGGGAGTGTGATGTTATCCCCTAGGCTGTTGAGAGTGGCGTGGGATTGCGGTCACTGATGGTAAACCCAAGAATGTTGACACGATTTGCGGGGTTGGGAGGGGTGGTTAGGCTGCAGGGATGATCACACTATTGAAAGTCAAGAGAGTGATGGTTGCATGATATACCCCTTGGCCATCCATAGTTCAAATAAATCTTTCTAAGCGCGTTTTCTTTTATACAAGAGACGGAGATAACACCCCAAAAAAAGACAATTTCAGCACCTGATCTTTTATGTCCTCTTTGTCTTCTTTTGTTCCTGTTGCGGTTCCTGGGATTTGCCTCACTCACAACAGGCAATGAAACGGATGATCCGATTGGAAGTTGTCTCCTTCTAAAATATGTCGTGAGCCAACGTACAGCACCCGACTTTCAGAAAGCCCTAAAGAGTGCCAGCGGGAATTATAACCTTAACTCAGACAGGAGAGTCTGGCTATTGAATCCATCCAGTCTCAACACCAAGACTGATACCTGTTTGTCGTGATCAACAAGGTCCCAGTGGAACAATATCTAATTTAAGCAGCAATTCCATCGACCTCACACTGTCAGGCAATCCAATCTTCATCTGTGACCCGTGCTTATTCATCACTGTACTCGAGCTGAAGACGTGATATGACCACTCTAAAAAAAGATGGAAAAACTCAGCAGATCGGGCAGCATCTGGGGAGACGACGAGAGAAACAGTTAACATTACATTTTAAAAACACAAAGTGCTGGAAAAAAATCAGTAAGTCTGGCAAAAACTTTAGAGAGTGAGAGAGAGAGAGATTACAGCCTTTCTTCGGTAAATGGGACCTGTTAGTAAGAGGATTCAAGTCCAGGAACAGGGAAGTGTCGCTAAAATTGAAAAGGTGAGACCACTCCCTGGAGAACGCTGTGTGCAGTTTGGGGTCTCTTCATGTGAGGAAGAATATTCTGGCAACGGAGGGAATGAGACAACATTTCTCAGATTGATTCCTGGGATGGCAGGACAGACAGGTGGAGAGAGATTGGATTGGTTAGGATTAGCAGTTTATCCACTGGAGTTTAGCAGAACCAGGATGGCAATCTCTTAGAAATCTAAAGAAATCAAATATGTACTAGGCAGAGTACTCACGGGGAGGGTGTTCATGATGACTGGGTGGAGAGTCCAGGAGCATGGACTGACAGTCTAACAGAGACAGAGTAGGAATGAGATGGGGAGTAATATCTTCACCGAGAGAGTGGAGAGCCTGTGGAATTCTGTGCCACACAAAGCATTCAGGGCCAGAACACTCACGGTAGTTCAGGAAGCAGTTGAATAGAGTTCTCAAGGATTGAACAGAGCGTGGGGAGACACAAGACTAAGTTGGATGTTCATCCGTGATCTCATTCAATGTTGGAACAGGCTGGTGGCACCGAATAGCTTCCTGCTGATGCTATTTTCGATGTTTCTCTGTGAATGGCCCAGGTACCAATGACAAGTTGAGGACAAATGGAAGTTTTGCCTTGATACATGTCAGCAGTGAAAATGAGGGGCATTCATTTATCGTCGACAAGTTGGAGTGATTGGGTTTTGAGCAATCTTTTGAGTTGATACCAATTAGTTTGGGTTGGATTGGTGGGATGTTGTTAATAAGAGAGGCTGCTCAGAAACAGTGATGTCTCTGCGATGGTGAGGGTTCAGGGTGAATTTTACAGTAGCGAGCTTTTCCCGACAAATGTTGGCAGGGGATCAGGACAGAAGGGAAGAGGGAACACAGGGATTGGCATTTGCTGAAAGAGTGATTTTATTGACAGGAAATCCCTCTCTGAATCCAACATAGCACTGAGATGGCAGGACTCATTGTCCCACTCTTTCTGATATTTCACTCCTCACATTGTTTCCATTAAACTCCGGAACAGGAATAAAGGTGGGTAAGACACTTTGGCAGTTAATGCCAGTGATCATTCTCCAATCGGGACACAATGTGAGTTTCAAATTAACATCACTCATGAAATGTTGATTTGAAATTGTGTGTGTGTGTGTGTGTGTGTGTGTGTGTATGGTGCCATGACCTCCTCTCTCCTCCCTCCACCATCAAAACTCAGTAGCAGCAGTCTGGGCCATCAAGACAATGCACTGCATAAGTTCACTCAATATCCTCAAAAATCCCCTTCAAAACCCACGACCACTTTCATATGGAAAGGCAAGGGAAACAGATATTTGGGGCGCCACACACTGTCCTGACTTGGAAATATATCGTCTGTTCTTGCGGTCAACATGCTGGAATTCCCTACACAAAAGTTTTGGTGATCTACCTACAGCACATGGACTGCAGCAGTTCCAGAATGCAGCTCACCATTATCTTCTCAAGGGGGCAACTTGGGGTGGGGGTGGGGTCAATAAACACGTCTGTTTTGTGAATGAAAAAGACAAATTATGAAACACTGTGTAGAAAGGTATTTTGTGAGGATGTGGACAGGGCGAATGACTGGCAGCCAAAATTAAAAGTGCTGACGTACAATGTAAATTGCTGTGGTCAGTGGATTGGTCAGCACAGGATATAAGTGAAAGGTGATCATTTGAATAATTTTTGCTTATGCATTAGTCAAAAAAACTAGACTTATTGGCAAGCACGTGACAGGGAACACTTACAGGGAGACTTTCCCACATGTTTTCTCTCTAATTTTCGCCAGCTGATTCTTCCAGCAGTTCCCGACTACACAGGTAAGTTAGTGAGGTCGAAGAATCTTCTAACAGCATTCAAACACAGTCCAAATGGGCTGAGAATCCCTCTGGGATGCAAACACAGCCACTTTATATTTGTCAGACCAGTTGGGGCAAATGGACTTTTGTGCCTGGCTGTTTTGCAAATCTCAAGCCCAACATTTCATATCGAGGATACCCTATAGATTTTTGTTTGAGACTGAACTTTGCGTGGGTCAGTCCAAACAGTGGTGAGGCTGTCCATTCTATTGGAAGAATTGAAAAAGGCAATTTATCTTGTGAATGGGAGAGAATCTTCAAAATGTATTGGTGCAAAGGGGTCTACGTGTCCTTCTGCGTGAATTTCAGAAAATAGTACATAGCTACATACAGCAAGTAATAAGAAAAGTAAAAAGAATGGGTCATGCAAGAATTGAAGTGTTATTGTCACTGTACATGGTATTGGGGATTCCACATCCGGAGAACTGCATAGAGTTTTGTCTCCTTCCTTGAGAAGGGATGCAGTTGAATTGGAGGGAGTTCAGAGGAGATTCGATCATTGCCAGAGATGATTTTTTTTTTGTTTTAGATCAGATACTGAGCAGGTTCTCTGGTGTTGCACGAGAGGAGATTGGATGCTAAATGGGGAATTGACAAAGGAGATGGAGAGAGGATGTTTTCTCATGTGGGAAGTGTAGAACAAGAGATAATCGCTTCAGTTGAATGGACTGAGGCAGTATCAAAATAGAGATAAGGAGGAAGGAATTCTCTCCAATGAGGAGAGGTTGTGAGTCAGTGAAACTCCCCACCCTCCCCCCCCCCCACCAACTACCCCACGACTGCAGATGGGAGTAGAAAATAAATGCTGACCTATTGAGTGAAATCTATGTCCCAGGTGTGAATTAAGAATTTTTCCAAAGGCAGAAATACTGATAGAACTAGGTTGTGAATGTTGAAAGTCTGCATACTGGGCCTGCCTTTGTTTCTCTCCATAATTTTATAAAAATATAAAAACGTCTTAATATTTTCTGTTATATCATTTTCATTTTCTTTTATATCAGTATTTTCTTTTATTTCAGCAAAACCAAATGCAGAATGTGTGTCCTTTTTGTAGCTCATTTTCACTTTGTCTGTAAAACTGTTCTTGAGTTTCCAGTTACATGCCATTTAATACAACATTTTTCGCCGAAGCTCAAATTTCCATTTGATGTTTGTAAAAATGTTCCAGCGAACGCCACTCCAAATTGGTATAAAATAAATTATTAGTCTCTTTAGTTACTTTGAACTAACATTGAGTTCAAAACCTCCAGAGCAAGTATATTGTCCTGTAGGTTATTACATTAACTATTGTCCTGGCCTCCATTCGGTGTTTTCAGGGTGTGTTGATTTTTTTTTCTCTGAACACAACAGACCCCTTTATGCGTTTTAGCATTTACCTTTTGCTTCAATTTCACAAACGCATGTACATCCAGGTTTGCCGTTTTCTCTAAAATATATTTTCTATCTAAATCTCTATCAGCAACATAAAAAAGTCAATTCCAGTCCCTTCCAGTTTTGAAGGTGATTTACAGATGTTTTAGAAAGTGGACTACTTTTCTTCATATACAGATGATACCAGACTCAATGAGTTTCTCGGCATTAGGTTTTTCTGGTTTTTGTTAGCTGGATTACAGCATCTGCAATATATTGCTTATCCATTCTGCATTACTTACAGTCATTCTGAGTAGAATTTCAAATGGATAGGAATCTAATTACCATTAAGAAGCATTTGATCCAGTAATATCGGTTCAGGATTAATAATTCAATTGCAAAGTGAAGTATACTGTTCGGCACTTAAAGTTTACGTATAATGCAGATGTGTAGGAAGTATTGTTAGGCAGTGGAGTCAACAGTAATATTAATGCTCATTTGGGAAGGAAACTGCTATTCTTACCTGGGCTGGACTCTAGATCGATGAAAGCATGGTTGACTCTTAACTGACATTTGAAATTATTGTTACTTGCATTTCTTTTTACAAATACAGTGAAAACTTTTGTTTAGTGTTGATACTCTTGACACCATCTTAATACACAGAAAATAAACCAAAACAAAGAACACAAAACCAGAAAAATAAAACAATAAGGTTCATATTATAGTTTTTTTGCAATGCATTTATGTGGCATTTGGAACTGCTCCCTCTTGGAGCTTAGCAATGGGCCTGGATCTGGGCTCCTCCACTGTGATGCCTAGAGTCCCTGCAGCTAAACCTGCAATACAGCTGCAACTGCACTTCTACATGCTGCTGCCTCTGTTACATAGAGGGGCTACTCTGTTGTGTCACTTCGCCTCCACTGATGTTGTCACTGTTATGATCTCACGCTGGGTCTACCTGGCTAACACAGCTGATGTTGAGCTCATAAGGTCTGCACTGGTATAAAAAATAACCATCATTGTCATGTTCACCACCCTGGACAAGCCATAGACCTGGAGTCATATCTCAGGCTGCGAGCCTGGGCCAGCAGGTTAAGCCTGGGACCTTCTCATTGCTTATCCTCAGGAGTGAGCAATAAATATTAGCTTAGCCAGTGATATCCACATCCTGAGAATGAAAGCCGGGACTGAACAACAATCAGAAGCTTGGTCTGATCACATCCTCCATGTGTCAAAACGTGTACTTCTATACGTAATTCATATGTTTCGATCCAATTGAGTTGCACGAACATAATTGCATGTAAATTGTCAATCTACATGTCGATCCACAATCAAAGCTATTTATTGTTGTTGACATAACTTCCCGTTTAGCGTGAACAGGAATTTGAAACCATTCCTCAACTCCTCTCTGAATTTCTTCAGTGTCAATCCATAAATACAAGTGTTTGTGCAGGAACTAAGAAGCTGCAACATAAAACCAAACTGTTGCATAACATATATGGGACTGCTGTAATATTTGTCTCTGTAAAAAGTATTTACCACTGGCCATTTGATTGAATGCACAACATATACCATCCACAAAATTATAAAATTAGCAGAAATAGTGAAAAGCAAAATCATAGATTTTCTGCGATTCTTGATCTCTGAATCATTCTGACGCTCAGTGCTTTTTAGCAGTATCTTTCGGACTCGATTTGCTGTTAATATATGTCTGACAGTTAAAGTATTGAAAGACAAAATAAACAGGATTGGTAATAGAGGTGTTATGGCGCTGTCAATACATTCAAATGCTGCCCATAAAGGCGAGGTGAGATAATCGTGCGTCTGAACGCAATACCACTGCACATTATCAATGATATAAGCTGGTGCAAACATAAAATAAAAAGGAATGGTCCTTAGGCAGCTCAACACAAATATAGTGATAACCACCACAATTGCATTTCTTCTCGTGCAATATTTTGACTTAAACTTCTGAAAGCAAATTGCAACAAAGCGATCGAAAGTGAATGCCACAGTAAACCACACAGAACAATCAAGACATACAATGTAACTGACGAGGTGTACAGTGCACACTGGCGTTAGAAAAAGGAAACTAATGGACATATGTATGATATTAATCCTGTATAATATCACTTCGAGTACAACCACAGCAAGGTCCACGAATGCCATTGCCAGGAGGTATGTAGTAATGCATTTGGAGAGACCACACTTGCCTCGTGCTAAGATCACAATTGCTGATAAATTAACTGTAAGGAAAAAGAAATGTAAAAATTACTCTGAGGGTATCATAGACTCTTTTGTCCTTTCAAAGAATCATCTGAATTAGCTTCTTAATGGATTAAACTGTGATATTTGTAGCTGTACTTGTAATATAGAATTGAATTTGGATATATTTCATGATCGTGTTGATGACTGGAACAAATCAACATAGATAATCGTTTAAATTTAAGTTTGAATTGTATCAACAATTTTCATGATCAAAAGAGAAGCGTGCAGCAATTTCAGTACATAGAACATATCAAGATCCCTTTATGTGCAAACGGTTTGTGCAAAGAACAGTACTGTTCTTTTTGGTTATACTCCATGCATCTAGAAATGTTGCATTACTTTGCAAATCTCATTGAACATTAATAAAATCCAGAATGATCTTTAGAGTGTTACAGCTCACAATGAGGTTAACTTTGTTGTTTTGCCGACAATGCACGTTTTTCAAGCAAGGTATTCACAGCTATAGATTCGATGTCAACTGATCTGCATTTCACATAATGTGGAGTGCCATTTGAATATTTGATCATGAACGTATCTGAGCAACTAGAAATAGGAAATGTGCCTGCAGGCTTGCATACATTTTCAATCCAGTGTTATATAATCAAAATATTTCCACATATCTGAGTTTCTGATTTTCTAAAAGAGCATGACCTTAAACAGCAAACGGGTTGACGACATTCAGATCAAAGAATGAAGTTAAATTTCACACTCACAGCTACCAAAACGATCATTACAGCTAAGAGGAATGACCAAGTAAGTTGAATTTTTTAAAAAGCAGATTGAAATAAGACATTATGTGTCATTTAAAAAGTTTTAAACTACACATGAAACCCAACGAATGACAGTTGGCCATTCCCTTGTCTTAATTATTTCTGATCTCTCCTATTGCAGGCACAGTTTCCACCGAAACAGCATTGAACATTGAAAATAAAGAACAAATGTTTATGACATTGATATAACAGGACAGAAAAAATGAATACAAGGTAAACAATTACTTTGCAACTTTTCTTGCCTTGTTTCAATAACTAACCTGGAATACCAACTGCTGCTAGAACGGGGTAGTAAATTAGCTCTATCAGATAAATTACAGGATATCCCATGCCTCCACCTTGCAGAAATATTTTCGTTCTGCAAAATATTGTAATCTCGAACTGGAGAATATCGAAGCATACACAGATACACCTTATAAAATGAATAGTTATACTTCAATGACACCATATTTTATAGAATGTGATACCAGGTGTTAATTATGGCTCAATAATTCATTTAATGAACTACCAATACTCTATAGATTCGAGTGTGATGTAATGTATGTGCAATATCTCAGCCTTGGATATACACAAGGACTCTGACCCAACACACAAATCCCTTTGGCAAGGAGCTCCACATTCAACCCTCTGAGAGAAGGTATTCCTCCTCAACTCAGTCATCAATTAGCGCCTCTTTACTCTGAGGCTGTTCCCTCAGGTCGTAGATCCAACAATGTGAAGGAAACACCCTCTCAACATTGACTCTGTCAAGCAGTTTAAAGGATAATAAGACCATCAGGTATTGGACCTGAATTAGGCCATTCAGCCCATCCAGCATACCCCACTATTCGGTCATGGCTGATATGTTTCTCAACCCCATTCCACGTATCCCTGATCCCTTTACCAATCAAGAACCTATCTGTATGCAATCAATTTTTAATGATTTTCACGATAGCTGCACCAATGAGTTCCACAGATTCACCACTTTCTAACTGAAGAAATCCTCATCTCAGTTCTAAATGTGGTCGTTTCATTCTGAGACTGCGCCCTCTTGTTCCAGTCTCTCATAGTTGTGCAAACATCCCCATGGTCGCGGTATCCAGGCCTGTTACCATTGCCTAAGTTCAATCAGATCCCCTGCCTGATTCTTCTGAACTCCACGAAGTACAAACCCAGAGTCCTCATTTGCTTTTCAAACGAAAAGACCTTCATCCCCAGATGTGTTCTTGTGGACCACCTTCAAGGCAGCACATCTTTCTTCAGATACAGAGCCCATAACTGCTCAAAATATTACAGATGTCGTCTGACCAGAGTCTTAAAACGCCGCTGCAGTACATCCTTACTTTTGTATTCTAACACTCCAAATGAAAGCTAACGTTGCATTTGCCTTCCTAACTGCCAACTGAACCTATTTGTTAAGCTGAATAGAATTAATTTGTGCTTCAGATTTCTGTCTGTTCTCTCTATAAAAGTAGTGTCACACCTGCTGTGTTTCTTTAATATTCTCTGCTTTTGATTCGGATATTCAACAACCTGCAGGTCTTTCAAAAACATTGTTGAATTTGCCCATCATGTTTGAGACATTTCACCATTGCATCATTGTATTATATCCCTCAGGTCGAAGTTAACATCTAATAGTTCAGAGATGAGAACGCTACATGATTAGTGTAAATTTGATATTTGACATTATATATACAGTTATATATTAATAGATCGTTATTTCGAGTATTTGTTCCTTATTATTTTTATGTCTTGAATTCACATCATATCGGGAACACATTTGAGCCAATATATGTCTTTATTTTCAGGATTGCACCCTCTGCAATTCAAAGTACGCACAGCAAAGACATTGATGGCATTTGTCAGTATATCACTAATGTTAGTGACAGGTTATAACGGTTTTCTTTGCGATTCTGAAAGTCATACACGTATAAATGGTTTTAGAGGAGACATTCTGAACAATATTCCTGTTCACAGTATGATTGGACACTTTCTGTAAAGACAGAGCCACAACACTTGAAACAAGCATTGAAAGAACTTTAATGCTGGTGTGGTGGATACTGCTGAGTTCAAATAGCGAAAGAAAACAACACCAGAAAGTGCAGGAGAAACTCAGTAAGTCTGGTAGCATCTGTGGAGAAAGAGAGTCTGTTAATGTTTCTATTCCAGTGACCCTTCTTCAGAACGGCTATCTAACAGGTTGGCAGGCAAAACACAACTTTATCCAATTGTACCCTCGAAATAAATCAGAAATATAATTGACAGAACTATCTCATTCTTACAGTCTGATTTTCCAATACTGTGTCAGTGTGTTGGAGAAAAGAACTATCCCATTGAAAAGACCCAGTATCCTGGAATGAGTACTGTGTGGTGCCTTTTCCTCTCCATAAAAAAAGAGAAAATCTCTGCACGTCATATGGCTTTTCAGTCTCCATCGGGAAACTGGCTTGCACCGACTGGATAAAGATGCAGCTTATAGACCATGTTTGCAACTTTCACAGAACCCTTGACTGGACACATTCCATATGACAATAAGAAATAGAAACAGTAGTCGACCATTTGGCCCCTCGAGCATCTTCACCACGGATATCCAATCTCTCTCCACAGCCATCCGCTATGACCAGGGCTTCCAAGCCCTCTGTTTCTACCTCTCCCGACGTCACCAACAGTTCCCTTCCACCGAAACTCTCATTCGTTTGGCTGAACTTGTCCTCACCTTAACAATTTTTCCTTCGAATCATCGCACTTCCTCTAGACCAAAGGGGTAGCCACGGGCACCCGCAAGGTGCCCAGCAATGCCTGTCTCTTTGTTGGTTACGTAGAACAGTCCATCTCCTGTAGTTACACCGACACCACTCATATCTCTTCCTACGCTATATTGATGACTGCATTGGGGCCACCTCGTGCTCCTGCGAGGAGGTTGAGCAATTCATCAACTTCAGCAACATTCCACCCCGACCTTAAATACACCTGGACCTTCTCTGACACCTCCCTCCTCTTCGTGGACCTCTCCATTTCCATGAATGATGACCGACTTGTCAGTGACATTTTTTACAAACCCACTGACTCCTACAGCTACCTGGACTAAAACTCTTCCCACCCTACCTCCTGCAAAATTGCCATCCCGTATTCCCAATTCCCCCACCTCCACCGTATCTGCTCCCAGGACGACCGGTTTCACCACAGAACACACCAGATGGCCTCATTCTTTGGAGACCGCAATTTCCCTTTCCACGTGGTAAAGATGCCCTCCAACGCATCTCGTCCACATTCCGCAACTCTGCCCTCAGACTCCACCCTTCCACCCGTAACAAGGATAGAATGCCCCGGTGCTCACCTCCCACCTCCCACCGTACCTATCTTCGCATTAACCACATCATCTGACGACATTTCCGCTATCTCCACACGGAACCAGTGATACATTTCCTTCCGCACTCATTTTCACTTTCTGCAAAGACCGTTTCCTCCGTGACTACATTGTCAGGTCCACGTCTTCCTACAAACCACCCTCCCATCCTGGCAACTTCCCCTGCTACAGCAGTAATTGCAAAGCCTGCGCCCAAACCTCCTCCCTCACCTCTATCCAAGGCATCAAAGGATCCTTTCACATCCATCAAGCTTTCACCTGCACTTCCACTCATATCATTCATTGTATCCGTTGCTCCTGATGTGGTCGACTCTACATTGATGAGGCTGGACGCCTCCTCGCAGTGCACTTCAGGGGACATCTCCAGCTCACCCACACCAATGAACCCCACCGCCCTGTGGCCCAACATTTCAACTCTCAACTCCCCACCCACTCTGCCAAGGATATGGAAGCCCTGAGCATCCTCCACCGCCGCTCCCTCATCACCCGATGCCTGGAGGATGAACACCTCATCTTCCGCCTCGGAACACTTCAACCCCATGGCATCAATGTGGATTTCATTAGTTTCCTCGTTTCCCCTTCCTCCACCTCACCCCAGTTCCAGCCTTCCAGCTCAGCACCATCCACATGATTTGTCCTATCTCCCTAACTTCCATTTCACCAATCCACCCAACCATCTTCTCTGTCCTATCACCTTCATCTGCACCCGCATTCACCCATTGTACTCCATGCTACATTCTTCCCATCCCCACCCCTCCCCCTCTCATTTATCTCTCCACTCTGCAGACACTCTGCCTGTATTCCTGATGAAGGGCTTTTGCCCGAAACGTCGATTTTCCTGCTTTTCAGATGCTGCCTGACCTACTGTGCTTTTTCAGCACCACTCTAATCCAGACAATGGTTTCCAGCATCTGCAGTCCTTGTTTTTACCTTTTACAAGGAACAGCTACTGTGTGTACTTGAAAAGGATGCACCTGTCAGACAGGGAGAAAGTGGTCGAGCGAGGTAGCCATGGTTTACTAAAGAAGTTGAATCTCATGACAAGAGAAAGAGGAAGGCTTATGTAAGGATGAGATGTAAAGGCTCAGTTAGGGCACTTGAGAGTTACAATTTAGCCAGGAATGATCTAAAAACAGAACTTAGAAGAGCCAGGAGGAGACAGGACAAGCCGTTGGTACCTAGGATCAAAGAAAACCCTAAAGCTTTCATAGGTATATCATGAAAAAAGGCTGACTAGTGTAAGATTAGGGCCAATCAAGGACAGTAGTGGGAAGTTATGTTTGGAGTCAGAGGAGATGGGACAAGCGCTAAGTGAATATTTTCGTCAGTATAGACAATGGAAAAAGACACTTTTGTCGAGGAGAAAATTGAGATACAGACTACTGAGTTAGATGGGGTTGAGGTTCACAGGCAGCGGAGGAGGCCAAATGGTATGTTAGTCTTCTCTGGAGAGGTTTCAAGTACAAGAGCAGGGATGTGTTGTTGAAATTATACAGGGGCATGGTGAGGCCACGCCTAGAATATTGTGGGTGGTTTTGATCTCTTTTCTGAGGAAGGATGCTCTTGCCCTCAAAAGAGTGCAGCTATGGTTTACCAGACTGATTCTGGGGAAGGCGGGACTGGTGCATGAGAGGATACTGAATAAGCGAGAATAGTTTTCACTTTAATTCAGACGAATTGGGGAAGGTGATCCTAAAGGCATTTAGGAGACAGAGTAGATGCGTGGAGGATGTTTCTAATGGTGGGAGATCCAGAACCAAGGGTTAAAGTCTGAGGATTCAGTGTGGACCATTTGAAAAAGTGATGAGGAGCAATTTGCCCAACAAAAGCGTGGTGAGTCTGTGGAATTCATGAATAAAGGAAGCAGTTGATGCCAAAATATTAAATGTATTGAAGAGTCGGCAAGATATAGCAATTAAGGTAAATGAGATCAAAGGTTGTGAGGAGAAAGCAGGAATCGGCTTTAGAATTGGACGATCAGCCAGGATCATGATACGTAGCTGGGCAGGCTGCTCCTCCTGTTCCTTTCTTCCATATTTCTGTGTTTCCACGTACACAACAATAACTGTGCGAAAACTTTTGTGTTTTAGGAATGCCTTCCAGAAAGCTGGTCTCTCTCTTTCGGATTCGTTTGGCTTTGCAGACATTCCAGTTGCTCCCAGGTACTTAAGCCTCCGGATTCGTCATGGGGAGGCTTAATTCCTTGTACCATTTGTCTCCCATCTTTGGCAGCACGAGGTCATGTCCATGTCGTCTGGGTCGACTGTATCTGAATTCAATCCTCCTCCAATTTTTTTTTGTTTTGCTGGGACTGGATTTGAATTGAATTAAATTGAGTTGAATTTATTTTCACGTGTACCGAGGCACTGTGAAAAGCTTTGTCTTGCGAGTAATACGGTAAGATCACATAGCTGAACAGCATAGATAATTAAATACCATATAATAGGTAAACGGTGGTAAAACAAAAGCATAGGTACAGGCGAATGCTAAGAGTTTGTGAGTCCATTCAGTATTCAAACTGAAGGTAAAAGCTGTACCTTCTCCCCAATGGTAAAAGTTGTAGAAAAGCACAGTCAGGGCTAGATGGACTTTTGAGTATGGTGGCAGCATTTCCTTGTCCACTGACCTGGTGGATGGATTCTATAGATGGGAGTTTAACGTTTGTAATTGCCCAGGCCGAGTTCACCATTCTCTGTAATCCTCTCCGTTCTAGAATGGTACAGTTGCCAGACGAGATAGTGCTATATCCAGACAGAATGCTCTCGTTGGCACACCTATAAAAGTTAGCAAGAATATGTGAACGTCGTGCACAATTTTCTCAGATGCCTGAGGTAGAAGAGACGTTGTTAAGCCTTTGTAAGCAATGCATCTACATCAAGGGTTCAACAAAGCATGTTGTTGATAACCACTGCCACTCGTTCCACCTTCGTGCTGTTAATATGTAGTGGGTGGCATGAGTAACATCCCGCCAATAGTCAATAATGAGTTCCTTGGTTTTGCCAGCATTGTGAGCTAGGTTGTTCTCAGTCTGCCATTTTTTCAGGTCTTCCAACTCCCCTCTGGAGTTTGTTTCGTCGCATCTGAGTTTCGACCGAATATGGTGGAGTTATCAGCGAACTTGTAAACAGCAGTCGTCTGGTATTTGGCGACGCAGTCGAGAATCCAAAGAGTACAGTAAGGGGATGAGCACGCATCCTTGTGTGGCACCAATGTTGAGTGGAGTGAGTATGAGATAATGTTCCCAACGTTCACTGATTATGGCCTGTGGGTCAGGAAGCTGAGGATCAAGCTGCAGAAAGGGGGGCTTAGTCTGAGGTCACCTAGTTCAATAATCAGCTTCGAGGGGAAAATATTGTTGAATGCTTAACTGTAATCAATGAATAAGATTCTTGCATAGCTATTCTTGGTGTCAAGATGTTCTTGGGAGGAGTGAAGGGGAAGTGACATGTCTTCTGACTGTGCTGTTTTGGTCTGATAGGCAAATTGGATTGGGTCAAGAGTAGTGGAGAGGCTGGAGTTGATTAATGCCATGACCAGCCTTTCAAGCATTACATGACCGCTGAAGTTAGGGCCAGTGGAGGGGGTAGACATTGAGGCATGTTGCATGAACCTTAAGCACAGGATGATGTTGGCCCTCTTGAATCAGGCAGGGACAGTGGTTTGCTGTGCGGGAGAGGTTGAAGATGTCCATGAAGACCACTGCCAGTTGATCTGCGCATGCTTTGAGTGCACGGGCTGATACTCCATCTGGTCCCATCGCTTTCCTTGGATTCACGTTAAGGCAAACTGATTTGACCTCTGAAGCAGTTGCTGTTGAGATACATTCATCAGGACTTGTCAGTATAAGTGTGACAACTCTGCCAGAATTCTGCTCAAAGCGAGCATTCAAGGCGTTGAGACGGTCTTTGGAGGGATGTGTCATCGTCTGATATCGAGCACTGTCTCTCTTTAGAGCCTGGGATGTCATTCAATCCTTGCCATTGTCGCCGAGTGTCTATCAGGTCGTATAGTTTGGACCAGTATTGGTCCTTGGCTGTCTTAAGGGTTCTGCCAACGTCATGCTTGGATTCCTTATATTTCTCCTCATCTGATGAATCGCACCTGTTTTTTTAGCAGGTGCTGAATGCCCTGATTCATTCAGGATTGCCTGTTAGGTAACACCCAAATTGACTTTCTTGGTATGTAGCCCTCATTTTATTTGCTGAAAAAGTCTGTGACAGTGGTGGCGTACAGATCCAAGTACCTGAACATGCTCCAATCAGTCAATTTCAGACTGCACTGCAGTTGATCCTGTGCCTCCTCCGATCAGCACACAGCTGCATCCGTGAGAGGGTCTTCTGCTTGAGCTTTTGCCTGTAAGCCAGGAGATAAAACACAGCATTGTGGTTGGAGTTCCCAAAATGATGGTGGGGGAACAGAGCGTTAGGCAACTTTCACAGAGATGTACCAGTGGTCTGAAATGTTCGGTTCCTGGTGAGTGGACGGTAATATTCTGGTGTTAATCGGGCAACACTTTCCTGAGATTGGCTTGATTGAAGACGCTAGTTACAATAAACAGGGCATCGGGGTGTTCCGTCTCCAGGGTGTTAATGGAGGTGAACAGCACATCCAGAGCTTCCTCGACCCTTGCTTGTGGCGGTATGTACACAGCAGTCAGTATGGCGGAGGTAAATTGCCGTGGTTGGTAGAAGGGGTGGCATTTCATGATAAGGAATTCACGATTTAGGGAGCAGTGAGTGCCCAGGGTTGCAATGTCTGTGCACCACAACTTACTGATTAAAAAGCAAACCCCTCTATCCTTTGTCTTACTTGACTCTGTACGGTCCATGGGATGGATTGAAAATCCATCACCTTTCAGTGCACAGTCGGAAATGGATGGGTTGACCAGGTTTCTGTGAAGTAGAGTGCGCAGCAGTCCTGCACCTTACACTGGAATCTGAGCCGTGTTCTGAGTTAGTCAAGCTTCTTCTCCAGAGATTGTACTTTTGCGAGGAGTAAGCTAGGAAGATGAGTCTTGAAACCGTGTAGTATTTTGTGTTGGTTGGCCGTTAAGGGGACTAAACAAGGTCCCTTGTCATCCTTGAATTCACTGGAGGATTCAGTTCTCTCTCCCTGTCTCGTATTTCATTTTGTAACTAGCTTAGAGAAGAGTACTGAGGTCTTCTCCTGGAATCCTGGATGGTAGAGTTAGGAGCAGCTGCTTGGGGAATCGCGATTCTTTTGTCAGAGGATTTCTTCTGGTTTATCCTGCCTCTTTTTGGTTCATTTGAATATCTCGCAGACAGCATTTGATTGACCTTTCCGCTCTGTCTTCTCCTTGTTATGACTTATCTTGTTGATTATCTCATTGCAATTTTGGTAATGTTCCTTTCAGAGAAGGGACCATCCTTCCACCAGTTTGGGGTTTAGGAAGATGATGATTTGCCATTGTGGTTTTCAAATTTAACACAACACTTTTTGCCCTCTGTTTTTCTTTTCCGTGTGGTTTCTGCTCTGTACTGGTGTTAAATAAATGGCCAGTGCTCTCCTTCAGGCTCACTGGAACTAGAACCTGATTAGTTTCCCTCATTTCCCAGGACCCGCACCTTATCCAGATCATGAAGTTTCCGAGAGTCTGTAGGCAATAGAGTACTTGGATATGGTAAGGGTGAAGGATTTTTCATTACTAGAACTTTCCCTTTTCAGTCAATGTTTGTCTTATCATTTTAAGGTCTTCGCAAACAAATTTCAATTCTTCCATTAGATTATTAATTTCCCGATCATGATTGGATTTGGCTATGATCTCTTGTCACTGTCCAATTTGTTACATTATCAACGAATGCATTCTTTAGCAGATCATTTTGCCCCAAATATCATCCAGCGACCATTGGTGCTTGGGGATTTTATTCTTTTCATAGACTTTTCCTAAAGTCTTTGAAAGATCAAATTGTTATGCAATGTATTCCTTTAATTTTTGGAGAACTTCCTTTAGAAATATCAAATGAAAGTCTACCCTAGTTTATCTGCTGTCGGTAATTTGGAATAAGACATTGTTTCTGGAAATTTGCATGAACTCAATGAGCCACAAGCCAAAGTTCACATGCCCGCTCTGCCAGTTTCAGATGTCAGTTAGGAGACCACGAGCCGTATTCCAGTCATCAATGTGGCTTGGATCATTGGCTAGACATACCCCTTGGTATTGTTTGCTCCGACAAGTTCAGATGTCTGTAAGTAAAGTGGGCTCAAGTACGAGATCGTGGACAAGTTACAAACTGTGTCAGACGTACTGGATCTAGATTTTAACTGTCACCTGAAGACATTTAAACAGCCGGCTATGCCAAATTGTTGGGTTCCTAAGAACTAAAGAACGATCCTGCGATCTTTTGAGGCATCCGGCTTTATTTCATCTGATATATAGACTACATACCTGCACGTTGCGACCTCTGCAGCAAAAGCTTTAATTATACATTTGTTTTACTTGATCCTCCCAGAAGCCGCAAAAACTAGTCAGTGTATTCTGTTAGTCTACTTACTCGCAAGCTCTTCCTCACATTGTAACTCCAAGGTCTAAGCAACAGGTTGTTTATCGCATATGTGTCTCATGTGAGCTCCAAATCGATTTTCAACCGCCTTTGCAAGTCAGGTCCGTGCAATAGCATTTGTAAATGCAGCCCTTGTTATGCTCCAGCTTAATTACACAATTATCAATGTGCTCGACAGATGAGATGACACAAATATATAAAAATGAATGTTTGCCTTTGTTCCGGCACACCTCTATGGACTTGGAGAGGGTTTCTCCCCTCCTGTGTAGTTGGAGTAAAATACTTAATGAGTGAAATGAACTTCTGAGTGTTAACTAAAGCATTTGATCATTCCACCCCCAACCGTTCAGTGTACATGAGTTGGGCCGAAGCTTCAATTTCCTTGTTGTATACCAATGACTGTGTGACTGAACTTCTTCTAAGTTAATAAAGAAAGGCCCCTGGACGAAAAAAGTTTACACTTACTTTTCTCAACACATTCCCAAACCTTTCCATGTTGCTTCAGATTTTCAACATTAGCAGTTCTCTGTTTGTTTTCTTAATGGCAACACCCCATCCCCCATCTCACAACAATCCCTGTACGAGACCATCCATCCAGAGTGAAACAACTTCGCTGCTTCCAGCCTGTCTATGCCTTTCAGTAATGTGCAGGTGTCAATGAGCTCATCTCTGAGACAGAAGTGTGGAAGGACGGGAAAAACCTTCACACAATGTCCCCTTTGCCTGAGCTGGAATTAGACATGGGAGAGTCGGGAAGGGTCATCTCCTGAAGGGGGATTCCCGCTCTGGAGAAACGACGGCATGCAAAAAATAAAGCTGCAAAATGGTGAGCTGAACCTACCCCCTCCCCACCCCACTCCCCAGAAACATGGGTCCTCACTGGAAACTATGAGATTAAAGAAGCCCCCTCAAATATTGCTACCAATATCTGAGGCTGAAATAAAGTTATAGCATTATAAAGTTGCACCTGAACCTACCAGCAGACTTGGACTCCCACTGCAAAACATAAGATCCAACGGCTTGTCAATCTATCTGCATTCTGTTCCCACAGCAATGGCCTGTTACCCAGTCCATACTTTGCTGCTGTATTAACAATCACTGAACCCAACCACACTCGGGACTCATTTTAAATCCGTTGCCAAACTTGTCCACTAGCCTATAAATCTTGGCGTATAAAGCCATCCCCACTCAGTATTCCGACCAATGGCCGATGTGTTCATCACAGCACTGTCCTCCGAGCAACAGCATGTAAAGCCATCCCAACTCTGTATCCATAGCAACGCCCTGTAAAACCATACCCACACAGTTCTCTCAGCAATAACTTGTGAACTCATCCCTGTTCTATTCTCTTAGTAACAGTCTGTGAATCCATTATTATTTCTTTCATTGACAAAGGGCTGTGAACCTGTCCCCAGACTATTCCCCTCGCAATGGCCGATAAACCCATCCCAACTCTCTTCTACTGGCAACAGCCTGTGGATCCACACCCAAATTGTTCAACTAGGAACGTCCCGTGAAGCCATCTGCACTCTGTTTCCTTAGCAGCCGCCTGTGACCCGTCTCGACTTTGGCCTGTAAACCCACTCACACCTCGTTCACCTAGCAACGACATGTCAACCCATCCCATTCTGTTTTCCTTGCAACGGCCTGTGAATCAATTTCCACTCTGTTCCCCTACAACAACATATGAATTCATTCCACACTCTTATCTTAATGAAAGACTGTGAGCACATTACCACTCTGTTCCCCAACAATGTGCTGTGAGCCCATCCCGAAGCTATTGAGCTAGCAACTGCTTGTGATCCCATTCCCACTCTGTTCTCCCAGCAATATAGTATGAAACCATCCCGATCTGTTCCCATAGCAAATACCTGTGAGCCCATCCCCGTGTCATTTTCCTAGAAATGGCCTCTGACCCCTTGCCCACACCCTTCACCTAATAATGTCCCGTGACCTCAACCCCCCTCTGTTCTTTCAGCAACTGCCTGTAAACGCATGATCACAGTGTTCTCCTAGAAACTTCTTGTGAATATATCCCCACTCTGATCCCCTAGCAATGACCTGTGACCCTCTCGCTGCACTATTTCCCTAGCAAAGCAATCTAAACACATCCCCACGTTGTTGCTTTACCCGCTCAGTTTCCCTAGCAACAATCTGTGATGCAGCCACATTCCATTTCCCTAGTAAAGGTCTGTGAACCTGTCCGCATTCTGTTCTGCTGGAAACGGTCATTGAACAATCCCCGCTCTGTTTCCCTAACAGCAGAATATGAACCCTTCACAAATCTGTTCCCCTAAGAACGTTGAAACTGCACCTTTTCGCCAGCAACATCCTATAACTCTATTCCCCCTCTGCTCACCGAGCAACATCTTGTGACGCCATCGCCTCTTTTTCATCCAAGAAACATCCTTTGACTACATCCCCACTCTGTCTCCCATGCCACAGCCTGTGACCCTACCCCTACTCTATTGTCCTTGCAACTGCCTGTCAAACCATTCTCATTCGCTTCTCCTCGCAACTGCCTGTTAACTCATCATCACAGTGTTCTCCTAGCAACTTCGTCTGGATATAATCCCCAAAGTGGCCTCCTAGCAACAGTCTGTGACCCTATAGTCTCTCTGTTTCCCTTGAAACAATGTCAACCCACCCCCACTCTGTTTTCCTAGCAAAAGCTTATGGAGTAATCCTCACTCTTTTCCCTTAACATTGATGCCTGAACACTTCCCTGTGCTGGTATCCTAGAAACAGCGTGTCAACCCATTCCACGCTCTGTTCCCCTAGCAGCAGCCTTTAACTCCATCCACACTCTGTTCTACTAGCAGTTGCTTGTGACCCCGTCGGCAACAGTGTGTTCTTTGCAACAGACTGTAATCCGATTCTTGCTCTATTCTCCACACAACGGCCTGTGAACTCATCCCCACATTATTCTCCGAGCAATAGGGTGTGAACACAACATCTATGGCATTCCCACAAATTGCCTGTGAACTTATCACCAGTCGAACATCTCAGCAACGGCCTGTGACCCAGTTTGTGGGCAGCATGGTGGCCCAGTGGTTAGCACTACTGCCTCGCAGCGCCAGCAACCCGGGTTCAATTCCTGCCTCAGGCGACTGACCGTGTGGAGTTTGCACATTCTCCCCGTGTCTGCGTGGGTTTTCTCTGGGTGCTCCGGTTTCCTCCCACAGTCCAAAGATGTGCAGGTTCGGTGAATTGGCCATGCTAAATTGCCCGTAGTGTTAGGTTAGGAGTATGGGTGGGTTGAGCTTCGGCGGGTCGGTGTGGACTTGTTGGGCTGAAGGGCCTGTTTCCACACTGTAAGTAATCTAATCTAATCCTCATCATGTTCCCTGAGCAAACGTCTCTGGCCACATCACCTATCTGTTCCCTTGCAACAGACTTGAACCTTTCCTCACGTTCTTTTCCAAGCAACAGGCTGTAAGCCCTTCCCCGCACTTTTTTCCCAGCAATGGCCTGTGAACCCATCCCCACCTTCCCCCGAGCAACAGCCTGTGATCCCATTCTCACTCATTTTGCACAGAAGCTGCTTGTGAACTCATTGCCACTCTGTTCTCCTCGCAACGACATGTGAACCCATCCATACTCTGTTCTTCTAGCAATGGCCTGTGAACCCATCCATACTCTGTTCTTCAAGCAATGGCCTGTGAGCCCATAATCACGGAAAGGAGCACAAGTGTGTGGAAAGTCGGAGAGAGGGAAAGTCAGAGGTGGACAGAGTGGGAAGAGGGAAAAAGAGTGCAGGAGAATGAGGTAATATGTGTAACACCAGAGGTGAAAGCAAGGGCAGAGTGACGGAAACCCAACTCCTGAACTGGGGCCCGGTGTCCTCCATTTCCCTGAGGGCTATGATCTGGTGCTGTGTCTGTCTCTGTCCAGCTCAGCTTCTTCAACTCAGAGACAAACAACAATGGGTAATCAAAAATGGAGAACGGGAAAAATATTGGTTGTACCTGGCTGTTACTTTTTGAGTTAGTTTAGGAGTTGGAGGTGATTTCCTCGAATTCCAGGAATTGTTTTGGAACTTTGGAGAAAAATAAAAGTCAAAACAACAGCACTTTTAAAAGGGAGAGGAACAGTCAAATCAGCACATGGTGAAATCAATGCAGGATAAAGAGAACAAAAGAAACCACACTGTGAACTAACAACAGTGAACCTGTGCGGTTTGCTGTTGAATTCACATATTCCTGGACACGGGGGTGCATCTGAGAAAATTAACAAAGTTTGAAGTTCATAATTGATCTTGAAGGAATCTGTTTGGGAGATGTCACATCACTGAGACTGATAAGAGAATACTTTTAACTGTGGCCCTGGGGCCTTGCTATAAATGTGCAGTAGTGAATAGTGTGGGATCTTTCTTGACTATATGTTTTAATGAGATATGTCTATGGATTAAACTTAAAAATATAAGACATAATTATTAAGTTAGCCTGGAACAGTGTTTTGTAGAGAAATAAGACTTGGCTATTTTAAGAGCATGCTATTCGAAGAAGCAAAAATGTCCTCAGTAGAGGAACATGCTTTTCTCCTTGCATGTGGGAGCTTATAAGATTTTATGTGCGACCGATTATTATATCTGCATTAAATGCCGTTCGTTGTGAATCCTATCAGATCGAATGAACCTAATGGAGCGCCAGTTAGGGGCAATGAAAAATTTACAAGAGCAAGGGAGTGTGATTGCTGGCAGTTATAGGAAGACAGTAAAGTCGCAGATACAGTCACATGCATGGGTTAACTCAGGGAAGGTAAGAGAGGTAGGCAGGTAGTACAGGACTCTTCTGTGGCTATCCCCATTTCAAACAAGTACGCTGTTCTGGAAAATATAGGGAAGATGGATTCTCAGGGGAATGCAGCAAGAATTTGCAAGTTTCTGGTATCGAGACTGGCTGTAATGCAATGAGGGGCACGTCGGGTTCTCAGAGATCAATTGTGTTCGGAGGCTCTCTAGTCCGAGGCACAGCCAGCAGCGAGGAATTAGAATGGTGTGTTACTTCTCTTGTGCCAGGATCAAGGATGCCTTAGAGAGGGTGTGGAATGCTATCAAGAAGGAGACATCCAGCAGGAGGTCGTTCTACACATTGCAACCAACGACACAGGAAGGGAAATTGTTGAGATTTAGAAGGAGAATACAAAGAGTTGGGAAGGCATCTTTTTAAAAAGGAGGTCCTTGAGAGTAGTAACATCTGGATTACTCCTGGTGTTACGAACTAGTGAGGGTAGGAAAAGAAGGATAGAGCAGATGAATGAATGGTTGAGGAGCTGATGCATGGGAGAAGGATTCACATTTTTGAATCATTGGAGTCTCTTCTGGGGTAGAAGTGACATCTACAAGAAGGACGACTTACACCTAAATTGGAAGGGGACTAAGAGACTGGCAGGGAGATTTGCAAGAGCTACTTGGGAAGATTTAAACTAGTAAGGGACCCAGGGAGATTTTGAGGAGAGAGACTAATCTGACACTGGTATAGTTGAGAAAAGAAGCAAGTCAAACAGTCAGGCCAGGCATGGACAAAGCAGAGAACAAGGTAGGACTGTTAAGTTAAACGGTATTTATTTCAATGCAAGGGGCCTAACAGGAAAGGCAGAACATGGTAAGGAGCAGGGACTGGGATATCATGCAATTACAGAAACTTGACTCAGAGATAGACAGGACTTGCAAATTAATGTTCCAGGATGCAAATGCTCCTTCAAGGATAGAAAGAGAGGCAAGATTAGATTAGATTCCCTACAGTGTGGAAACAGGCCCGAATCCCACCCAGATGCATTTCCCTCCGACTAATTGACCTAACGCTATGGGGCAATTTAGAATGGCTAATTTACCTGACTTGCACATCTTTGGATTGTGGGTGAAAAACCGAGCACCCGGAGGAAACACAGGGAGAATGTGCAAACTCAAAACAGAGAGTCACCTGAAGCTGGAATAGGACCTGGGACCCAGCTGCTGTGAGGCAGCAGTGCTAACCAGTGAACCACTGTGAGGACGGGGGATAGCATTTGCGATAAGGAGTAGCACTACAGCTACGCTGAGGGAGGATATTCCCGGAAACACACCCAGGGAACTTATTTGGGTGAAACTGAGAAATAAGAAAGGAATGATCACCTTATTGGGATCGCTGTCTCGACCCCCTAACCGTCAGAGGGAAATTGAGAAACTAATTTGTAAGGAGATTTCAGTTACCTGTAAGAAGAATAGAACGGTTATGGTCGGGAATTTTAACTTTCCAAACAAATACTGGGACTGCCATAGTGTTAAGTGCTTAGCAGGAGGGGATTTTGTTAAGGATGTACAAGAAAATTTTCGGGGTCAGTATGCGGATGTACCTGCTAGAGAAAGTGCACAACTGGATCTACTCTTTGGGAATAAGGCAGGACAGGTAACTGAGATGTCAGTGGTGGAGCACTTTAGGGGCAGAGACCGTAATCTATTAGTTTTAAAGAAGTGATGGAAAAATATTGACAAGATCTAAAAGTTGTAGTTCTTAATTGAAGAAAGGCCAATTTTGAAGGTATTAGGCAATAAATTTCAAAAGTTGATTCGGGTAAATGGTTGCATGTAAAGGGGCGGATGGAAAATGGGAAGTCTTCAGAAATGAGATAACAAGCTTGCAGACATAGTATATTCCCGTTATGGTGATAGGAAAGCTGATAGGTATAGAAAATGATGGATGACTAAAGAATTTGAAGTTTTGTTTAAGAAGCTGACGGAAGCACATGTCATTTATAGACAGGATAGATCGAGTGAATCCTAAGAAGAGTATAAAGGAGCATACTTAAGTGGGAAATCAGGAGGTCAAAAAAGGGTCATGAGATCGATATGGCAAATAGAGTTAAGGAGAATCCAAAGGGTTCTACAAATACATTCAGGACATCAGGGAAACTCGGGACAGAAAGGGCCCCTCAAGGATCAGCAAGGCAGCATTTGTGCGGAACCACGTGAGATTGGGGAGATATTAAACGAGTAATTGGCCTCAGTGATTATTGTGGAAAAAGACATGGAAGGTATAGAATGTCGGGAAATATGTGGTGACATCATGGAAAATGTCCATATTACAGAGGACGAAGTGCTGGATGTCTTGAAAGACATTAAAGTATCTCACTACCCAGGACCTGATCAGGTGTACCTAGAACTCTGTGGGAACCTAGGGAAGTAGTTGTTGGGCTTCTTGTTGGGGTATTTGCATCATCGATAGTGATGGAAGACTAGAAGTTGGCTAACGTGATGCAACTATTTCAGAAAAGTGGTAAGGATAAACCAGAGAACTATAGACCAGTGAGCCTGAGGTTGGTAGTGGGCAAGTTGTGCGAGGGAATCCTGAGGCAGAGAATTTCCTTACATTTGGAAAGGCAAGAACAGATTAAGGATAGTTAGCATGGATTTGTGCATGGGAAGTCATGTCTCACAAATTTGATTGAGGTTTTTGAAAAAATAAAAAAGAGGATTGATGAGACTGAGTGAAGACGTGATCTATATGGATTTCAATAAGGTGTTCAACAAGGTTCCCTATGGGAAACAAGGTTTGATCTCATGGAATAAAGGGAGATCTAGTCATTTGGATACCGAACTGCCACAAATGTAAAAGAATTGTATTGAATTGAATCAAATTTATTGTCACATGTACCGAAGCACAAAGAAAAGACTTGTCTTGCGAGCAGCACAGGTAGATCACAAAATTAAGTAGCATAGATAAGTAACTAATAGGTAAAAGCGTCAAAAGACAACACACAGGGACAGGCGTATGTTAACAGTTTGTGAGTCCATTCAGTATTCTAACAACAGTAGGGTAGAAACTGTTTCGATACTGGCTGGTGCATGTGTTCAGGTTTCTGTAACTTCTCCCCAATGATAGAGGTTGTAGAAAAGCCATGATCTTTGAGAATGCTGGCGGCTTTTCCTTGACAACGGGTCTGATAGTTGGATTCTATAGATGGGAAGTTGGGCTTTGCGATTGTCCGGGTCGAGTTCACCACTCGCTGTAATCATTTCGGATCTTGAAAGGTACAGTTGCCATATGAGGTAGTGATACATCCATGCAGAATGCTTTCGATAGCGCACCTACAAAAGTTGACAAGGGTATTCGCCGTCACGCCAAATGTTTTCATCTGCCTGAGGTAGAAGAGACTTTGTTAGGCCTTTGTAACCAATGTGTCGACATGAAGAGTTCAAGAAAGCTTGTTGTTGATGACCACTCCCAGGAGCTTCACACTCCCCACTCGTTCCATCTGTGTGGTGTTAATGTGTAGGGGAGCATGAGTAAAATCCCTCCAAAAACAATAATGAGTACGTTAATTTGGCCAGTATGGTTAGCTAGGTTGTTCTCAGTTCACCAAATTTCCACGTCTTCCACCTCCCCTCTGTAGTCTCTTTCGTCACCATCTGAGATTCGACTGATTATGGTGGTGTCATCAGCGAACTTGTAAATGGCATTATTCCGGTATTTGTCCACGCGGTCATGGGTATACAGTGAGTACTCTAGGGGGCTAAGTTTGCACCACTGGTGGGGGGGGGGGGGGGCGGGGGGGGGGTAGGGGGGGAGCAATCTTCACTGATTGTGACCCTGGGTCAGGAATCTGAGGATCCAGTTACTTAGACGGTTATTAGTCTGAGATCACTAACTTTAGCCATGAATCTCGAGGCTGCATAACAACGCAACAGTGTTGAAGACTGAAATGAAGTCAAAGGGTAGGATTCTTACATAGCTACTCTTGGCGTCAAATGTTCGAGGGAGGAGTGAGGACAAGTGATATGGCATCTGACGTGGATCTGTTGGTCCAATAGGAAAATTGGACTGGGTCAAGAGTATTGGGGAGGCTTAAGTTGATTAATATCGTGACCAGCCTTTCAAACCTCTTAATGACGACTGAAGTTAGGGCCACTGGGCAGTAGTCACTGAGGCATGCTGCGTGAGTCTTCTTCGGCACAGGGGTTATTCTGGCCGTAGTAAAACAGGCAGGGACAATAGACTGCGGCAGGGAGAGGTTGAAGATATCATAAAAGACCTCTGCCAGTTAATCTGTGCAGACGGTCTTGTTGGAGGGTTGTTTTTCGAACGGGACGCCTGTAACCAGTGGAGTGCCACAAGGATCGTTGCTGTGTCCACTACACCTTATCATTAATTAAATGATTTGGAGGTGAGTTTAAGTGGTATAACTACTAACTTTGTAGATGAGACCAAAATGGAGATGTAGTGTACTACATCGATTGCAATGTGGTCTTGATCAGATGAGCCAATGGGCTGAGGAGTGGCAGATGGAGTTTAATTTAGATAAATGTGAGTTGCTGCATTTTGGGAAAGCAAGTCATAGCAGGACTTATGCACTTAATGATAAGTTCTGAGGGAGTGTTGCCAAACAAAGACATCTTGGAATGCAGATTCATAGCTCCTTGAAAGTAGAGTCGCAGGCAGATAGGAGAGTGAAGAAGGCGTTTGGTATGCTTTCCTTTATTGTTCAGAGTACTCAGTACAGAAGTTGAGAGGTCATGTTGCCGCTGCACAGGACATTGGTTCGGCCACTGTTGGAATATTGCTTGCAATTCTGGCCTCCTTCCCATCGGAGGGATGTTGTGAAACCTGAAAGGGTTCAGAAAACATTTACAAAGGTGTTGCCACGTTGGAGGATTCGAGCTAAGGGAGAGGTTGAGTAAGCTAGAGCTGTTTTCCTTGGAGCGTAGGAAGCTGAGGGGTGACCGTATAAAGGTTTTTAAATCATGAGGTGCATGAATAGGGTAAATAGTAAAAGATCTTTTCCCTTTTGGGATGGGAGAGTCCAGAACTAGATGCCATAAGTTTAGGGTGAGAGGGAAAGATTTCAAAGAGATCTAAGTGAGAACATTTGCACACAGAGTGTGGTGCGTGTATGGAATGAGCTGCCAAAGGAAGTGGTGGCGGCTAGTGCCATTGCAACATTTAAATGACATTTGGACAGGTATATGAATCGGAAGTGTTTGGAGGGATGTGGTCCAGGCACTGGCAGATGGGACTAGATTAGGTTGTGATATCTGCTCAGCATTGATGAGTTAGACGGAAGGGTCTGTTTCAGTGCTGTTTCTCTATGATTCTATTATCGTCCACTTTACAGCGTGACACTTTGTAATGAACATTTCTATTGTTAACAAATTGAAGTGATTAAAAAAAAACTCAGTGGGTTTGGGCGTTCTTTCACTGGCCTCTGAGTTGGGAAAAACATTGAAATATATTTCTGTAATCCATTATTGGACGATGTTAAACAAAACAGCGTCACCCTCGCTCTGTTACGTAGCGACAAACTGCTTCATTACTGAAATACCGAATGGAAATGGGAAAATCCCAGTTGGAATGATTAATGAGTGAGTTTGATTGATCGATGAATTTGGATAAAGGGATATTTCAGCACATTCTTCATCTGCTTCCTGAACTTAGTTTGGATTACGGCATAAATCGCAGTGTTTGTGCAGCAACTGAGGAGCTGCAGCATGAAGCCCAACTCCTGCACAAAGTTCTCTAGATACACAGACTGATACCCAATATAATATATCCGTCTCCATATAGAATAAACCATTAATGTTGACCATAATAGGATGAAATTGGTCGAGATCACAAACAATAAAGTGATAGATTTTTCTCGTTTTCTAATTTCTGTGTCGGACTGAGCGTCCCCATTGGTGCAAGCCCGGAGTCTCCTGCGGGCTCTGCTGGTCACTAAAATGTGTCTGATGGTGAAAACATTGAGCAGCAGAATCAGAAGAAATGGGAGTGTTGGAGTTAGAATGTGGTAGAGAAACTCGATTGCGACCCAGAGACGGGAGAACATAACATGACTTGTTACCCAACACAACCAGGGAACGTTCCCCAGACGATAACGAGCTGTGAGCATAAAATACCAGAAAACGTTCTTTAAGCAGCTCAGCACAGTCACTGTTCCCAGAACCACAGCTGCCATTTTCTCACTGCAATATTTACTTTTCAGCTTCTGGCAACAAATAGCCACAAATCGATCAAAGGTGAAAGTGACGGTGAACCAGACAGAACAGTCAATGGCTGCATAAAGCAGGACGGCATGGATATTGCACACAGGGATGTCCAACAGGAAATAAAACTGTTCCTGATAAACAATGGGAATGTGCCGCAGGAGCAGGTCAAGGATAATGACCAGTAGATCTGCCACTGCCATCGCCCCCAGGTAACGTCTAACACATGGAGACAATCCACAATCTTTATAAAGCAGGATGTAGATCATCACGATGTTAACTGTGAGTAAGGAAAACAAACAAATTATACATCAGCCTGAAGGCACGTTCCCAGTTTGTTTGAGGACACCGTGAGATTGACAAATTTGTCACTGTGTTCAGAGATTTATTCCAATAATTGGAGCTGAAATAACAAACAGATAAGTCTGAATGACTGAAAAAAAGTCTCAACAATCACTGGAAACCATCCCTTCCCAAACACACAAAGACACATCCGTAAGAACAAATGGTTTCTACAACATTTCCACACAGTCGATCATTTGAGACCAGACACTGGTCACTCCTTCCCTGTTCCTAAAACGGAGGGTGAAAACGTTGCTGACCTGAAGGAATCTTTCCCAGATTCTTGATGAAAATGGAGGTTAGAAATTTCTGGTTTTTTGTCTAAAGTGTGGACTATCCTCTTTCGAGAAGTAATGCAAACGCAGGGAAAACGTATTCACCCCTTTAACTGTCTCAGCGGAATTCGAACTAGTGTCACCTTTTCACTGGAACGGGATCTCTTCCCTCGGGATTGTATCTTTTGTTCAATTCAATGATTGCCAGCCATTCAAAATAATACCAGGGATAGAATGCTCCCTAAAGCGTAAGTTACAGAATGTTCTGGGGAATATTGGTTGTGGAAAGTTACGGGAAATGTTTGGTACAGAATGCTCTGGGGAATGTTAGTTATATAATGTTCCAGAGAATGTCAGTTATAGAATATTCCAGAGAATTCAGTTAGAGAACATTCCACAGAATGATGTTTACAGTCCGTTCTGGAACATGTCAGTTACAGAACGTTTCAGGGAATGTCAGTTATAGTACATTCAAGGGAATGCAGGTTGTAGAACGTTCGGGGCAAAGTCAGCTATAGAATCTGTTCGAGTCAAAAAGGCCCACATCACAAAGGCCCTTCTGCCCATTAGATTTGGTGAGACCAACTCAGCCTTACGGTGGGAATCTGTCCCCAAACTCAACTCAACTGACACTTTGCAACAAAACAGTACGGTTAAGATATTACCTTAAGTGTTTGATGCAAGATCCTGTTTTACAATCACACAACTGCCATTCCTCACAACCACTTCATTTTCAATTGTGTATAACAATCACAAATATAAAATGTTCTGCGTATTCATTTCCCAATATCGCTCTGATCCATGTCTCTCATGCCACTAAATCATTTTCATTTCCCTCAGTGCGTGCACTGATTTCACCAGTCTGTTTTAAGTATACAACACACATTGAGATAGAGTGCCTTTTGTACAGCTTTTTAATCCATTACTCCCTTTTCCATTGTCACCTTTATTCCTCATATTGACTCGGACAGTAAATAGTCTGACACTGTCATACTCTCACATTCAGTCCCTTGGCTAGTCTGTGCGTGAGGGTTCTCAGTTGGGAAACAATGTATCTGAGGGATGTGTTTGGTTTATATACCTTTGGGAGTCTGTGTATTGTGTTGTGTTCGTATCTTCTGATTTCTAACTTTGTACGTCCATCTTCGTTATGAGTCCGCGTTCTATCGTGTGTTAATTCTGTTAACTATGACTGGTGTCGGGTTGACTCCTTCTGTTGGTAGGTGTTGGTATCCATGCGCAGTTTCTCTGCCTTACATATATCATCTGCTCTGACCATTACCACTGTCATTCTCTTCAGACCTGAGGATAAGAGATGTCGATATTGAACCATATAACATCTGAGAAGAGTACATCGGGGGTGTAGGTGACGGATGGGAGGCTAAAACGAAGTCAATGCATTCATTTTAACTCAGGAATTATAAACGCATGCATTTGTTATACAGAAACTGTGCAGGCACATACAAACGTGTCTTCAATAATAATTTTTAAATAATTTGTTACGTGAAGCAGAGAACAGGGATATAATCATATCATCTAAAGAATGTTAAAGGAGACCTCACATAGTCCAGTTTGGTGGTCGGATAACATTCTTTGAAATTTTACCTGAGCGAAGGAGAAAATTTCGCATGTGAAAGAATCCACGGTCTATTGCTCTCTCTTTTCTTGTTTCTCTACGTAATAATATATGACAGCTGCGGGATCCTTTCAAGAATAGAAAGATGTTTGAAAAACTTTGTTCTCCCACAATATCAGGGATGTGGCTCAGAGAACCATGGAATTTACGGTACAGAAGGATCCATCGTGTCTATGCCTCCTGATTAAACTACCCAAAAGCTGAATCATCTAGCTGTATCTCAGCAGCTTTTAAATTTATCACTCATCTGGTGCAGCGCGTTAACACCCTTCAATACAATATTTTTTTCCGAATACTTATGCTTTAATAGTTATGCAGTTTAGCAATTTCTGCCGTTCCCCCAGTTCTCTGGTGTTTCACGAAGGTTTTCTGTTCCATCCTCTATGTAGACACAATCAGTGTATTCACCTTTCTGGGCAGAGGGGGCCTCTGTCACCTCATGATACATCAGAGGTCGAAACTCTAACACATGATTGATGTGTCACTCCATCCTGTCTGGAAAGTTCCAGAATCAAACAGGATTTTTTCGTATCAAGAGTGAGACTCCAGGTTATGCTGAAGGAAGTGGCACAGCTCTGTGAGCTTCTCATTGTTCAATCAGACTGTCTTTACATTTTACACTTGGAATAAATGCAACATTTCAAATCCCAGAGAGGACACCGCCGTGCCCCGCTCCTCTCTGCTTACACAGCTTCCATTCTGCGCACTTTCTGCTCCGTGTTTGAAGCCATGTAGTAGACCCAGCTATACTGTAAATGCCATGCCTATCCTTCGTCTAGACTGGGTTGACCTCACCCAGTGGTCTCCCTAAATGAATGCAGCAGCAAACAACACAAACACAAGAAAGCCATCCAAAGCATACCCACCGGATTGCAATGACAGTCAAATCCGTGTATAGATGGCACACCTACTCAGTGTTGAAAATGATTGCCTATCGTATTTCATTTCCTGCCTCCTAAACTGTTCCATCTCCACCCAGTCCCGGTGACGTGAAATATAAACAGTTCTCAATAGATTTATTTGACAATGCAACTGCACACTTTTCTGCACCTCATTCACGCTAACAGCAACATTACAATTGCCAGTTGAGACGGTTGAATTAGGTATAGAAGCGATTGTCTATCAGTATGATCTCTAAAACATTAATTTACAGAACTATGTAATGGCTCAGAGCCCGGATTCGAAACCGGCCACCGCACATGGTGGAATTCCAACAAATAAATGGAACTTGGAGAACAGGAGGGATCTCACGGTTTGTTTGTAATATTCATAAATATTGACAATGCGAATGGGGTGGGGGGGGTGCGGTTGGAGGGTAGGGTAGTTATGTTTGTGGATGACATAACTCGCTGCGTAGTTCACAGTGAGGTGGAATGTGTGAGGTTTCCGGAGGATATGAACAGATTGTTCAGATAGCCATATCAATATGCAATGAAATTTAACACTGATAAATGTGAAGACAGTCTGGGTTTGCACGCACGTTTCTTTGGAGCAGGGAAGATTGACGTGGGAGGCTGGTGGAGGTCCATAAAAGGAATTAAGGTCTGGGTAGGATGAACCGACAGCTAATGTTCCCTTTCAGCGAAGAGTCAAGAATAAGGGACACGCTTTTAAAGTAAGAGATAATAAAGGATTTTTAGAAATGGTTTTGAACCCTGAGAGTGGTATGTGTCTGGAATGCACTAACTAGGAGGGAGTTTGAGACAGGCAACCTCACAAACTTTATCAACCACCTAGTTCAACACTATGTGATGCAGATTCCATCGACCTTCTCTTTATTATATGTTTCTATGTAGTCCCAACCATGAAAGTTCTGATATGCCATGAAGCACGAAACAATGTCTTCCTTTCTATTCCCTCAGTTGCGTATATTAAATGGTTATACTGCAAATCAGCATCACTGCATGGAGTATCAGCACTTACTCAATCAAGGAAGGCCCGGCATTTCTGAAAACATCCATGATCATTCACGTGCACAGTGCCAGAATCATCCAACAGTAGCAGCAACATTATTCTCGTATTGCTTTAATGACACCAACAATATTGCAGTTTTCCCTTCATTGCAACAAACATTTCAAGCTGTAAGCGTGTTATTTCCCTAAAGAAGAAAATAAATCTCCTTCTTCCGGGTACTCACTTGAAGAATGGATTAGCATTGAGTGAACAGAGATTGGTCCTGTAGAGCGCATCTGAAGAAAGCAGCCGTGAATGACAAGCCCATGATCATTTTAATAAGTGAACTTTGTGAATTTTTTTCTGGTGTCAGTCATCACACATATGTTGTACTGGCACGCTGCTGAATGCAACATTGCACAAAATGGCTAGAAGTCTTTGCCTAACGCCCCTCTCCAGGTTCCTGATCTCACACAGCTTACTCCCTCACAATTTAGCCAAATTGATTAAAGTCCACAACATGTGTGAAGCAGTCAGTGCTTCAATTCAACTTGCCACTGCATAATTCCCTGTTTAACCCACTGACTTACTGCTTTCCATTTCAGATTGCCTTCCTGAGGAAGTACAGTTCCCGATGTCACATGGATAATACAATTGATAAACATGGGAAGGCACCAACCATTTCCGTGTAAGAAACATCATCTGGTGAGAGGCAGAGTTGAACTACCAGGGTAAAAGTGACCATTGCTCACAAAGTATCAATACAAGCCAGAACCCTGCAGTGTCCAGTCACATCTCAGGGAGCACGTGCACTGGTGGAGAGACACAAGCAATGTTTCACAACACACTGAGTGCTGAATACACTGCACACTGAGTGTGGAATTAATCACGAGAAACACACAGCATGTGAAGGTGAACGCTTGGTTCTGGAACGTGGAACTGGATGAATCTTTTTTTTTAATAAAATGACAACTCAACAAATATTGTTTTGTTTCACTCCCAGATTTGCATTTTGCTCCAAGAATTGTGCAATCTGATAACAAACAGTGAATGACCGCAGGACTCTGAGGTAGAGAGTGTTACGTGTGTTCCATTCCAGGCCACGTGTTTTTTACCTTAATGCTGGCAGTATTATACAGACAGGCGTGAATGAATTGACAAATGGAATTGTGGCACAGTTGCCATCACAGAGTCGTTGTTGAGGTAAATCAGGGCTAACAGCTCAATGTGGTACAGGAACTATAAGCAGGACAATAAAGAGTGCAAAAGAGGCGATGGTGTTGAATTATTAACTTAGTTAAAAATCACACAACACCAGGTTATAGTTCAACAGATTAATTTGGAAGCATTAGCTTTTGGAGCATCGCTCCTTCCTCATGAAACTGTGAATAGCCTCATAAGACACTGTAATCTTTTGCGATAAATTCTGTAAATGTGTTGCTGGAAAAGCGCAGCAGGTCAGGCAGCATCCAAGGAACAGGAGAATCGACGTCGATTCTCCTGTTCCTTGGATGTTGCTTGACCTGCTGCGCTTTTCCAGCAACACATTTTCAGCTCTGATCTTCAGAATCTGCAGTCCTCACTTTCTCCTACTATAAATTCTGTGTCTAGTGATCCTGTTCCACAGCTATCTGATTAAGAAGCAGTGTTCTGAAATCTAGTGTTTGCAAATAAACCTGTTTAATTATAACTTGGTGTAACGTGATTTTTAATTTTGCCCGCCCTAGTCCAACACTGACTCCTGCATATCATTATTAATGAAGCAGTCAGTTACTGCAGTAAGGAGTTACGATATCGTGAAAGGTCTTCAAATGAAGCTTTGTGATTATACATTAGTATCAAAACGATGACAGACACAATGCTGGGGTAATCGATGGCAATTAGGGCAATCGCATGTTCACTCTGCAGGATTTGGGAGCTCATGGAGGTTGTCCCTGATGACTACAAGTATGGGAAATGCACCCCAGCTGCAGCTGCTGGGAAACTGTGTTAGGGAGCTGGATCTGGATTCAGTCAGGACATTCGAGATGCTGAGCGCATCATAGATAAGAGGTTTGGTGAGGATGTCAAACCCAAGTCCGTCCCTTCGCCTTGTACATGTAATGACTCTGCCTATCCACGCCCTGACTTCATTAGCCGTACCTGTCGGCCCTCTTGCATTGATATAAACGCAATTTAATGCAACAGGCAGAGACTAGCTGAGTGATCACCAGGAAAGACAAAGAGAGTAGGCAAGGAGAGCAGGAGTCCCCTGTGGCCATTTCCTTCGAAAACCAGTATTCACATCTGAAGACTGTTAGGAGGGGAATTGCCATTCAGGGGAAAGGAGTAGTAACATGGTCGATGACTTTACAACTATCTCTGGGCACAGCGAGAAAAGGTAAAGGTAAAGAAGTGCCTCAGAGATAGAAGGCTCAGCATTTAGTGGTCAGACAGGAGATTCTGTGATGGCAAGTGGGAATCTGGGAAGAAGTGTTGCCTCCCGGTTGCCATGGTGCAGTATGTCTCAGAGCAGCAGCAGAACGGTCTCAAAGGGGAGGATGAGCAGACATAAATCATTGTGTACGTTGGCACAAATTACATATTTAGAAATGGGGAGGAGGCCACCGGAAGTTTTATAGAGAGCTACGTAGGAACAAAATATGTAAAACCAAGGACCTCAACCATGGTAATGTCCTGATTACTTTCACTGCCACATGGTCATGAGGGTTAGAATGGGAAGACATGACAGATAAATGCATGGCTAAAGAATTGATGCAGGGACAGGGATTCAGATTTTAAGATCATTGGGATTGTTTCTGGGATAGAAGTGATCTGTTCAAGCGAGGCGGATTGCATCTGAATGGGAGACGTATCAATATCCTCATGGCCAGATTTGCGAGTGCAACAAGGGAGGATTTCAAGTAGTTTGGCGCGGGGTAGGGGATGGCATCTCCAACAGCAGGGAAGCAAGTACGAGGCTGGAAGGAGATACAGTAATCATAAATAGTAAGTAGAAGAGACAAGTCAGGTGGAATTCTACCGAGAGAAAGGAATGCCTTTTGAATTAAATTGCACCTATGTCAATGTAAGAAGGTTGACAGGAAGGCATTGGCATATGGGACTGGGATATTTTAGCCATTGTAGAAATATGGCTAAGGAAGGGACAGGACTGACAGATTCATATGACAGGGTACAGGTGCTTTCGCCAGGACAGAAGTGGCGGACAGGGTAGTTGCATTTGTCATTCATGTGTGCATTGCAGCAGTAATCAGAGATGAAGTAACTAAAGGATCATCCAACGAGGATTGTGGGTGATGATGACATTATTGGTGTTGCACTATAGGTCTCCAAATAGTCAATGGGAATTAGGGGTATAAATATACAGGGAGATCGGGGAGACTTGCAGGAGAAATAGGGTTGTCATCGTATGGGATTTTAATTTTCCTACCAAAGACTGGCTGTGCCAGAGAGTTAAGGATTTAGATCGGGTGAAATGTGTTAAATGCTCTCAGGCAAGTTAGCTTAAGTAACATATAGAGGATACAAAGTGGGAGGGTGCTAAACTCGATCAACGCTTGGGGAATAGAACAGGATATATGACAGAGGTGACATTGGGTAGCACTTTGTGACCAGTGACCACAGTTCCAGTGATTGCAAAATAGTTATGGAGACAGACAAAACTGGTCCACAGGTTCAAGTTCTAAATTGGGACAGATTAAATTTTGGTGGAGTTATCCAGGAGCTTTCAAGGTTAGATTGGAGTAGCTTATTTGCAGGCATAGGTACCTTTGGCCAGTGAGAGAGCTAGAGTTCTATATGTTTCTGTGACGGTGAAGGATACTTTTAGGAGGAATAGGGAAACTTGTATGACAAGTGATATTGACCAGAAAAAAAGGAGGCGATGTGGTTCAGATACAGGCAGTTCGAATGAAGCGAGTCCCTATAGGTAGAAAAGGAATAAAGGACTTTACTGAAGAAGGAAATCAAAAGGGCAAAAAGAGGTCATGAAATTCTCTTGGCCGAGAAGCTTCGGTTGAGTCCAACAAGGACCTTTAAGTATATTAAAGGAAAAAGAATAACTGAATAGAGTAGAGGACCCCTCAAGACCCAAAATGGACATGTATGTGTAGAACCACAGGATATCAGCGAGGTCCTCAACAAATATTTTTCTTCATTTGTGATTATCATGGAGAAAGATAGGAAACCTTACGAACTTGGGGAAATTAGTGATGAGGATGTGTTGAATGTCCGAAAATGTTGAATGGGGATAAATCTCAGAGTCCTGACCAGATATATGCATGAACACCGCAAGAGGAGGAAGTGAATTTGTGGGGTTCCTAGCTGGTAATTTTGAATTATTATTAACCACAGGTGAGGTCCCGAATACTGGAATGCAGGAAATTTTGTGTTCAAAATGAAATACGTAAAAAACGGCCTGGGATCTATGAACCAGTAAGCTTAACATTTGTGGTGGTTATATTACTTGAGAATATACTGAGATGAGATATGCTTACATTTGGAAAAACAGAGTTGGATTTGAAATAATCAGCATGCTTTTATGAGGGAACATCATGACCAAAGGATTTGTTAACATTCTTTGATGAAATGACCGGGAAGGTTGACGAGAGAGGGGCGGTAGACATCGAGGAATGTGGCGCTGGGAAAGCATAGCAGCTGAGGCAGCATCTGAGGGTCAGCAGAGTCAATGTTCTGGTCATTCCTGACGAAGAGCGTTAGACTCCAAACAGTCAATGGGAATTAGACGAATAAATATGCAGGGAGATCGGGGAGACTTGCTGGAGACTTCATCGAATATCCTGATTCTCGGACGTTGCCTGACCGGTCATGCTTTTACAATATTACGTTTTTAAAATCTAATCTCTCACATCTGAACGCCTTACTTCTTCATAACCTGCACATGTGGGAGATCAGGTTCAAAACGCATGGAAATGGAAAAGCACAACGGATCAGGCAACATTCGAGGGGCAGGAGAGTCGATGTTTTAGTCTAATGCCCTTCATCAGAATGTGCAAAATATCGATTCTCCCGACCCTCAGATGCTGCCTAACCTCATTTCTCGATGTCTACTGCCGCTGTCTTATCAACCTTCCTGGTGACTTCATCAAAGAGCTTTAACAAATTTGTCAGTTATGAGCTCCCAGTTACAAAGGCATGCTGATTACTCCTAATCATATTTTCCTAGGGTGCTTTAGTCTATACGGATTTGTTCAATATGAATTTCAATTGCACCAAGACAGGATGAGGGCATTCAGACGCTGCAGGCTGATGTAATGTTAAAGGAATGGGCCAATCAGCTCTCCGACCCTATAGCACTGGGCCCACAGTACATAGAACATAGAACAATACAACGCAGTACAGGCACTTTGACACTCGATGTTGCGTTGACTTGTGGAACAAATCTGAAGCCTATTTATACTACATTATTCCATTTTCATCCATATATTTATCAAAATGACCATTTAAATGCCATAAACGTTGGCGAGTCTCCTACTGCTGCAGCCAGTGCATTCCATGCCCCTACTAGTCCCCGAGTAAAGAAACAAACTCTGAGATCTGTCCTATATCTATCACACCTCAATTTAAAGCTATGTCTCCTCGTTCTAGCCATCAGGTCTAGCTCTATCCACGTCTCCAAAATTGCCACAACATTGAATTACCAAGTATACATCCATGTTGGAAGTTCACCCACCTTATTCCACATGCTCCTGGCGTTGAAGTAGACACACTTCGAACCACAATCCTGCCTGCCAGTGAACTCATACACAAATCTGGAAACCTTATTTCTGACCTCACTACTATGAACCACTTGGACACTGGAACTCCAGTTTGGGTTCCCATTCCCCAGGTGAATTAATGGGCCAAGTAGCACCAGTACCTTGTTACACATTAACATTATCAGTCTGATTAGCTTCCTTAAGAAAGTAACACAGGAAATGGAAGATTCACTGCAGTGTGGGGTATACTGGAATAACACGCGGCTATTTAACACCTCACGTTTGCCTTTCCATTCAGTAAAATCAGAACTCATCTGCTTGATATCTCAATTTCTCTTTCATGCCTAATTCTTGGCAGCCCTCAACTCTCTGACGTGACAAAATGCATTGACACAACCCTCCCCCAAACATTTCGGTAATGTAGTTCGACTAATTATCTGAGATTAGAGTCCTACCAGTCACTACACTCTGAGAGACGGAAGCACTCCCAACACATATGCCTTGAACTGTTGACATGAACAAATGCTATGACCACAGCAGAAAAGTGACTGACCTGATATCATGAAGGTATTTGACTGAGCAAAATGTTATGAAGTCTGAACGAAATTGATATTAATGGGAATCAGTTATAAACTTCCAACTGGTTAGGTAATCCAGGACTCAATGTGATTGCTGGATATCAATCATCTCAGTCCATGCATATCTCTGTGGGCGACCCTCAGAGCAGCTTCCTCGGCACAAACATCTTCAGCTGCTTCATCAATACATTTCCCTCCATCATGCGAAGAGAAGTGGAAATGTTCAGTGAAGATAACACAATGTTCAGAATAATTTATCACCCATTCAGGAGCTAAAGTATCAAAACTTGGACAAGATTCAAGCTTGTGTTTTTAACGTGTAGATAACATCCATGTAACTGCATTGCTAGACAGTGCACACTTCCAGGGTAAGAAAAGAAGAACTCAGTCAGCAACTCAAACTAGTTTCACACGAATATATAAAGTCATTAAGCCAATCGAGCTTATTGGATAAGAGGGGGTACAGCCCATATACTCTTTCCTGCCTGTTACACAGGAAGAGATAAAATTAAACTGGAAATGTTGGAATTCAAAGTCGACAAACAGGAGGCTGGAAGAACACACCAAGCCGAGAAGCATCAGAAGATTAGAAGTTAACAGCTTGTTTATATCCTTCTTCAGTTCTGGGAGTGGGGGTGAGGGGAACTGCAGATAAAGGGGTGTGGGGGAGGGTGGAGCGGGGTGGTGAGGTGGGGGTAGGTGAACGACGTTTTTGGTTGCTGGGAGGAATGAATCCGGTTGGTGGCTGGAAGGAAGAGTTTTTCTGAGGAATGGAAGGGAGGAGGGAGGGCAAAGGAAGGGAGGTTGTTTGAAAGTGGAGAATTCAATGTTGAGTCGTTCTGACTGTCGGCTGCCCAGGCGGAAGATTGGGTGTTGTTCATCCATTGTGCAGATTGAGTCGTTGTGGAGGCCAAGGGTGGTCATGCCGGAAGGAGAGTGTGAAGAGGAATTAAAATGGATGGCAACTGGAAGGTCCTGTGGGTCCCTGAGGATCTGGCTGCAAAGCTCAGTGAACCATTCACTAAGTTTACGTTCCATCTCTCTGATGAACAGAAAACCACATCAGGCGAATCACATGCAGAAAACTATTTTGGTTCCCACCACCTGTTAAATCTGCCACGAGAACCATTCCCTTCGCCAGTACTTGGTTTGTACCACAATCACCTCCCGTTCCCCTAGTTACCTTACACTGCCATCAGAAAAGATGCAACACCTGCCAGTACACCACTCCCCTAACATCCATCCAGGGCCTTGAACCTGCTTCCAGGTAAAACTGAAGTTCAGCTGCATCTCCTCAAAACTAGTTTATTGCATTCTTTGCTCCCAATGTGATCAGAGGCCACATTGAGGTGGTCGAATGTAAACTAAGTGCACGTTTTGCTGAGCATCACAGACGGGCCGACTGAACCTCCAGCAAGTGCCCATTTCATTTCACCCTCCCACTCCCGCTCCAACATGTCCTTTGTTGATATAGTGAGACAGTCTGCAAGTTGGAGGAACAGCATCTTATCTTCTGACTGAGCAGCCTACAGCACAGAGAACTCAACAGTAAGTTCTTCAGTTTGAAATAACCTGCCCAACCATGCCCCAAATCCTTTTCCGTTCCCACCTCCTCTCTTCAATTCGACCAGATTCATTCATCACATCGACCAACCAAGTTTTGCCCGCCACCTGTGTCCATCTTGCCCACTGAACCATTTTGCTGATCTCTCTCCCTGAACTTTCCCTCTTCTCTCTTTAACTGAAGAACGATTATACCTGAAACGTTGCCTTCTCCACCTCCCGATGCTACCTGACTTCCAGCTTCCTGCTTGTCTACCATTACACAGTGAGACAAGTCTTGTCAGCATGTCACACTGCCAAACGGGAACCATGGGTCATCCAATACTGTAGTTGAACCTCTTCCCTGGGACAAGAAGGAGGACTTTCAGCGCCTCGAGAATCTAACACATGGACAGCACAGACCATTCAGTCCCTCAAATTTGATAAACAGGAAAAGGAGAATGTCATTGATGCTTCAACACGACAAACCACTGAAGCAGAGGTTGCACAGACAGACTGTGTCGTGATGTTCGTCCTGTTTCCATCACTATTAGCACACTCGTGTTGCTTTGACGTGGCTTGCTGATGGTGAGGAGGGAAAGTGGACGGTTTGTGCTAAGTCTCAAGGGGACATCTTCCATCTCTGAGAAGACAGGGCAGTGTTCTGTATGGAGTTCAGATGCTGGTGGGAACGGCCAAGTCTTTCAGATAGTGGCTGCTGACACATTTGTAAACAACATGATATTGCAGGGTCAGACACCAACAGCACACTCAGATGGAGAAAATTCAACCAATGCCTGGAACTCTCTTTCAATCGAAATCGGGGCTCCACAGACATACTTATACTTTCACTGAGTCATAGCGAATTGATGTAATGTGCGTTGGTGCAGAACCCTTAAATTTTATTGCAATCACCGGTTTTTTTTTTCTTTGTTGCATCACAGATTAAAAACTCATTCCCTTCAAGCTCTCCTCATCGTAGCATAATCCCAGGGATCAGTCCGGCAAAACTCCTTTACACTGTCTCATTTATGCAAGGAGATCATTTCTTACAAAGAAGAGAAATTCTGTACACAGTCTCAATCACATTCCACAACTGCAGGAAGGTGTCTTCACTCCTATAATCATTTTGCAAAGACGAGCAGCGTACCATTTACTGTGCTGATTACCTGCCATGAATACAAATTCTGTTCGTGACTCATCACCAAAGGCATCCAGCTTCTTTTCACCAAGAACACTTTCCATCCTCTTACCTTCTACTAAATACAAAATGAGAAGGATGGCATTTATTGCCAAATTCTTTTTTGTTCCCTTGCGAACAGCTGTGCTTGAAGCACAGTCACGCCAAAAGTAGCATCATTATTATCAATGGTGGTGTATGGAGATGCTGGAGAGGCGATGGCCTAGCGCTATTATCTCCAGAATATTAATCCAGGGACCCAGGTAATGACAAAGAGTCCGGATTTCAATCCTACCTTTGTCAAGCAGCGGAATTTGAATGAATAAATTCTCAAGAATTAATAATCAAACGAAACAATGAAACCATTGTCGATTGTCAGAAAATTTCTACCTGGCAATCTCATGTCCTCAAGGAAGGAATTCTGCCATCTTCACCTGGTCGGACTTACATGTGACTCTAGTCTCACAACAATGTGGTTGAGTCTCAATTTCCCTTTGAAATGGCCAACCCAGCCACTCAGTTATATCAATCACTACATAATCTCACATAGGTGAAACCTGACTGACCTAAGCACTGACTACTTACAACCCACGGACGGCAGTGATTCAGGAAAGTAGCTCACCAATACCTTCTCAAGGACAATGAAGAAAGAGAATTAAATGTTGGCCCAACATCCCATGAATAAATAAAAGAAGATGATCACACTCAGGGAAGAGAGACAAAGTGACATAACTTTAAAGAGGGATTTTGATATGTACCCTACATGAGTATGATATTCAGCAAAGTGCGAACATGAGAAAATAAAATAATATTAACTTCATATTTTATTTCTATTCCAGCTGATAATTATCACACCCTTTCTTTGCTCTTTCTTTTCTATCTCTCTCTCTTTCTTCATCTATTCCACTCACTCTTGCTTCCCTTCACAATCGATATCCCTGTCACAAACATCGATCATACCATTTCTTAGCTGTGTTAAGTTCTGATGTATGGTCAGTGGACTCGAAATGTCAACTCTGCTTTTCTCTTCACCCGAAGCTGTAAAATCTGCGTTACTCTGGCATTTTCCCCTTCATATTGTTTCAATCTGTAGCATCAATGTTTGTTTTTTAAACCTTTAAGTTTGTTATATGGGATATCTGCATTTGTTGATCTCACTAAATGCCATTTACTGTGAGGCTATTCCTCAAGGCAGTAAAAAGGGAAGCACATTGTTGTGGGTCTGAAGTCAGTCTTAATTCAAACCAGGTGATAATGCTAGATTTCTTTGCCAAAGGACATGAGTGAATAAGATCAGCTTATAGAGAAAATGCTGGTGGTTTTATGGTTGACATTAGGGAAATTCGTTTTTATTTCCAATTCTTGTCATTTATTTGAAGATCTGACAGCCTCAGTGGAAGGATGTGAAACACTATCTTTTGTGTAATCACCTGTGCTTGTGAATTGCCTGTCTGGAGACGTTACTACCTTGACTCAGTGCCCCTAACGTGAAGTTACTTTACAAATGAGAAAAATGTTTTGATCAAAACAACTGCAACTGGAAGAATGCTCATAAGAGAGCTTGAACTGTAAAGTCTGAACTTTAACAAGGCATAGATAATGGCATGGCTTCAACCGCATTGACAGTGAGATGGGAATTTGTGGTGTTATAGACCTGATAGCTTTGGTAATGGAGAGATTGCAGAGACGTAAATCAATTCAGGCTGAGGGCACTCGGGATTCTGAACAGTCTTACTCTCAAATTCTTGTGAAGGTGGGGAATAGGGTCTGACATTTGAGTAATGAATTGAGTTTGCAATAAAAATTAAGGAACTAGTTTCTGTCCTCGCCAAGTACAGATATCATAAATATCAATGAAGTTCAACATAGTTTATGTAATTAATAAATGGACAGAGATATAGTGACTTACCAGGAACACCAACAATAGCGAGGATGGGATAGTAACCTGCTTGAATAATCCTCAGCATACCTTCTATCCGGTATGGTAATATTGACCAAACCGAAGAAATTAAATATAGACCCCAGGATAAACTTCGTTCCATTGTTGTAATGTTCCAGTCTACTGTTCACAGGTTCTGATTGCTGCTATCCTTGTCTCTGCCGCTGCTGATTCTTCTTAATGTCGGAGTTCATGCATCTGTTGCTACAATGGGATAAAACAGTGGAAAATAAACCCTTACTAAGGGAAGAGAGAAACCCTCCAGTGACAGTTAGGATCCATGGAGACATATGGCAATCACAGTCACCGAACAAACAGTTCCAGTTAACCCGTTTTAAAAAAACACGTTCAATTTTTTTTCTTTTTTCTCTTTTTTTTATTTTTAACCCCCGCATGACTGCTGAACTGCGGTAGTGCTTATTTTTTCCCAAGCACCCATGGTGTGTGTGTGTGTGCAGGTGTGAGACACAGTGAGAGACACAAAGCGCACGAATCTTTATTCAATTTCCAACACCAGGAAGACAGCAAAACACCCGGGTGGCAAGTGACAAGCAGTGCCCTTCACGTCAAAGGGCAATGCTGTGTGATCAAACAGTGAAGGGGAGGGCAGGGACTAAATCAAAATAGAGTTGGAGGGAGAAATGACGCACGCCACTCCCTGCGGCGCCCACCTCTCCCTGAACAACTCCAGAATGTTGGTGGACACCGCGTGCTCCCTCTCCAAGGACACCCGGGCTCGAACGTAACCGCGGAAGAGGGGCAGGCAGTCGGCCCTCAAGACCCCCTCCACGGCCCGCTGCCTGGACCTGTTTATGGTCAGTTTGATGGCGCTGCTGCAGGAGCACTATCAGAAGGATGTGATTGCACTGCGGAGCGTCCAGAGGAGCTTAACTGGTTTGTTGTCTGGGATGTGGAGCACTGCAGCAACAATAAAGAGAGGCTGGATAATCTCAGGTTGTTTTCTTTGGACTAGAGAAGGTTGAGGGTGACCTGATAGAGGAGTATTGGAGTGTGAGAGGCATATAGCTGTAAGGCATATTCCTAATTAGATCAGTAAGCAGGAGTCATGGACTTTCAGCTATAAGGATATTTGAAGAGAATATCGTTCATCCAGAGGATGGTGGGGAGATTGGAAATCGCTGCTGCAAAAATGAGGCAGGAAGAAACCTTTAGTACATTGAAAAAACGTATTTAGATGTACAATTGTATTGCCGTAGCCTCCAGGGGATAAGGTCAAAGGGTTGGAAAGTGGGAGTGTTGCTTTCAGATCTTTCCTGACCAGCAGCTCTCCTTGCTCTGTAAAGGTCTTTGAAATAATGACAACGTACCGCTTCTCTGCTTGCCCTGGTGTAGCCTGGAAGAAACAACCAAAAAAAAGCGTTTTAGTACACAATATGGCTAGCAATTGCATTTACCGTTTCACTTGGCATTTATTGTGGTGTGTGTCAGTTAAGAAAACAGGGTGAAGGAGCAGAGGGTATATTTTCACAAATCAATGAAGGCAGCAAGACGGGGGAGAGCGCAGTTACTAATGCACACAACATCTTTGGCTTTAATAATCGAGGTGAGGAATCCAAGAGCAGGGAGGTGATGCTGAACTTATACAAGACACTTGTTAGAAGTCACCTAGAATATTGCGTGTAGTTGTGGATGCCACAATATAGGAAAGATATGAATGCACCCAGGAGAGTGAGAGAGCGTTGAAGTGATTTTGATTTGATTTATTGTCGTCACATGAACAAAAATACAGTGAAAAATGTTGTTTTGTGTACTCCACCATACCATAAAAAGTGCATCAGGCAGCAGAACTGAGTACAAAATACAGTTTACAGCTACAGAGAAGGTGCAGTGAGGGAGATCAGCATTGACATTTGAGGGATCTGTTTAAAAGACTGATAACAGTGGGGAAGAAGGTGCTCTTCAATCTGATGGCATGTTTTCAAACTTTCATATATTTTAACCGATGTAAGAAAGGATAACGAAGGTGGGAGAGGTGTTTGATTATGTTGGCTGTTTTCTCGAGGCAGAGCGAAATATAAGTGGAGTCAGTGGATGGAATGCTAGTATGTTAATATACATAGAAGAACCAGGTTCCAGGCAGGAGAAACCCCAGCATGTAGCATAATGGCAGCAGTCAAGGACTGTAATCCCTTGGGGAGGACAAGGTATAGAGAGAGAAAGAGAGAGAAAGATCTTCAAAATCGTGAGCGAAGGCTGGGCAGAGCCAAAAAGGAGAAGTTGTACCTGCTCATACAAGGAACTAAAACAAGAGGGTTGGCGGGGAGTGGAGGGCGGACAAATTTAAATTGATATGAAAACAAATGAGGGTCGGAATCAACATGAGAAATAAATCTTTTCAGCCAGCGAGTAGTTAGGGTGCAGAGTCCATTGCTTGGAAATGTGGCAGAGACAGGTTCAATGCAGAAGAGGTGTTGGATGAAAATGGGGTGCACATGTATATGGGAGGAAAGGCAGAAGGGAATACAATTCTGTCAAGCTGTGCAGAATGATGCTGGATTTAATCAATCCCAACATACCCATACCATCTGACTGATGCATTCAATTCTAAATATCCCTGGTGCAGTAGAGTTATGGTTGACAAAGCCTTTGTGTTAGGTGTATATGTATCAGACTATATTAGCTCACTGAAAGCATACAACACATATTAAGGGAATGGTGAAGTTCAGTAAGGCATCCCATAACACATTGAACAGCAGAGCAGAATCGATGGGCTGAATGACCTGATTCTGCTGCTATGTGCAGTAAACCACCAACGGATTGGACATTTATTGTTCCAAAGCCTAATTGTCCAAAAGGGAAGTTAGTGTCAACCACATCGTTGAGAGTCTGAAGTCACGTGCAGGTCTAGACTAGATAGGGAAGAAGATTTCTCTCCCTGAAGGACACCACTGAATCAGATTGCTTTTCATTCTGAGATATGTTATCACAGTTTTACACTCACTATTAGTAAGACAAAGTTAAAAATCTCACAACACCAGTCTATGGTTCAACAGGTTAATTTGGAAGTGCAAGCTTTACAAGTACTACTCCTTCGTCAGGTAGCTAGAGGACCAGTTAAAAAGTAAATGTGCAGATCTACAAGCAGCAGTAAATGTTAAAAGCGAAGGAAAGGAGGTAAACGGGGATGAGTCCAGGGAAGATGTGCCAAGCAAACAGAGGATTGTGGTCTGCCACCAACCTTTCCAGACAACCCAACCTGTTTAGCAACGTTTTTCAAGGTTTGTGAAGGTTTGTAGCTTAGATTGAGATTTAGGGTGTAGGTTTGCTCGCTGAGCTGTAGGTTGGATATCAAACCTACAGCTCAGTGAGCAAACCTTCACCCTGTTTAGCAACCCTGGAGAGAACCCCTGCTGAAATGAACCCGATTACCACTTAAAGACCGGTCAGGGTAAATGGGTAAAAACAAGGTCTGCAGATGCTGGAAACTAGATTCTAGATTTGAGTGGTGCTGGAAAAGCGCAGCAGTTCATGCAGCATCGGAGCAGCAGGAAAATCGACGTTTCAGGCAAAAGCCCTTCATCAGGAATAGTGTACCTTAACATTGATGCCCCAGCGCTTAGATAAATTACCCGATTTACAGTGACACAACTAGCGGTAATTGCTAAAAACATTTCAGAATTTGAGCCATCTGCAGATCCATATGTATTGTTTGTAGTCAGACAACAGAAGGCTTTGCATGGGTAGTATGAGAGAGAGGAGGTACAGCTCGTCATAATGAGGCAGTCAGTACAGTCTGCAATCCCAGTCTCTCTGGATGTGGGGGAAGGAACCCAAGCCGCCATGAAAGAGGCAATTCTCACAATTAGGTATGATAAAGGACACCCCGTACACGGGCTAAACTAGTGAAGTGCAAAGAAGACAGAACAGCCTGCAGCCTTCCAATCGTTTATGTGTATATTTCTCGTGAGTCTATGGAGATTTAAACAGGGGTCTGTTATCCGAGGCTGATTCAATGAAGTGGGTTAGGACTGTAATTTCACACGCCACTGGAGAGAGCAGGAAGACGTGTATGAACTTCGATCATACAGAGCCAACCGACAATGAGGTGTGGGTTCTGAGGAAAATGTGGGAGAGAGAAGTGCACGAACCAAACAAAAATAAAACAGGGTAAGAAGGGAAAATGTTTCCTTTCCGATCTCAATCCAGTGTGGAGGAATGAAGGAAGAGGAGGTAATTCTTATCCAAGGAAGCCAGAAACGGGAACACAGCAGGGGAGCATGTGGCAGCTAGCGTTAGCTAACACAACGGCCAGACAGGACACTATTCTCGAGAATGTGGAGCCCATGTGTGGGAGGCTCAACGTTGTAATTACTTTATTTTATTTGACCTTACAAAAGTAAAGGTAACAACGGTTGACCAATAATAGAACTGAAAACTCCAACTACCAATCAAGATATAAACTAATTCCTAATAAACCTAATTTGAACTCTTTGTCCCTCACTGCCATTACTTAGGTACGGCTCAGAAGGGGAACTTGTAGGGGATGATGTTCCCACATACCTCCTGCCCTTGCCCTTCAAGTGGAAGTGGTCGTGGGTTTGAAATTTCTTTCTGATGAGCTTTGGTGAATTTTGCAGGCGGTATATACTGCTGAGACTGAGCATCGATGATGGATGGAGTGGATGTCTGTGGATTACGATATTTATCAGATGGATGTTATGAAAATCAAGTGGCAGCTGCTTAGTCCTGGATGGTATTGGGCTTCTCTAGTGTTGTCAGAACTGCATCCAGTCAAGTGGGGAGTATTCCAGCACATTCCTGACTTGTGCCTTTTCGGTTGTGAACAGAGTTTTGGGAGTGCAGGTGAGGGTGGAGGTGGTTTTCAGGAAATGAGTTACTTGTGCAGTATTCAGAGCCTTTGATCTGATCTTGTAGCCACAGTATTGTTATGGCAAGTCCAGTTCAGTTTCTGGTCAATAGGAACCCCTAGGATTTTTGATTTGCGGAGACACAGTAATAGCAATACCAAATGGTTAAAGGGCTGATGGTTAGATTTTCTCTCAATAGTTACCCCCAGGATGTTGATGGCGAGGGTATTCAATGATGGCAACACTACTGAAAATCAACAGATAATGGTTAGAATTTTTCTGATTGGAGACTGTGTTTGCGTGGTGCAAATGTTACTTGCCACTTGTCAGCACAGGTCTAGGCATTATCCAGATCTTGATACATTTTGATGCAGACTGCTTCAGTACCTGAGGCGTGGGAAATAGAACAGAAGAATAGAGTGATAGAGATGAACAGCATGGAAACAGATCCTTCGGTCCAACTCAACCATGTTGACCAGATATTCTAAGTTAATTAGAAGCTCTTGCCAGCACTTGGATCAATTCCTTCTAAACCTTCCCTATTCATGTCCCCATCCAGATGCCTTTTAAATGTTGTAAATGAACCTGCCTCTATCGGTCCCTCTGGCAGACTATTCCATACACGCACCATCCCCTGTGTGAAAATGAAATGCCCCTTAGATCCCTTTTAAATCTGTCTCGTATCACCTTAAATCTATTCCCTCTAGCTTTGGGCTCCCTACCCTGGGAGAAAAGACCTCGGCTATTCACCTTATCCATACCCCTCATGTTTGTATAAACCTCCAAATTATACGACCATCACACTTAAACTCTGCAGGGACAGTGGCCTCAGCACATTCAGCATTTCCCTATTCCTCAAACCCTACACCCCTGGCAACATCCTTGTAAATCTTCCGAAACTTTTCAAACATAAACGACATTTCTGTAATATCAAGGAGACCAGAATTGAATGCAGTATTCCAAAAAAGAAAAGTGGCATAACTAATGTCTGTGTAGGGAGAACGTTACATCCCAATTTTTAAACTCAATCAACTCACCAAGTAGACAAGTGTGCCAAACGCCTTCTTCTTCATGATACTGTCCACCTGCAACTCCACTTCCAAGGAACTATGAAGCAGCAACCCTCGGTTTCTTTGTTAGGCAATATTCCCCTGATGCTACTACTAAGTGGATAAATCCTGCCCTGATTAGCATTATCAAAATTTAAAACTTCACTTTTTCTAATATTTATATAATTTGGAATACATTGAACAGTTCTGGGTCCCAATATCTGGGAAAATATAACCTGGGCAGTGAGGGTCATCCCAGATATGGAGGGACTGTATGATGAATAAGAGGTTCAATAGGTCGGGCTTGTCCTCGTTGGAGTTTAGAAGAATGAGAGGTGACCTTATTGAAGGTTCTTAGGGGGACTTGAAACGGGAGACAGAGAGAAATTGTTTCCCCTTCTTTAGGAGAGTCTAGGACCAGAGGGGTACTGACTCAGAATAAAGGAGGTAGCCCGTTGAAGCTGGAAATGGGGAGGAACTCATTTTCTCTGCGGGAACTAATCGGGGAATGTTAACCACACATGCGTGTTGAGCCTGGATCACTGAAGCAGAGATGAAGAGACCTTTAATCAGGATGGGGAATGGAAGGCTATGGATGGGTGTTTTGGTGCCGTGAGAGCGTTTGGGTAGGGTGGGGGTGGATCACACGAATGTAGAGTTGAGGATGATTAGATCAGAAATGTTCCCATTTCACAGCAGAGCGGATTCTATGCGCTGAAAGGCCTACCCCCACTCCAACGTATTTTGGTCGCCACATTCTGAAAGCAGTCGAGTTACATGCACCGTACAGATTCCAAACACTTGCACAGAGTTGGGTCAAATTTCACAGTAGGAGGTCCATCACAGCCAGATGACCTCCAGTTAGAAACTGGTCTCAGCATCAGAGCAGAGGTGAATGTAGGCGATCTATCAATTACAGAATACTCCTTCTGAAATTAACCCTCATCCCCAACAACTACATTTGGGATGTAAAACTGGGACTATACCAACAGGAATAAAAGATGGCGTGAAGATGTTGGTCAACCTGAGAGACCTATTATGACAAATTGTCATTGCCTGGTATGCATTGTCTATGGCAACCAGAGAACCATTCCAACACACCTCTTCCATTGCCAATGGCAATTTGCTCCACCTCAAGTTGGAACTCTTGCAAAGTGTCCTGATTGGTGTTAGGATGAGACACGAAATACACCATTTCCATTTAGCCAGATCAGCGCTCTTGAACCGTGTTTCCATCTCGTGTTAACCTCCCCAATACCACCCACCTCAGCTCAGCCAATCGGTTCACTCACTCTGGACAGTGACCACCACCTGGAGGGACGTGAGCATCGAAAGGTTATGGAAAAACACGCAGCGGTACAATCCTGAACCCATTAGGGTCGCTTGATGTTGTGAGACACAGAATCAGAGCTCACGAGGGTCTCGTTTCTGTAGAAGGAAAATTGTCCTCTCCCACACATGTGATACTGGGCACAGGTACAATGCAATGTGATGGAATCACCGGCTCTCTGCAGTCTGAGACATACCTGTAATATCACCGGGCTTTCTGAAATTGACAGAGTAGTTAAAATGCTTTGTGATGTAAAGCATAGGATTTGAATTAATCGTTTTCAATGTCTTTGCTTGGATATCTGCTTCACAATTGTAGTAGGTGTGACAATGTCAGCCGGGTGGGACACACAGAGTATGAATTCCCTGATTAGTTCTGTTCAATTTAAGTGCCAGCTCTGAGCTAGCTGGGTCAATGACATGTACTATACACATATAATTAAAGTGTAACTTGAATGAATAACAGCTTCTGTGGAGTTATTTCAACAGCAATTAACTGATGCATGTTCATCCCTGCGCCTGACATTAATCATTAGTTATCAGGTATTTCTGACACTATCGGATCTAAAACCAGTTTGAAAGCCTGATATAGACTGAATAGCTGTATGTGTTTAGATTGCTTTTTGTTGGAATGATTGATAGTGATTGTGAGAGATTCCTTGGGATGAAAATTCATAACCTGAGAGAATTTTTCGGAAGAATGGAGAGTGAGATTCTGAGGCTAAGTTTCCGAATCTTAATAAGGAAAGCTATGATAGTATGAGGCTGAGTAGGCTATGATGGATTGGGTAATGTTACTGAAAAGAATGAGAGTGCATAGGCGGTGGCAAACATTCAAAGAGCAAATGGGTCAACTACCAAAATTATTTATTCCAACCTGATTTCAGTGCAACGATAACAGTGCCCAAACAATGGCTTACGGGGGAAATTGCAGATATTATTAGATGCAAAAAAGTCATTCAAATTAGCAAGAAAAGAAACAATAGCCTTGAAGATCAGGAACACTGGAGGAGGACCAAAAGATTGAGTCAGAAGAGGAAAAAGAGTATGGGGTATAAGCTTGCAGGGAACAAAATAACTGACTGTAAAAGCTTGTCCAAATATGTAAAAAAAAATTTTTTTGCTGAAAACTAATCTAAGTTCCATGCAGTCAGAAACAAGGGAACTTACAATGAGGAACAAGGAAACGGCTGATGAACTAAATGTAAACTTCACTTCTATCCTCTCACAGGAGCAGATGAAAAATGTGCTAGAAATGATGGGGAACACAGGAGTTGTTGAGACGATGGAAATAAAGGAATATTGCTGGGGAAATTGATGGGATTGAAGGGAGATCAATCCTCAGGGCCTGATAATTTACATCCCAGAGTGGTTAAGGAAGTGGCCATAGAATTAATGGTTGCTTGGTGACAATGTTCACGAATTCAACAGACTGTGGAACAGTTCCTACAGGTTAGACGGTTGCTGATGTAAACTTATTATTTAAAAAGGGATGTAGAGTCATATACTAATACAGCATAGAAATAGGCCCTCTGACCCAACGAAACTCTATTAATTAAAACCATATACCCAGACAAGCTCACCTCAGCTCATAGTCTGTAAAAAAAGTGAGTGAGTGACAGAGAACCCCTAATATCTACTATTTAACGGAAGTAACAACTTATTTTACTAACTCTAATAGAGAACATTAAGCTGCAACTATTTACAAATCCAAGCCCTCCTTTTCTTAACTACTTGCTATCTGACTTCAACAGTACAAAAATATGCTGTACTATTAACTCAATTATTGAATATTACATTAGCTTAATCTGAAGACCACACAGTCTTTGTCTTCCTCACTCTTTTTAGTTTTCCTGCAGCTGATCTCCCTGGGTCATCTTCTTTCTTTTCACTGCGAATAAACTTGACATGAAAAGGTCCTTTGACAGAGTTTTGTTTTCTGATTTCTTTAAGAGCACGATGTTGGAAGGGCAGTTAATTTTCTGGTAGGTTCTCTCTCTATGGCAGTTGTTTTACAACTAATTTTCAAAATGTCTTCATTCTTATGTCACCCAACATAGGATCATCTCATTTGATCGATGTTGGCGGCAAAACAATAAATTCAAACTCGATTTGGTTTTAGTATCCCATGGCATAATTTAAATTGATTGGCTGAATTTGCATTGTTGTCAAAACAGCAAACAAAACTCAGGTATCCACTTCACAGCTAAATATTACGTATTTTCAATTTTCCAGCAAATGCTGGGGCTGCCATCCAGTCTGATATAAGGGTTTGTAATCTCTCAGTCCAGAACAACATTCTCTCTCTTAAAGGTACAGTACAAGCCTTCAAATGTCATAACAAATGAAGATATGAAAACTGTACTGGAAATGATGGAGAACACAGAGGTTGATGTGAGGGAGGAAGTAAATATATATTGCTGGGGAAATTGATGGGTTTGAATGGAGATTGATCTCAGGGCCTGACAATCTACCTCTCAGAGTAATGAAGGGAGTGGTCTCAGAATTGGTGAATTGGTGACCGTGTTCAAGGATCCTGCAGATGCTGGGATAGTTCCTGCATATTAGATGGTTGCTGATGCAACCTTACTATTTAAAAAAGGAGGAAGGATCATCCAGTAATACAGCAGGGAAACAGTCCCTTTGGCCCAAACTGGTCCATACAAGCATGGTTCCCACTCCGCTAGTTACAATTGCTCACATTTTGTCCCCATCCATGTAAACCCTTCCCATCCATGCACCTATCTTTTTTTTTAAATGTTACTATTGTACCTGCCTCAGTCATTTTCTCTATCAGTCCATTCCATATGCGCGCCATTGTCTGTGTGAAGACGTTGCCCCTCAGGTCCTTCTTAAATGCTTCCCCTCTCATCTTAAACCTGTGCCCTTTAGTTTTCACTTCCTTATCCCTGGGGAAAAAAGCTATCTGCATTCACCCTGTTCATGCCCCTGATGATTTTATACGCTTCAATAAGGTCACCCCTCATTCTCCCAAGTTCCAAGGAATAATGTCCAATCCCGGCTAACTTCTCCCTCTAACTCAGACCTATTATTCCTGGTAGCATCCTGATAAATCTTCTTTGCACTATTTCCAGTTTACGTTTTCTTACAACAGGATGATCAAAACTGTACACAATACCACAACTGCAGCCTCACCAACGACTTATACAACAGCAACATAAAATCGCAACTCCTATGTTCAATACCTCGGCCGATTAAGGCCAGCATGCTAAATGCCTTCTTAACCACCTTGTCGATCAATTACACTGCCTTCTACAAATTATGTATTAGTACTCCGAGACTCCTCTGTTCCACTACACTTCCCTGGACCTTTATACTTCCCACCTCGATTTAACTTTCTAACGTGTAGCACCTCACACTTATCTGTACTGAATTGCATTTGCCAATCCTCAGCCACTTTCCCATCTGATCAAGATCCCTCTGTAATTGTTGATAACCTTTTCCTTGCTATCATTGATAATTTTGTATTATCCGCCAACTTACGAACCATGCCTTGTATATTCACACCCGGATCATTTATGTAAATAACCAAGGTCCCAGCACCGACCCCTGTGGCACACCACTAGTCACAACCTTCCAGTCCGAGAAACAACTTTCAACCATCACTCTGCTTCATAGAATTGAGCCAATTTTGAACCAACTTAGCTAGGCCTCCCTGGATCCCATGCGATCTAACCTTTGCAAATAGTCTGCCGTGCAGGACCTTGTCAAAATCCATATAGACAACATCCATTGAGCATTATAGGCCAGTCAGACTGACGTTGGTATTAGGAGTATCAGGGACGTGTTTAGAGTTCAACATTGGCCATCATTTCAAGTCAACATGGGGGCAGTTTAACCTGGTTGATGGGGTAAAATGACAAGCATTATAGCCAGCCATTGATATCCGAGCCTGCACCATGGTGTTATCAGCGAGAATTAACTGCTCAACCATGGGCGGCACGGTGGCACAGTGGTTAGCAACTGTGAGAAATAAAACAAACTGATATTTTCTCAGTTGTTTGAAACTCTCTCAAACTGAGCTTAACATATAGCTGACCCAATCCGCTCTGACAATGGAAATGATATTCTTCACTCTGACAGTGGTAACATACCTGCTGTCTGTTAGAAGCAGCTGGCCACACTTGGCTTCTTACTGAGGGAATATTACATTGTCTTGGTTCTTCAAGTATTTGCCTGTAAATCACCAAAAGCCAAAAGTTTGACAATCTTTAACTGATCAACGCAACATTCTGTTAATAATCATTAGGATTTTTTTTTAAAGCTAAGAATTCAAACAGAACGACATGTCTGATTCTATTTTCGCTCCAGGTCTGGTGATTTTTTTCTTTTTGTTAATTCAATACCAATTGACTGAGGTCCAGAAACTAACCGATAACTGTACAGCTCCATGAATGGGACTATCCAATGCAAGTGGGTCTGTGAATATGAGTTTAGGTATTGAACTATTCATATCAATTCCTACATTGTGAATAAAAGCTACACTCTCACATTCTGTCCTTCTAAGCCTTGCTTAAATTACTTAGGTATTCAAATAGCAGTGACTCACAGCGACAAATTGATATAGAACTGTAGATCCATTGAAATGACATTGCACATGAGAGGGCCATTTGGCCTATCTTGTCTATTCCAACCCACATGGCCATTCTAAGGGCAGCACGGTGGTTACCACTGCTGCCTCATAGCGCCAGAGACCTGGGTTCAATTCCCGACTCAGGCGACTGACTGTGTGGAGTTTGCACGTTCTCCCCGTGTCTGCGTGGGTTTCCTCCGGGTGCTCCGGTTTCCTCCCACTGTCCAAAGATGTGCGGGTCAGGTGAATTGGCCATCCTAAATTGCCCGTAGTGTTAGGTAAGGGCTAAATGTAGGGGTATGGGTGGGTTGTGCTTCGGCGGGTCGGTGTGGACTTGTTGGGCCGAAGGGCCTGTTTCCACACTGTAAGTAATCTAAACTTATCACTGCCTTAATCATGCCAGTCAGTGTCGGCTGTTCAGCTGCTGAAATGCATTTCCCTCTTGATTTCATGGGAATTAAATCAATCAAATTGCGCGACCAACTTCTAAATCATATTCACATCAAATTTGAGGTATAACATTAATTTAGATAGCGGATTGGCTAGTCAACAGACAATAGAGTTAGGATAAATGGGCCTTTTATTTCTGTTTGAGTGGGATATAATGAGTGGGAACCCAAAGCGTTAAGCCTTTGTCTTCAACTATTTCTAATCTGCATTCATGATTTGGATACAGGGATAGAAGTTACTTCCAGCAAATGTGCAGCTGACACTAACATAGTTGGGAAAGTATAAGCTGCAAGGAAGAAAGAAGACATTTACAAATGGAACCCAAATAAGTTAGGTGATGGTGCCAACATTTGACATTTGATGCACGTTGGTGTGAGGTTACCCATTGTGGTCAAAGGAATAGAAATGAACCTTATTATTCAAGCCAGAGAGCAACCTCGGAATGATTCGGTGCAGAGGGATCAGAGTGTCCTTGTGCATGAACCTTAGAAAATTGACAAGTGGGGACAGCAAATAATAAGGAAGGCAACTGGCAATTTCTGAAGGAATGGTATAAATAGTAGGGAAGTGTTGCTGCAACTGTGCAAGGCATTAGGGTTTCCACATCTAGAGTATTGGGTAGAGTTTTGGTCCCCTTACTTGAGAAGGGATGCAATTGCATTGGAGGCAGTTCAGCAGAGATTCACTCTGTCGATTCCAGGGTTTTATCTTATGTGGAGAGATTAAACGGTTTCAGCCTGTACTCTCTTTAGTTTAGAAGAATGAGAGGAGATCCAATTGTGGGATATAAGATGGTAAGGTGGGGGGGGGGGGGTGTTGACAAAGAAGATGGTGAGGGGATGTTCCCTCCTGTGGGACAATTCAGAATGAGAGGTCATTATTTCAGGATAAGGAGCTGGGCAGACTGAAAACAGAGATAACGAGGAATGGATTTTCTCAGAGTGGGGAGGGGGGAGGGAGGCGTGAAACTATAGAAATTCACCCACCGCCCTCTCCAGAGTTTGTGGGGGTTGCCAGAACACTGAATAAATTTGAGGAGGAGATGGAAGGATTTTTGATTTTGTCAATCCTCAGCACACATCCCCATCTGACCAAGATTCCTCTGTAATCTTTGATAACTTTTTTCCTTACTATCAACGATACCTCCGAATTTTCTATCATCTGCCAATTTACTAATCATGCCTTATGTATTCATATCCAGATCATTTATGCAAATAACGTCTTAGTACTGACCCCTGTGGCGCACCACTAGTCACAGGCTTCCAGTCTTAGAAACAACCTTCAAACATCACTCTCTGTTTCCTAGAGTTGAGCCAATTTTAAATCCATTCAGCTATCTCTCTCTAGATCCCATGCAATGTACCCTTTATGAATAATCTGTCGTGCAGGAACTTGTCGAAGGCCTTAGTAAAATCCACGTAGAAAACATCCATTTCAGTTATAGGCAAGTCAGCCTGGCATCGGAATTGTGACTATCAGGGACATGCTGATGGGTTAACATTGACCATCGTTTCAAGTCAACATGACGGGTTAAAGAGAGTGGAAGTGGGGAAGTGCAGTTGAGGTTGAGATGTGATCAGCCACAGTCATATGGAACGGGGGAGCAAGCTCCTAAGGGACTAAATGGCCTCCTACTGCTTCTAACCCTTATGTTCTAAAGTGGCACATACCTCGCACATCCACATGTTTGTAAGCTGACGTATGTGGGAGCATTGGGAGAATGAACAAACTGCATTTGACATCGATAACGTCCTGTATCCTCAAACGTTACCCATTCCTTTTCAAAAGAAACACTTTTATTTCTTGTCCAGATCTCAGCCACAACAGAGCCTTCCCAATAAAATGTGCAAATAACTTCATCTCGCAAGCTAAACGTGAAGTGACAATTCAACCGCAGTGTCTGTTCATACAACAGAGGTTCTGGCTCAGACTCAATACTCAGTCAAATCAGGAGCTGTCAAAAGATAAATGACTCAAATTAATAACAGGATGTAAGAACTAACCAGACCAATCAGCCAAATCCCAACTCGTACACATCCCCTGATTCAACCTCAACGTCCAATGCGACTTTCCATTCTGCTTCAGCAGGCAGCTATGCAACAGGCCCTTCCAATGAGGGTTATCAAACTACGTTTTAAAAGGGCCAGCGAATTTTGCTTTCTCAGCGTCTTTTCCCCATTTCAGCCGACCATCCAAAGTACAGAAAAACTAATCTGTTTTCTCAGGAGAGGTGCATCCCATTGACATGAAAGATAGAGGAGTATATTTTAAATAGAGAAAGATCGCTGAACGCTATGGTACAGAGGGATTTTGGGAAGTCCTTGTATGTGGATTACAAAAAGAAAATGCTAGGATGCAACTTCAGTGGTTACAGGGAATGCAAGTTGTCTTTATTTCAAAAGAAATGGAGTATAAAAGGTGGGGGGTGTTGCTGAAATTAAACACACAAGGCATTGGTCAGACAACAACTTGGAGAAAGTGAACAGTTTAGGCCCCATACCTTAGGAAGGATAAACCAGCATTTGAGGCAGTCCAGATAAGGTTCACTCAGCTGATCCGGATATGGAGGGACTGTGTGATGAGAGAGATAATTGGGCCAGTCCTCATTGGAGTTTACAAGTAGAAGAGGAGGCCTTATTGAATATTCTTCAATAGTCCCAACAGCATAGATATTGAGAGACGTTGTTTCCCCTTGTGTGGGATAGCCTGGGACCAAAGGGGCATCGTCTCAGAATAAGATGGGTGGGGCGGTGGGAGAGGTTAGCCAGTGAAGATGAAGATAGAAGTAATTTCTTCTGTCCAAGGGAAGTGAATCTGTGGAACTCTTTACCGCAGAGGACTGTTGAAGCTGAATCGTTGAGTGTATCCAAGGCTCAGATCTTTAACTGGGAAGGTAAATCAAAGGTGATTGGGAAGAGTAGAGTTGTAGATGATCAGACTGACTGTAATATCATTGAACACTGGAGCATACAAAATGGGCTGAATGGTCTTATTTTGATTTCACATCCCAAGAAATTGAAAACACAAGTGTCACAAGTCACTGCTCTACTGAGATAGCAGACAGCACCTGCTAAGTATGGAACAGATATTCTTCTGTGCTGCACCTAGTTAATATTTAGAAAGGAGAACTGTTTCCTAATCTCCTGCATTGACTGTGGAAAAGAAACTGCTAAATGGGGTGTTTAAGAAAGGATTAAAAGAATTCATTAGACTCAGTTTCATAGAATTTTAGAGTCATAAATTCATACAATACATTAATAGATACGTTGGTCCAACGAGTCCATGTGGATCATAAATCAAACTGACTAGCCCCATCTGACTAGCACTTGGCTCATATCCGTACAAACATTTTTTTAAAAAAACTAACGTATTTAGTGAAATGTTTTCTATTAAAAGTTGTAACTGTATGCACACCCATGACTTCCCCTGAAAGTTCATTCCATACATGAACCACTCTCTGTGTAAAAACAATTGCCCCATATGTCTGTTTTTAAATCGTTCTCCTCTCACCTTAAAAAATATGCCTCCTAGTCTTGAAATACCCCACTCTAGGGAAAAAGACACTTGTCATTCATCTTATCTATGATTTTATAAACTCTGTAAGGTCATCCCCCTCAACCTCCTACATTCCAGACTATCCAACTTCTCTTTTTAACTCAAACCCTCCACTATAACATATCCTGGTAAATATTTTCTGAACACTCTTCTGCTTAATAATATCTTTTATATAACTGGTCAACCAGAACTGGAAGTAGTACTCCAGAAGAGGCCTCACCCACATACTGTACAACCTCCACATGACGTATCAATTCCTATATGCAAAGGTCTGAGCGATGAAGGCAATCATCCTTGGTAGGGTGGATGAGCAGAGGGATCTTGGTGTCCATGTAGACAGATCTCTGAATGTTGCCACCCAGGTAAATAGTGCTGTGAAGAAGGCATATCGCGTACTGGCTTTTATTTGTAGAGAAATTGAGTTCCGGAGTCCTGAGGTCATGTTGCAGTTGTATAAGACTCTGGTGCGGCCGCATCTGGAGTATTGTGTGCAGTTTTGGTCGCCATACTATTGGAAGGATGTGGAGGCACTGGAATGGGTGCAAAGGAGGTTTACCAGGATGTTGCCTGGTATGATAGGAAGATCGTATGAGGAAAGGCTGAGGCACTTGGGGCTGTTTTCATTGGAGAAAAGAAGGTTTAGGGGTGACTTGATAGAGGTGTACAAGATGATTAGGGGTTTAGATAGGGTTGACCATGAGAACCTTTTTCCATGTATGGAGTCAGATATTACGAGGGGACATAGCTTTAAATTAAGGGGTGGTAGGTATAGGACAGATGTTAGGGGTAGAGTCGTGAGTTCATGGAATGCCCTGCCAGTAACAGTGGTGGACTCTACCTCTTTATGGGCATTTAAACGGGCATTGGATAGGCATATGGAGGAAAGTGGGCTAGTGTAGGTTAGGTTGGCTTGGATCGGCGCAACATCGAGGGCTGAAGGGCCTGTACTGCGCTGTATTTTTCTATGTTCTATGTTCTATCCTAAATATCACCTTTACCACCCCAGTGATGCATATTTCAAAGAATTATGCGCCTGACTCCTAAGACTCTCTGTTCAAATATACTATCTAAAGGCCCTTTAAATTGCATTCATGCTGCTCTTGTTTGCTTTACCAAATGCAACACATCACATCTATCCAAATTAAACTCCATCCTCCACTCCTCAGCCCACTGATTCGATCACTTTTCAGGGCCAGACTGTAGTGGGAATACAGTCTCCTTTGTTTTCCTGATATATATCATTAATGATCTGAGTCTTGCCGGGCAGGGGACCATATCCAAGTTGCAGATAGCACAAAACCTGGGAGAATCATAAACTATATGGAGAAACGTTATGGAAATCCGGTAGGACATTAGCAAGTTGATGGAGTGGGCAGAGAGGTGGCAGATACAATTCAATGCAAAGAGAAGTGTGAGGTGCTGCATTTTGGTGGGATGAACATTGAAAGGCAATATAAAGAAGATAAATACAGTTCTGAAGAGGGTGGAGGAAAAGAGGGAACTGGGGTACGTGTGCTCAGATCAGTGAAGGTGGCAGAACAGGGCGGGGGAGCGCAGTTAATAAAGCACACAGTGCCTTTGCCTTTGCCTTTATTAATAGAGTTGTAAAGTCCGAGTTCAGGGTGGTGATGTCGATTATCCACAAGACTCCTGCTAGACCTCAACTGGAGTACTGTGTACAGTTGTGGGCACCAAGTCCACAACAGACGTGGTACATACATTAAACCATGTGTTTTGTTTAAGCTAAAATTTGGAAATGATCAGGAATTTGGTTTAAAAATGTAGGTGATGTTCTCTTACCAAGAGATTGTTTCAAACCTGTGTGATTGCACCATCAGTACACTTTCATTTTTTTTCATTTGTGAAGAATCCAAGCCATGGCTGTTTGATATGGACACTTAAAATTCTCAAAGGTATGAAATGTAAAATAAAACAGGGAGTTGAGAGAACGTTTGTAGATTAGGTTGACGTTCTGGATGTAGGTTTGATCGCTGAGCTGGAAGGTTCATTTTCAGACATTTCGTTACCATACTATTAACATCTTCACTGAGCCTCCGGACGAAGCACTGCTGATGATTCCTGCTTTCTATTTCTATGTTTTAGTACCTTTGGGTTGATGCCGTAATTTCCTCTGGTGATGTCATTTCCTATAGTGATCTCATTTTTTGTTCTTTTTTTCGGGGGGTGGGGGGAGGTGAAGGTGGTGGTAAATGGTGTCCAAGTCAATGCATTTGTTGATAGAGTTCCATTTGGAATGCCATGCTTCTAGGAATTCTCGTGTGTGTCTCTGTTTGGCTTATCCTAGGATGGACGTGTTGTCCCAGTCGATGTGGTGTCCTTCCTTATCTGTATGTAAGGATACAAGTAACAGAGGGTCAAGTCGTTCTGTGACTAGCTGATGTTCATGTATCCTGGTGGTTCGTTTTCTGCCTGTTTGTCTAATGTAGTTCTTGTATGGTATTTTGTAAATGATATTAGTTTTGCTTGCTGTCTATATAGGTTCGTTCAAGTTCATTAGCTGTTGTTTTAGTATGTTGGTGTGTTTGTGGGCTACCATGATGCCAAGGGGTCTGAGTAGCTCTGACTGTCATTTCCGAGATATCTTTGATGTAGGGGAGAGTGGCTAGTGTTTCTGGATGTGTTTTGTCTGTCTGTTTGGGTTTGTTGCAGACTGTGTTCATTGGGTACCCATTGTCTAAGAATACATTGTATACATGATTTTCCTCAGTTCTGCGTAGCTCCTCTGTGCTGCAGTGTGTGGGTGCCTTGTTGAAATAATGTTCTGATGCAGCTTCGTTTCTGGATATTGGGATGATTGCTTCTGTAGTTCAATATTTGGTCCATGTGTTGTTTTCCTGTAGACGCTAGTTTGAAGTTACCCATTGCCTGATCACTACTAAGGCATCGGCCAATGGCAGTTTGTTGTTGTTTTCCTCCTCTTTAGTGAATTTTATGCCATTAAGGTATTATTGATGCTCTTGAAGGTATTGTTGTTTTTTCTGTATATTTTGTTGTTGAAGGTAAAGTGGCTGATAAGGCATAGGTCCACTAGCTTGACAGCATCCGACAGTACTGTTAAGCTAGCGGACCTTACCACCCACTTTATCTTCAACAACAAAACCTACTGACAAACCAACGAAACACCCATGGGATCTCCGATATCAGGATTCTTAGGAGACACAGCAATGCAGAGAATTAAACAAATATCTCTGCCAAACTTCCAAAGCAAACTTTGAGTCCGCTACGCGAATGACATCTTTGTCATCACTAAATGAAACAAATTAGAGGAACCTTCAGGACATCCCAACATCCACAAACGAATCTGCATCAGAATATTTCTTCAACGATCCACCATACACTGCAGCATAGAGGAACAAAGCCGAGCAGAGGAAAATTGCCTATACAGTGTATTCAAATAGAATGGGTGCCCAATTAACTCAGTCTGCCTATTTCTCAGCAACAAACCCAAACAAGCAGACAAAACGCGTCCAGAAACCCAAGCCACTCTCCCCTACATCAAAGAAATCTCGGAAATGACTGTCACACTACTCAGACCCCTTGGCATCGTAGTAGCCCTCAAACCCATCAACACACTAAAACAGCAGCTAATGAACTTGACAGACCTATACAGACAAACAGCAAATTTAATGTCATTTACAAAATACTGTGCAAGAACTGCAACAAACACTACAATGCACAAACAGGCAGAAAACTAGCCACCAGGATACATGAACATCAGCTAGCCACAAAACTACATGACCTTCTCTCACTAGTATCCTTACATACAGATAAGGAAGGACACCACTTCTACTGGGACAACACATCCATCCTAGGACAAGTCAAACAAAGACACACGCGAGAATTCCTAGAAGCATGGCATTCCAACTGGAACTCTATCAACAAACACATTGACTTGGACTCCATTTACCACCTCCTGAGAATAAAAACTGGAAATTACATCACCAAGGAAATGACATCACCACAGAAAATGACATTGCCAACCCAAGAAAACCCAAACATAGAAATAGAAGCAGAAATCATCAGCAGTGCTTCGTCCAGAGGCTTGCTAAAGATGTTACCTAATATGGTAACAAAACGTCTGAAAATGAACTTTCTCGCTCAGTGAGCACACCTACATCCAGCATTTTAAAACATTCCTGCCCTAAAAAATTGTGAGAATGTCACACAATCAGAAACATGGATGAAACATAACGTTGAAAATACAAAAATGGAAGGAAGGAGCCAGTTAAGTAGAAAGCTGAAGAGTTGCTTGAGAATGCTTGGAACATAGAGAATAGGAGCAGGAGTAGGCCATTCGGCCCATTGAGGGTGCTCTGTCATTCATTGGAATAGTCCAACTCAGTATCCTGTTCCCCACTTTGACTGCCTTACTGTGACAAACAATGTCTAAACCTAATGGGCAGGGTCATGTGTACTGATCATATCACAGACTAGCGATCGAGTGATCCAGGGTGACAATCCCCATATGGGTTCGAATTCCACCCCACCCCACCTTCCCCTGGAGAGCAGTTCGGTAACAGATGTCCAGTCTCAGTGAGATCTGGACTTGAGATGGTGTCTGTCTTATCCATCAGCCCCCATATCATCCCCTCCCCGCGTGCCTGTCATCAGAAAAGTCCTTTCTGCAGCACTCTGCCTCTACCTAGCCCTTCCAGACTCCATTGTCACTTGTCCAGCTGCCCAGTCCAAGGCACGCGGCTCATAATGTGGCAGCAATGCCTGAGAAAGGATTGCGGGGGTGGGGTGGACAAGATGGGTGGAGGATACCCATCAATCGAAGCAGTGAAGACCCACGAATCTTTGCACATCAGAGCTGCACGAGTGCTATCCCGAGAGAAGACCAATTTTCTTTCTTTTCCCTGCCCCGTCTATCCCTTGGAATTCTTATAAACACCCCTATCACCTAGCTGGGTGCACCTTGAGACAAAGAGTTTGGTTTATCTATCAGCGATGAAACTCACAGGATACTCTCACGTGAATGGTGTTACTGTAGGGTGTTGTACATGTGGATGTGGAAGATTGGCATCTGTACTCCCAGCATGCTCCTTTCCAGCAGCCTCAATTATGTAAGTCTTCCCCTTGAACTCTTTGGTAAAGTTGTTTACAATCCAGTTATATTTCACGAAACTAAGCTCTTGACTGTCATTGCAGTGAAGAGTGATCCTGTATCCAGTTAAGAATCTGTCTCACATGTGCTCCATCGTTAGTACGGGTGCTCCAGTCTCCACTGAGGAACCTAATCCATAGAAAAACACATACAAGCAAAGGGAAGAACTCACATCAGCTTACTGCAGCAGCTTGCCACTCTGACAAGTCAAGCTGGCTTGGGCTGATGAATGGTAAGTAACATTCTGACCACACAAGTGCCAGGCAACAACCATCTCCAATAAGAGAGAATCGAACCATCAGTTCCTTGATGTTCGATGGTGTTACTGTCTCTGAATCATTTCAATATCAATATGCTGGGGTTGGCATTGATAGGGAATCTCAACATCGCCCCTTCACTTTCAATGACGTTACCATCACTGAATCCTTTCCACTATCAGCATTTGGGGTGGGGTTGCCATTGAGAGAGAATAGGTCTATCGTCCCTTGATGTTCAATGGTGTGATTATCACTGAATCCCCCACTATCCACTTCCTGGGGGTTACTATTGAGACATAATTTAACCATCATCCCCTTCATGTCTCCTATTATTGACATTCTGGAGGCTATCATTGAAAGATGATAACCATCGCCCCCTTAACGTTCAATGATGCTACCATCATTCAACCCATCCTCCCGCTCTACAATAATGTTTGGGTGGTTAACCTTAAAAGAGAATCTAATCGTCGCCCCCTCAATGGTGTTAGCATCACTGAATCATCCATTATTAATATCCTGAGGGAGAAAATGTAACCAACGTCCCTTGAAATTCAATATAAATTCCCCAACGATTAACGTCCTGGGGTTACATTGACCAGAAACAGAACTGGACTCGCTATGTAAATATAATAGCTACAAGAACAGGTTAGATGGTGGGAAACCTGCAGTGAATAACACACTTCTGGAATCCCCAAAGCCTGTCCACTATCAACAAGGTAGATTGATATGTTTACAAGAAGTAAGAAAAGAAGATTGATAAAGGCAGAGTGGTGGGCAGCGTGTATATGGAAGACAGCAAGGTGTTTGACAAGGTTCTATATAATAGACTGTTGAGCAAGGTTAGATCACATGGAATATAGGGATACACAATTGGTTGGAAGGTAAGAGACAGAAAGTGGTGGTTTGCTTTTCAGACAGAAGGTCTGGAATCAGCAGGGTGCAACAAGGATAGGTCCTGCATAAACTGCTTTTCATTATTTATATGAATAATTTGGATGTGAATACAGGAGCTTTGATTTGTAAATTGGCAGACAACAACACAACCGATGGCAAAGTGGATAGTGAAGGAAGTTATCTCAGAATACAACGGAACCTTGATCAGAAGGGTTGAAGATTGGCAGATGGAGTTCAATTTAGATGAATGTGACATGTTGCTTTTTCATAAGGCAAATTTTGGCAGGACTTATACACTTGATGGTAGGGTTCTGGGGAATATTGAAAAACAAGAGACCTTGGAATGCAGGTTCATAGATCATTGAAGGTGGCATTGTAGGTGGGGAGACGAGGTGAAGAAGGCACTTGGTACGTTTGCCTTTATTGGTCAATGCATTGAGTATATGAGTTGGGAGGTCATGTTGTGGCGGTACAGGACATTGGTTCAGCCATTATTGGAATACTGCTATCTGACATATGTTGTGAAACTTGAAAGAGTTCAGAAAACATCAACAAGGAAGTTTCCAGGGTTGGAGGGTGTGAGTAGTGTGGAGCGATTGAATGAGCTGGAACTATTTCCCTGAAGCATTGGAGGCTGAAGAGTGACATAACAGTTTTATAATATCATGAAGGACATAGATAGGGTGAATAGCCAAGGACCTTTCTCCATGGTAGAGAAGCACAAAATGCGAGGGCACAGGTTTAAAGTGAGAGGATAAAGATTTAGAAAGGAGCTAAGGGGGAACATTTCATGCAGAAGGTGGTGCGTGTATGGAATGAGCTGCCAGAGAAAGTTGTGAAGTTGGGTATAATTACAAGATTTAAAAGGCATCTGGATGGGTATATGAATAGCAAGGGTTTTGAAGTATATGGGCCAAGTGCTGGAAAATGGGACTTTAGAATATCTTGAGGATAGGAAATGTTCAAGAAGGGGAGTAGAAACAGCCCTGGTAATTATAGACCAAAGAGCCTTACTTCAGTTGTTGGTAAAGAGTTGGAAAGAGTTATAAGAGATAGGATTTATAATCATCTGGAGAGGAATAAATTGATTAGGGACAGTCAACACGATATTGTGAAAATAGGTTGTGCCTCACAAACCTCATTCAGTTCTTTGAGATGATCACCAAATAGGTGGATGAGGGTAAAACGGTTCTTGGAGTGAGCATGGATTTCAGTAAGGCGTTTGATAAGGTTCCTCACGGTAGAATATTGCACAAGATATGGAAGCATGGGATTAATGATGATTTAGTGGATTGGATCAGAAATTAGCTCACTGAAAGCAGACAGAGGGTGGTGGTTAATGTGAAATATTCATTGTGGAGTTTTGTTACGAGTGGAGTACCACAAGGATATGTTGTAGTCCACTGCTGTTTGTCATTTTCATAAATTACCTAGCTGAGGTTGTAGAAGGATAGGTTAGTAAATTTGCAGATGACACTAAGATCGATGGTTTGTGGATAGTGTTGCAGAATGTTGCAGGTTACAGAGGGACATAGCTAAGCTGCAAAGCTGGGCTAGGAGGTGGCAAATGGAGTTTAATGCGGAAAATGTGAGGTGATTCACTTAGGAGGAGTTTTAGGAACAAAGAATAATGGGCTAATGATAAGATTTCTGGTAGTGTAGATGAGCAGTGAGATCTTAGAATCCATGTGCATAGATCCCTGGTAGTTGCCACCCAGGTTGATAGGGTTGTTAAGAAGGCATACGGTATGTTTACTTTTATTATGAAAGGCTTTGCGTTTCAGAGCTACGAGGTCATGCTGCTGATTTACAAAATTCTGGTGCAGTCGCACTGGGAGTATTGTGTTCATTTCTGGTCACTACATTATAGGAAGGATGTGGAAGATTTCGAAATGTTTCAAAGGTAATTTATTAGGATGTTGCCTGGTATGGAAGAAAGCTTGAGGCTGTTTTAATTGGAGAGAAGAAGGTTGATAGGTAGCTTCATTGAGGCAGATAAGATAATCAGAGGGCTAGACATGGTGGACATGAGAGCCTTTTTCCTCAGATGATGATGGCTAGCATGAGGGGACATAGCTTTAAAATGAGGGGTGATAGGTATAGTGCAGGTGTCAGAGGTAGTTTCGTTACTCAGAAAGCAGTATGGGCATGGAAAGTACTGCCTGCAACAGTACTAGACTCGGTAATTATAGGCCACTGGCACATTTAAGGGCATTTTCATAGTCATTGGAAAAACATGTGGATGCAAATGGAATAGACTAGGATAGACAAGTTTCAGAGTGGTTCCACAGGTCGGTGCAACATCGAGGGCCGAAGGGCCTGTACTATAATGTTCTATATTCTAAGGTCAGTGTGGATGAATTGATCTGAAAGGTCTGTTTCTGGGCTGTGCAACTCAATGACTCTAAGTGGGAAGAAATTCCTCCTCACCGACAGCACAGAAACAGACCCTCCAGCTCAGCTCCCTCACCTCCCCCCCTCTCCCACCCCCGCCCCATTCAGTTGTTGGGGCGACACAGGATCAGTCATTTCTCCCCATCTATGTTTCCAATCTGTCCATCCCATTGTCCTGAAACAGTGGCCCTCGATCCAGACTGGTGAAGGGGGCAGGGATTCAGATTCTTGGATCATTGGCATCTCTTCTGGGGCAGTAGTTACCTGTACAAGATGGACAGGTTGCATTTGATCTTCAGGGGACCAATATCCTGGTGGGTAGCTTTGCTAGAGCCACTTGCGAGAGTTCAATCTAGTCTTGTAGGGAGATGGGATTGAAAGCAATAGGGAGGTGAAAGACAAGGCTGATGGTTATCTAGAAGTTAATGAGAGAAAGTTAAATCCTGAAAGCAGTGTTCTTAATCGCAATACTAGACAGGAAAGGCAAGAGCACAGGAGGGAGCAAAGGTAATCTCGGTAAAATTGCACTTATTTCCATGTAGGAAGCTTGATAGGTAAAACAAATTAAGTGAGGGCTTGGATTAGTATGTGGAGGTAGAATATTCCATCTATTACAGAAACATGGCTGACGGAGGGACAGGACTGGCAACTCTATGTTCCAAGATACAAATGTTATAGATAAGAGAGAAGGGGACGCAAGATTGGAGGGGGGCTTATGTTTTAGATGAGGAAGAATTGAGAAAAGGCCTTCCCCAACAGTCGGCAGGAGACTGAGCAGTAAATATGTAAGGAAGTTGCAAGAATAATAGGATTGTAACAATGAGAGACTTTAACTTTCCTAAAACATCGACTTGAAGTCACATTGTTGAGGGCTTAGATAAAGGGAAATGTAAGTGTGCTCAGAGAGAATTTCCCTTGCAGTAGGTAGATGACCCCACTGGAGGAGGGGCAAAACTTGACCTCCTTTTAGGAAATATGGCAAGGCAAGTCTCAGAAGTGTGAGTGAGGGAGCACTTTGGGAACGGTGATCACAATTCCTTTAGTTTTACAACAGCTCCGGAAAAGTAGAGATCCACAAGCTAAAGTTCTAAATTGGGGAAAGGCCAATTTTGATGGTCTTCGACAGGAACTTTCAAAAAGTGATTCAGGGAGGCTGGTTTCAGGCAAAGGGACGTTTGGTAAATGGAAGGTTTTCAGAAGTGCATTAATGAGCATTCAGAGCCAGCATGTTCCAGTCATAAGTAGGGAACGCTGGATGACTAGAGTTATAGAGGTCCTGGCCTTGTAAAAGGGTAAGGCATAGGACATGTATAGGCAAGTGAAATCCAGTGAATTATTTGAGGAGTATAGGGGCTATAGGAGTATTCTAAAGAGAGAAATCTGGAGTATAAAAAAGTGACACGAAATGGCATTGGCAGATTAGGTAAAGGAAAATCCAAAAAGATTCTACAATTACAAAAATTGCAGAAGTGTGACTGGGGAGAGAATAGGTCCTCTTAAACATCAACATGGTCATTTACGTTCAGAGTAAAAAGAGATGGGTGAGATTCTAAATGAAAATTGAATATCGACATTAGGAGAATTACTTACTGCTTCTCATCTGCCCCAATGGCACCCTTTCCACATACTGGGCACAGTGTTTGGCAGGGTCTAACAAGTCAAGCTTCCAAAATAGCAGCATGATGCCAGAAATGCTTACTCCAGTTTAAAGACAGCTGCTGCAAGTGAATGACTTCAGGGGACTCTTTTTCACTTTTCACCACTGAAATAACTCAGTGATAACCGATATCCTGTCACCAAGTCACCCTTTACTTACGTGTGCACAGTACATGGCACTGACCCAGCTAGCGCTGAACTACCTCTCAAAGTGAACAGAACTCCTGGTACTCCTGCTTTTTTTTTGTTTCCTTTTGTTTTCACAAGTTTTACAGCATTTATTATAATATTGATAGTAGAAATCATACTTACTAAAAGCTGAAGGTTTCAGCCTCTGGGTCATCTCCATTCATAACAGGTTGACTGAGCACAGATTACTCCTGTTTATCATCTGTCAGCCAGGACTCCCCGATTGGACCAGACTAACAGTCCCAAACAGGGAACTCAGATTCTTTGAGGTCCACCTGGCTGACCTTATTCCAGTCACTATAGGAGGGGACTATAAAAAGAGAGCAAGGAGAATCTCCATAGATAAGCAGGCTCAGATTTGGAAGCAGATGTTTCAAAACTATCAGTGCAAAAGAAAAATCAGGGCAAAAAGCAGAAATCAAGAAGAAATCAGAATCGCCCGTGGTTGGGAAAGGCGGTCAATGAGTGCTGTCCAATTCAAAACATAAGGCAGACAAAGTGGCAAAATATCGAGGTAAGTCAGAGAATAGAACATCATTCAGGAACACAGGGACGGTGCTTAAACAGAGACAATTTACTGTGAAAATAAAAATGTACAAAAAGAGCATCCATGCATATGTAAAAAAAGATGAGAGTAGCGATCTGTAGGACATGCTCTAAACACTACAGAATTTTGGATGATGGTAATTAATTCTAAGCCAAGTTGTGATGGCAAAGGAAGGGCTACTGCACAACTTAAAGTATTAAGGGAGAAAAGACTCTGGGCCCTGATGGGATCTATACCAGAATATTGAGATAGGCAAGTAAACAACTGCTGGAGTATTGACAGACATCTTTGTATCCGCTTTGGCCACAGGTGAAGTCACAGAAGCCTGGAGAATAGTCGAATTTGTCCTAAGAAGGGTAGCAAGAATAATCCAGGAAATTACAGGCCTGTGACTCTCATGTTGATGGTAGGGAAATTATTGGAAAAGATTCTAAGGGGCATGATCTGTACAAATTTAAAAGCAAATAAACTTATTAGCGATGGACAGCAAGATATTTTATGCTGGTGAGTTCATGCCCCATTAATTTGACAGAGTTTTTGAATGAGAAACTGATGATTTATGAGGGAGGAGTGGCTGATATTGTCTACATGAATTTCAGTAAAGCCTTTGAAAAGATTTCTTGTGGCAGAGTGGTTCTAGAGATGATCTCACATGGTATCAAGGGTGAGCTGGCAAGGATGACATCAAACTGGCTTAATCATTGGAGACAGAGGGTAGCAGTGGGAGAATGCATTTTGGAGTGGAGGATTGTGACTAGTGGTGTTCCACAGGGATTAGTGCTGGGATCTCTGCTGTTCGTGATCCTCATAAATGAATTGGAGGAAAACGTAGCTGGTCTAATTAGTAGGTTTGCGGAAATTAGAGCTTGGTGGAATTGCAGATAGTGAGGAAGATTGTCAGAGGATACTGACAATGCTAGATACTAGATCAAGATCTAGATCAGTTGGAAGCATGGTCAGAAAACTGGCAGATAGAGATTAATCTGGACTAATGTGGGGTGATGTGTTTTGGAATGTCACGTACTGTTGGAAATTATACAGTGAAAGGCATTGATATGTATGGGGATCCAAGTGTGCAATTCCACAGATCACTGAAGGTGGCAGCTCAGGCAGGTAATTTGGCCAGACAGGCTGCCCAAAATTATTGATTTATGATGAACTTCGATAAAAAGTGGCCATAAATTAAAGCATGCTAGGAAATGGAAACCAGCCTTTACTACAGTGACTGTATCAATCCACATAGTGCAGAGTGCAGACAGGCTGCAGCTGCCCACAAACAGTTTGCAAATAAACTTGATAGATGCAGACCCTGCAATACACACCTGGAGTTCGACTTGAATGGGTCAATCGAATCTCACCCTCAGGACAATCGGGAGCATCAAAGTCAATTGCCGGGCACAGAGGCACACAGCACCCATATTTGGAGCGGGGCTATATGCACCCAGCACTCCAATAATGGACATTTAAGGGCCACACTGCCATCAATGAGCCAACACTGGTTGGGTCTGATCGAACAGGGTAACCAAACCTGATCAATCAACTGGCAGGTCCTCAAGACCCTCACAAAAGGGCGTGAAGATTCAGAAGGGTAAGAATCGCTACAAAACCACACTCAGCGCTGCAACTCGAGAATTACCACCAAAAAGTGAAGACACATCCAAGACCATTGGCAGAAGAGGAAGACGCCACCACGTGGAGCCTGGCCAAGTTCTAGTGTGATGGTATATGATCATACAAAGTTAATTAACGTCTATCATTAGTTTCTAGTATAATTTATTGTTCTAATACTACTAATTGTGTCAAATAAAAAAATATTATTGTGAGTCAACTCACAGTTCTTTTGCAGAATGTAAGAATTTAAACAAACTGTCAGGTGTAACAGCAAGGTCGCAAAAAAAGGACTATGGCATGCTTGCCTTCATTGGAAGGGGCAATGGGGATAAAGATAGGCACGTTATGCTGCACCTTTATACAACCTGAGTTAGTTCAAACTTGGAATATTGTATAGAGTTCATGTATCCACACTACCAGAAGTATGTGGATGCGGAGAGGATAAAGAAAAGATTTACCAAGATATTGCCTGGTATGAGGGATATTAGCTATGAAGAAAGGTTGGATAGGCTGGTTTTATTTTCATTGGAAGTCTGGAAAATGATGGGTGACTTGATCGAAGTTTATAAGATTGTGAGTGACATGGATAGAGTGAAAGGTATGAAGCTTTCTCCCAGGCTGGAGGGCTCAATTACTAGGAGACACTAGGAGACAGGTGCTGGGGGAGGACAGGTAGGGAAGTCTAAAAGAGATGTATGAGGCAACTGTTTCACACATAGGACAGTGAGTGCTTGGCATCCATCGTTAGAGGTGGTGGTGGAAGCTGACAAAATAGCTGCATTCAGGAAATACCTGCACAAATGCATGCATAGGAAGGAGCAGAGGAATACAGATTCATATACAAGGGCAAAATGTGTTGGAGGAGTTTTGGAGGGTTGACAGGCCTGTTCCTGTGCTGGATTGCCCTTTGTTCTTAATGCAACTAATGTTTCCAGGGTATCTTCATTAACTACTTTGGGATGTAGATGATCAGCTACTAGTGATTTGTCTACCTTTAACATCATTATTTATTCCAGCACATTTTCTTTCTCGTCCTGATTTTATTCACTTTTGCCCTCTCACTCAACCCCTAGTTCTCTAACAATTCTGGGCACTTACTTGAGTCCTCTTATGTGTCCCAATCCTCTGCCACATCTTTGTTCACCAGGATAATTTCACTTAGATCCTTACTGCACTAGATCTACATTTATCTTTATAAACTTGTTGTTCTCACATGTTTATAGTTTTTTTTATTGCAGCCAATTTCTATGTTCACGAAAATTTTACTCTCTTACACTATTTTCTACTCTTGAACACTTACTTTCCTTTTTTGCTGATTTCTAAAATGCTCCCCATCCTTAGGCTTGCTGTTTCATTTTCTCAAACAATTTTACGTCTCTGCTCTTTGGGTCTATACTCTTCATAATCAATTTTGTAACTCAGAGCAGAGCCACCTTTCCTCCTTTTACCCACTTGCGTCAGACAGGAATAAATAATTCTGAGCATGCAACCTTCTTTTTACAGGTATTTTTATTGAGAAAAGAACATTTTTAATAATGTTTTTACAAAATTACAAAAGTCATACATATAAGTATAAACACCAATGTTAAAAATAAATAAGAAAAAAGAAAATAAATAAATAATAACTGAAACAAAAAGAGAGAAAAACCCAACTAACAACCAAAACATAAAATAGGATATCATGCATTACTAGCAATAAACAACAGAAAAATTAAATAACTAAGTACATGCTCAAAACAGATTTACATTAAATCATAATAAAACCTGTATATGTACAGGATTCCTCCACCCGGGGTTCCCCGGACCAGCCAGAACCATTACCACAGACAGTCAAAAGCCCTGGGCCAAATGGCTGAAATATCTGTGTCAATATAGTTCAAAAAGGGCTGCCATATTTTATAGAATAATTCATTTTTTGGTGCCCCATATTTGTGAGGAAATCAAGGGGGATATATACCATGATTAACTTGTGCCAGTTTGAAAGTCCTGGGAGCGTTCAGTTGCCCAATTCACTAAAATACTTTTCCTTGCACAAAAGGAGAGAATGGAAAGTAGTTTCCTCCTGTGCACGTCCAGGGAGGGAAAATCTGAAAAGCCCAATTGTAGAGACACTGGATCCAATCTAATCCCCATACCAAGATCTCTGTCAAGGCATTCGCTATTCTGTCCCAATGCCTGCAGATCTTATGCGTGAGAGTGCCAACTTCTATTTTGCATTTAGGACATATTGGGGATGCTCCTACCTTAAATTTTGCGAGTCGTTCAGATGCTATATGAGTATCTTTAATTGAATAGCTCGAGTTCTATTAAAAATAGAGATCTTTCTGGCATTTTCCCAAATGTCCTACCACATTTCTGAAGAGATTTCTAACCCAATTCTTGGTTCCATGTTTTAAGTAAGCGTTCCGTGTCTTTTGATACCTCATTGTATAATGAGTGATAAAGAGTACTGACCGAAGAAGGCCCCATCTGCCATAGTACTCTTCTCTCCCTATCCGATTTTAGGGATTGCCTATCAGTGTGGTCTTCTGTATATAATCTCGTATTTGGAAATACAGAAAAAGGTCCCTGTTAGGCAGTCCCAGCTTCTGGTGAAACTGCTCAAAGATATCATAACCTCCCCATCGAACAGGTCCCCCAAGCAAGAGATACCTCTCGACCTCCAAGTTTTAAATGTAGCATCCGTCAGCCCTGGCTGAAATCCCAAAGCTCCCACTATAGGCATATAAGGGGAAGTTTTTTTGCAGATTACCCTCACCTTGTCACTTTATCCTCCAGGCTTCACTTGTATTTAATACAATAGGGTTTTTGCAATAGTTCATAAAGCTCTCATCTTATCCATAAGTAAAAGATTGATGAGGGGACACTTGGGAGGTCTCAATATCTAACCAAATTGATTTTGGGTCACAAGAAACCCAATCAGCTATACAAGATAATAGAGAACTCAACTGATACCTCCTAAAGTTTGGAAAGTCCAATCCTCCCCTTGCCTGTGGAAGCTGCAGCTTTTCTAGTTTGATAAAGGGCTGTCAATGATTCCAGATGAAGTAACCAAGCCAGCCATGGAGCTTATGCAACGCCAGTCTCGGCAACATCAGAGGGAGCATTCTCATAGGATAGAGAAGACAAGGTAGAATATTCATTTTAACTAGAGGTACTCTGTCTAACCAGGATATTGGGAGACCTCCCCGGTGATGAAGGTCTTGGCTTATTTTCTCTAATAGGTGCATAAAATTGGCTTTATACAGCTGACCGAAAGGGAAAGCAAGATCCATTCAGTAAGTTAGATATACTGGCGAGACCACCCAACAGCATGGCCTCCAATTTCATAAAATTGATTTTATCACCTGAGAACATCCTAAATAGATTGACCACTTGAATTAGGTGGGGCACGGATATCAAAGGATCACTTAAGAAAAGGAGGACATCATCTACATCGAGAGTAATTTTATGCTTACCTGAACCAACCCTCGGAGCCGCTATGTTAGGGTCAGTTCGCATAGCTTCCACTAGTAGTTTGATTACAAGCGTAAGTAATACTGGTGAGAGAGGACATCCCTGATGACAGCCCCTACCAACACTGAAGCAATCCAAACCTAAACCATTGGTGATCATAGCTGCTTTGGAGTCATTGTACAGTATTGAGACCCATTTAGAAAATACCTCTCCGACTCTGAACCTGTCCAGTGTATAAAAAAAGATATGGCCATTCTACCCGATCAAATGTCTTCTCTGTATCAAGGAGACAACTAATCCTGGTATTCTTCCCTGCTGACTGGCTTGTATCATGTTTAAGACCCTTCTAATATTATTAGTTGATCTGCTGCCCTTAATAAACCCCTTTTGGTCCACTTTTATGATGTATGGTAAGATCCTCTCCAATCTTAATGCTAACATTTTAGATAGAATTTTAAAATCCACATTTAGCAAGGATATTGATCTGTATGATGAGCAATCTTCTGGGCCCTCTCCTTTTTTAAGAATGAAAGAGATATTTGCTTCTCTTAATGAAGGTGGGAGGAAGCCCTGTCTTTGTGAGCAATTATATATATTTATGAGTGGCCCAGCCAGTTCCCCTACAAATTCTTCATAAAACTCAACCTCGAATCCGTCTGGTCCAGGTGCTTTGCCACTGTAAAACTGTCTAATTGTGTCGAGTACTTCCTGGGTTGTCAGGGGTGCATTCAAGATTGACACCTGCCCCAAAGTTAAGCCCAGAAAGGCAAAGTTTTTAAAGAAGGACTCCATCTTCTCAGTTCTATTGTCTCAGTCCTGCGATTTATACAGTACAAAATAGAACATTCTAAAGGCTGCATTGATCTTTTTATGATCACAAGTCAAAGTATCAGCACTTTCTGAAATGGAATAATAGTTTGAGCAGCATTTTTTCCTAGCAAGGTATGCTAGGTATTTGCCAGGCTTGTCGCCATATTCATATAATCTCTGCTTTGCGAATAATATTTCCCTCTTTGCTGTTTGGGTAAGTGCAGTATTCGAAGCTCCCTAAGGGCTGTGATCCTTTGTAGCTTACTAATAGAGGGCCTATCAATGTACACTGTCTGAACTGCCTTCAAGTGAGCCTTGAGCAGGTGCTGTTATTCTCCCTTTTTTCTTTTCTCGGTCACAGAATATGAGATGACCAAACTTCACGCATAAGCCTTAATGGTCTCCCACATCACCGATGGGTTACTGGCCATTCCTGAATTAATTTCCACAAAGATTTTGAATTCCTGAGAAAAATATTTTATAAATTTGCTATCCTTCAATAAGAAAGAATCCATACGCCAATGTCGGGGGCCTATCCCATCAACCCTAAACTTGACTTCCATATATACTGTGGCATGACCAGAAATAGCTATATTACCAATTTTACAAGACAATATGGTATTCAAAAGGGTCGACGAAGCAAAGAACATATCAATTCTGGTATGGCACTTGTGTGGGTGAGAGTAGAAGGTAAAGTCTCTACCCTGGGGGTGAAGGCACCTCCACACATCTACTAGCCCTAGTTCCTTTTTCAGATTCACCAGTTGTCTAGATCTCAGAGATATACCATGATGCTCTTACCCATGATGCTCCTATCTCTCTGTGGGTCCATATTACAGTTAATATCTCCTCCTATAATTGTATGGCAATCCCCAAAAGCTATCAACTTAGAGAACGCTTCCATTATAAATTTAAAGGGGTGCGCTGGGGTGGGCAATAAATTCCATATTCCTCTTCATTAGGAATTTGATCGGTATATACCGTCCAGACTCATCTTTTACCTTGCTTAACATTTGGAAAGGAAGATTCTTCCAAATGAGAATGACTACTCCTCTACTTTTTGATCTGAAAGATGAGAAAAGAGCCTGATCAAATTCACCCTGTTGTAGCTAAGTGCACTTCGTCTAGTAGATGTGTCTCCTGTAAAAGAGCTATGTCAACCCTTTCTTTTTTGACACTTGATAATATATTTTTCCTTTTGATTGGTGAATTACTCCCCTTGACAGTCCAGTACACCACCTAAGCGAATGGCTCGCCTTGGTCGTACAGGCGAGCCCAAGATTTCCCAGGAGGAAGAATCCCACCCAAAATACCTTGAATAAAGACCATAGAAAATTCACAAATGCAAAAATTATTTAAAACATTTACCCCAACACAATTAAACACCATTCCTAAGTAAAGAAAAACAACACAAAACATACTTGAAAGGAGACTTGCACCCTTGCTCACGGGGCATGACTACCTGTCAATAACCCCACCATAACCTCTCCTAACTAGGGCCCTGCCTCGACCCAGGCATTATGGAATGGAGTAGACAAATTCAAATATCCTATAAAACCAAAGTTAGAAGTGAGTGACCCCCGCACCCCCCCCTCCCCCAACCCACAACACCAACGCCTAGGTGCATTTAGGAAGCATAATACAAAATATAAATATATAAAACTACAAAGTTACAATCCCAGCAAGTGTTAGGTAACTATTTAAATGACAAAAGAAGAAAATCCCGCTCTAAAGAAAGGTAATACAAAACAAACGCCCCCACACACAAATCAAATTAGCCGCACACCTGTAAAAAAGAAACCAAAGAGAGAGTAAAGAACAAGCCCCACCCCACCCCCACCCCCAGGGAAAGATAATGGAAAACAGATGAAGGGAAAAAGGTAAACAAGGGATTGGGGCAAAATAAAATCATTATCCATACGATTTAAGTCCCACAGTCTATTTAAGAGAGTCCAAGACTTCTTTAGCTTTTCCACAGATATATACAGAACCTTCGTGGCTGAAACGCAATGTTGCCGGGTAACGCATGGAGTATTGAATATTGAGGTCTCTTAGATGCTTCTTTGCCTCATCAAATACCCTCCTCTTGTGGACCATGGCTGGAGCGAAGTCCTGAAATAAGGTTATCCTGGAACCCTTATGCATATGGCATGGGGATCTTTCCCCAGGACTCTGGAGGCTTCCAGGAGCATTTATTTTTCACTATAACATTGGAGTCGGAATAGAACCGGGTGGGGGTGCTGGTCCGATCAGGGCCTGCGTACAGCAACCCGGTGGGCCCACTCCACCCGCATCCAGCACGGTCCTGACTCCAACTTTAATATCTGTGGGAGCCATCGCTCTAGAAAGTCTACAAGCTGGCCTTCCTCTTCCTGTTCGTAAAGGCACAGTAACTGAATATTTTTTCGACGGCCCCAATTGTCCAGGTCATCGATTGCTCCTCCAAGGTCCAGATTCACTGTTCGAGAGCCCGGACTTGACCCACGGACGACTCAGCAGCAGTCTCCGAGGCCGGGGCCCGTTGCTCCGCCCCTCCAACTCACTGTTCAAGTTTTTTTGATTTGTCCGTCATCTTCTGCAGCATGACCAAGAACGATTCCCACCTGGACCTAGACTCGTTAATAAAGGCGTCAATCTTCTCTTGATCCCAGAGATCAGGCTCGCCTCTGCAGGTAAATCCCCTGAAGCAGCCGCGGCCGTCTCTGCTGCTGCGGGAAGGGGTGGGGGAGGGGTCCCTGCCTGCCTACCTGCCTGCTGCTAACAGCGGGAATTGTTGCCCTTTTTCATTTTAAAAACAATAGCAAACTGTCCAAATTTGATGTAAAATGACTAACTATGCTGGGCTTGGCAAAAGCTATCTTAAATGATTTAAAGGGTGTGGTGAAGGCGGGTGCCCCACTTTGCCCGAGTCTTAGTCAGACTTGCTGGCACCGTAATCATGAAACTCTTCTCAGAAATGTACAATTTATAGACTTGTTAGCTCAAAGGTTTGTTCTCTAAATCAATGCATGGGAGATGAAAATGTAGTGGCTAAGATTAGCCCAAAATGTCTTTTGTCTCAGGGAGGGAGTGAAGATTAGCAATGACTGAGTCAAGCCTCATCGAAGCAAGTATGTCCAGTAAGAATATCTGACCAATATTTGTTTCTGTAAATGACAGTTTCAGGACGTTTTTATATTAACTGCTGGCCTGGAAAAGTTGCATTAGCAACTCTATTTATTGATGTAAACTCCAAGTAAATTGGAGTCTAAGTGAAGAAATATGTGTGTGAGGAAAGATAGATTGGGTAGGAGAGATTAAAGAATAGACAGACAGACCAGATAAAATATTTCCTGCTTAAATTTTGAACATCGTATTAAACAATGCTGCCGTAAAGACACCATTGTTTAAGAGAGTGCCACAAAGGAGTACACATTCATCAAAATTGCACCATTTGATGAACGCTATAACTGCTGTGCCCTGGTTTAATGTGTATGACCACCTTTCAGACATCATCCCATTGGGGTGGGGGGGGGGGGGGGATACCAATTATTAGTTGCAAGGATTTGTCACTGAACATAGTGTTAAGAATGGAGTTACTCCAGTGAGATTTAACATTAAAAGAAAGTTCCAATCACAAACATTAACTCTTAACCTATGTGTAGAAAAAGTCCGAATTAGACAACAGCAGAATACAGTAATTATATTGAAATGCCATTCCAACTGACAACGCTTCCCACTGAATTTGTGCCAGAATTTAGACATTTAATAAACCGTTTGGTGAGTTACTTACTATTTTGGTGGAACAGGAGAATCCAGCTAATATTTGCACATAACACCGTACGACAAAAGAAAGAATAGGTGTCAATTCTTTCCAGGAGAAAAAACAGTCCTGAAGCTGGCAGCCTCTCCAAGTGTCTCTCTCCCCACAGAATGTGTGAATTGCACTGACAAACTGCAAGAATTTGCATGCTACTTGTTTTTTTCAACATCTCTCTTTATATCTTTTTTCTAATCTTTTCACAGACTTGCACAACAGTCAGTGGAGTGCTTTTGTTTTGACAAGATGTGTGAAAGCAATGTTGCAATTGCTTGGCTCAATGGAAATAAGAAGAGAAAACATGCAAGAAAGTAAAGCCATATTAGTATTTCAGATGGGTGGGTATCAATACGTTTTTAGAACTGAATCTCACTCCTATCTGTGCAATAGGCAGAACTGCGTCTGGAAACATTCTTTTTTTTAAATGCAAGGGCACCATGCAATATTTCACATATGTCATCCTTCCTAAGGCAACATCACAACATTTCTATAATAACCATATCATCTGCAGTAGAGAGAGGGAAAAAATAGATTAAAATGCACCAGCACAAGCTCCAAGCTTTAAGTACTGGCACCAATGTGGCTGTCTTTGACATCGGTGGGTCGAGTGCAGGACTCAAGGTGGCAGCATTGGCATTGCCTTTCAAAAGCAGGGAACATCTGCAGTCGATGGAGAAGACAGCATCTGTGGTTGGTGACAGATAACTGCAGCAATGTGTTAGGCCTGAATCCATACTCCAGGTAGATCACCAGGAACAGCAGTTGCTTCAACGGCAGTGTGATCGACGCAGCATGGGCTCTCCTGGAATAGTCTGTGTCGGCAAAACATGGCAAAGATGAGGAGACCAAGCCCTTGTAGCAAGTGTAGTCCCAAGGTGGCTAAACACTTTCGAAAGACTGCAATATTTGAGTTTTTGCTTTATTTCTTCATTTTTCTACTTAATACAAAGAATTACTGTAACATTTAACTTTTAACTTTGTTCTTTTGTTTTACCCTGCTATTATGATTCTGTACCTAGGTACTTATACCTAAGATGGAACCTTGTGAAGTGATATTATACACATTTCACTGTATTTCAGTACTTGAGTAGACATGACAATAAAATCTAAATATGAGAAAGGGCGATTTTAAACCAGATTTGGATGTCCCTTGCACACCTGCTGTTTAAAGTAAGTATGCAGATAGAGTCATAAAGTTGTATGGCACAGAAACAGACCCGCTGACCAAATATCCTAAACTGATCTCATCCTATTTTCTGGCATTTGGCCCAATTCCCCTAAATTCTTTCTATTCATGCACCCATCCAGAAGCCTTTGAAATAAGATAATTGTAACCACATCCAAGACTTCCTCTTGCATCTCATTCCAAACAGTCACCACACTCTGCATGAAAAAGTAGTCTTTTCGGTGGAATTTAAATTTTTCCCCTTTCACCTTTAACTCTTGCCCTCTAGTTTCAGACTCCCTACCCAAGGAGAAAGACTTTGACTCTTAACCCTATCCATGACACTCATGATTTTATACACTCCGATGAAGGTCACCTTGGTGCTAAAGAATACATGGAAAGGAAGTAAATAGAGGGACGTTTATCCTGTGAGTTGTGTTGGCGCAGGTGTGGTAAATGACTTCTTTACCACCCTGTCAATGTACAACTCCACTTTCAAGGAAGTATGCACCTAAATCCCGAGGTCTCTTTGTTCAGGAATACTCCCCAGAATCCTACCATTGCCTGTATAAGTCCTGCCCAGGTGCAGATGCGTGTGACAGTAAAGAAATTGCACATTGACCTTCCTAGTGAGAGGATTAGATTACAGGAGCAGGGATGCCTTGCTGGAGTTGTACAGAGTACAGTGCGTTGCTGAAGCCACAGTTGGAAGATTCAGTACAATCTTGGTCTCCTTATCTGAGGAAGGATGTTCTTGCTCTAGAGACCATGCAGTGAAGGTTTACCAGATTGATTCCTGAAATGGCAGGACTGACGTACGAAGGAGTTCAGATTATATTTGCTGGAGTTTAAATGAAGGAGAAGTTGCTGTGGAGTGGGAGGAATCTCAGAGATCTACAAATATTCAAACAGGACTTTGACAGGTTGGAGCTTAAAAATGTGTTGCTGGAAAAGCGCAGCAGGTCAGGCAGCATCAAAGGAACAGGAGAATCGATGTTTCGGGCATAAGTCCTTCTTCAGGTTTGACAGGTTGGAAGCAGGAAAGATGTTCCAAAAAATCCACAGGATTCCAGAAACAGGAATTAAAGTTTAAGGATAAGGGATATTATTTTTAGAACTGAGGAGCCATTTCTTCGAGCCTGTGAGATTCACTGACACAGAAAGGAGCTGAGGCCAAACCATTGTATTTTCAGGAAGGGGGTAGATATACTCTTGAGCCTGAAAGGACTGAGGGATGCAGTGGTGACGGGGCAGCGGGGTGCAGAATTGGGTTATTGCACTCAATGATCAGCCACAATCCTATTGAATGCTGAAGCTGTCTCGAGCGGTTAAAATGGCCTACTCCAACCCTTACCTTCTGTGTTGCTGATTTTTCTTTGTAATTGTAACGCAGGTATTAACACCAGCGATTTTCTACAGCAAAAATGTCTCAGTGTTTCCAAATAAATTTCACACATCCTCGAACACAATCCTCATGCACTCTTGAGGGCAATTTTGAAAAAAAATACAATATTCCTCCTGGAGGAGAGGAGAGTGTTGATTGCTTACCAAGTGGATTATGCCTTGCAGAGGTGTTGCAATAGAGAATGCAGCCAATAATGCTGAGTAACTTCACATGGCGGATATTCTTTCAGTTTACACAATATTAATTGGTCAGGGTATTGTTCTGTTCTTCCCTCAGGGGTTGTGAGTCGATGTAACTCCTTGCCAGAGACAGCGGTTGTGTGCGTGTGTTTGTGTGTGAAAGGGGGGGAGGCAGAGATCATGCGTATATTGAAGATAGAGACAGATTCTTGATTATTTGGGGAAATCAGGGGAAAGGGCAGGAAAGTGGACGTCAGGAATGTCAGCTCAGCCATGATCCTACCTTGTTTCCATTTCCTGTGGGTTTATGAACTACCAAATTAGTCCCACCCATTTTGTTCCTTTGTGAAAGACACATTGTGTGACCAATGTGTCTTCCACAAAGGGTACCAGGGCCTGGGTAGTGCACAAAAAATTGTTTGATTGTTGTACGCATATGAATACTACATTGTGGCAAGCTATGTCAGAAATTCTGAGTTCGCAATGGACTAACTGTATTCATGTATTTACTGGTGTTTGAATACATTGGAAACTGTCAGTGACAGTGACTGAGTAATCTCATCTTGTTTAATCGTCTCCCCTCCACAGTCAGCCAGTAGCCGCTTTCATCCAATCAAGTCTTCTTAGTGACATTACCCTCCTCAGTCACTTTCTCCCGCATGGCCCCAACTTCCCAGGCTTGCAATCAGCACGAGGAATAATGCAGCCCCTTCACTTGTTCAGACTATCAGAGATGCAGATTTTATAGGCCATTGCTCCGTGCATCTGAGGAGTGTGGGATTGACGGAGGGTCAGTGATGAGGAAGTGGTGTTCTGTCAGAGGGTCAGAGCTGAGGGAGTGCCGCACTGTCGGAGGGTCAGGACTGAGGGAGTGCCGCAACAGCCTAAGGTCAATACTGAGGCAGTGCCTCACTGTCACAGGGTCAGTGCTGAGGAGGTGCTGTACCGTCGGAGGGTCAGTGCTCAGGGAGTGCCGCACTAGAGGGTCAGTATTGAGGGAGTGCCGCGCCGTCATAATGTCAGTACTGAGAGGGTGCCTCACTGTCGGAGGGCCAGTGCTGAGGGAGCACCGCACTGTCTGAGGGTCAGTGCTGAGGGAGTGCCACACTGGAGGATCAGAACTGAGGGAGTGATGCACCATTGGAGGGTCAGTGTTGAGAGAGTGCAGCTCAGATATAGGGTCAATACTGAGGGACTGCTGCACTGTCAGAGATTTTGTACTGAGGCATTGCTGCACTCTGGGAGCTGACATCTTTTATGTGATGTCATGCAGCAGTGTGCATGGCCATTATTTTCATGTTGGTATAATTAATTACTTGAATACTGCTGTCAGGTTAAGTTTCTCCAGAAATGGATGAATGTTTCATTTCCTGAGGAACTTGCTGATGAAAACACTATTTTGAAATAAAACCGGCTTAATTGAGGAGGGGCTGTTTTCTGAGATATCACCTTGAAAGGTACAGCAGTGCTGGTGGAATTGAAGCCAATTTCAACATTAGGATTTGAACAGGTCCATCAGTGACAATCACCGAGAGTCACTCATCACTTACTGAGGAACCTCATCTTGTCCATTCATGTCCCCCTCCACCCCACCGCCTCCCCCAATCAACCAACAGCCATCTTCACCCGATCGAGCATTCTTAGTGACATTACCCTCCTCCATCTCTTTCTCCAGCACAGCAGCAAATTCTCAGCCCTAGAATCTAGACTTGGTATAATGCAATCCCTTCACTTCCTCAAACCCTCAGCGATGCAGATTATACAGGACATTGCTCTGCATGACTCCAGTTCCATGACACTTAATTGCCCTCAGAAAGGGCAACTGAGGATAGACAGCAAACACTGCTATTCAGCACTGTGCGAGTGTCACATCATCGGAGAGTCAGGGCTGAGGCAGTGCCAAACTGTCATGGGGTCAGTGATGAGGGAATGCCGCACTGTTGGCGGGTCAGTGCTGAGGGAGCACCGCATCATCAGAGGGTCAGCGCTAAATGAGCATCACACCATCAGAGGATGAATAAAAGAAAAGGAGAAAGTGTTACTGGGCTGTGGACTCTATTATGAATGTTCCAAATGCTTAGCCAGTCTTCAGCAGTGCCTCACTGACTGGAGGATTGATACAGCCAGTCAAACTGTTCACAGCTTGTTTGATGCTGGAAAGACCAAAGGTCGCAGCAGATCAGATAATCATGAGGCAGCAATGACTGCTCAAGGATAGAACGTCAGTGCCAAAAGGTTGATAGGTTCCTGGCAGGTCATTGGATATTCAATGTAGCTTTTCAATGCAAGGTTTACACACTGTTATCTGATTGGGTGTTTGAGAATAAAACAAATTTTCATTGCACAGGTTTGGCTTTTTGAATATCCACCTGAATCTGCATGGTTTCCCATTATTACAATGAGGGTCTGTCTGCCCTCTTGTGGATGCAGAAAATCCCACCATCATTATCTGGGCAAGAGTGGGTGGAGTCGGAGAGTTTTCCCAGGGTCCTGTAACAAGGACCTTTCCTCAGCCGTCACTGCGATACACACACATCCAATCCACAGCACTGTCACCTTCCTATATATGGGAGAATGCTGTGGCGAAGTGTAAAATGCTTTGGGACATTGCAGAATTTCCGATACCCACACAGTAAAAGTTTTGACCAGGGGACGAAGTTTTTCCGTTATGGGAGCCTGACTCCAAAGGAATGTAAACTGCCCCCTGTTGGATGGATGCTCAGTTTGAGACTGTTCAGAGATGGGTTCATTGACAAAATGTTCAGTTCAAAGGCACTTAGGGAGAGTATGAAGAAGAGTCACTGGACCTAAACCATAAACACTGTTTCGCTCTCCACAGGTGCTGTCAAAACTGCTGAACTACTACATCAGTTTGCGGCTTTGCTTGGTTCAGACAGCATCCACATTCTTTGTTTTGTTTTCTCGAAGAAGAGCATCTTGCTGTCTGGACTGGCCCAGGCAAAACCTGTACTCGCCCCGGCTGGAGGCTCAGCCTGCATGAGTTCAAGGGGAATGTGGAACTGTATAAATCAGGTGGATTTTAACGTGAGTGTTCTTACGTCTTGACATAATATATAAGAACACATCAGAGAATAAGGCACACATCGGGTCAGCGATCACTCATTCATTTGCAGAACATTTGTAAAACACAAATACCATAGAGACATTAACTGTATTTACCCAGAAACATAATGGTTTCGGGGGAAATACAGGTGGCTCTTAAAAGAGCCTTTGGGTTGTGGGTGTGTGTTTGTTTCAGTTCAATGCAGACCTTCACTTGGAGCTGGTGTACTTGGCCGACACGGCGTGTTTGGCCATCTCCCCGGGCAGCAGCAGCCGCACGGCGGTCTGGATCTCCCGAGGGGTGATGGGGCTGCGCTTGTTGTAATGGGCCAGGGGGAATGCTTCCCCGCGATGCGCTCAAAATATCGTTGACGAATGAGTTCATGATGCTCATGGCCATGGAGGAGATGCAGGTGTCGGGGTGAACGTGCTTCATCACTTTGTAGATGTGGATGGACTAACTTTATTTCCTGGACTTTTTCCTCCTCTTGCCGCCCTTTACACAGCTTTCTTAGCGCCCTTCTTGGAGGGTTGCTGCGCTTCCTTTTCCTCTCCATCGTCCCGCTCAATTTCAAAAACACAATAAGTGAATGTGGGCTCGGAGCTCGCTTTTGATACAGTGAAGGCGTCACAATGCTAACGAAGGATGGGGGTGGGGGGGTGGGGGGGGGGGGGGGGGGTGGGGAGGGAAGCCTGATTCCTGATTGGGTAGTTTGCAGGAATGTTAACCTCACTATGAATGATTAGTTAGGAACTCAATGTGAATCTTCAGAGTTAAAACTCACATCACCAGATTATAGTCCAACAGATTTATTTGGAAGCACTGGCTTTCATAGTGCTGCTTCTTCATCAGGTGGTTGTGAAGCAGGACCATAAAACATAGAATTTATAGCAAAAGGTTACAGTATCATGCAGCTGAAATATATTAAACGAACTTAGATTAAGTGTTTCATCTTTTAAAAGGGCTTTTCTAGTTTTGGTCACTTAATCCCCAGAATTCCTCTCAAGTCATGGTCACATTCTCAAGATAACTTCAGGTGTTCGAAGAAAATATGTCATCTCTGCTCAGGCAATGCTTTAAAGGTGTGAGGTTAAAGTCTGTCTGTGTCCCAATCTGGAGTCAGACTGGTTCCATTTGTAAAGTGGGATTTACAAGAATCTTACATGGATTAACCGTAGGTTATGCATCTTTTTGAACAAAATAAAATTCTGCAAATACAGATTCACCACATAAACTTATATGTGTGTGCTTGCAAGAGAGAGAGAGAGAGACAGTGAGAAAGAGTGTGTGCGTGTGTAAGCTTGGTAAAGTAGTATGTAAGTGTGATGGGGTATAACCCTGTGAGAGGGTGCATGCATGGGTGAGTGTGGGAGATGTATGTGTGTGCATATAAGATTGAGTTTGTAAATGAGAGAGGGTCTGTGTTAGCGTGAGAGTATGTAGGAATGTGAGAGTGTGGGGGGATGCATGTGTGCATGGGGGGGGGGAGTGGTGAGGGGTCTGTGTGTGTGTGTGTGACAGAATGTATAGTGCATTGGGGTCACCTGTAGTGTGACATGAACCCAAGGTCCCGGTTGAGGCCATCCCCGAAATTGGCTATCAGCCTGTTCTCGGCCATATATTCTGGACAGCTGAAGTGTTCCCTGACTGGAAGAGAACACCCTTGCCTGGTGATTGTTGTATGGTGTCCATTCATCCATTGTCATAGTGTCTGCTCAGTCTTGCCAATGTAACAAGCCTCAGGGCATCCTTGCCTGCAGCGTATGAGATAGACAATGTTGGCCGAGTCACAGTTGGGGAACACTTCAGTCCTACCTTATTCTTTGCTTTGTTCCTGCCTGCCCTGGCTGTTTGGCTTGCTCCTTTTCCCATCTATACCAGTCTCACATTAATCTGTTTCCTCACTATTTCCCTGGGTCCCCCACCTTACTAGTTTAAACCTTCCAAGCAGCTCTAACATTAGTCCTGCCATTATATTAGTCCTTTTCCAATTCAGGTGAAATCTGTCCCTTCTTGTACAGGTCACTTCTATCCCACGAGAGAATCCAAAGATCCTAAAACGTGAACCCATCATCTTTGTACCAGCTCCTCAAATCACACATTCATCTGTTCTATCCTCCAATTACTACACTCACTAGCTCAGAGCACCAGAACCTATCCAGATATTAGTACCTTCGAGGACTTCCTTCTTAAATTCCTGCCTAACTTTCTGTATTTTCCCTTCAGAATCTCATCCTCTTTCCTTTCTATGTTGTTAGTTCCTATGTGTACAATGACTTCCTGCTGGCCCCTCTTCTGAGAGTATTCTGCACCCTCCTTGAAATATCCTTTATCCTGGCGCCATTGGAGGCAATACACCATTCTGATTTTTCACTGCTGGCTCTGCGTAGAGAGCCCACTATCACAATTGATCGCTTAGAACCTGACATACCCCTCATTACAATAGTGCCAATCTTGCTCTAATGTGGTGCGAATATGGCAGTGTAGTTATCTATCTGTACCAGTCCATTTCTGTTATGTGAATATGAGTGTACCAATCATTGAGAGTGATAGTGTTGTTTTAAAAGGAGTATTTTGTCATGTCCACAATAGGTAACATACAACACAATAAAGAAGGAATTGGAATAACTTAACTCTATTGGAATACTTAACAGAGTAATGGATACAGTAACTCTTCCTAATTAACTGTTCCAATACAGTAATATCCCATAAACATCCTTGGCGACAGACAAATTCAATAAAATATGACTCACATACGACTCCAGTAGCAAAAATAGAATCTGTAGCTTCTGACTGTAGCTGAGAGGGGAAAACTAGCTTTCCCATCTTCAGGATGCCAGCAGTTTTGCTGAAAGCCAAAACTAAAAATGTTATTCTGTGAGAGCTTGACCACACCAATTCAGGCTGCTTTTGTTGTTCCAACTTTAAAAAGAGTCTCAAACTGTTTACTCTAGTAGCTCTGGTAGACTCCTCCACACTCCTGCAATAAAACCTCTCTTCAACAAGAAAGAAAGGATAAAATGAACATCTTAAAGCCACAATATCATCAAAAATTCCACCCCTCTTAAAAAGAACCAATTAATATACAGGGATGACCTAATTTTTAAAATTCTTTAGCCTAATACTAATTAGGACACCATACATATACATTTGATTGACTAAGCATACAAACACTCACCACAACTGTCCACCTTTTCCTGTTATGAAACACTTCCATCTTTTCTCATCAAAGTTGCAACAATACCTTGGCAATTAGTTTCTGTCATCCTGCCATGTATGTAATTTGCAAATTGAATGACTGTGATAATAAGCTTTATCTAAAGAGTTTGTAATTGTTGTTCTTAAATTTCTCCAAAAAACAATAAACACAAGGTGTCCTTCTCAAACATGAAGTATTTTTGTTGATGAGTCTTAAGGTTACCGTCAAAATACCCAACAGGCCTCAAATTGTTTGCTCTAGTGGCTCGGATTCTCTGCCTTAAATTTGCTCATCAAGAACAAAAGGACAAAATAAACCTCCTAAATCCACAGTCTCATCACACAGTCTCCATCTCTCACTTCCTGCATTGAGAATATGAAAAATCATTTATCAACCTGTACCTGCCCATTCTTGTCACATGAACATGTAAATGTTGTCATTAATGTCTCTCTTTCAGTTATTGCAATTCAAGCGTGTGACTGTTGTTATACTCTCTCGGTTTCTGCTGTGTGAATGTGAGTTTAGTTATCAATCTGTATCTGTCAATTTCTGCTAGGTGTAAAAGAGAGACTGTCAATATATGGCTGTCAGATTTTTTTCTGTGAATCGTTATCAAATTGTAACTGTCAGTTCACGTTCTGTGACATGGAGTGTTATCAACTAGTTCCTGACAGTTTCTGCATTGTGAATATGGGAGTGCACTTATTAATCTTTCTCGGAGAGTTACCATAGTATAAAAGCTTGAGTGGATTTATCAATCTGTCCGCGCCAGTTTCCAATATATGAATGTAATTTTAGTCATCATAACGTACCTTTCAGTTTTTCTTTATCTCTGCAAATGAGCGTGTAACCTTCAGTCTCTACCTGACAGTAGTTGAGTTTGATTATTGATCTGAAATATCCATTTCCGATTGGATGAACATTTGAGTACAATTATTTATCTGTGTCTGATACTTTCTGATATCTGAATAGGGAAGTGCAGTTGTCAACCCGTTCCTGTTGCTATGTGCAATGAAAATAAGAGAGTGTGTGTCACTTTCTGTCATGTGAACATCTGAGTGCCTGCTAGGTAGAGGAAGGGTGTGTGCGTGCGCGTGTTTGTAACTAACTGCCCTGTCAATCGCATGTCATCATCAATGTTGTTGTGCTTGTTTCTGCAAAGTGAACAAGTGAACAAAGGTATCAAAGCTGAAAACGTGTTGCTGGTTAAAGCACAGCAGGTTAGGCAGCATCCAAGGAACAGGAAATTCGACGTTTCGGGCCAGAGCCCTTCATCAGGTTCTGGCCCGAAACGTCGAATATCCTGTTCCTTGGATGCTGCCTAACCTGCTGTGCTTTAACCAGCAACACATTTTCAGCTCTGATCGCCAGCATCTGCAGACCTCACTTTTTAAACAAAGGTATCAATGCAAGCTTGTCAGTTTCTATCTGGCAAAGGGATGTAACTCTCCAGCAGCCACTCATATTCTCTGTGAGGGTGTGATTCATAGATAGTCATAGAGTCATAGTCATAGAGATGTACAGCATGGTCCAACCTGTCAATGCCGACCAGATATCCCAACCCAATCTAGTCCCACCTGCCAGCACCCAGCCCATATCCCTCCAAACTCTTCCTTTTCATATACCCATCCAAATGCCTCTTAAATGTTGCAATTGTACCAGCCTCCACCACATCCTCTGGCAGCACATTCCATACACGTACCACCCTCTGCATGAAAAAGTTGCCCCTTTCGTCTCTTTTATATCTTTTCCCTCTCACCCTAAACCTACGCCCTCTAGTTCTGGACTCCCCGACCCCAGGGAAAAGACTTTGTCTATTTATCCTATCCATGCCCGTCATAATTTTGTAAACCTCTATAAGTTCACCCCTCAGTCTCCGGTGCTCCAGGGAAAACAGCCCCAGCCTGTTCAGCCTCTCCCTGTAGCTCAGATCCTCCAACCCTGGCAACATCCTTGTAAATCTTTTCTGAACCCTTTCTAGTTTCACAACATCTTTCCGATAGGAAGGCGAGCAGAATTTCATGCAATATTCCAACAGTGGCCTGACCAATGTCCTGTACAGCCACAAAATGACTTCACAACTACGGTACTCAATACTCTGACCAATAAAGGAAATCATACCAAACACTTTCTTCACTATCCTATCTACCTGCGACTCCACTTTCAAGGAGCTATGAACCTGCACTTCAAGGTCTCTTCGTTCAGCAACACTCCCCAGGACCTTACCATTAAGTGCATAAGTCCTGCTAAGATTTGCTTTCCCAAAATGCAGCACCTCACATTTATCTGAATTAAACTCCATCTGCCACTTCTCAGCCCATTGGCCCATCTGGTCCAGATCTGCTGTAATCTGAGGTAACCCTCTTCGCTGTCCACTACACTTCCAATTTTGGTGTCACCTGCAAACTTACTAACCGTACCTCTTATGCTCGCATCCAAATAATTTATGTAAATAACAAAAAGCAGAGGGCCCAGCACCGATCCTTGTGGCACTCCACTGGTCACAGGCCTCCAGTCTGAAAAGCAACCCTCCATCACCACCCTCTGTCTTCTATCTTTGAGCCAGTTCTGTATCCAAATGGCTAGTTCTTCCTGTATTCCATGAGATCTAACCTTGCTGATCAGTCTCCCATGGGGAACCTTGTCCAACGCCTTACTGAAGATCACATATAGATCACATCAACTGCTCTGCCCTCATCAATCTTCTTTGTTACTTCTTCAAAAAACTCAATCAAGTTTGTGAAACATGATTTCCCATGCACAAAGCCATGTTGACTATCCTAAATCAGTCCTGTCTTTCCAAATACATGTACATCCTGTCCCTCAGGATTCCCTCCAACAACTTGCCCACCACCGAGGTCAGGCTCACCGGTCTATAATTCCCTGGCTTGTCTTTACCACCCTTCTTAAACAGTGGCACCACGTTTGCCAACCTCCAGTCTTCTGGCACCTCACCTGGGACTATCGATGATACAAATATCTCAGCAAGAGGCCCAACAATCACTTTTCTAGCTTCCCACAGAGTTCTCGGTTACACCTGATCAGGACCCGGGGATTTATCCACTTTTAACCATTTCAAGACATCCAGCACTTCCTCCTCTGTAAACTGGACATTTTGCAAGATGTCACCATCTATTTCCCTACAGTCTGTATCTTCCATATCCTTTTCCACAGTATATACTGATGCAAAATATTCATTTAGTATCACCCCATTTTTCTGTGGCTCCACACAAAGGCTGCCTTGCTGATCTTTGAGGGGCCCTATTCTGTCCCTAGTTACCCTTTTGTCCTTAATATTTTTGTAAAAAGTCCTTTGGATTCTCCTTAATTTATTTGCCAAAGCTATCTCATGTCCCTGTTTTGCCCTCCTGATTTCCCTCTTTAGTACACCCCTACTTTCTTTTTACTGTTCTAAGAATTCACTCGATCTATTCTGTCTATACCTGACATTTGCTTCCTTCTTTTTCTTAACCAAACCCTCAATTTCTTTAGTCATTCAGCATTCCCTATACTTACCAGCCTTCCCTTTCACCTGACCGGAATATACTTTCTCTGGATTCTTGTTATCTCATTTCTGAAGGCTTCCCATTTACCTGCAAACATCTGCCTCCAATCAGCTTTCAAAAGTTCTTGCCTAATACCGTCAAAATTGGCCTTTCTCCAATACTTCAACTTTGAGATCTGGTCTATCCTTTTCCATCACTATTTTAAAACTAATAGAATTATGGTCGCTGGTCCCAAAGTGCTCCCCCATTGGCACCTCAGTCAACTGCCCTGCCTTATTTCCCAAGAGTAGGTCAAGTTTTGCACCTTCTCTAGTAGGTACATCCACATACTGAATCAGAAAATTGTCTTGTATGCACTTAAGAAATTCCTCTCCATCTAAACCTTTAACACTATGGCAGTCACAGTCGATGTTTGGAAAGTTAAAATCCCTGACCATAACTACCCTATAATTCTTACAGATAGCGGAGATCTCCTTACAAGTTTGTTCTCAATTTCCCTCTGACTATTGGGGGGTCTATAAGGTGATCATCACTTTCTTATTTCTCAGTTCTACCCAAATAACTTCACTGGATGTATTTCCAGGAATATCCTCCCTCAGCACAGCGTAATGCTATCCCTCATCAAAAATGCCACACCCCTACTCTCTTGTCTCCCCTTCTATCCTTCCTGTAGCATATATACCCTGGAACATTAAGCTGCCAGTCCTGCCCATCCCTGAGCCATGTTTCCATAATTGCTATGATATCCCAGTCCCATGTTCCTAACCATGCCTTGAGTTCATCTGCCTTCCCTGTTGGGCCCCTTGCATTGAAATAATAGCAGTTTAATTTATTAGTCCTACCTTGTCCCTGCCTGCCCTGACTGTTTGACTCACTTCTGTTCTCAGCTGTACCCGTCTCAGATCGATCTCTTTCCTCACTATCTCCCTGGGTCCCACACCCACCCCGCCCCCCTCCCCCCACCTTACTAGTTTAAATCCTACCAAGCAGTTCTAGCAAATTTCCCAGCCAGTATATTAGTCCCCTTCCAATTTAGGTGCAAACCATCTTTATTGTATAGGTCACTTCTACCCCAAAAGAGACTCCAATGATCCAAAACTGTGAATCCTTCTCCCATACACCAGCTCCTCAGCCATGCATTAATCTGCTCCAACCTCCTATTCTTACCCTCACTAGCTCATAGCACTGGGAGTAATCCAGATATTACTACTCTTGAGGACTCCTTTTTAAATTTCTGCCTCTCTGTATTCTCCCTTCAGAGTCTCAACCTTTTCCCTTCCAATGTCATTGGTTCCAATGTGGACAATGACCTCCTGCTGGCCCCTCTCCCTTGTGAAAACATTCTGCACCCTCTCTGGGACATCCTTGATCCTGGCACCAGAGAAACAACGCACCATTCTGCTTTTTCTCTGCTGGGCACAGAAACGTCTGTCTGTACCTCAGACTACACAGTCTCCTAGCGCAATTGATCTCTTGGAAGCTGACATACCCCTCGTTGCATTAGAGCCAGTCTCAATACCAGAAACTTGGCAGTTCGTGCTATGTTCCCTGAGAATCCATCACCCACTACATTTTCCAAAAGAGCATACCTGTTTGAAATGTGTATATGCAAAAAAAGACTCCCGCCCTAGGTGCCGACCTCCCTTACCCTTCCTGGAGTTAACCCAACAATGTGACTGTATCTGAGACTTTCCCCCCTTCCTTTCACTGCCGTCCATCACATACTGTTGCTGTTGCAAATTCCTCATCGCTTCTATCTGTCTCTCCAACCGATCCACTCAATCTGATAAGATTCGCATCCAGCAGCATTTATGGTAGATATAATCTGCAGTCACCCTTAAACTCTCTTTGAACTCCCAAATCTGACAAGAAGTACATATCACTGCAAAGGCCATTTTTTCTCCTTCACAATCTACAGATCCAGAAAATATTTGTTATGTGACACTTGTTATGAGGGTGATTTGAGACAGATTTGATTCAGTTCTTGAGTGTATATTTTGGATAAGAGTTCAGAATTTACAGTTTCAAAATTGTGCAAATGTCAATGAACAGTGAATGATGACATTTGTTCAAACTGGACATGTGCACTGTCAACTGTGAGAAATAAAACAAACTGATATTTTCTCAGTTGTTTGAAACTCTCTCAAACTGAGCTTAACATATAGCTGACCCAATCCGCTCTGACAATGGAAATGATATTCTTCACTCTGACAGTTGTAACATACCTGCTGTCTGTTAGAAGCAGCTGGTCACACTTGGCTTCTTACTGAGGGAATATTACATTGTCTTGGTTCTTCAAGTATTTGCCTGTAAATCACCAAAAGCCAAAAGTTTGACAATCTTTAACTGATCAACGCAACATTCTGTTAATAATCATTAGGATTTTTTTTTAAAGCTAAGAATTCAAACAGAACGACATGTCTGATTCTATTTTCGCTCCAGGTCTGGTGATTTTTTTCTTTTTGTTAATTCAATACCAATTGACTGAGGTCCAGAAACTAACCGATAACTGTACAGCTCCATGAATGGGACTATCCAATGCAAGTGGGTCTGTGAATATGAGTTTAGGTATTGAACTATTCATATCAATTCCTACATTGTGAATAAAAGCTACACTCTCACATTCTGTCCTTCTAAGCCTTGCTTAAATTACTTAGGTATTCAAATAGCAGTGACTCACAGCGACAAATTGATATAGAACTGTAGATCCATTGAAATGACATTGCACATGAGAGGGCCATTTGGCCTATCTTGTCTATTCCAACCCACATGGCCATTCTAAGGGCAGCACGGTGGTTAGCACTGCTGCCTCATAGCGCCAGAGACCTGGGTTCAATTCCCGACTCAGGCGACTGACTGTGTGGAGTTTGCACGTTCTCCCCGTGTCTGCGTGGGTTTCCTCCGGGTGCTCTGGTTTCCTCCCACAGTCCAAAGATGTGCGGGTCAGGTGAATTGGCTATGCTAAATTGCCTGTAGTGTTAGGTAAGGGGTAAATGTAGAGGTATGGGTGGGTTGTGCTTCGGCGGGTCGGTGTGGACTTTTTAACACAAAACAGTTTCCACACTGTAAGTAATCTAATCTAATCCTCATCTTTCTGCATCAGCCCATAACCCTGCAGCTGAGAGCACTGTCCATTTCTGCAATCTGAATGTATTTCTCAATTTGTTCCTGTCCGTCTCTGTTTTGTGGATATGTAAATGTAGCTAGAATTTGCACCTGTCAGTCTCTTCTTGTAAATGTCAAAATACAGTTATAAATATGTATTTGTCAGTCTCTACAATGTCAATGTGTGAATTTATTGAGCAACCTATCCCTGTCAGTTTCTGCTCTGTTAATTTGATAGTGTCAATAATAACCTGTCCCTGTGAGGTTGTAGTTTGTTAATAAGTGAATGCATTTATGAACATATACCTGTCAATTTCTGTCAATGTGCATGTGAGAGTGCTGTTATCGATCTGTCTGTCAGATTCTGCTATGTGAATGTGACTGTCATTTTCAGTCTCTACCTGTCAATTCTGTCATGTGAACAAGAGATTGTCAATCAGTATTGCTGTCAGATGCTGCAATGAGAATGTGTGACTGTAGTTATCAATCTGTCCATGTCACTTTCTGCCATGTGTATACATGTGTGTAGGTATGAATCTGCACCTATCAGTTTCTGCTCTGTGTCTATTGCGGTCAGACGTTGCAATGTGGCCTGACCAGAGCCTTATACAGCCTCCGCAGTATATCCCTGCTCTTGTATTCTTAACCTCTCGAAATGAATGCTAACATTACATTTGCCTTCCTAACTGCCAACTGAACCTGCCTGTTAACCTGAAGAGAATCCTGAACTCGGACTCCCAAGTCCCTTCGTGCTTCAGATTTCCGAAACCTTTCCTCATTTAGGAAACAATCTCCGCCTCTATTCTTCTAATCCCATTGCATACCCTCCCACACTGTCACCCATCTGCCAACCGAACCTTAATAGGATCCTGAACTCGGACTCACCCCCGAGGACCTTGTTTGTGCTTCAGGCCTGGCAGCATCTGTCCAGAGACAGACAGAGAGAAAGCGGGGTCAACGTTTCGAGTCCGGGACAGCCGTCCTTCGGGAGAGTGGCCTTTGGTCTTGATGTGCCGCCGCACAATTTCTTGCTCACTCCCACCTCTCTGTCTGTGTGTGTATTTGTGATTATGATTGAGTTTGGCGAGTCCCGGAGCCGGCCCTGTTGTTTCTCTCTCCTGAAAGGGTTGTCCCTTTAAAGAGTCTTTCCCCTGAAGCAGCTGCTAACGGTCACTTGGGGCACGAGGCGGCCGTTAACCGCCATCTCGCGCGGGGCCTGAGGGGGCGGGGCCTGAAGCTCAAATGGCGCCGGGGCCACGCGGGAAGGAAAAGCGCCGAGGGAGAGCGGACTGTGTCAACATGTCCCGTTCCCGAGGGTCAGGATGGTGGTTATTGGGGGGGTGGAGGGGGACAGGAGAGATTCCCCCTCCCAGTGAGGCACTTGTACAGACCGCGAGGTCTCTCTCCGTCTCTATACATCTATCTCTCTCTAACAGTTTGATTGTCCGTGACTTGTTTTAACTCTATGTCGGTTAATCTCGATGACTCTTGTGATCTTGTGTCTCTCTATATGCCTATGTCTCTCTCTCTCTCTGTTTCTCCTGCCTCGCTGACCTTCTGTCACTCTCTCTGACTGTATGGTGGGAGTCCTGTTTGTTACTGAACACAACAACTCCTGCCTCAGAAAAGTGCCTAACAGTTTGGTTTAGTCCTAGAGCTGAATGCCCATCTGGAAACGAGGTAGTGGAAGAGACAGCACCCTGCTTAACCGCTCAAAGTTTGTGCGAAGATTTTTATAAACTAATGTAGTTTATAAAATACCATGCAAGGACTGCACAAAACACTATATAGGACAAACAGGAAGACAGCTAACAATCCGCATACATGAACACCAACTAGCCACGAAACGACACGACCAGCTATCCCTAGTAGCCACACACGCAGACAACAAGCAACATGAATTCGACTGGGAAAACACTACTATCATAGGGCAAGCCAGACAGAAAACAGCCAGGGAATTCCTAGAGGCATGGCATTCATCCACAAATTCCATCAACAGACACATCGACCTGGACCCCATATACCAACCACTACAGCGGACAGCTGAAACTGACACCCAGAAGCGGCAAGGACAGACCACTATAAATACCGGAAGAAACATCAAAGAAGCGCTTCGCAGGAGGCTCCACAGCCTTGTACATAGTAGTACTTCCTAACATCTCTCCTGAACAGTCTGACCCAAATTCTCCGGCTATGCCCTCCCTAGTCTAGGATCCCTGACCAGTGGAAACACTTTCAATTTCTATACCCTGTCTTTTCCTGTTAATATCTTTGATTAGATCATCCATGAACCCGGTAAATTCTAGACAGAACAGGCTTAATTTGTGTAATATCTCCTCATAACTCAACCCTTGAGCCCAGGTATCATTCTTGTAAACTTACACTGTACTCCCTCCCAGCCCAATCTATCCTTCCTCAGGTGTGGTGCCCAGATCTGCTCCAAGTGGGGTCTAACCAGGGTTTTGTATAACTGCAGCATCCCTTCTGCATCCCTGTACTCCAGTTCTCTCAATATAAAGGCCAGCATTCCATTAGCTTTCTTCAAGCAATGAATGTCATAAATAAAAAGAAACACAGAAATTGTTGAAGAAATTCAGCAGGAACAATAGTGTTTGCCCCCTGGGGACTGACTGTTTACTGTTGAAGACAACTTTCCATCTGTTCTTTTAATCCTTTAGTTTTGAGCTGTGCTGGATCGTGTACTATTCAGTAAAGAACACAGGGACACACAATGGCAACTATTCATTTTGTTTACAAACTTTGAGATTCTCAAACAAGAGAACATACTCTGAGAATTATTATTAATGGTGGAAAATCAAAGGCTTTCCATATATCTGTGTGCGATGGGTATGATTCAGCTTGGAATTTGTAGGGTAAACCCTGGGATCCTTCTGAGATCTATCTGAGGAAGACAGAACAATATTGATTCTTCATGAGTTTATTCCTTAGAGGGATATACATGATCAGAATCTTCACTGATTGAGGCATTCCAACTATCTCAGTTTCAAGTCAGCAGTGGGATGGAATGTTCCCCACTTGCCTGGATGGACAACACACCAGAAGCTTGACAACATCGAGGGACAAAGCAGCCCCGCTTGATTGGAACCACATCCACATGCATCCACTCCCTCTACTACCCATGCTCAGTAGCAGCAGTGTGTACCATCTACAAGATGCACTGTAGAAATACACCAAAGATCCTCAGGCAGCACCTTCAAAACCCACAACCACTTCCATCTAGATGGACAAGTGCAGCAGATACATGGGAACACCCACCCTCTACAAGTGTTCTGACTTGGAAATATAACATTGTTCCTTCAGTGTCATTGGGTCAAAATCCTGGAATTCTGTCCCTCAGGGCATTGCGTGTCTGTCTACAGCACCTGGACTGCAGCAGTTCAAGAAAGCAGCTCATCCCTGCCTTCCCAAGGCGGCAACTAGGGATGAGTTGGGCAATAAACACTGGGCCCTGCAGGTGGTGCCCATGTGCCATGAGTGAATAATAGTTTAAAAAATTGTAATTTACCTCAAAGCCTCTATATTCCTATGTCACCCTGTTCAGGAGGGTGGGCACAAACTTTGCAGTGAATGTTGATGCAAAATCCCCATTCGATGTTATTGAGTCACCTGTTTCGTGAACTGCTTTGAAAAGGTCGATATGCAGTGAGCTTAGGTTTATATTCCTGCTGGGTTGCGGGTGTGACCTTAATTATCATTGTGTATTTAATTTTGAGGCATTATTTGCTGTTGTTTTAACATTCTGATCTCTAACCTTTCGGTTCACCTTGCTTATTGTTTCTCGATTGTAAATGACTCCGAAATGGATAGGAGTTTGGTGTACTCAGTTTCCACCATCTTAAAAATAAGAAATGCTGGCAAAGGATGCATTTTATATACACACACATTCATAACACTTCTGGTTCAGTGAAAGTGGAGATTTTCTCTAGTTTATCTTAACTTCCTAAAGCCCAGCCACTTTTAAACATGGCTAGTGAGAAAGGCCAATTTTGACGGTATTAGGCAAGAACTTTCAAAAGCTGACTGGGTGCAGATGTTTGCAGGTAAAGGGAGAGCTGGAAAATGGGAAGCCTTCAGAAATGAGATAACTAGAGTCCAGAGAAAGTATATACCTGTTGGGGGGGCGGGGGGGGAAGGAAAGGCTGGTAGGTATAGGAATGCTGGATGACTAAAGAAATTGATGTTTTAGTTCAGGAAAAGAAGGAAGCATATGTCAGGTATAGACAGGATAGATCGAGTGAATCCTTAGGAGAGTATCAAGGCAGTCGGAGTATTCTTAAGAGGGAAATCAGGAGGGTAAAAAGGGGGCATGAGATAACCTTGGATTCTCCTTAACTCTATTTGCCAAAGGGTTTTTACAAATATATTAAGGACAAAAGGGTAACTAGGGAGAGAATAGGGCCCCTCAATGATCAGGAAAGTAGCCTTTGTGTGGAGCTGCAGAAAATGAGGGAGATACTAAATGAGTATTTTGCATTAGTATTTACAATGGAAAAGGACATGGATGGCATTGAATGTAGGGAAATAGATGGTGACATCTTTCCATATTACAGAGGAGAAAGTGCTGAATGTCGTGAAATGCATAAAAGTGGATAGATCCCCAAGATTGATCAGGTGTACCCTAGAACACTGTGCGAAGCTACAGAAGTGATTGCTGGACCCCTTGCTGAGATACTTGATCATTGAGAGTCACCGGTGTAGTGCCAGAAGACTGCAGGTTGGCTAAGGTGATGCCACTGTTTAAGAAAGATGGTAAGGACAAGCCAGGTAATTATGGACCAGTGAGCCTAACGTCGGTGATGGGCAAGTTGTTGGAGGAAATCCTGAGGGACAGGATGTACATGTATTTGGAAAGGCAAGGACTGATTAGGGATAGTCAACATGGCTTTGTGCATGGGAAATCATGTCTCATAAACTTGATTGAGTTTTTTTGAAGAAGTAGCAAAGAGGATTGATGAGGGCAGATTGATGTGATCTATATGGACTTCAGTATAGCATTCGACAAGGTTCCCCATGGGACAATGGTTAGCAAGGTTAGATCTCATGGAATACAGGGAGAACTAGCCATTTGGATACAGAACTGGCTCAAAGGTAGAAGACAGAGGGTGGCGATGGAGGGTTTTTTTTCAGACTGGAAGCCTGTGACCAGCGGAGTGCTACAAGGATCAGTGCTAGGTCCACTATTTTTCATCATCTATATAAATGATTTCGATGTGAGCATTAGAGGTATAGTTAGTAAGTTTGCAGATGATACCAAAGCTGAAGGTGTAGTGGATAGCGAAGAAGGTTGCCTCAGATTAGAACGGGACTTTGATCAGATGGGCCAATGGGCGGATAAATGTGAGGTGTTGAATTTTAGGAAATCAAATCACTTGACGGTAAGGTTCTCGGGACTGTTGCTGAACAAAGAGACCTTGGAGTGCAGGTTCATAGCTCCTTGAAAGTGGAGTCGCAGGTAGATAGGTCAGTGAAGAAAGCATTTGGTATGTTGTCCTTTATGGGTCAGAGTATTGAGTACAGGAGTTGGGATGTCATGTTGTGGCTGTACAGGACACTGGTTCAGCCACTTTTGGAATATTGCGTGCAATTCTGTTATCCTTCCTATCGGAAAGATGTTGCGAAACTTGAAAGGCTTCAGAAAAGATTTTTCAAAGATGTTGCCCGGGTTGGAAGATTTGAGCTATAGGAAGAGGCCGGGACTCTTTTCTCTGGAGCATCTGAGGCTGAGGGGTGGCCTTATAGACGTTTATAAAATCATGAGGGGGCATGGATCGGATAAACAGACAAAGTCTTTTGCCTTGGGTGGAGGTGTCCAGAACTAGAGGGCATAGGATAAGGGTGAGAGGGGAAAGGTATAAAAGAGACCCAAGGAGCAACTTTTTCACGCAGAGCATGGCACGTGTATGTAATGAGTTGCCAGAGGAAGTGGTGGAGGCTAGTACAATTGCAACATTTCAAATGCATCTGGATGGACTTATGAAGAAGAAGGGTTTGGAGGGACATGGGCCAGGTGCTGGCAGTTGGGACTAGATCGGGTTGGGATATCTGGTCGGCATGGATCAGTTGGACCAAAGGGTATGTTTCCATGCTGTACATCTCTTTGACTTTATTGTTTCCCTTCTCACATGGAGCGATGATCTATGCAAGCTTTTTGAATCTTTCGACATCATTTGAATTTATTAATAATGGATGGTGTTTTCAATCATCTAAATCATAGACATGTTCCACCTATGTCAATAAAATTAATAACAGGGAACTGTGTATTGGAAGAGGGAAAGTTACACTGATGGCTAATTGCTCTATCTTTCATCTTGTTTTGAAGGGATACCTAAATTTTAGGTCCCAAAACATCATTCTGTTGATTGCCCCAGTACAACAGTTTAATGTCTGAGAGTGGCCCCTTCTGGCCTTGGTCTTTGGGGGAATGAGCCATTCGCTCTGGGTCTAGCATCATTCACACGAGGGGCATTGCTATTTCATTGTCCTGAGTGTTTCTTTGATGATGCAAAGATAGGTGGAAGGACAGGTAGAGTTGGAGAAGCAGGGCGGCTGCAGAAGGATTTGGATAAGCTAGAAGAGTGGGCAATGAAATGGCAGACGGAATACAATGTGGGAAAGTGGGAAATTATGTATAGTAGTAGAAAGAAAAGAGGCATAGACTGTTTTCTAAGTGGAGAAAGGTTTTGGAAATTTGAAACACAAAGGGACTTGGGAGTCTGAGTTCAGGATTCTCCTCAGGTTAACAGGCAGGTTCAGTTGCCTGTTAGGAAGGCAAATGTAATGTCAGCATTCATTTTGAGCGGTGTAGAATACAAGAGCAGGGATGTACTGCTGAGGCTGTATAAGGCTCTGATCAGCCCAGGTTTGGATCATTGTGAGCAGTTTTGGCCCCCATCTAAGGAAGGATGTGCTGAACTTGGAGGGAGTCCAAAGGGGGTTTACAAGAAAAGTCCCAAGGATGAAGAACTTGTCATATGTGCAGAGGTTGAGGTCTCCGAGTCTGGACTCGTTGGTATTTAGAAGAATGAGGGAGAATCTGATTGAAACTTGGAGAATACTGAGAGGCCGGGATAGAGTGGACATAGAGAAGATGTTTCCATGAATAGGAGAAACTAGGACCTGAAATCACTGCCTCAGAGTAAAGAGAACTCCCTTTAGAACTGAGATGAGGAGGAATTTCTTCAGCCAGACAGTGGGGAATCTATGGAACTCATTACCGCAGTGGGCTGCCAATGTCTCGTTAAGAGAGAGATAGTTAGGTTCTTGATCAGTAGGAGGATTGACTGTTATCGAGAAAAGGCAGGAGAATTGGGTTAAGAAGCGCATCAGCCATGATGGAATGGCAGAGCAGACTTGATGGTCTGAATGGCTGCTAGATCTTATGGTCTTTGTACGAAGCGACTAATACACTGTGATGCATCGCACAGTTTAGGCCCTCAGATTCAGAGCTTTCTGAGCACGTGCTATGAGCCACCCACACTAAATGGGGTTTAGGGAACTGGACGAATAACACAACATACAGGTTAGGAGCCCTTGGGAACCTGCTTCCCCCATTCTGTACGGCTGTGGCTGATCTCATCCCAGCCTCAACTCCAATTTCCTGAGCCTGCTCCCTTTATCCCCTCACTGATTAACAGTCTATCTGGTCCCCTCCTTCAATTTATTCAGTGTCCCAACATGCCCACATACGGCAGGGGGTGTTGGGGGAAGGGGTGCAGGGTGGAGGGGTGAATTCCCAGAGATTCCCACTCCCTCTCCCATGGAGGGAAGCCATTGCGCAGCATCACTGTTTTCAATCTGTCACACCCCCTTCTCCTGAAACAACGACCCTCTCGATCTAGATTGTCCCGCATGAGGAAACATCCTCTCTCTGTCTCCTTTGTCAACCCATCCCCTTTAGCGTTGGAGTTAGATGGTATCTTGGATGTAGAATACTAATCTCAAAGTGAGTTAGGCATAATTTCCAAGAGGTCGACAGCCCAGAAAAAGGCCCATTGGCCCATCGAATCTGTGCCGGTCAGAAAAACCACCTCACTATTCCCTAATCCCATTTCCCCAGCACTTGGCCCCATATCCTTGGCGTCACGAATGCACATTTAAATCCTCCTTCAAAATGATGAGAGTTTCTGCCTCGCTCACCCTTACAGGCAGTGAGTTCCAGATTCCTCACCCCATTCTCCTGCCTTTTCCTCACATCCCCTCAAAACCTCCTGACTGTTACCTTCAATCTTTGTCCCATGCCCCACCTCCGTCAAGGGGGGAAATTTTCTTCCTGCCTACTCTATCTTCACCCCTCATCGTTTTATACATCCCGCTCTTTCAATTTACTCTGCTATAAGGACAAAAACCCCAGTTTGTCCAACTTCTCTCAATCATTGAAACTCTCCAGCCCACAAGGCAATATGCAAGTAAATCTCCACGTGCATCCTCTCCCAGTTCATTTAGATATGTACCTTTGGTAAAATGTCTTTTCTTTTATTTACAGTTTACTGTAATGGTGCAGCAGGAAGGAAACACGTAAGGTATTTTGCAGTGAAAAAGACATTAGTTGATTTTTAATCAGTGAAGTTATGTTTTTAGCGTAAAGTCACCATTGTCTCATTAGAGAAAGGGAGAGAGAGGTGTGGGGAAGAAAAAGAGAGAAAAAGCAACAATTGTTTTATGGTTTAACCGGAGGGTCACCACATCTAAGGCACAGGGAATGATCATTCACAGCAATCTCAACCAGAGCAGCAATTGAACTGCATGCTGTCAGCCTGAATGTCCATTGTAAGCCAACTGTAGAATCAACTGAGCGAACCAACCCCTGACATGGCCAGTGGCAAAAACATTGGGTAGCACAGTGGCTCAGTGGTTAGCATTGCTGCCTCACAGCGCAGTGAACCCAGGAACAATTCTAGCCTCGGGTGACTGTCTGTTGGGAGTTTGCACATTCTCCCCTTCTCTGCGTGGGTTTTCTCTGTCTGTGATGGTCATTCAGAGAATGAAATCTGCCCTCCTTACCTGATCTGCTCTGCATGTGACTCTTTACACTTTGTAAGCTCTTCACTGCCTTCTGGCTGAGCAAGTCGATTGGTTCAAGAACATTTTGGAATTGCATCCACTTCCCACCTGAACACATCCTGTTCAGAGTACAGAGAAATAACATTTGTCAGGGTCAGTTTTAGGCTTGTTCCAATCATGTGCTTTGCCAAGAGAAATTGCTCTGTATAATAACCCCAGATATTCACAGCTCCTCCTGTACACTCTGATTGTCTTTTAGACAAAGTTTGTTCTTCCCATCCATTTTCATAGAGTCATACAGCACTGAAACAGGCCCTTCAGCCCAACTCACCCATGCCGACCAGGTTTCCCAAACTCAACTAGTCCCAGATGTAGGTTTGCTCGCTGAGCTGGGAGGTTCATTTCCAGTCATAAGATGTATGGGTTGGCTCAGTCGAAGTGGTGTCCTTCCTAATCTGTATCTAAGGATACTAGTGAAAGAGGCTCATCCATCGTAGGACAAGTCAAACAGAGAAATGTACAAGAATTCCTTGCAGCATGGCATTCTAACCAAAACTCTATCAACAAACACATCGAGTTAGACCCCATCTACTACCTAGTAGGGCGATGAAACATCTGGAAATGAACCTCCCAGCTCAGTGAGTAAACCATATCCAGAACCTCAACCTGAGCTACAAACCTTTTCAAATTGCTCAACTAGTCCCATTTGTTTGCACTTGGCCCATATCTCTCTAAACCTTTCTTACCCATGTAACTTTGAAATGTTGTAATTGTACCTGCCTCTACCACTTCCTCTGGCAGCTCATTCCATATACACACTGCCCTCAGTGTGATAAATCTGCCTCTCGGGTCACGTTTTAATCTTTTCCCTCTCACCTTAAACCAATATCCACTAGTTTTGGACACCCCTAAAGACCATAGCTATTTACCTTTTTTGTGCCTCTCGTGATTTTATAACCTCTATAAGGTCACCCCTCAGACTCCAACGCTCCAGGGGAGAAAAGCTCCTAGCTTATGAGGCTTCTCATTATAACTCAAACCTTGCAATCTTAGTAACATCTTTGTAAATCTTTCCTGCAACTTTTCTAGCTGAACAACATCCTTTCTACAGCAGGTTGACCAGAACTTACCAAAATGCAACACTTCGCATTTATCTAAATCAAACTTCATCTGCCACTGGCCCAGTTGATCAAATTTTTTTTTAGATTAGATTACTTACAGTGTGGAAACAGGCCCTTCGGCCCAACAAGTCCACACCGACCCGCCGAAGTGCAACCCACCCATACCCCTACCCCTACATATACCCCTTACCTAACACTATGGGCAATTTAGCATGGCCAATTCACCTGACCCGCACATCTTTGGACTGTGGGAGGAAACCAGAGCACCCGGAGGAAACCCACGCAAACACGGGGAGAACGTGCAAACTCCACACAGTCAGTCGCCTGAGGTGGGAATTGAACCCAGGTCCCTGGCACTGTGAGGCAGCAGTGCTAACCACTGTGCCACCGTGCCGCCTATTGTACTTTTAGATAACCTCCTTCTGTGTCCAAAATGCCACCAATTTTGGTCCTGCTCCTATCTACTGCATTTCTTGTTGACCTGTTTTCAGGTTGACCAAGCAGAACAGCAACCACCCTGCATCACATACGCCACCCTGGGACACACAGATACAGGAGGGGATGAGGAACCAGGTCAAGATGAAGAGCGAAACATTTATGCCAACCTTCCACGGATATTGTGAGACAGCACAGAAGAAAGCCTGTGAAGCTTCACAAATCGGTCAACAGAAAATCTATCTTCCAGCAAATAGAGAGGAAATGGAAGTGAGGGCAGAGCAATGTCATGTTTCTGTGATGAGGCTAGGTTTTGCCTAAATTCACTCAACAAGATATCAGTTTGAAAGATGGACTTTTCTTGAGAAACCATCTGAATAATAGCCTCTCCTACAACTCTGTGTGTCAATTTGTCCCGCTGTAGCACGATCCAACTGCTGATGGCAGAGATTTGAGATTTTATGCTCTTCATCCTGAACTTGAGCGTCCACTTGATTTCCTGGCAAATGGGTGGAGGCAGACAAGCCAATGAATTGAATGTACTCTCCAACTTTGGTTTAAATTGTGGTGAGCCGGAAATAATTTAAGGCAGGATTGTTTTCCAGCCCTATCTTCATTGCCCTCTCAATTCATCACTGTCAATACACATCCAACTTTTTTTTCATTCCTGACATGGAATCTAACTCCACCATGATCCCAGGCTGTACAATCCAAATCCTAACAACTCTGAATAAAGATAGTCTCCTTATGTGACTCCTAGCTCTCTTGCTGATAATCTTGAAATTGTGACCCCTAGTTACTGGTATACCAACTAGTGGTAACAAAATATTCTTAGTTATTCTGGCAAAATTCTTCATAATTTTGAACACCTCCATAAGGTCCCCCTTTTAATCTTCTCTGCTCCAAGGAGAAGAAGCCTGGTGTCACTAATCCTTCCTTGTATGTAAAATCCTTCATTCCTGCTATCATCCTAGTAAATCTTCAATGGACCCTCTCCAGAGCTTGAAGATCCTTCCTTAAATAGAACTGAACACAAATCTGGTCTGACCAATGATTTGTAGAGGTATAGCATCACTTCCTCAGTTTTATACTCATTGCCTCTATTGATAACTGCAAGGATCCTATAAACTTTCTTCACAATGGTTTCAGTTTGCCTGGCCAAGATACGCATGAACCCAGAGGTCCCTCTGCTCCAGTGCTCCCCTCAAAGATGTACCACTGACCCTGCATTGTTGCTGTGTGTTACTGATAGCAATATGCATTATGTCACATTTGTCTGCATTTGAATTCATCTACCAGGTTTCTGCCCATTTGGCCAACTTGTCAATCTCCCTGTGAAGTCACTCAGCATCATCCTCACAATTCACTCTTCTCCCTGGGTTAGTGTCAACTGCAAATTTAGACATTATATCCTCAATACCCAACTCAATCATTTATATAACCAATGAATTTGTTGATGTGTATCTATCAGTTTCTTCTATGTGGATGCAACTATCAATCTCTACCTGTCAGTTTTGGCTGTGTGAATGTCCAAATATAGTTATCAATATGCACCTGTCAGTTTCCCCAATGTGAATGTGTGAGTGTATTTACCAGTCTGTTCCTGCTCTGTGAATTCAGACTGTCAATATTAATCTGTACCTGTCAGTTTCTCCTAAATCAATATGTGAATGCAGTTACCAATCTCTGCCCCTCAATCTCTGCCTTGTCAATATGTGAATTTATTTATCAATTTCTACCTGTCAGATCCTTTTTGATCAATGTGAACAGTGCAGGTACCAATATGTACCTGTGAGAATCTGCTCTGTGAATATAAGTGTTGTTAGCAGACTGTACTTGTCAGTTTATGCTGTGTGAAACTGAGCGTGTAGTTATCATTCGATTCCTGTCAGTTTTAGCTTTGTGAATAAGAGTGTGGTTATTAATCCATCCTTGATAGTTACTGTAATGCAAATGTGTGACTGAAGTTAACAAAACTGACCGATGGAGACGGTTAGTCACACATTTGCATTACAGTAACTGTGTCGTCATCATTTGTTTGTCTGTTTTTGCAACACTTGGAAAATTGTGTCCAGTTCTAGTCAACACATTACAGGAAGGATGTCGAAGCTTTGGAAAGGGTTCAGAGATAATTTACTGGGATTTGCCTTGTCTGGAGGGAATGGTCTTATGAGGAAAGGCTGATGGACTTGAGGCTTCACTAGAAAGAAGAAGATTGAGAAGTGACTTAACAGAGACACACAAAATAATCAGAGGGTTAGATAGTGTAGACAGTGAGAGTCTTATTCTTCCAATGGTGATTGCTAGCACAAGGAGACATTGCTTTAAATTGAGGGGTGATAAATATAGGACACACATCAGAGGTAGTTTCTTTACTCAGAGTGGTAGGGGTGTGGAATGTTCTACATGCCACTGTAGTAGTATACTCACCAACTTTAAGGGCATTTAAATGGTCATTGGATAAACATATGGATGAAAATGCAGTAGAATACTGCGCTATCATGTTCTATGTTCTATTATCTCACTAAATCTTTCCTACTCTATTGTTTCAAATTATGATTACGTGATCGTATTGAATATTTGAGAAAATGGTATTGCGTTTTCTTGTATTTTATATCAGATTTCATAGGAATGCAGGGCTATTTGCAGGAAATGAAAGTTAATTTGAAACAACGGCACAAGAAACCTTTTTGATGAAGATAGAGTCATTAAAAAATCTGAACTTGCAAGTTGGAGAAATGAAGAATGATGTTGTGCTAAAGGTGGATATGGCACTGCTCTGCCACCATGATATATTTATGGAAATGGAATGCTGTCTGAATGGGAGTAGAATTGTTAGCTGGATGTTTCTGACTGCTGCAGACCACAATGACTCCATGTGAGTGATATTCATCTCGATTGGATCATTTCCTGTTGCCTGCAGTACATATGGAACTCCATAACTGTTCGTCCTATTCTGCAATTATGGTGTTTATATTTTGAACTAATTCTGAATTAATCAGTTGCTGTGTGTGTCTGCAGTAATTATTCCCTATCATCAGGAATAAAAACAAATTCCTGGAGAAACTCTGTTCTGAATAACAGTTACTGGCCCCAAAACATTAACTCTACTTTCTCTCCACACATGCTGCTAGACATGCTGAGTATTTTTTCAGCACTTTCTCCTTTTGTTTCTAGCCTCTAACTTCTGCAGTTTTATTTGTTAGGTTTTGGCACAGTGTTCCATGTAGGGTGAATGGCAAGTCTGAAGAGTGTAGGGAATGCTGGATGATGGAGAAATTGAAGTTTTGGTTATGAGAAAGAAGGAAAGATGTGTCAGGTATAGACAGTAGAGATCGAGTGAGTCCTTAGAAGAGAGAAAGACAATAGGAGTATACTTAAGAGGGAACTCAGGCGGGCAAAAAGGGGACATGAGATAGTTTTGGCAAATCGTTTTAAGGAGAATCCCAAGGGATTTTATGAATACATTAAGAACAAAAGGGTAACTAGGGAGAGATTAGGGCTCCTCAAAGATCAGCAAGGCAGCCTTTGTGTGGAGATACAGAAGATGAGGGGAGATACTAAATGAGTATTTGGCAACAGTGTTTACTGTGGAGAAGGTCATGGAAGATAAAGAATGTAGGGAAATAGATGGTGACATCTTGGAAAATGTCCATATTACAGAAGTAATAATACTGGATGTCTTGAAAGGTGGATAAATCCCCAGGACCTGATCAGGCAAACCGTAGAACTACTTTTGGAAGTTACGGAAGTGTTTGGTGTGTCCCTTGCAAGACATTTTTAACCTCGATAGTCACAGGTGAGGTGCCGGAAGACTACAGGTTGGCTGAAGTGGTGCTACTATTTAAGAAAAGTCGTAAGGAAAAGCCAGGAAACTATAGGCTGGTGAGCCTGCCATCGGTGTTGGGCAAGACGTTGGAGGGAATCCTGAGGGACAGAACTTAGATTAATTTCGAAAGGCAAGGACTGATTTGGGACAGTGGACATGGTTTTGTGCATGGGAAACCATGATACACAAACTCGATTGAGTTTTTTGAAGAAAACAAAGAGGTTTTCCCCATGGGAGACTGGTTAGCAAGGTTAGATCTCATGGAATACTGGGAAAACTAGTCATTTGGATACAGAACTGGCTCAAAGGTAGAAGACAGAGGGCGGTACTGGAGGGTTGTTTTTAAGACTTCAGGCCTGTGACCAGTGGAGTGCCACAAGGATTGGTGCTGGGTCCACTACTTTTCATTGTTTATATAAATAATTTGGATGTGAGCGTATGAGGTATAAGTTTGCAGATGACACCAGAATTGGAAGTGTAGTGGACAGCAAAGAAGGTTGCCTCAAATTACAACGGGATCTTGATCAGATGGGCCAATGGGCTGAGGGGTGGCAGATGAAGTTTAACTCAGATAAATTTGAGGTGCTGCATTTTGGAAAGGCAAATCAAGGCAGGAATTGTACACTTAATGATAAGGTCCTGGGGAGTATTACTAAACAAAGAGACCATGAAGTGCAGGTTCATAGTTCCTTGAAAGTGGAGTCACCAGTCGATAGGATAATGAAGAAGGCATTTAGTATGCTGTTCCTTATTGGTCCAAAATAGAGTATCGGGGTTCGGACGTCATGTTGCAGCTGTACAGGTAATTAGTTCGGCCGCTTTTGCAATATTGTGTGCAAGTCTGGTCTCCTTCCTTTTGAAAGGATGTTGGCAAACATGAAATATTCAGAAAAGATTTACAAGATTGTTACCAGGGTTGGAGTGTTTGAGCGAAAGGGAAAGGCTGAAGAGGCTGAGCCTGTTTTCCTGAAGTGTTGGAGGCTGAGGGGTGACCTTATAGAATTTTATAACCTTTATAAAATTCTGACCATTATAAAATCAGAAGGATCATGAAGATACAAAATAGACAAGGTATTTTCCTTGAGGTGGGGGGGGTCCAGAACTAGAGGGCATAGGTTTCAGGTGAGAGCAGAAAGATTTAAAAGAGACCTAAGGGACAACCATTTCACGCAGAACGTGGTGTGTGTGTGGAATGAGTTGCTACAGGAAGTGGTGGAGGCTGGAACAATCCCAACATTTAAAAGGCATGTGGATGCGACATGAATAGGAATGGTATAGAGGGATATCGGCCAAATACTGGCAAACGGCACTAGTGTTGGCAAATGGGACGTGATTAGTTTTGAATGTCACGTTGGCATGGATTGGTCAGACCGAATGGTCTGTTTCTGTGCTCTATATCTCTATAAGTCTATACCTCTATGGCTGAGAGTTATAACAATTATTGGCAAAAGGGGTGATGTACGTAAAGAATGGAGAGAGAGAAAAAAAATGTAATTCCTCTGAAGTAGTTGACTCTTGATTTGAAAATTTCTTTTTGGAAATTGAGTCAATGTGTGTCTATTTTAATCTGCTCTAACTATGGAAAGTTCTTCAGTCTGACTGCAGTAACATACCTGCTGCTTGTTAGAAGGAACTGATCACACTTGGCTTTGTACCGAAGCCATGTTACACGGTTTTGGTCCTTCAAGTAATTGTCTGGAGGAAGACAGATGAGAGATTGTCTGTAAATCAACATTAAGTCAATGTAATAATTTAATAATCATTAGGCTGTTCTTCCTTCAAGTAAGCAATTCCAACAGGACCACAGGGCTGATTCTATTCTTGGCCTTAGCTGCTCCTTGGTGACTGTATTAAAAACAATTCATTAAGAGCCAGCTACTCACCAACGCCTTGACAAATGGGATAATCTAATGCAAATGCATGTCTGGATATGAAAGTTTCCTTGCTATCCATAGCTATCAGTTCCTGCTCAGTGAATATCAGAGTGTAATTATCAAACTATAATTATCAATCCATATAATCTATGCAAATATGTGAGTGAATAATTATCAATCTGTCCTTGTCACTCTCTGGTAAATATATTTACATTTTTCTCATCACAGAAACAAATAGGGACAGACTGATAACTACACTCATACATTCACATTGCATAAACTGACAGGTGCAGATTGGTAATTGAGCTCCTGCCAGGGACTGGTTGTAAATACATTTCATACATTTTCAATAAATTGAATAAGTCCCTATGTGTTTCTCCGATGTGAATATGCTGAGTTTTCACCTGTCGCTATCAATTTCTGCTTTGCGAATGTGAGAGTTTAATTATCAAGCCTTCCCTGTTAGGCTCTGTAATGACAGTATTTGAGTGTATTTATTCATTTGTTTCCTGTCAGTTTGTGTGACTGTAGTTATCAACCCGTACCTCTCAGATTCTGCAATATGAATATAAGAGTGTAGCTATCCATTAGATTTGATCGGATTTATTATTGTCACATGCTCTGAGATACAAAAGAAAGTATTGTTTTGTGTGCTTTACATGCAGATAATATCATTCAAAATGCATCAGAGTAATAGAACAGAATCCACAATCCAGTACTAAAGCTGCAAAGAGGGGGATTAACATTAAAATTTGACACAGGTCAGACAGCATCTGAGGAGCAGGAAAATTAATGTTTCGGGCAAAAGCTTTTCATCAGGAATGTCCGAATGGTTGATTTTCCTTCTCCCCGGTACTGCCTGACCTGCTGTGCTTTTCCCGCACCACTCTAATCTTGAATAATTTCCAGCAACTGCAGTACCCACTTCCGCCTTAAAATTTGAGCAGTTCATTCAAAAGTCTGATAACAGCAGAGAAGCTGAGTTTGTTGGGTGGTGTATTCAAACTTCTGTATTTTCTGGTGTATTAGTTTTTCTACAGAAGGTAGGGTGGGCGGAAGGGTGACGAGTAAAATACAGATGGAGATAGAGTCCAAAGAAAGAGAAGAACAGTAGGGCAGACAAAGGAGTGGATAACTGTCAGACTAAAGGTGTGAATAGCCTCTTGCTAAGGCCTGTTAGTGGCTAACAATTGGTGGTGTATAATAGCAGACTATATGTTAACAAGGCCGGATATGTGGGGTTTAGGTAATGACATGGGAGAGCTCAAGCTCTGTAGTTGTTGAGCTCAATATTGAGTCCAGAAGGCTGTCGAGATCCCAAGCAGAAAATGCGATGCTGTTCTTCCAGCTTGCACTGAGCTTCACTGGAGCACTGCAGCAAGCCTGAGACAGAGATGTTGGCCAGGGAACAGGGTGGTGTGTTGAAATGGCAGGCAACTGGAAGCTCATGGTCTTTGTAGAATGTAGGTGTTCTGCACAGTGGACACCCAATCTACACTCAGTTTCCCCAACATAGAGGAGACCACATTGTGTGCATTTTCCTTGCCATCATCAGTTCTGAGGGCCGATCACTAGACCTGAAATGCTGCCAGACCTGTGAATTTTTCACTAATTTTTGTTTAGTTATCAATCTCTGCCTGTCAGTTTCTTCTCTGTGAATACACGAGTGTCATTATCGAAGTGTACATGTCAATTTATATGATTTGAAATTGGTAGCATAATCAATCTAATCTGCTTTATGAATGAGTATGTAGTTATCAATCTTGCTCTGAAATTTACTGCCACCTGCATGTCAGAGTTATTAACTAACCTGACCCTGTTAGATTATGCTCTGTGCATCTGTTAGATACAATTAATAACTGCACTATCAGCTTCTTGTTTATAAATGTGCAAATTCACTTATCATACTGTACCGGTTAGGTTTTGCTGTGAATGTGTTCGTCTAGTTATCAACCTGTACCTGTCATATGTGTGTCCATGATTATCGTTCCTTCCCTTTCAGTTTCTGCAATGTGAATATGTGAGAGCAGATATCAATCAATGTCTATCAGTTTTGGTTGTGTCCATACGAGAGTTTAGAACTTGATGTATACATGTCAATTTCTGCTCTCCTTGTGTGAATTTAGGAATTGATGTATACATGCCAGTTTCTGCTATGTGATTGGGAGAGTGAAGTTCTCAATGAGTTCCAGTCACTTTCAATTCTTATATATCAAAGTTAATCAATTCTCTGGCAGGCAATAATATTCGAAGAGTCTAATGATGTCCATGAATCTACTGTTAATTGCCAGAAAAACTCATCTGGTTCAGTAATGTCCTTGAATGAAGGAAACTGCCATCCTTCCCTTGTCTGGCCTGCATGTGACTCCAGACCCACATCAATGTGGGTGCATGGGTAGTTAGGGATGGGCAATAAATGCTGGCCAAGTCAGTGACGCCCCCATCCCATGAATGAATTAGAAAAAAAAAATTCTGTGATTGAGATTCAATCTTTGATAATCGTGTTTAGGGTGTTGAGATTGGGCTTAATATCTCTTATGCATTTTGTGACTTATGACTCCATCACAGAATTGGTACAATCATTCTGCCTGTTGTGTCTGCACTGGGACATTTTATTCTTTATCTGTTCTCCATGCTAGTTTCCAATAATTGTTGGGATTCTAATCTTCATTCACTTACTGCCAGTGTCTCGGTGTAAATGCCAATTTGAGATTAGTTCTGCAGCTAATGATACCTATAGTACCAGTTTTGCTCTGTGTGTAACAGTGACAAGTCGAGTATATGGATGCCATTCTCTATGTTCACTTGCATTTCTTCAGCAGGGTGTAGGATAAACCCATTCAATATTTGATAAACCTGTGTGGTTGAGGCATTAATGTTGGTTCAATACTTATGTTTGCCAAGAATCTGAATTTCATTGTATTCAATCTCAGTTTTCATTTTTCATTTTGTGTGTGCAGTAGTCTTTGGCAGTTGCTGCTGGGCACTGCAATAATGTAACATGTAATATTAACATCTTCTGAAGCGATTGATAATGTGGTCAGTCAGTTTATGACTGTCCATATCTGGAAGTAGCTGTGGGCCTAAATTGCATTTTCTTCTCTCTTTTACCATTAACTGGCTGAGTGAGAGTGAGTTTTCTGTTGTGCTGCCAATCTGTATCACTTTAAAGTGTGGTACTGGTCGAGATCACACCAACTTTGTCTGTATGTCTCTGTGTGATTCCAGTTCTGATACAACCACCTCATAAATTATAAGATCTTATCAATCAGTATTTCATACATTAAAAAGTCTGGAAATGCTTCTGCATTACTGAGGCCCTCAACCAGAATGGGAGCGTGCATAAAGTGTGTTTCCATCAACACTAGGCGGAGACTGAGAATGAGAGAGACAGAGACAGACACAGACATATGTATGTACGCATGTGAACAAGCATTAAGCATCCTCTCTAGAAGCATCCTCTGTAGCTAAGGCTTGACCAATAGGTTTGTTTGATTATTGTATTTGTACAGGACAACTGTTTATCAAAAGAATAATTTTGTCCTACTCCATATAAATGTCCAACATTGCTTCTATATCTGCACTCAAATATACACTTCATATTTATATTTGTTATAACCATGTAACACCATGATCAGTTTGTTCAAATTGATTGTAACTTTAAAAATGCCAAATCTACATATGAATTTAATACAGCTCATAAATATATATTTATTACAACATACAATCTAACCTGATTCTAATCTTATGAATGATAATTGGCTTGGAACAATGGAATTTACTGTCACTGAGGTGGTAAGCACTGAGAACAGGACAAAATAATGTAGATTTATATATCGTCAGTTGTGTTTAACTCTTGGATTGAATGTGTACTTCTGGAAATGGAGTTCAATGTGTGTCTGACTCAAGCCACTCTGACTGGAAATGAACTTCTCTCTGACAGTGGTAACATACCTGCTGGGTGAGAGAAGCAGTTGGTCACTCTTGGATTGATCCATCAAATACTTGCCTGGAGAAAGAACAAAAGAGAGAGAACTCCTGTACATCACTAGCAGCTGAGTAGGAAGATATCAAATGATCAATGCAATATTCAGGTCATGATCATTATAATTCTTTGTTTTTGAACAAGGCAAGGTGAACAATGCAGATCCTGGTTCCACTCGAGCCCTGAGCTCCTTCCAGTCTTTTTCTGTTTCGCAAATTCTAAAACATTTCATTTAGATAAAATAAACTCACCAACATATGGACATCTCCACAAATGAAATGATTACACAGTTCAATGTCTAGCTCCCAATACATTAACTGTTGAAAAACAAATATTGGGCACGATTTCACATACTTGGAGACGATTATTTATCTAGCCTGCTATATCTATCCTACACAGGATTATTACATTTGTCTCTAGTGTCCTTTATTTCAATGTCTATTAGCAACAAACAGCGTGAAACAGAAGTCAAACAATGAATTCCCATTAGTGTTTAGGGGATTAAGAACCACAAGAATGTCCCACAGCAGCTTCTTCCCGCTCTGTCTCCCTCAGCAGGCCCACACACAGCCCGAGAAAGGCCTCTCTCTTCCCCCCCCAGCCCGCTCACTCCAAGTTCCGGGACCAGTTCCTGCTCCGCTCGGCCTCTTACAAACAGCCCCCGGTTCTCCCTGAACTCACCCCGAGTTAATCCCGGTCTCGGAGCCCCCTCTGTGTCCCAGGCTCCCATCCCGATGTGCTGCTGGAAGGAGCCTGCTGTTCCCTCGCTTCCCTGGGCGCTGATCTCTCCATTGCGGTCTGTTTCAAACAAACCTCTTGCACTCACTGAGTAAATGCTCCTCAATGGCAGCGCTGGGGGAGGGCCTCACGCATGCGCTCCTCTGGTCAGCATTGGGACAGTCGAGCGTGCAATGATGTATTATGCATGCGATGTTTTCCCAAAACTTCCCAGAAACAAACATCAATTGGCCATTTCCCCAATTCCCTTTTCTCTCAGTTAGACTTAAGGAGCTGGGGATGTGGGGGAAAGGGCAGAGAAGGTTTCAAGCTGGGGCATTATCCCTTTATGGAGCTCATTCCCGGGTCATGTTAATAACTCCTCCCTCCGGCTCTCACAATCTGATCAGGTGGAGAAGCTGGCGGCCACTCGGCCCATCCCCTGTGCTCCCCTATTCGATAACATCACGTCGGATCGAATGTCACCTGTAGTATTTAATCCTGCTGACCCCTCAACCACAAATATTAATTCCTTACAGAGATGGAATAAGTGGAACATTCTTATGAAGTTAGAAAATATCTGATGGAGAGAGTCTTGAATCACAGTGTCAGTGCTTATTTCTGGGTCAGGAGGGCCGTGCAAAAGTCAGGCCCAGTGTGCAACAACATCTCTGGGACTCGATTTAGGTTGTAGTGGATGACAGACAGAACTGAAAATGTGTTGCTGGAAAAGCGCAGCAGGTCAGGCAGCATCCAAGGAGCAGGAGAGTCGATGTTTCGGGCATGAGCCCTTCTTCAGGCCCGAAACGTCGACTCTCCTGCTCCTTGGATGCTTCCAGCAACACATTTTCAGCTCTGATCTCCAGCATCTGCAGTCCTCACTTTCTCCATGCTGCAGACAGAAACCTTGTGATGTATTGTATGCCACAACGAGACACCCCAGCTGTTTTTGTTTATTCACTCCTGGAACGTGGATGGCGCTGGCTGAGCATTTATTCTCCATCCCTTTGAGAAGACGGTGGTGAGCCGCCTTCTGGAACAGCCGTTGTCCATGTGCTGCCCACAATGCCATGAACACAGAGTTCCAGGGTCTTGATCCAGTGACAGTGAAAGAAAGCGGTTTTATTTCCAAGTCAGCATGGTGAGTGTCTTGGAAAGGACCTTGCCCGATATCAAGGCGTTGTTCCCCTACATCAACTGCCTTAATTCGTCTTAGATGGAAGTAGTCGCGATTTGGAAGGTCCTCCTTTTACAAATTACAAAACTCGAATCTTTTTGTCAGACAGACGTCTCTCTGGCCGACAGCGAGAAATCACAATCGTGTGTTGCCTCCCTGGTGCCGGGATCAAGGATATCTTGGAGAGAGTGCACGATATTCACAAAAGCGAGAGTGACCAGCCCGAGTAAACACTGGAACTAACTACATACGAAGGGGAAAGGATTAGATTCCGAAGGAAGAATAAGAAAGAGGCAAGAATTCAGAAAGGAGGTCCTCTCCGGTAGTAACATGTAGATTACTCCCACTGCTCCGCGCGAGTGAGGGTAGGAGTAGGATGATAGAATAAGGTAATGCCCAAGTCAGGAGCTGGTGCAGGGGAGAAGGGTTCATATTTTGGATCATTGGAATCTCTTCTGGGACGACGTAACTTGTATAAAATGAATGGATTGCAGCTAATTGGAAGGGGTCTAATATACTGGCAGAGACATTTCCTGGAGCTGCTGGGGAGGGATTACACTAGTAAGGTGTGGGGCGGGAACCAAGGAGATTGTGAGGAAAGAGATCAATCTGAGGCAGGTTTGGTTGGCAAGTCAAACAGGCAGGGCAGGCAGGAACATAGCAGAGAATGACTTAGGATTCATCAATTAAACTGCGTTTATTTCAATAGAAGAGGCCTAACAGGGAAGAACGATGATCTCAGGACACGATTAGGGAAATGGGATTGGTCTTGGGATATCATAGCAATTACAGAGACATGGTTCGGGGATGGACACAACGGCAGCTTAATGTTCCAGGAATCAAAGGATGGGGAGAGGTGGGCAGCAAGAGGAAATGGGGAGTGACGTGTTTGGCAAGAGGTAAGATTACAGATATACTTAGGGGGATTTTCCTGGGAATTATTTGGGTGGAACTGAGAAATAAGAAAGGGTTTGATCATCTTATTGGGATTGGGCTGTAGACACCCAACAGTCATGAGGAAATTGAGAAACAAATTTGTAAGGAGATCTTAGGTCTGCAGGAATACTGGTGTAGTTATGGTGAGAGATTTTAACTTTCCAATCATAGATTGGGACTGCCATTTTGTGAATGGTTTCAACAGAGAGGAATTCCTTAAGTGTGCACAAGAAAATTTTCTGATTCAGTATGTGAATGTACCTTCTAGCCAAGGTGCAAAACTTGACCTACACTTGGGATATAGTGATGTGTCAGTGGGGGAGCATTTTGGGACCAATGACTATAATTTAAAACTGTTGATTGAAAAGGATATGCCAGATCTCAAAGTTAAATTTCTAATTTGGAGGAAGGCCAATTTTGAGAGTATTATGCAAGAACCTTCAAAAGTTGAGTGAGGGCAGATATTCACAGGCAAAAGGATGGCTGGAAAATGGGAAGCCTTCAACAATGACAAAACGAGGGTCCAGAGACAGTATGTTCTTGTTAGAGTGAAAGGCATGACTGGTAAGTATAGGAAATGCTGGATGAAAAAAAGAAGTTGAGGTTTTGGTCCGAATAAGAAGGAAGTATATATTAGTTAAAAACAGCAGAGGTTGACTGAATCTTTCAAAGTGTATAAAGGCATTAGGGAAAAACTTAAGATGGAAATCAGGAGGGCAAAAAAGGGACATAAGATATCTTTGGCAAATATTGTTATGGAGAATTTAAACAGATTTTATAAATACATGAAGGGCAAAAAGGCCCAGCAAAAATTAGCAGGGCAGCCTATGTGTGGAACAACAGGAAATGTGGGAGATACTAAGTGAGTTCTTACTGTAGAGAAGGAAATGGAAGATGTAGAATGTGGGAAATAGATGGTGACATCTTGAAAAATGTTCATAATACAGAGGAGGTGCTGCTGGATGTTTTTAAACATAAAAGGTGGATAAAGCACGAGCACCTGATCAGGAGTACCCTGGAACATGATGATAAGCTAGGGAAGTGATTGTTGGGCCCCTTGCTGAGATACTTGTACCATCAATAGTCACAGTTGAGGTGCAAAAAGACTGGAAGTTGGTCAACGTGGTGCCACTGTTTAAGAATGGTGGTAAGGCAAAGCCAGGGAACTATTGAACAGTTGAGGTGATTCTGAGAGACAGGATTTACATTTTTCAAAAGACCAGGATTATTTTAGGGGTAGTCAACGTGACTTTCTGCGTGGGACATCATGTATCACTAACTCAACTGATTTTTTTTTGAATTGGTAAGGAAGAGGACTGATGAGAGCAAAGTGATGGATGTGATTTATACGGCCTTCAGTAAGACATTTGACAAGTTTCCCCATGGGAAATTAGTTAGCAAGATTAGATCACATGGAATGCAGGGAGAACTCACCATTTGGATTACAGAACTTGTTTGAAGGTAGAAGACAGAGGGTGGTGGTGGAGGGATGCTTTTCAGACTGGAGGCCTGTGTCAAATGATGTACTACAAGAATCATTGCTTGGTCTGCTGCTTTTCATCATTTATATAAATGATTATAGTTTAAAAAAATGACAACACCAGGTTATAATCCCAACAAGTTTATTTGGAAATACAAGATTTCAGAGTGCTGTTCCTCCGTCAAGTGTCGATGCTCTGAATGCTTGTACTTCCAAATAAACCTGTTGGAGTATAACCTGGTGTTGTGTCATTTTTAACTTCGCACACCTCAGTCCAACACTAGCACCTCCACATTATTATGAATGATTTGGATGTGAAGTTGCACCTATTGCTAATAAGTTTGCAGATTACACAAAAATTGTAGGTGTAGTAGCTTGCAAAGAAGGCTACCTCAGAATACAGATGGGTCTCAATCAGTTGAGCGATTGGACCCAGGATTGGCATATTGAGTTCAATTTAAATCAATATGAGGTGCAGCAATTTCGAAAGGCAAATCAGGGCAGGACTTATACACTTAATATTAAGGTCCTGTGGAGTGTTGCTGAACTAATTGACGTTGGAATGCTGATTCATTGTTGCTTGAAAGTAGAGTTATAGTTAGAAAGGATAGCAAAGAAGGCATTTATATGTTTTCCTTTACTAGTCAGAGTTTTGAGTATGTAACTTGGGGAGAATACATTGTGGATGTACAGAACATTGCTTATGACACTTTTGGAATATTATGTGCAATTCTGGGTTCTCTCCTATGGAAAGGATGTTGTGAAACTTGAACAAGCTATTCAAGATAGCTTTTGGTTCAAAGAAAAGGCCTAAAATTTGGGAAGGTATATAGTGAAAGATGTGAAGGCTGCAAACAGACCTAAATTCAGCCACTGGCAGGGAAAAGGGATTTTTACTAACAAAGAGCAAATGAAGAAGACAGTAATGTAGCAGAAGCCATGAAAAAAAACACTGCTGAAGTAAAAATAAATGTGTAAAGAGAGAAATAGGTTGGTAAAGAGGACCATATGTCACTTACAACATAAAAAGGGGGAGTTTAAAATGGGGAACAAAAACGTCTCAAAAATCTCTAAAATAATGTTGTTCTCTGTTCACAAATGTTCACACAACTAACACTGTAGTAATGTTGGGGAGTTTACTGAGAGGGAAATGATGTTGGGACAGTGAGTAGGATTGAAGGTTGGGAAACATTAGACCTTGATCATCCACGTCACAGAGTATTTAATGTAGTGGGCTGAGTAGTACTGGATGCAGTGGTGATTCCTGATGAAGGGCTTTTGTCCGAAACATCGATTTTCCTGCTCCTCGGATGCTGCCTGACCTGCTCTGCTTTTCCAGCACCACTCTGATTTCCAGCACATGCACCCCTCACTTTTGACTGAATGCAGTGGTGGTCATGTTCCAAGATTCTATAAACTCTGCAATAATTTACACAGATTGAGGGCTAGCTAGTGTAAGCAATCCAATGGAAAAGGGAGGTTGGTATAAAATTGGGAACTATAGACCAGTCAGCCTACAGGGAAAAATCAAAATGAAAGCTTCAATTATGAAGCATTTGCCTAAACAGTATTCAGGATCTGCTAGAATCATTATGGATGTGAAGGGCCTGTTTCCGTGCATACTGTTCTGTCTTCTAAGTCTGACAAACCGACTGGCCATCTTTGAGTAAACAGTAGAGCTGATGAGAGTGTAACAGTTATTGAGGAGAAAAACTACATCTAACTCCCTGAACGCCGGAGCAAAGGCTGAAAGGAGGAGAAATTCTAACGTTCCACACTTAACATTTGGTGATATTTCGGCGTGACTGTGTGAATGTGAATATTGTGTCAGAGAGACTGTCGGAAAAGGGCGGACGGTGAGTCTAACGTAACTGTGTTTGTGTGTCCGCTAATATTATGATATTTCTAAGTCTCTCCTATGTAACTCAAAAATATTTACAATTGAGGTTATCCCCCTGCTCCCCTTCTAAACCTCAAAAGGTACAATTCAAGGCAATATATTTATTAGTTACAAGATTTCGGTCAAACAGTAGCGAAAATGTCACCGTTCAGCTCAGAGAGCGCCATCAGTGCTGCAGCAAAATACGTTTAACTCAACAACGGAGCCCTGTATTCGAGTGAAAACTTCTCGGCCGTAAACCTTCCCTTGTCTGGGTGAGGAGCGATCGAGCCTGGCTCTCTGGAGATGTGGAATTTCAGAGGAATCGGAGAGTTTAAGCCGTTAGAGAAACACAGAAAAGCAACAGGATCAGGGAGCTGACGGCAGGTTGTCCCTGCGCCGTCCGCTCGCTGCCTTGAAGTTGCTCAGTGCCGCCGCCAGCAGCTTTATTGCTGACCCAGTTCAGACTGACGCAGAGAGAGATTCAGCGCAGAGTTCTCAACATGAGCGACAGTGCAGCCACCGAAACGGCTCCTCCAGCCTCCGCTCCCACCAAAGCCAAGGCTCCCAAGAAAAAAGCGGCGGCTCCCAGGAAAAGAACACCCGGTCCTGGGTTGGGAGAGCTGATTCTGAAGGTTGTCGGGGATATCAAGGATCGCAAGGGGACGTCTCTGTTCGCTGTAAAGAAGGCGCTGGAGAGAAGAGGGATCGATGTGGAGAAGCGGAAGCTCCAGATTAAGATGAGTATCAGGAGGTGCCTGGCGAACGGCTCCCTTGTTCTGGTCAAGGGCCAGGGCGTCTCCGGCTCCTTCAAACTCCCTAAGAATCCAGCCAAGGCAAAAGCGGGAAAGAAGGCGGGAACATCAGCGGCCACCAAGAAACCGGCCGTGAAGAAATCATCAGCCAAGAAGGCGACAGCAAAGAAATCCCAGGCCAAGAAAGCGACAGCCAAGAAATCCCCAGCTAAGAAACCGGCCGTGAAGAAATCCCCGGCCAAGAAAGCGAGCGGCAAGAAGACGGCACCGCCAAAGAAAGCGGTGAGCAAAGCAGCGCCAAAGAAACGGACTCCCGTGAAGAAGGTGAAAAAGACCAAGAGCCCTAAAGCCCCCAAACCCCTCAGCAAACCGGCTAAAAGCAAGGCCAAGCCCAAAGCAAAAGTGACCAAGACAGCAGCAAAGAAATGAACCAGTCAGTGTAATATATACCCATCTGAACCCAAAGGCTCTTATCAGAGCCACCCACATCTCTCAGGGAAGAGCTGAGCCCGGATCCAATATTCTCCGTCCCGGCGCCGAGCGCAGACCTACCTTAGATATTAATTGATGTGAATACCTCAAATAAACACTCTTGCCATGGTTTACGAAAGTGGAGACCTGTGAATGGGGAAGGTATCACAGGGGGTAACAATAAAAATAACAGGTAAAGTGAGATTCTGTCCTTTTATCAGTGTTCACTGCATTAGCTTTTAAGATGTTTAAATTGGCGGAGTTATTTAGATTGATTCACGCCGGGTAAACGTTCGGTTGTTCAGTTTGTCTGAGCTGTTTTAAACCCCGCCTTTCCTCCTTCCTGTTACCGACAGATCAGGCAATGATCCCGCCTCGTAGGATTTAAAGAATTACTTTAAAATATTAAATGTTATCTTCGTTGAAGATGGATGGTGTTTTGCGTTTTTATGGTTAATTTAATCTCAAGGTTTGTGAGGGTGAATTCGGCGGGAATTTTCAAACTGACCAACTGTCATTTCCAGTGAACCAATCAGCCTCCAACAATTCTTTTCCTGCCTTGTCCGTCCCTTCCGGAGCTGTTTCTCTGTGGGTTGAAGGACAGGGCTGTATCCAATCCCAGCTCTAGGGCGGGCTCTCCGTTCCCTTAAACAGGCAGCACCGCAGCAGCCTCAGCATTGATAGCAGCAGCCTGTGTGTGTTACAGAGAGTTCAAGAGAATGGCCAGAACCAAGCAGACAGCGCGCAAATCCACCGGAGGGAAAGCTCCCCGCAAGCAGCTGGCGACCAAAGCGGCCCGCAAGAGCGCTCCGGCCACGGGCGGAGTGAAGAAACCCCATCGCTACAGGCCCGGCACGGTGGCTCTGCGGGAGATCCGCCGCTACCAGAAATCCACCGAGCTGCTGATCCGCAAACTGCCCTTCCAGCGCCTGGTGCGAGAGATCGCTCAGGACTTCAAGACCGACCTGCGCTTCCAGAGCTCGGCGGTGATGGCCCTGCAGGAGGCCAGCGAGGCTTACCTGGTGGGACTGTTTGAGGACACCAACCTGTGCGCCATCCACGCCAAGCGGGTCACCATCATGCCCAAAGACATCCAGCTGGCCCGCCGGATCCGCGGGGAGCGCGCCTAAACGGAGCCTGGCCCGCCCTGCACATTCACCCCGAGAGAGAGAGACACACAACGGCTCTTTTCAGAGCCACTAAACCATCCAGAGAGAGCGGGAAGCCATGGGTTGCATTACTGTTATAATTATAAATCTATGAAGTAAACGGGTATTGAGTAAAATATTCATTTGGAGTCAGCGACAATGAAGATACACCAACCGAGGTCTTCGGTGATCGCAGAATTTATTATAATGCGATATTAAATATTTGAAATTTTGCTACACGATTAGGAATTGCCCGAACAAAAGCCCTGTCTCCTCATTGTTTACCGTGGTGGTAAACATGGCTTGTGTTTGTGGAGAAGGTTTGGCGCCAAGAGATCAACCGCTTTTATTTCGAATTGAAAAGCCCGCCAACATGCCAGAGGAGAATGCGTGAATTCTTATTCGGTGATTTGTTTTTTCCATTACAAAAATATAGTCCAAACAATCATACCTTACTCCCTTTCCTAATTTGCATCTGCAAAATAAAATCACCAGTGAGTCAATTTTTCGAGAATTGGAGGTGCCGGTGTTGGACTGGGGTGTACACAGTTAAAAATCACTCAAGTAAAAAATGAGGTCTGCAGATGCTGGAGATCACAGCTGAAAATGTGTTGCTGGTCAAAGCACAGCAGGCCAGGCAGCATCTCAGGAATAGAGAATTCGACGTTTCGAACATAAGCCCTTCATCAGGAATAAGAGAGAGAGAGCCAAGCAGGCTAAGATAAAAGGTAGGGAGGAGGGACTAGGGGGAGGGGCGATGGAGGTGGGATAGGTGGAAGGAGGTCAAGGTGAGGGTGATAGGCCGGAGTGGGGTGGGGGCGGAGAGGTCAGGAAGAGGATTGCAGGTTAGGAGGGCGGTGCTGAGTTGAGGGAACCGACTGAGACAAGGTGGGGGGAGGGGAAATGAGGAAGCTGGAGAAATCTGAATTCATACCTTGTGGTTGGAGGGTTCCCAGGCGGAAGATGAGGCGCTCCTCCTCCAGCCGTCGTGTAGTTGTGTTCTGCCGGTGGAGGAGTCCAAGGACCTGCATGTCCTCGGTGGAGTGGGAGGGAGAGTTAAAGTGTTGAGCCACGGGGTGATTGGGTTGGTTGGTTCGGGCGGCCCGGAGGTGTTCTCTGAAGCGTTCCGCAAGTAAGCAGCCTGTCTCCCCAATATAGAGGAGGCCACATCGGGTGCAGCGGATGCAATAGATGATGTGTGTGGAGGTACAGGTGAACTTGTGGCGGATATGGAAGGATCCCTTGGGGCCTTGGAGGGAAGTGAGTGTGGAGGTGTGGGCGCAAGTTTTACATTTCCTGCGGTTGCAGGGGAAGGTGCCGGGGGTGGAGGTTGGGTTGGTGGGGGGGTGTGGATCTGACGAGGGAGTCACGAAGGGAGTGGTCCTTGCGGAACGCTGATAGGGGAGGGGAGGGAAATATATCCTTGGTGGTGGGGTCCGTTTGGAGGTGGCGGAAATGGCGGCGGATGATACGTTGTATGCGGAGGTTGGTGGGGTGGTAGGTGAGAACCAGTGGGGTTCTGTCTTGGTGGCGGTTGGAGGAGCGGGGCTCAAGGGCGGAGGAGCGGGAAGTGGAGGAGATGCGGTGGAGGGCATCGTCGATCACGTCTGGGGGGAATCTGTGGTCCTTGAAGAAGGAGGCCATCTGGGCTGTGCGGTGTTGGAATTGGTCCTCCTGGGAGCAGATGCGGCGGAGACGAAGGAATTGGGAATATGGGATGGCGTTTTTACAGAGGGCAGGGTGGGAGGAGGTGTAGTCCAGGAAGCTGTGGGAGTCAGTCGGTTTATAATAGATGTCTGTGTTGAGTCGGTCGCCCGAGATAGAAATGGAAAGGTCTAGGAAGGGGAGGGAGGAGTCTGAGACAGTCCAGGTGAATTTCAGGTCGGGATGGAAGGTGTTAGTAAAGTTGATGAACTGTTCAACCTCCTCGTGGGAGCACGAGGCAGCGCCGATACAGTCATCGATGTAGCGGAGGAAAATCACTCAACACTAGGTTATAGTCTGTGGGATATAGGTAAATTAATGTTACTTCTGTAATTATAATTGATTATACAAAAAATAAATGAATTCACATCAGTGTGTTTCAGCCAGGAGCTGAGTCAACAAGAATGGAAACTATCTGGAGGAAATGCACAACTTTTTTTTGTATTAGCTAAAAATGTATACAAGAAAGAAACCGGACTGCAAAACAATGGTAGAAATACAGGCACTAGATGAGATGCTGAGAAGAGAGGCAGTTCAACTAAATATGCTTGTATAAACAATAGGTATAAACATCTGTTTCCCACTTTTACAGAAACACAGGAACAAACCCCAATTAAAAGGGCTTAGTGATAAGATGCTGTGAGGGGCTAACAATAACCCACAGCAGAATGTGGTCAAATGGTCTTGTGAGGCCAGAAATAAGCATTTTGTCACAGACAAGGCCGGATCAGACAAGAGATAAACAGGAGTAATGGGTACCGGTCTTAGGGAAGTGGAGGATGTAAACTGGGCGGGAAACAATGAAATAAGAAAAAAAAATGTAGGAACCAAATTATATAAATATCGATTATTTGTTGAATTCAGTGTGTTTTGTCCCTGCCTTGTGGACATCACACCCACTTGCAAGTGTGAAATAAAGGACACTACTGATTCACATCTTGTCTCGGACTGCAATTATTGAAGTGAGTGAGCTTTGTTTCTCACATAGTCCAACAGGTTTAATTGGAAGCACACTACCTTTCGGAGCGACGCTCCTTCATCAGGTAATTGTGGAGGGCTCGATCGGAACAACTAATTTATAGCAAAAACTGAAATTATACATTGAATAACTGATTGTCTGTTAAGCTTTTCATCTGTTAGAATACAGTGATAGTTTCACTTCTTTCATGTGTAAATCACAAAACTTTTTTTTAAAGTTGCATTCTCGGGTTAGCTGTTAACAATGGTGATAGCTAGACAATATGTTGAAGGTGTTAACCCCTTGTGTTCTCTGTCTATGACCTGATGTTCAGATTGATTCTAATCTAAAAAGGGAGATAAGAGTTTTACATAAATTCATGCAGTTTTTGAGCTCAGAGTTCTACATGAATGTATGCAGTTTTTGAGCAAAGTGCAATGTAACTCTGTAAGTACAAATGCACCCCACAAAATATGTGTGCCTGAGGTTGTGAGTGTGAGAAAGTGTGTGTGTAGTGGATGCAGTGTCTTAAGTCTGTGAGGGGGTGCATGTGAGTGTCTAAAAGGGTGTATATGGGAGTCTGTGTGCAAGTCTGTGTGTACCTGTGTCTGTGTGTGTGTGTATAGTGCAATGGTGATCACCTGTAATGTGACATGAACCCAAGGTCCAAGTTGAGGCCCTCCCTATGGGTACCGAACTTAGCTCTTACCGAACAGCCTCTGCTCAACCACTTTTCACTGCTGCCTGTCCTGAAGTCTGCCTTGGAGGATGGTCACCCGAAGGTCCGAGGCTGAATGTCCTGGACCACTGAAGTGTTCCCAACTAGGAGGGAACCCTCCTGTCTGTTGATTGTTGTGTGGTGCCAACTCATCCGTTGTCATAGCCTTTGCTTGGTTTCCCCAATGTCCATGCCTCCGGGCATCCTTGCCTGCAATGTATAAGATAGACAAAGTTGGCTGAGTCACATGAGTACAAGGTAGAACTCTGAGCTCAAAAACTGCATGAATTTAAGTAAAACACTGATTCTAATCTAAAAAGTGAGATAACAATCTAAACATCTGGTCATAGATAGAGAACACAGAGGGCTAACATCTTCAACATATTATCTAGCTATCACCATTGTTAACAGCTAATCCGAGAATGCAACTTTTAAAAAAAGGGGGTTTGTGATTTACACATGAAAGAAGTGAAACTATCACTGTATTCTGACAGATGAAAGACTTAACAGACAATCAATTTTTCATAGTATAATTTCAGTTTTATCACACTGCAATTTTTTGCTATAAATTCGTTGTTACAATCAAGCCCTCCACAATCACCTGATGAAGGAGCATCGCTCCAAAAGCTAGTGTGTTTCCAATTAAACCTAAAACCATAAGACATAGGAGTGGAAGTAAGGCCATTCGGCCCATCGAGTCCACTCCACCATTCAATCATGGCTGATGGGCATTTCAACTTCAATTACCAGCATTCTCCCTGTAGTCCTTAATTCCTCGTGACAGTAAGAATCTATCAATCTCTGCCTTGAAGACATTTAGCGTCCCGACCTCCACGGCACTCTGCAGCAATGAATTCCACAGGCCCAGCACTCTCTGGCTGAAGAAATGTCTCCGCATTTCTGTTCTGAATTGACCCTCTCTAATTTTAAGGCTGTGTCCACGGGTCTTAGTCTCCTCGCCTAACGGAAACAATTTCCTAGCATCACCCTTTCCAAACCATGTATTATCTTGTAAGTTTCTATTAAGTCTCCCCTTAATCTTCTAAACTCCAATGAATACAATCCCAGGATTCTCAGCCATTTCTCGTATGTTAGACTTACCATTCCAGGGATCATCCATGTGAATCTCCACTGGACACGTTCCAGTGTCAGTATGTCCTTCCTGAGGTGTGGGGACCAAAACTGGACACAGTACTCCAAATGGGGCCTAACCAGAGCTTCATAAAGTCTCAGTAGCACAACGGTGCTTTTATATTCCAACCCTCTTGAGATAAATGACAACATTGCATTCGCTTTCTTAATCACAGACTCAACCTGCATGTTTACCTTTAGAGAATCCTCGACTAGCACTCCCAGATCCCTTTGTACTTTGGCTTTATGAATTTTCTCACTGTTTACAAAGTAGCCTATGCTTTTATTCTTTTTTCCAAAGTGCAAGACTTTGCATTTGCTCATGTTGAATTCCATCAGCCATTTCCTGGACCACTCTCCCAAACTGTCTAGATCCTTCTGCAGCCTCCCTACTTCCTCAGTACTACTTGCCTGTCCACCTAAATTCGTATCATCGGCAAACTTCACTAGAAGTCCCTTCATCCTGATCATTAATATATAATGTGGACAGCTGCGGCCCCAACACTGAACCCTGTGGGACACCGCTTGTCACCGGCTGCCATTCTGAAACAAACCTTTTATCCCAACTCTCTGCCTTCTGTCAGACAGCCAATCCTCAATCCATACCAGTAGCTCACCTCGAACACCATGGGCCCTCACCTTGTTCAGCAGCCTCCCGTGTGGCACCTTATCAAAGGCCTTTTGGAAGTCTAGATAGACCACATTCACTGGGTTTCCCTGGTCTAACCTACTTGTCACCTCTTCAAAGATTTCCAAAAAGGTTGTCAGACACGACATCCCCTCACTAAATCCATGTTGACTTGTTCTAATCAGACTCTGCTCTTCCAAGAATTTAGTAACTTCATCCTTAATGATGGATTCTAGAATTTTACCAACAACCAAGGTTAGGCTAATTGGCCTATAATTTTCCATCTTTTGTCTTGATCCTTTCTTGAACTAGGGGGTTACAACAGCGATCTTCCAATCATCTGAGACTTCCCCTGACTCCAGTGACTTTTGAAAGATCTCAACCAATGCCTCCACTATTTCCTCAGCCACCTCTCTCAGAACTTAGATTAGATTAGATTAGAGTGCGGAAACAGGCCCTTCGGCCCAACAAGTCCACACCGACCCGCAACACACCCATACCCCTACATTTACCCCTTACCTAACACTACGGGCAATTTAGCATAGCCAATTCACCTGACCCGCACATCTTTGGACTGTGGGAGGAAACCGGAGCACCCGGAGGAAACCCACGCAGACACGGGGAGAACGTGCAAACTCCACACAGTCAGTCGCCTGAGTCGGGTGTATCCCATCAGGGTGTATCCCATCAGGGCCAGGAGATTTATCAATTTTAAGACCTTTTAACCTTTCTCACACTTTCTCTTTTGTAATGGCAACCATACTCAACTCAGCCCCCTGACTCCCTTTAATTGTTGGGATATTATTCATGTTTTCCACTGTAAAGACTGATGCAAAGTACTTGTTAGGTTCTCCTGCTATTTCCTTATCTCCCATCACTAGGCTTCCACCATCAGTTTGAAGTGGCCCAATGTCTACTTTTGCCTGTCGTTTGTTTCTTATGTATTGAAAGAAACTTTTACTATCATTTCTAATATTACTGGCTAGCCTACCTTCATATTTGATTCTCTCCTTTCTTATTTCGCTCTTTGTTATCCTCTGTTTGCTTTTGTAGCCTTCCCAATCTTCTGATTTCCCAATGCTCTTGGTCACTTTGTAGGATCTCTCTTTTTCTTTAATACATTTCCTGACTTCCTTTGTCAGCCATGGCTGTCTAATCCCTCCCCTGATAATCTTTCTTTTCTTGGGGATGAACCTCTGTACAGTGTCCTCAATTATACCCACAAACCCCTGCCATTTTTGCTCTACTGTCTTCCCCGCTAGGCTCTGCTTGCAGTCTATTTTTGTCAGTTCCTCTCTCATGCCCTCATAATTATCTTTATTTAACTGTAACACCATCACATCCGATTTTGCCTTCTCTCTTTCAAACTGCAGAGTGAATTCTACCATGTTATGATCGCTGCTTCCTAAGGTTTCCCTTACTTTAAGATTTTTTTAAAAAATCTGTTTCATTACAAAGCACTAGGTCCAGAATAGCCTGGTCCCTTGTGGGCTCCATGACAAGCTGTTCCAAAAAGCTATCCTGTAAGCATTCCATGAATTCCCTTTCTTTGGATCCACTGGCAACATTATGCACCCAGTCCACCTGCATATTGAAGTCTCCCATGATCACTGTGACCTTGCCTTTCCGACATGCCTTCTCTATTTCCTGGTACATGTTGCGTCCCTGGTCCTGACCACTGTTAGGCGGTCTGTACATAACTCCCATTATGGTTTTTTTGCCTTTGTGGTTCCTCAATTCCACCCACACAGACGCCACATCATCTGACGCTATGTCATTCAGTGCCATTGATTTAATTTTGTTCTTAACTAACAAGGCAACCCCAACCTTTCTGCCCACCTCCCTGTCTTTTCGATAAGTTGAAAATCCTTGGAGGTTTGACTGTCAGTCCTGACGCCCAACCCCCGCCCCCCCCCCCCCCCCCCCCGCCGTAACCGCGTCTCCGTGATGCCTACCACATCATAATCATTCACTATGATCTGTGTCGTTAGTTCATCTGCTATAATCTGTTGGGCTATAACCTGGTGTTGTGTGATTTTTAAATTTTATTCCGAGAGCGAAAGCGAGCATATTAAATACAAGTGAGTAATGCATAGCTGGGGAGTTATTCCCATTCAGCGGCAATGAAAAGAATACATACTGCAATGTAATTTGTACATCATATATTAAGGTAGTCGAGTATTCCGGATTAAATACCATCTCTCCGAATTGTCTCCCTTGGAGTTCCCACCAGCTGTAACTATATGTTCATTGTTAAAAATCACACAACATCAGGTTATAGTCCAACAGGTTTAATTGGAAGCACTAACTTTCGGAGCGACGCCCCTTCATCAGGTGGTTGTCATGAAGGAGCCGCGCTCGGAAAGCTAGTGCTTTCAATTAAACCTGTTGGACTATATCCTGGTGTTGTGTGATTTTTAACTTTGTACACCCCAGTCCAACACCGGCATCTCCAAATCATGACTACTCTATCATCGTTGCTGAGAAGGCAGGCGGGAAATCATCAACCGTTTTCCTTCAGATTTGGACATCCCGCCGAGACGTAGATTAGGGAAGGGAGTTTTATAGAAAATAATGCTTTCGTACTTCATCGTTAATTTGCTTTTAGATTATAAAAGTACAGCTCACACAGTCTCTCTTTAGGAGAAGTGAACACATGAGTTATTTGAAGGATGCGAGATGCTCTTTGGAGGGGAGGTTCAGACTCGATGGGCCGAATGCCTTCATTCAGCCCTGTCAGGATTTCATGAACATTCTTCGCCGTGAGCGCATTAATAACGAACACTGCCTTTAGGTACTATTTTAATATCGTGCTCCCTTATTGCAAAAGCTCCACATTAACTATTCCAGTCCGGCAACTGTTGTGGTTTGATCTCGGTTCATTTTGAAGGCTTCTAACCGAAGCAGAAAGCCCCATTTACAACATTCTGCAACCCAACAGAACCCCGCGGAGTTTTGTAAGTTGAGAAATCCGTGTGTAGTGTATCTACCCGTGGGTCTGTAAGAAAAGGGGAACTTACTTTGTTTCCCAATGATGAAACTCAGGGCTTACACCCCAACCGGAGCTTGTAGCTCCGGCAATAATCAAACAGAGACTAACTTGAGCAAATAGCAGAAAAGGGCTTGGCACTGCTGCCTCACAGCAGTGAGAGACCTGGCCGCCTCAGGCGACTGACTGTGTGGAGTTTGCATATTCTCCCCGTGCCTGCGTGAGTTTCCTCCCACAGTCCAAAAATGTGTAGGTTAGGTGAATTGGCCATGCTAAATTGCCCGTAGTGTTCGGTGAAGGGGTAAATGTAGGGGGGTGGGTTGCGCTTCGGTGGGTTGCGCTTCGGCGGGTCGGTGTGGACTTGTTGGGCCGAAGGGCTTGTTTCCACACTGTAAGTAATCTAATCTAAGCAAAGAAAAAAAGTCACTGGTGTTTAATATGCCCAAGAGAAGAGAGGGCCCGTTCTTTTCTCTCAAAGTCAGCGCCAAATCATAAACAGCTTTCTTTCCAATTTGAAAAGCCCACCGATTCACAAGTAACGCAGTATATGTTGCTTAAAAGAATGACGTATAAGAAAGGAGGACGTTGTTCAGAGGAGAATCCACCAATACCTGTTAATGAGGTGACAACTGTATATTTCAGACAATCTCTCGCTCATTCATTTACCGAACCGCATTTGTTTCTTTCTACTTATTTTTTCTGGACCTGACGAACCAACAGAAACAAAAACAAGCACCAAGAACTGCAATCCGCAATTAATCTCTTTATTTCACATTTCAAAAGCATTCCGATATGTTAATTAAACATATCATTCCTTCTCTCACGGAATAAACCACAGTCATGGAGCATATTAGTGGCTGCCAGAGAATGAAGCCAAATTGGTACGCAAGAGTAGAAAGTGGTTCGTACAGATTAAGGACTTCACTTTCACAGACACACAGCAGAAACTGACTAAACTGGTCTCACATATTCACATTGCAGAGGCTGACTGGGAGAGAATGATAGTTACACATATATTCTCATTGCTCAAAACAGGACAGGACTTACACAGTTAATGGTAGGACCCTGGCGAGTGTTGCCAAACAATAAGACCTACAGGTGCATATGAATAGCTGGTTGAAAGTGGAGTGGCAGGTATAACAGATCGTGGTAATAAGGAATTTGGCATGCTTGCCTTCTTTGGTAAGCATTTTGAGTTTAAGAGCTGGGATATCATGTTAGGACTGCACTGGACATTGGTTAGGGCACTTTGAGCGGACTGCATACAATTCTGGTCACGCGGCTATCTTAAAAATGTTGTTAATCTTAAGAGGGTGCAAAAAAAATTGACAGATATGTTACCAGGCCGAGAGGGTTTGAACTATCAGGAGAGGCTGAATAGGCAGGGGCTTTTTCTTCTGTGGAGGATCGGAAGCTGAGAATGTTTTTTACAGCTGCTTATAAAATCATGAGAGACATCGATAGAATGAAAAGCCAAGTTTTTTTTTCTCCTCGAGTGGGGGAGCATAGAGGGCATAGGTTTAAGGTGAGAGGGCAAAGATTTAAAATGACCTTAGGGACAACTTTCATGCAGGGGGTGATGCCCATATGGAATGAGCTTCCAGAGGAATTGATGAAGGTTGGGAACAATTACAACATTTAAAAGTAACCTGGATGGGTAAATGAACAGGAAGGATAAAAAGGGATATGTGCCAAGTGCTAGCAAATGAGATTTGGTCAGTCAAGGGTATCTGGTCAGAGTGGACCAGTTGGATCAAAGGCTGTATGAAAGTTGCAGGTTGATAACTAGATTCTCATATATATACTACAAAAGCTTGACATGTGGCGAATGATAAATGCAGTAATAAGCCAGAGACTGACATGTACAGATTAATAACTACACTCTGAGATAATAACCTCTATATCTTTACTGAAAATGTGTTGCTGGAAAAGCGCAGCAGGTCAGGCAGCAGCCAAGGAGCGGGAGAATCGATGTTTCGGGCATGAGCCCTTCCTCAGGAATGAGGAAATTGTGTCCAGCAGGATAAAAGGTAGGGAGGAGGGACTTGGGGGAGGGGCGTTGGAAATGCGATAGGTGGAAGGAGGTCAAGGTGGGGGTGATAGGGGGAGTGGGGGTGGGATCGGAGAGGTCAGGAAGAAGATTGCAGGTTAGGAAGGCGGTGCTGAGTTCGAGGGATTTGACTGAGACAAGGTGGGGGCAGAGGAAACTGAAGAAATCTGAGTTCATCCCTTGGGTTGGAGGGTTCCTAGGCGGAAGTATCCAGCAACACCTCTTCAGCTCTGATCTCCAGCATCTGCAGTCTTCACTTTCTCCTCTTTATCTTTACCCCTTACACTCCATCATAGCGAGAGTCCTTACTCTTACCATATCCTAACCCAATCTCACTTGTGATTAATCTTCAAACACGGGAAACATCTCTTTATTCACCCTGTCCATACACCTTTTACAGCAAAATCATGAGCCCCCATTCAGTCTTCTCTGCTCAAGAGAAAACAATCCAAGCTTATTTAGTCTCTTCTTTTCTTTTGGAAGTAATATTTGTGTTTTGATCCTAATCTCCAATACTGGGTCTGGGTTTAGCACTGCTGCTATCACTGTCGGTTTCATGTAAATAACTTATTGTTGCGTCCTGAAACACGCATGCGTGATACTGCGCCTTTCCCGAAATTGAACGTTTGTGACGAGGAGAGCGCATGCGTGAGGCCCTCCCCCAGCGCTGCCATTGAGGAGCATTTACTCAGTGAGTGCAAGAGGTTTGTTTGAAACAGACCGCAATGGAGAGATCAGCGCCCAGGGAAGCGAGGGAACAGCAGGCTCCTTCCAGCAGCACATCGGGATGGGAGCCTGGGACACAGAGGGGGCTCCGAGACCCGGATTGATTCGGGGTGAGTTCAGGGAGAACCGGGGGCTGTTTGTAAGAGGCCGAGCGGAGCAGGAACTGGTCCCGGAACTTGGAGTGAGCGGGCTGGGGGGAAGAGAGAGGCCTTTCTCGGGCTGTGTGTGGGCCTGCTGAGGGAGATAGAGCGGGAAGAAGCTGCTGTGGGACATTCTTGTGGTTTATAATCCCCTATACACTGATGGGAATTAAATGTTTGGCTTCTGTTTCTTGATACTGGACAGTGAAGAATGGAAGTACAGACCATAATTTTGTGATAATCTTATTAAATGACACGTATTAGAGTGAACAAACTTGAAGTTTCGAGTAAAACATTAGGCATAGCGTCCCTTGTTCTTTCTTTCAACATTTAGTGTATTGGCATCTTGCTTTTGGTGTATGTCAGCATTGCAGCTGCTTCAGGGATTCCCATTCATGGAGGTGTACAGATGTTAGTTCTGGGTCTCGCCCAATTGTCACAAAGTTGCAAATAAAAGAAAAGGAGACGTAGAGCAACTCAGGGAAAGAGTGGAATTGAAACCTGATTTTGTTTGAATTGCTAGGTTTAAAAATACCCAAATGATTATTAACTAACTGCCACACTGATCAGTTTAATCTTGCCTAACGTTGCTTATATTGGTTTACAGGTGAAAAATCTTCTGTGTTACTCCAAGCAAATATTTGAATGACGAAGGCAATGTCATAATTTCTCAGTTCAAAGTCAAGTGTGACCAGCTGCTTCTAACAAACAGCAGGTATGTTACCACTGTCAAAACAGAGAACATCCTTTCCACAGGCACAAAGCAGATTGAATGAGACTTAGTTTGAGCTCAATTTCCAGAGGTATATCCAAACAAATGGGCAGTTAGACACAACTGCGGAAAGACAAATTTCTTTTTTCTCTGCATTCTCCATAGACATCTTCCCAGTTTCAATTAATATGATTGAAACTGGCCACTACCATTCACAGCATTTTTGAGGCTGATTGGTTGTCTAAAGTAGGCGATCGGTGTACTAAATCCAGTTTATATTTTAAATGGGCATTTTAAATGTCACAAACCAGATAAACAATGACATCATGTTTTTACATAATTTCAGCAGCCATATGTGACAAGTAGTGAATCATTACTGAGCTCACAATATCAATATGAGAAAACAATATCATGTATTCAATTCATTAATACAGCTTCCTACAACATCATGGGATATACTTGATCAGGTCCAAGAGTTTGAGACACCTTTAAGTTTTTTAACGTTTCTAGCACTTCCTCTTTTGGCATGTGGACTGTTTTCACGATGTCAATATTTATTTCCCCAAGTTTCCTAGCCTCCACTCCTATGTCTCCAGGCAAAGAATAGTAGCTGTACTCACATATTCATGTGACAAAGAATGGCAGATTCAGATTGATAAATGCATTCATACATTATCAAATCAGAAACTGATTGGGAGAGATTAAATATAAATTGATTAGTTATTAATAATTAATCTAGCAGAAACTTTCAGGGGTAGTCTTTTAGTTAGAATTAGAATCCATACAGTTTTGAAACAGGACCTTCAGCCCAGCAAGTCCACACCAACCCTCTTAAGATTATCTCAACCAGAGCCATTCCCTTATCACTCTACATTTACTCCTGACTAATGCACTTAACCCATACATCCTTGAACCCTATGGACAATTTAGCATGGCCAATTCACCTTTGGACTGTGGGAGGAAACCGAGGCACCCAGAGAAAACCCACACAGACACTGGGAGAATGTGCAAGCTCCACGCAGGCAGTCACCCAAGGCTTGAATCGAATCCAGGTCCCTGGCGCTGTGAGGCAACAGAGCCAACCACTAAGTCACTGTGCCGTATAATGTGCCACATTATACAAGAATGTTCACATTGTAGAAACTGACTGGTACAGATTGATTACAACACTCGTATGTTCACAGAACAGAAACTGATAGTTACAGATTGATAACTACATTTTCACATTGATATTGCAGAAAATGACAGGTATGATTTAATGAATATATTTGCCTTTTTATAAGCAGAAACATTCAGGGATATATTAATAACTGCATTCATACATTCACATATCTGAAACTGACAGGTATAGATCAAAAACTAAACTTGCTTATTGACATAGCAGAAACTGAGACACACAGATTGATACTTGCACTCATACATTCAGATAGCAGAAACGGACAGACACGGATGGATAACTGCACTCACATAGCGGAAACTGACAAGAACTTTCCCATAGCATAACCTAACAGGTAAAGATTTATTACTATACTTTTAAGTTCACAGAGGGAAAAACACACTGTCATGTACAGTTTGATAATTATACTCAAAGATAACAGAGCAGAATCTCACAGGTACATATTGGGAACTACACTATCTCATTGACCTAACAGAAATTGACAGATACAGACTGATAACTACACTGACACATTCACAACACAAACTGACAGGAACAGATTGCAACTACCCTCATTCATTCGTGTACCATAAACTAACAGGTACAGATGATAACCACCACTTACATGTTCACAGAGCAGAAAGTTACAGTCATAAATTGATAACTGGACACAAACATTCACGTTACAGAAACTGACATACATTTTGATAAAGGCATTCAGATATTACAGCTACATGTTCATATCAACACTCATAGACAGACAGCAGAAACTCATGGATAGGTTGGGAAATATACATGCACAATTGCATAGTGGAAACAGTCATGTCCATTTTGATGACTATATTTGGATGTTCACAAAGCAAAGACAGATTAATAATTGGATCATATTCATACAGCAGAATCTGACAGATGAATTTCCATATGCACGTGTTGAAAACTGACAGAATTACAAATTGATAACCTCATTCACATATTCACAACACAGATACTGACAAGGAATGGTTGATAAATATACTCACATATTCACCAAGCAGAAACTGACTGGTACAGATTGATAACTAAGCTCACATGTTGAAATAACAGAAACTGAAAGGTACTGACAGCAACACTCTCATTCTCATAGCTCATACTGCCAGGTATTTGTTGATATGTAGGAGGAAAAAATGAGGTCTGCAGATGCTGGAGATCAGAGCTGAAAATGTGTTGCTGGAAAAGCGCAGCAGGTCAGGCAGCATCCAAGGAACAGGAAATTCAATGTTTTGGGAATAAGCCGAAGGGCTTATGATGAAGGGCTTATGCCCGAAACGTCGAATTTCCTGTTCCTTGGATGCTGCCTGACCTGCTGCGTTTTTCCAGCAACACATTTTCAGATTTGTTGATATGTACACTCTCATTCACATAGCAAAAACTGGTAGGTATAATTTAATTACTTCCTTGGATATATGGAGGAGACACTGACAGGGACAGATTGGTAATTACACTCTCCTTGTCACGTGACAGAAAATCACAGGTACAATTTGATAACAACGCTTCCACTTTCACTTAACATAAACTCTCAGATACAGTTTGATAAGTACACTCAATTTCAACAGAATCTGACAGGTAGAGATTGAAAACTGCTCTCTCATATTGACTTGGCAGAAACAGACAGGCATAGATTCAAACCTGTGCTCACATATTCACATTGACGAAACTGATTGCTAAACCTCCATATATAGAGAGAAAATTTCCTGCTGTATAATTTGGTACAGAAACTCAAATATTCACAGGGCAGAATGTATTGATCACAACATTGTCTCACCAAGACAGGAAAATATTGATAAATACACTCACATATTCACATATTTTGGGTGGCACAGTGGTTAGCACTGCTGCCTCACAGCGCCTGAGACCCTGGTTCAATTCCCGACTCAGGCGAGTGACTGTGTGGAGTTTGCACGTTCTCCCCGTGTCTGCGTGGGTTTCCTCCGGGTGCTCCGGTTTCCTCCCACAGTCCAAAGATGTGTGGGTCAGGTGAATTGGCCATGCTAAATTGCCCGCAGTATTAGGTAGGGGTAAATGTAGGGGTATGGGTGGGTTGCGCTTCGGCGGGTCGGTGTGGACTTGTTGGGCCGAAGGGCCTGTTTCCACACTGTAAGTCTAATCTAATCTAATCTCATTGCAGAGACTGACAGGAAGAGTTGCTTCCGAATTTCTCATATTTCACACAGCAGAATTGGTTGTGGATAGACTGACAATTTCACACACACATTCAGCCAGAAAAAACTGACAGTTGTGGATGACAGGGACAGATCAAAACTATGCTCTCAGAAAATCTCAAAGCAGAATCTGATAGTTTGCAGAATGATAAATGCATTTACACATTCAAAAAGCCAAAAACTGACAGGTACTGATTCATAACTCAACACTCTGATTCAGAGAACAGAAACTAATGAGGAAAGATTGATCAATTCACTTTCACATTACAAAGACAGACAGCAACAGACACAGAGCAGAAACTGATAGGTACAGATTGATAACTACACACGGATGTACATAGCAGAAAGTGACATGGACAGATTGATAACTACAGTCACACATTCTCAATGCTGCATCTGACAGCAACACATTGATTGACAATCTCTTGTTCACTGAACAAAATTGACAGACAGAGACTGAAAATGACAGTCACATTCACATATCAGAATCTGACAGGCACAGATTGATAACAGCACTCACATTCACATTGACTGAAACTGACAGGTATTTGTTGATAGATGAATGCATCTATCAACAAACCAGAAACTGACAGGGACAGGCCATTACTGACACTCTCGGATTAACAGAGCAGAAACTGACAGGGATAGGCTGCTCACACATTCACATTGTAGAGACTGACAAGTACATATTTATAACTGTATTTTGACATTTACAAGTAGAGATGGATAACTCCATTCAAGTATTCAAACAGAAAAAATTGATAGGTCCAAATTGATAGCTATATTTACATATCCATGAAACAGCGACTGGCAGGAACAAATTGAGAAAAAAGTTCAGATTGCAGAAATGGACAGTGGTCTCAACTGCAGGGTTATGTGCTGTTAGCAGGAATATGGAATTAGAATGGCCACTTAGTGTCTTTGGGTTTAAATGGATAAAATCGGCCAAATGGCCCTCTTATGTGCAATGTAATTTCAATGGATCTATCAATCTGTCACTGTGAGTCACTGCTATTTGAATGCATAGTAATTTAAGCAAGGCTGAGAGGGACAGAATGTGAGAGTGTGGTTGATATTCACAAAGTAGGAATTGACATGCATAGTTCAATAATTAAACTCCTATTCACAGCCCCACTTGCATTGTATAGTCCCATTCATGGAGCTGTACAATTATTGGTTAGTTTCTGGACCTCACTCAATTGGTATTGAATTAACAAAAAGAAAAATCACTAGACATGGAGCAAGAGTAGAATCAGACATGTCATTCTGTTTGAACTCCTGTCTTTAAATACAATATCCTCATGATTATTAACAGAATGTTGCATTGATCATTTAAAGATGGTCAAACTTGGCTGATGGTGATTTACAGAAGCTTACGCTTCTGTCTTTCTTCAGGCAAATACTTGAAGGACCAAGATAATGTAATATTCTCTCGGTGCAGAGACAAGTGTGACCAGCTGCTCCTAGCAAACAGCAGGTATGTTACTGCTGTCAGAGCGAAGAACATCCTTTCCACAGTCAGAGCAGATTGGGTCAGCTACTCGTTGAACTCAGTTTGAGAGAGAGATGTTCAAACAACTGAGAAAATATCAATTTGTTCTGTTCTAACAATTCACAATGCACATGTGTTCAGTTTGAACAAATTTACCATTCACAGCTCATTGATATTTGCACAATTTTAAAACGGGAAAGTCTGAATTCTTGTCCAAAATATGCACTTACGAACTGAAACAGATCTGCCTAAGGTCACCCTCATGACAAGTATCACATAACGAATCACACCCTCACCGAGAATTTTAGTGGCTGCCAGAGAGATACGTGTCCCTTTACCAAATAGAAACTGACAAGCATGCATTAATACCTTTGTTCAGTCGTTCACTTTTCAGAAACAGGCCAAATGACAACACACATATTGACAGGGCAGACACACGCGCATACACATGTTTGCGAGCACTGCCATGGATAGATTTGTAACTCGGGTGTTTGCATGACACAACGTGATATATACTCTCTTATTTTCATTGCACATACCAACAGGAGTGGGTTGACAACTACACTTTCATATTCAGATATCAGAAAGTATCATGTACAGATGAATAACTGTGCTCAAATGTTCACCTATCAGAAAGTGGCATTAGAGATCAATAACCAAACTCAATTGCTGTCAGGTAGAGACTGAAGGTGACACTCTCATTCACAGAGATAAAAACAAACTGACCGGTACGTTATGATAGCTAAAAGTACGTTCAGATGTCGGAAACTGACAGGTAGACAACTGATTGCTAAATACACACTCACTTTTACACAATAGTAACTGTCTGAGAAAGATTAATAAGTGCACTCCCATATTCACAATGCAGAAACTGACAGGAACAAGTTGATAACACTCCGATTTCACAGAACATGAACTGACAGGTACAGTTTGATAACTATTCATAGAACAAAGTCTGACAGTCATATATTGACACTCGCACTTTTACACCTAGCAGAAATTGACAAATACAGATTGATAACTAAACTCACATTCACACAGCAGAAACTGAGAGATTAGATTTATAACAACAGTCACCCGCTTGAATTGCAATAACTTACGGGGACACCTTAATGACAACACTTACATGTTCATGTGACAAGAATGGACAGGTACAGGTCGATAAATGAATTTTCATATTCACAATGCAGGAAGTGAGAGATGGAGACTGTGTGATGAGACTGTGGCTTTAAGAGGTTTATTTTGTCCTTGAAGAGCAATTTTGAGGCAGAGACACCGAGCCACTAGACCAAACAGTTTGAGGCTTCTATCTTTACAGAAAACTGAAGACTCATCAACAGAAATACTTCATGTTTGAGAAGGAGACCTTGGGTTTGTTGTTTTTAGAGAAATTTAAGAATAAAAATTACAAACTGTTTAGATGAAGCTTATTATCTCAGCCATTTAATTTTGCAAATTATGTACATGACAGGACAAGAGAACCAAATTGCCACGGTGTTGTCATAACTTTGATGACAAAAGATGGAAACGTTTCATAGCAGGAAAACATGGACTGTCATTGTGAATGTTTATATGCTTAGAGTCACTGAAATGTATATGTATTATGTATTAATAATGTAAGGGTAAAGATTTTTTAAAAATTAGGCCATTCCCGTATATTAGGCAAAAGTGAGGACTGCAGATGCTGGAAACCAGAGTTTAGATCAGAGTGGTGCTGGAAAAGCACAGCAGATCAGGCAGCATCTGAGGAGCAGGAAAATCGATGTTTCGGGCAAAAGTGGGGTTGAAGTGTTCCGAGGCGGAAGATGAGGTATTCCCCCTCTAGGTGTCGGGTGGTGAGAGAGCGGTGGTGAAGGAGGCCCAGGACCTCCATGTCCTCGGCAGAGTGGGAGGGGGAGTTGAAATGTTGGGCCATGGGGTGGTGGGGTTGATTGGTGTGGGTATCCCGAAGATGTTCCCTGAAGCGCGCTGTGAGGAGGCGTCCAGTCACCCCAATATAGAGGAGACTGCATCGGGAGCAACAGATACAATAAATGATATTGATGAAACTTTGATGGATGTGGAAGGCTCCTTTGGGGCCTTGGATTTGGTGAGGGAGGAGGTGTGGGCGTAGGTTTTACAATTCCTGTGGTGAAAGGGGAAGGTGCCAGGTCGGGAGGGTGGGTTCTTGTGGAGGGGGGTGGGGGGGTGGACCTGACCAGGTAGTCACGGAGGGAACAGTCTTTGCGGAAGGCGGAAAGGGATGGGGAGGGAAATATATCTCTGGTGGTGGGGACGGTTTGGAGGTGATGGAAATGTCGGTGGATGATATGGTTAACGTGAAGGTTGGTAGGGTGGAAGGTGAGGACCGGGGGTTCTGTCCTTGTTATGGTTGGAGGGGTGAGGGTTTGAGGGCGGAGGTACGGGACGTGGATGAGATGCATTGGAGGGCGTCTTCTACCACGTGAGAAGGGAAATTGCGATCTCTAAAGAAGGAGGCCATCTAGTGTGTTTTGTGGTGGAACTGGGAGCAGATACAGTGGAAGCAGAGGAATTGGGAATACAAGATGGCATTTTTGCAGGAGGTAAGGTAGGAAGAGGTGTAATCCAGGTAGCTGTGGGAGTCGGTGCATTTGTGAAAAATGTCAGTACCATGTCGGTCGTCATTAATGGAGATGGAGAGGTCCAGGAAGAGGAAGAAGGTGTCAGAGATGGTTCAGGTGAATTTATGATCGGGGTGGAATGTGTTGGTGAAGTTGATGAACTGCTCAACTTCTGTGTGGGAGCACGAGGTGGCCCCAGTGCAGTCATCAATGTAGCGGAGGAAGAGATGGGGAGTGGTGCCGGAGTAACTATGGAAGATGGACTGTTCTAGGTAGCCGACAAAGAGACAGGCAGATCTGGGGCCCATACCGGTGCCCGTAGCTACCCTTTTGGTCTGGAGAAAATGGGAGTATTAGAAGGAGAAATTGTTGAGGGTGAGGACCAGTTCAGCCCACCAAATGAGTGTGAGTGGAAGGGTATTGATGGGTTCTTTTTAAGAGGGGTGGAAGGTTTGGTATTATTGTGGCTTTAAGATGTTTATTTTGCTCTTCCTTCTTGAAGTGAGGTTTTATGGCAAAAGTGTTGAGAAGTCTGCACTCGAGTAAACAGTTTGAGGCTACTTTTAAAGTTGGAACAACAGAAGCGGCCTGAATGGGTGTGGTCAAGCTCTCACAGAATGACAATTTTAGTTTTGGCTTTCACCAAAACTGTCGGTGTGCTGAAGATGGAAAAGCTAGTTTTCCCCGCTCAGTTACAGTCAGAAGCTGCAGATTCTCTTTCTGCTACTGGAGTCAGATATGAGACTATCTGTTTTATTTAATTTGTCTTTTGCCAACAATGTTTATGGGATAATATTGGAACAGTTAATTAGGATGAGTTACAGTGCCCATTATTCTGTTAAGTTTTCCAATAGAGTTAAGTTATTCCAATTCCTTCTTTCTTGCTTTGTATGTTAACTACTGTGGACAGGACAAAATACACCTTTTAAAGTCACTTTATCATTCTAACTGATAAGTGCTCTTATATTCACATTAGGTACAAATTGATGACTGCATTTAATATTCGTACAGTGGAAACTGACAGGTAGAGACTAATAGTGAAACTCACGTTCTCATAGCTGAAACTGACAGTTTCAGGTTGATAACTACACTCAAACAAACAGCAGAGACTGTTAGGGATAGATCGGTAAGCAAACATTCGCAGGGCAGAAACTGACAGGTATATATAAATAACTAAACTCGCATATCCATAATCGAAGAAACACATAGGGACTGATCCTATTTATTTAAAATGTATGATATGTATTTATCAACCAGTCCCTAGCAGTTTCCTCTCTGTGGATTCAGGAGTTCAGTTATCAATCTACGCCTGTCGGTTTATGCTACGTGAATGTATGAGTGTAGTTATCAGTATGTTGCTACTTTTCTCTATGATGAAAAAATGTAAATATATTTACCAGAGAGTGACAGGGACACATTGATAACTGCATTCACTCGCATATTTGCGCAGATTATATGGAATGATAATTATAGTTTGATAATTTAGACTCGTATTCACAGAGCAGCATTTAACAAATATATGTTGATAATTGTCTTCACACATTCACGGAGCAGGAACTGACAGCTATGGATAGATTAGGAAACTTTCATATCCAGATACGCACTTGCATTAGATTATCCCATTTCTAGAGGTGTTGGTTAGTATCTGGTTCTCAGCGAATTGGTACAGATTTTTTTGATACAATCACCAAAGAGCAGCTCAAGCCGAAAATAGAATTAACCCTCTGGTCCTGTTGGAATTGCTGTCTTGAAGGAAAAACAGCCTAATGATTATTAAATTATTACATTGACTTAATGTTGATTTATAAATGATGTCTCTTCTGTCTTCCTCCAGACAATTACTTGAAGGACCAAGATAGTGTAATATGTCCTTGGTACAAAGCCAAGTGTGATCAGTTCCTTCTAACAAACAGCAGGTATGTTACTGCAGTCAGACTGAAGAACATCCTTTCCATAGTTACAGAGCAGATTGAATTAAACACACATTGACTCAATTTCCAGAGAGAAATTTTCAAATCAAGAGTCAAATATCATAGAGGAATTACAATTTCTTTTCTCCCTCACCATTCTTTATGTACATTTCCCCATTTGCCAATAATTGTTATAATTCACAGCCATAGAATTACAAAGATGTACACCACAGAAGCAGACCATTCGGTCTGACCATCCATGCCAATCAGATATCCAAAACTAATCTTGTCCCGTTTGGCAGCACTAGTGCCGTTTGCCAACACTTGGCCCATATCCCACTAAACCATTCCTATTCATGTAAGCATCCAGATGCCTTTCAAATGTTGGAATTATTCCAGCCTCCACTACTTCCTCTGGAAGCTCATTCCAAATACACACCACCACCTACATTAAATCGCTGCCCCTTATGTCTCTTTTAAATCTTTTCGCTCTCACATGAAACCTGTGCCCTCAAGTTCTGGACTCCCCCACCTCAGGGAAAATACCTTGTCTATTTAACCTATCCATGACCCTCCTGATTTTATAAACTTCTATAAGGTCACCCCTCAGCCTCTTCAGCCTGACCCTTTCGCTCAAATACTCCAACCCTGGTAACAATCTTGTAATCTTTTCTAAATGGTTCATGTTTCACAACATCCTTCTGATAGGGAGGAGACCAGAATTGCACACAATATTCCAAAAGCGGCCGAACCAATTACCTGTATAGTCGCAACATGACATCCGAACCCCTATATTCTATGTTCGGACCAATAAAGAACAGCATACTAAATGCCTTCTGCATTATCCTATCGACCAGCGATTCTACTTTCAAGGAACTATGAACCTGCACTCCATGGTCTTTTTGGTCAGCATTACTCCCCATGACCTTACCATTTAGTGTATAACTCCTGCCTTGATTTGCCTTTCCAAAATGAAGCACCTCAAATTTATCTGAATTAAACTCCATCTGCCACTGGTCAGCCCAGTGGCCCATCTGATCATGATCCTGTTGTACTCTGAGGGAACCTTCTTTGCTGTCCACTACTATGCGAATTTTGGTGCCATCTGCAAACCTTTTATGTTCACCTTCAAATCATTCATATAAGTGATGAAAAGCAGTGACCCAGCACCAATCCTTGTGCTCATGACTGATCTCCAGTCTGAAAGGTAACCCTTCTCCACCACCCTCGGTGTCCAAATTGCTAGTACTCTCCAATTTTCATGTGATCTAAACTTGCTAACCAGTCGACAATGTAGAAACTTGTTAAATGTCTTCATGAAGTCCACATAGATCACGTCCACTGCTCTACTCTCATCAATCATTGAGTCAAAGAGACGTATGCACGAAACAGACCCTTCTGTCTAACTTGTCTATGCCGACCAGCTATCCCAACCCAATCTAGTCCCACATGCCAGCGTCCAGTCCATATCCCTCCAAACACTTCCTATTCATATATGAATTCAGATGCTTTTTAAAATTTGCAATTGTACTAGCCCCCACCACTTCCTCTGGCATTTCATTCCATGCATCTACTACCCTCTGCATGAAAGCCTTGCTACTTAGGTCTCTTTTATATCATTTCCATCTCACACTAAACCTGTGCCCTCTTATTCTGGACTCCCCCATCCCAGGGAACATACCTTGTCTATTTCTCCTATCCATGCCCCTCATGGTTTTATAAACCTCTAAGAGGTCATTCGTCAGCCTCCGATGCTCCAGGGAAAACTGCCCCAGCCTATTCAACTTCTCCTTCTAGCTCAAATCCTCCAACCCTGGCAACATTCTTGTAAATCTTTTCTGCACAGCATCCTTTTGATAGGAAGGAGACCAGAACTGTACACAATATTCCAAAAATGGCTGAACCAATGTCCTGTACAGCTGCAAAATGTACTCAATACTCTGACCAATAAAGGAAAGCATACAAAACTCCTTCTTCACTATCCTATCTACCTGCGATTCCACTTTCAACGAACTATGCACCTGCACTCCAAGGTCTCTTTGTTCAGCAACACTCCCTCGGACCTTGCCATTAAGTGTATAAGTCTTGCTAAGATTTGTTTACCCAGAATGCAGCACTTTGCATTTATCTGAATTAAACTCCATCTGCTTCTCCTCACCCCATTGGCCCATCTGGTCAAGATTCCATTGCAACTTGAGGTAACCTTCTTCACTGTCCACTACACTTCCAATTTTGGTGTCACCTGCAAACTTACTAACTGTACCTCCTATGCTCACATCCAAATCATTTATATAAACAGCAAAAAGTAGTGAACCCAGCACCGATCCTTTTAGCACTCCACCTGTCACAGGCCTCCAGTCTGAAAAACAACCCTCCACTACCACCCTCTGTCTTCTACCTTTTGAGCCAGATCTGTCTCCAAGTGGCGAGTTCTCCCTGTATTCCATGAGATCTAACCTTGCTAACCATTGTCCCATGGGGAAATCCTCTTCATTACTTCTTCAGAAAACTCAATTGAAATTGTGAGTCATGGTTTCCCACGCACAAAGCCATTTTCACTGGCCCGAATCAGTCCTTGCCTTTCAACATACGTATAAATTCTGTCGCTCCAACATGTTGCTCAACACCGATGGCAGGCTTACCAGCCTAAAGTTCCCTGGTTTTTCCTTACCATCTTTCTTAAATAGTAGCATCACGTTAGCCAACCTCTAGTCTTCGGACACCTCATCTGTGACTATCCTGATAAAAATATCCCGGCAAGGGACACAGCAATCACTTTGGTAACTTCTGACAGAGTTCTAGGATATGCCTGATCAGGTCCTGGGGATTTATCCATCTTTATGCGTTTCAAGACATCCAGTACTACTTCCTCTGTAATATGAACATCTTTCAAGATGTCACCATCTATTTCCCTACATTCTATATCTTCCATGTCCTTCTCCACAGTAAACAGTGATGCAAAATACTCTTTTTGTATCTTCTCCATCTTCTGTGCTTCCACACAAAGGCCGCCTTGCTGATCTTTGAGGGGCCCTAATCTCTCCCTAGTTACCCTTTTGTCCTTAATGTATTCATAAAATCCCTTGGCATTTTCCTTAACCCTGTCTGCCAAAGTTATCTCATGTCCCCATTTTGCCCTCCTGATTTCCCTCTTAATTATACTCCTACTGCCTTTTTCTCTTCTAAGGAATCACTTGATCTCTGCTGTCTATGTTTGACATATGTTTTCTCCTTTCTCCGGACCAAAACCTCATTACCTCTGTCATCCAGCATTCTCTACACTTTCCGTTCACCTTAACAGGAACAGACTGTCTCTGGACTCTTTGTTATCTCATTTTTAAAGGTTTCCCATTTTCCAGCCATCCCTTTACCTGCGAGCATTTGCTGCCAATCAAAGTTTGAAAGTTCTTGCCTAATATTGTCAAGTCCATTGATATTTATACCATTTCTCAGAATTCTTATCTGAAATAGATGCCCAGCAAAGGCATTAAATCTACATTACAATAACATTTTTAAAGTTAAAATCAAGATGGAAAAGAAAATCAGACTGTAACATCATTTCAAAAACTATATATAATACAAATGTTAAAACAGAGATAGAAGGAAACCAGACAAAAGTCACCAATTTACAGGATGAAGCAGTGTTTGGGCAAGTTTATTAGTGATTGGGCAGGACAGAGTTAACCCTTTAATGAATAGTTGTCATATATAGTCACATGCCAATTAAATAATGTGAATGCCAAACACCCATTCTGTGCCAAAGCCTGACAAATAAAACTGCAGATGCTGGAGGCTGGAAACAAAAGGAGAAAGTGCTTAAAACAAACTCAGCGTGTCTGGCAGCACGTGTGGAGAGAAAGCAGAGTTAATGTTTTGGGGTTAGTAACTGTTATTCAGAACTGAGTTTCTCCAGGAATTTCTGTTTTTATTCCTGACAATAGAGAATAATTATTGCAGGCACAGACACAGCAACTGACTAATTGAGAATTAGTTCAAAATACAAACATCATAACTGCAGAGCAGGATTAACAGTTATGGAGTTCCATATACACTGCAGACAACAGAAAATGATAAAATCGAAAAGTAGTATCACTTTCATATGAAGTCATTGTGGTCTGCAGCAGTCAGAGACATCCAGCTAACAATTCTACTCCCACTCAGACAGCATCCCATTTCCATCAATGTATCATGGTGGCAGAGGAGCTGCCATCCCCACCTTTAGCACAACATCATTCTCCATTTCTCCAACTTGCAGGAACAGATTTTTTATGACTCTGTCTTCATCAAAAAGGCATCTTGTGCCATTGTTTCAGATTAGCTTTCATCTTCTCCAAATAGCCCTGCATTCCTATGAAGTCTGATATAAAGTCCAAGAAAACTCAATACCATTCTCTCAAATACCCAATGCAATCACATAATCGTAATTTGAAACAATAGTAGAGAAGATTTAGTGAGATAATAGAACCTAGAACATGACAGTGCAGTATAGTATTGCATTTTCATGCATATGTTTATCCAATGAACATTTAAAAGCCCTTAAAGTTGGCAAGTCTACTACAGTTGCAGGCAGAATATTCCATGCCTCAATTATTCTCTGAGTAAAGAAAAGAACTGTGCAAGAAGGATGGATTGCACTTAAATTGGAAGGGGGCTAATATACTGGCAGGGAGATTTGCTAGAACTGCTCGGGAGGATTTAAACTAGTAAGGTGGGGGTGGGACCCAGAGAAATGGTGAGGAAAGAGATCAATCTGAAACTGGTACAGTTGAGAACAAAGGCGAGTCAAACAGTTCAGGCAAGCAGGGACAAAGCCGGGAACAAGGCAGATAATTAAACTGCATTCATTTCAATGCACGAGGCCTAACAGGGAAGGCAGATGAATTCAGGGCATGGTTAGGAACATCGGACTGCAATATCATAGCAATTACAGAAACATGGCTCAGGGATGGACAGGACTGGCAGCCTAATGTTCTAGGATGTAAATGCTACAGGACAGAAAGGGAGGCAAGAGAAGAAGGAAAGCGGGATTTTTGATAAGGAATAGCATTGCAATATCCTTCAGCACTGTCCACAACTCCACCAGCCTCCGTGTCATCTGCAAATTTACTAACCCATCCTTCTACACCCTCATCCAGGTCATTTATAAAAATGATAAACATCAGTGGACCCAAAACAGATCCTTGCTTTATACCACTAGTAACTGAACTCCAAGATGAATATTTCCCACCAATCACCACCCTGTGGCTTCTTCCAGCTAGCCAATTTCTGAACCAAACTGGTAAATCACCCTCATTCCCATGCGTCCAAATTTTGTGCAGTAGCCTACCATTGGAAAAATTATTAAAAACACCTTATCTAATACTTTACTGAAATCCATATACACTGCATCAACTGCTTTCCCCTCATTCACCTGTTTGGTCACCTTCTCAAAGAACTCAATAAGATTTGTGAGGCACGACCTACCCTTCACAAAACCATATTGACTGTTCCTAACCACCTTATTCCTATCGAGATGATTATAAATCCTGTCTCTTCGAGTCTTTTTCAACACTTTACCTACAACCAAAGTAAGGCTTACTGGTCCATAATTACCAGGGTGATCTCTACTCCCCTCTTGAACAAGGGGACAACATTTGTTACCTTCCAATCTTCTGGCACAATTCTTGTAAACAATGATGACCTAATGATCAAAGACAAAGGCTCTGCAATCTCCTCCCTGGCTTCCCAGAGAATCCTAAGATAAATCACATCTAGCCCATAGATTATCTACATTCACATTTTCCAGAATTGCTAACACCTCCTCCTTGTGAACCCATATCCTATCTCATCTAGTGGCCTGTATCTCAGTATTAGCCTCAACAACATTGTCTTTTTCCAGTTTTATGGTTTTCCTTGATTCTTTCTGCCAAAGACTTCTCTTGTCCTCTCCTGGCTCTTCTTAATTCTCTCTTTAGGACTTTCCTGGCTAGCTTGTAACTCTCAAGCGCCCTAACTGCACCATCTCATCCTAACATAAGCCGCTGCCTTCCTCTTGACAAGAGATCAACTTTCTTAGTAAACCATGGCTCCCTCAGTCACCCACTTCCTCCCTGCCTGACAGGTACATGCCAATCAAGGACACGCAGTAGCTATCCCTTGAATAAGCTCCACATTTCAATTTTGCCTATCCCCTGCAGTTTCCTTCCCTATCCTATGCATCATAAATCTTGTCTAATTGCATCATAATTGCCTTTTCTCCCAGTTATAAATCTTGCCCTGCAGTATAAACAGATCCCCCTTTCATTCATAAAGTAGACATAACTGAATTGTGGTCACTCTCACCAAAGTACTCACCTACCTCCAAATCTAACACCTGGCTGGTACATTACCCAGTACCACATCCGTTATGGCCCTGACCCTGGTTGGTCTGGCTACATACTGTTTCAGGAAACCCTTCTGCACACATTGGACGAAAACTGACCCATCTGAAGTACTCAACATATAGTATTTCCAGTCAATAGTTTGAAAGTTAAAGTTCCCCATAACAACTATGCTGTTACACTGCTCCTATCCAGAATCATCTTTACAATCCTTTCCTCTACATGTCTGGATCTATTCTGAGGCCTATAGAAAATTCCCAACAGGGCGACCTCTCCTTTCCTATTTCTAACCTCAGTCCATGCTACCTCATTAGAAAAGTCCTCAAACATCCTTTCTGCCACCATAATACTGTCCTTGACTAACAATGCCCCACTTCCCCCTCTTTTTTTACCACCACCTCTGTTCTTAGTGAAACATCGAAATCCTGGAATTTATGACAACCATTCCTTTCCCTGCTCGATCCATGTCTCCAAAATGGCGGCAACAGCAATATCCTAGGTACCAACCTATGCTGCAAGTTCGCCCACTTATTCTGGATGCTCCTGGCGTTAAGGTAGACACACTTCAAACCACCTTCCTGCTTGCTGGTGCACATTTGTGACATTGAAACCATATTTCTGACCTAACTACGCTCAAGCTCCGGACACGGGAACTACAATTTAGATTCCCAGCCCCCTACTGAATTTGTTTAAACCCTCCCGAAGAGCATTAGCAAACATCCCCTAGGATATTGGCATCACTTTGCTTCAGGTGTAGACCATAATTTTTGTAGAAGTCTCACCTACCCCAATTATTGAGGTATCCAAAACTCTCCCTCCCACACCATCCCTTTAGTCACGTGTTCAAATCCTCTCTCTCTCTCTCTCTCTCTCTCTCTCTCCTCTGGCTATCATGTGGCATAGGGAACAAACCAGAGATAACAACTCTGTTTGTTCTAGCTCCAAGCTTCCACCCTAGCTCCCTGACTTTCTGCCTTAAATCCCCATCCCTTTTCCTACCTATGTTGTTAGTATGTATGTGGACCACAACTTGGGGCAGCTCCCCCTCCCCTTCAAGGATCCTGAAAACTCGATGTGAGACATCAAGAACCCTGGCATCTAGGAGGCAATACACCAACCGTGAGTCTGTCTCGCTCCCACAGAACTTCCTATATGTCCCTTTAACTATGGAGATCCCAATGACGAATGCAGTCTTCCTCTCCCCCTTCCCTTCTGAGCAACAGGGACAGACTCTGTGCCAGAGACCTGTACCCTGTGGCTTACCATTGACATGTTTCCCCACATCCTCCTCCCCACCCCCTCCACCCCCCAACACCACCACCACCACTAACAGTATCCAAAACATTACACTTGTTATTAAGGGGAATGGCCACAGTGGATCCCTGCAGTGTCTGCTGGTTCCCGTTCAGCCGCCTGACAGTAATCCATTGGCCTTTCTTCTTCTACCTGATGTGTGACTATCTCTCAGTAACTCCTCACAAGATAACATAGATTCCTAAAGCTGCTCATTTATCTTTTTACGAGAAGAGTTCAAATGTTTCATTCTTCAAAAAAAAATTAGTTTGGCTGTTCCAATTTCCATACTGCATGAAAGAAAATCAAAGTCCTACTGCCTTCCTCCTCCCCTCCATAGAGCTACACAAGTGTCTGAACGATGGTGAACGCCATTACAATACAGTGGAGGGTAATTAACACCTACCTTTTGATTAGATTAAATTCCCTACCGTGTGGAAACTGGCCCTTCTGTCCAAACTGTCCACACCGACCCTCCGAAGAGGAACCACCCAGGCCCATTTCCCTCTGACTAATGCACCTAACACTATGGTCTATCTAGCATGGCCAATTCACCTGACCTTTAGACTGTGGGAGGAAACCGGAGCACCAGGAGGAAATGCACGCAGACACAGGGAAAATGTACAAACTCCACACACAGTTGCCCAAGGCTAGAATCGATCCTGGGACCCTGGTTGTGAGGCAGCAGTGGTAACCACTGAGCCACCGACCTCCCTTCAACAGTCTTCAAATAATTATATCACTGTGCACTGAAAAAATAAACAAATTATGACCTTGATCAGGTGGGTCAGTGAGCTAAGAAGTGACAGATGCAGTTTCTTTTAGATACATGTGAGGTGTTAGATTTTGGTGGGACGATACAGGGCAGGACTTATACACTTAATGGCGGGGCCTTGGCGAGTGTTGCTGAACAAAGCGACCTCTGGGTGCAGCTGCATATTTCCTTGAAAGTAGAGTCACAGGTAGACAGGGCGGTGAAGAACGCATTTGGCATGCTTGCCTTCATTGGTCAGAACATTGAGTGTAGGAGTTGGGATGTCATCTGGTAGCTGTACAGGACATTAGTGATGCCACTTTTAGGAGATTGTGTGCAACGCTCATCACCCTTCTCCAGGAAGGGTATTGTTAAACTTGAGATGGTGCAGAAAAGATATACAAGCATGTTATAGAGATATGGAGTCATACAGCATAGAAACAGATCCTTCAACCCACCATGTCCATGATGTCCAACAAACAGCAAACTGCATTCATCCCATTTACCTGCACTTGGCCCATAGCGGACTATGCCCTGGTTTCTTAAGGGCATATCCAGATGCTTCTTTCCAAGCTGTGAGAGTATTCCACCACACACTCGGGCAGCATGATCCAAACTTTACCCACCCTCTAGATCAAAATATTTTTCTTAGATATTCCCTAAACTGCTTTCCCTGCACCTTCAACTTGTATTCTCTGGTCTCAGACATATCTGCCATGAGGAGAAAGATTCTCACAATCTACTTTGTCTGCATCTTTCACAATGTTGTATATCTCAGTCAGATCCTTCCTCAACCACCTCTGCTCAGAGGAAACCAAACCCAGCTCATACAGTCTCCCCTTTTGACGGAGGCTTTCCAACCCACTGCATCCCCTCCAGCCAATCCCACCCTTCTAATTGTGTGGTAATCAGAACTGCACACAGTATTTGATCTCTTTTATAAAGGTGGAATAAGACTTCCTTGCTCTTATATTCAACAGCTCAGGTACTGAAAAAAACGCATTCTGTATGCCTTCTTCAGCAGCCTGTCTGCCTATACTGACGCCTTCTGTGGGGTCGGGTATGCTTTGGCGCCGATCATTTGGCCCCGCCGTTTTGGCTCTAAACTGTTTAATGCTCATTACTTTGGCGCTGAGCTGTTTTGCCGCCAATTCAGAATAAAAATAAAAGTCTTGTTTGGTGAAAAAAGAGAGAATGACTAACGACCCAATGTACTTTTCTCAATTATCAAGAGTTGATAATCAAAGCTGTAATGACCCGCTGTAGATTCAAATTTCGTTTTGTAATCATTTTCTCATTTAACAATTGTTAATAGTCATCTACTGCCTTGATGATACTTAAGCCCTTCTGTCTTCACATTGGAAAGCTGTAATACAATCTTCTTTCTATTTTCTTGTCCAGCCCGTACCAGAAATGGCAGAAAACATTCTAAGCAAAAAAGACAAACCAAAATTTTCACAAGATGGTTATCTATATGTGTTTGATAAATGTAGCAAAATGTGGAAATTCCTTTTTATAATGAATAGGTTAAAATAATGAATAAAAAAGAATTAGATTTCTTTCTTACAATGCAATAAAAACAAATTTCTTATGGGCTCTACAAGACAAGAAGTTGAGGTTGTGGGTACAATTAAAACCTTTTATAGGCACCTGGATGTATACAAGAACAAGAACAATTTTGATGGATATGCACCAAATGCTGGCAAATGTGACTCACCATAATGTGGAAGTGCCAGTGTTGGACTGGGGTGAACAAAGTTAAGAATCACACCACCAATTTGTCATACCCCAGGTTTATTTGGAAGCACTAGCTTTCAGTGTACTGCTCCTTCATCACTCTGAAAGCTAGTGCTTCCACGTAAACCTGTTGTACTATAACCTGGTGTTGAGATTTTTAACTTAAATGGGACTAGGTCAGATTAGGATCTCTGGTCAGCATGAACAACTTGGACCAAAGGGTCTGTTTCTGTGCTGTATAATTGTGTGACTCTCTGAAGGCCAGACCTTGATATCACTACTCTCAGTTAGACTCTGCACTATTGGAGGTGCAAGGGTCCATTGCTTTTACCTCCTTGACTCTGAGGAACAGCACGGATCCGTTCTGTGACAATGTGCTGTGGTTTCACTTGTCTGTGAATCCTACAGATACAGTCAAAGAAATTCAGCTCTTTCCCATTCATTTCAGAAAACATGAACTGAAAACTCTCTCCTTTGCTAACTGGCTATCCACTTAACAGCAAACATTTAAACTGCTCAGTAAGACAATGCAGGAAGATTGAAGCAGGATCAATCAAGTGTGGGCATCCTTCCTGTATCATAACAACTGTTCCATTCAAAAACCATTTTTATACATAAAATCAGTGCGTGTACACAACAGCCCAAGTAGTCAGCATTAAATTTTAGTTTCAAGTTTTTCACTAGACAACATGGCTCTAATCTGTTGACCACCTGTCACATCTGAGCAGAGTTTTGAAAGACAATAAACCGTATCACAGTCCCATTAAATAGCATAGACTGACAGGGAGAGAGTACTTTCTGTGTACACAAACCTTACAAGTGAATGGAAGAAACAAGATTAGTTCTGCATTCACAGAAGAACAAATAGTTGCAGACTGCATCAGTTATTGTCCTTATTTACGTAATGAAGGACTTGAAGGAAACTGATGGTTTGTGGACACAACAAAGAGTGAGATGATGCCAACACACAGTGGGTACAGAATAATTTGCAAAACACAGAAATACTGTCAGGTTAATAGGTCCGTAGGCACAAATAGAAAAATCATGTCTACTAGGATCACATGCTTGGGAGAGCTACCGTTTCCTTAAACTAAACAGGAAAGGTAAGAATGAAGTACGTCAGTCCCAGTGTACAAGAGAACTTCCTATAGAATTTTAATGCATAGTATAACGTTGGTCAAAAAGTAAACTCCACTTGTCTATTTGGAAATACTGAACCTATTGCATGCTGACACTGTATTCCACTTAAATAGGGAAAGAAGTAAATAAGTATTCAGGTTAATTATTCTTCCAATTATCTCATCATGACTTAAACTTGCTGTCTGACTCTCTGACTGTATGTAATTCATGTATCAATTCTGTTTGTCCAAGCTTGGAGGAATTAGATAGCAGGCCAAGTGTCAGATTGAAACAAATATTGCAATTTAATTTGTTTCCACAAAGTCAAAACTGAACATATCTGATACAAAATGACTGAATGAATACTTTGTTTTCAAGTGGTCCAAAGTGGTACGCATTTAGACAGATCCCCAGAGATTATTGGCCACAGAATGCAAAAGTTCTCAAAGCGGTCTTGTTATAAACATGTGAACAATAAGTTCAAAATGCACATTCAGAATTTAACTTACAATCATAACCTGTACCATGGAATAAAAGTTGTGGAAATTATCCAAACTGCTTTACGCTGTCGGAGACTGAAAATGGTATTTAAAAAGTCTTACTTTCAATTACAGTAGATATAATTTCTTGGTGCAGATAAGAGTTCATTTGGCCCATCCCCCAGCAACAACTCACCAAAGCGGATCCCAGCCAGATGTAGACCTCACCCTATCCCCATAAATCCACGTTTACCATAGTTAACCCACTAACACTAGAGTGGTGCTGGAAAAGCCACAGCAGTTCAGGCAGCATCCGAGGAGCAGGAAAATCGATGTTTCGGGCAATCTGATTTCCAGCATCTGCAGCCCTTGTTTTTACCCTGTTTTAACCCACTGACACTGCACATCCTTGAATAAGACAGGACAATTTACCATGGCTAATCCAGCAAACCTGCATATGTTTGGATCATGCAAAAAAACTTGAGCACCCAGAGTAAACCAATGCAGACTGCACACAGGTAATGAACCAAGGCTGGAATTGAATCTGTATCCCTGGCATCACTGTGCCACCATGCCACTCTGACATGGATGGCAATAGATAAAATCTTATTCATGTGGAGCAACTGAGATTTGAAGTAAAAAGGCCTCCTGCAGTTTCTGCAAGTGTCATGTTTAACAGAGACAAATATATAAGTACACTCACTTATTCACAGAACACAAACTGACAGGTACAGATATTTTCAGGTGCAGATGCACTCATCCATTCATGTAGTTGAAGCTGTCAGGGATAGACTGATGATTGCAGAAACACATTCACATTGCAGAAACTCACAAGTACATTTTGATAATACACTCACATATTCCCAGAGCAGAATCTCACAGGTATATAATAACTACATTCTTACATTCACCTAGAACCCAATTAGGCAGATTGATAACTAAAATCACATTGACGTTTCAAAAGCTTTCAGAAACTGATAATGACACTCTCATATTCACACAGCAGAATCTGACTAGGGCAGATAGATAATTGGACTGCCATCTTCACATCACAGAAACTGACAGGGAGAGATAGGTAAGTAGGTTGTCATATTCAAATTGGAGAAACTGATGGACAGATCAATAACTACACTTCCATATTCACAGATCAGAAACTGACAGGTACAAATGGGTGGGCAAAAGTGAGGAGTGCAGATGCTGGAAATTAGAGTAGAGAATGTGGTGCTGGAAAAGCACAGCAGGTCTAGAAGCATCAGAGGAGCAGAAGAATCAATACTTTGGTTAAAGGCCCCTTCATCAGTACAGATGTATAACTACATCAACACATTCATATAGCATAAACTGACAGGGAAAGTTTGATAATTACACTGATGCATTCGTCTCACAAAGCAACAAGTATATTTCAATACAGACCCCTACATGTTCACTTCGCAGAAGATGGCAGGTTGACATTGATAACTATGTTCACATTTCAACAATGCAGAAACTGACGTGGACAGATTGATAATTAAACTATCACATTCAGAGCAGAAACTGACAAATTCACACAGTAGAAACCAACAGGTTTAAGGTGATAACTTCACTCAAGTATGCACATAGCAGAATCTTACTTGGACAGAGTGATCCCTGCACTCTCATATTCGCAGTGCAGAAACTTAGAGCTGTAGATTGATATATAGGCTCTCATTGTAAGTATAAAATAGTTGGGCATATTCTCACTGGAGAGTTGAAGAACAATTGGCAAAAGAAAAGGATCTGAAGGGAGTTGACAGAGTTGATGCTGGGAGATTGTCACTGCTTATGAGAGAATCCAGAGTAAGGGACACAGTTTTGAGCAGGAAGCTTTTTGTCTCAAAGAAATGTAGAACATTCTCCCTTTGTTCTGTTCCACAGAGAGCAGTTAGGATTGGTTTATCGGCATAATTTAGGCGAATGCAGCCATATATCTTTTTGATACGTAAGGGAGTGTTTGGTTATGGGTGCTAAACATCAAAATGAGATGAAGATCATAACTAAAGCCTTTGTGATCTGTTCTCCTGACGGAGTACACAGGCAGATAAAAATGCCAGACTTCTCATGCTTCTTATGGTCTTCTGCTCTGAGATATTTAAAGTGACACAAGCCTGAAAGAAATTATTAACTACAGCATATACACTGTATCTGCAAGAGAGGAATGGGAGGCATCATTCACCATACACTTTATCTTTAACTTACTGATATGTGTGTGCTCATAGATTACACACTGATCGATTCAGTTATAAGTTACAGGGACGTACCAGGGATGGAGTGAAGAAAGATTAGCCGTCCATTTCATCAGAAACTTAGAGATGTTGAGATATTTGCTCTCTGATGTGCCTGTGATTGACTGAAACTGAGTAAACACAGGATTAGAAACAACAAACTGGCAGTTACAGTATGAAATACTGAGTCACTTGCAAAGTAATAAATTGTTAGGATATAATATAACTTGATTAGCTAGAAACTGGCACAAACAATGTAACATCAGCAGTGACATTGCAGATATTGTCAGTAACAAAGCACAAAGAATTATTCCTTATCGAAATGCTGGAGTTATAATTACAAACCGAACTTCAATTTGCAGAAGTTGATTTTCATAGGGTATGGGAGTGGAGGGTAATGAGTCCTACCTGAGTCTGTCCAAAGTCGATGGATGACACCTACGGAGTAAAACAACACTTTAGACTTAAGAAGGTTTGAATTACAGTCCAGTAACATACTGACATGTAAAGACAGTGGAATAGAGTTTACAAAAATACATTACAGAAACAGACGGGCACAGACTGGTGTCGAGAGTGTGGTGCTGTAAAAGCACAGCGGGTTAGGCGGCATCTGAGGAGCAAGAGAATTGAACTTTCGAGCCTTTCATCTCGATGTTTTGGGCATAAATCCTCCGCTCCCCAGCAACTGCAATCCTCACTTTCTCCTAGGGGCACAGGTTGGAGGAATATTTCTACATCAGTGTTTGATGGTTACAAAATAAAACCTGTCTTGAAGTAACACTAATTGACTGTTACACAGAGGAACAGAGCCTCAGTGGACAGATGTTGAGTTAATGCCAAATGTGTAAATGAGGACACGACAGATACAAAGTTAAAGTGACACATATATAGCATGCTAACAGTTGCTGGTTAACAGGTATTCGCATAAGACTGAGAAATGCTATAAATCCCTACATGAATCAGCAAGACGCCTAAATGAGAAGTGCAGCAACGTGGTTCAGTTACACTGCAGGTACTTATAAAGCACACAGTTATCGATAGGTCTCTGGGCCCACAGTTATCAATCAAGTTCTCAGAAATATATTCATCCCACAGTCAAGACGTCACTCAACTCGTGACTCAAGAGAAGTATTACATGGAAACGTTTTCTTTTCATTTATCTTCAACTCCGTGCAATTGAGAACGAGTTGCATCAAGTCCAAGTGTAGAAAACACTCCCGGTCAGGTTCCACTTGTGCAATTTCAAACGGATGAGTTTTTTTTCACAGTGACAAGTTCTGTGTTAATTCCATACAGAGGAATAGAAAGAGACAAGCGGAGCTAGAAACACACCCTTCCACTCACATCATCACAACAACGAGCAAAAGGAAACAGAGCCAATACCACAGTCGCTTTCTATGTGACAGGGACAAAATAAATCTCCCTCAGTCAGACTGACAGGAACAGAATCACCATCCACTTCACATTTCGTTGCAGGTTCTGACAGATCCACATTGCAAATCACAGTAACCAATCAGAGAGACTGAGATTTTGGGAAAATCGTCATGGTGAACTACCCAATCAGGAACCCAGCTTTCCTCCCTCCCTCATTAGCATTGATGACACCGTCTATAAAAGGGGCGGACCGAGCCCATTTTCCCTTATTCTGTTTCTGAAAGTGAGTAGCTCCATGGGTGGTGAGAAGAACTGTGCCTGGAGGATCTACAACTCGGTGAAGGACGCTCTCTGGGCGGTCCGAAACCTGTTGATCTTCCAGCTGAAGGAGTTGACCGCGTCTGAGTTTTGCAGAAGGGATGCGCTGAAGCTTGGGGCAGCTGTCGGTGAGGAAAGACCACAGTGTAACATCTGCCTGCCTAAGAAGAACAGGGGGCCCCATGCATTCATTTGGGCTCTGCTGACGCCTCAGCTAAATATATGGACATATGATTGATAAATGTATAGACCTGTATATAAAAAATGATAAACTCTGATCTCTGTGTAAATGTTTACGTATGTATGGCATGACGAACTGTACAGACCATCACATTATTTTATGAATAAAGTATACTTTTGAAATTAAAAAAAATGAGAAGAAAGCACAGCAAGCCTCCAAGAAGGGCGCGACGAAAATTATCAAGAAGGCACCAGCGAAGTGCGGCAAGAAGAGGTGGCAGTCCAGCAGAGAAAGTTTCTACATCTACAAAGTGATGAAGCAGGTTCACACCGGCATCTTGTCCAAGGCCATGAGCATCACGAACTTGTTCGTCAGCGATATTTTCGAGCGCATCGCGGGGGAGGCTTCCCGCCTGGCCCATTACAACAAGCGCAGCACCATCAGCTCCCGGGAGATCCAGACCGCCGTGCGGCTGCTGCTGCCCGGGGAGCTGGCCAAGCACGCCGTGTCGGAGGGCACAAAGGCGGTGACCAAGTACACCAGCTCCAAGTGAAGGACCGCACTGCACTGAAACAAACACCCATCCACAACCTAAAGGCTCTTATAAGAGCCACCCACAACTTCCCTAAGACAGCTGAACCCAATTCTTGTTTTATTTGCATATGATTCTTGACGAGGTATTTTTTAATTTCAGTGCGAATTAATAGGGGTTGGGGTGAAGAAAGCGGATTTAGCGCCAGTGAGTCATTTTTCATCTTGTATATTCACCCGTGGAAGACAAAATGTGCCCACGTCTTCAGTTCCACTTCCTGTTGTCGGAGAGACTTTCAAAGTCAACCGAGAGAACACTGCTACCGGACTGAAATGTGGAGCTTTTGCTGAATCTGATCGATAGCGACAAGGGAGGACATCTTTAAAAGATCTAAAAGACCGTGTTCTTCATTGATCCTGAACCGGAAGAACGATGTGTGCCGCTTTCTCAGCATGTTGGTGTGCTAAAGAAATGTGAAGTGAAAAGACCGGTTACAGACTGCAGTGTTTGGCCTGTTTTATTTCAGCTTCTTCTCAAGGTTTAGAAAATATTCCATTTTCAAAATCAGAACGGCAATTGAGGGAGAGTATGACAGTGTGAAGTATACACTTGTAAACTGAATTATATTAATGTTTTTTAAACTTCTTCACTTTTTTTTGTACTTCATTTTTCATATAAAACATACGCCTTTGTTTGGAAAGTGGCGGGCTCTTCAAATTGGAAAAAAAAGCGGTTGATGATTTGGCGCCGGTACTTTCCGCCCTCCTCCCCAGGCCCTCTCCGGATTGGGGAATGAGGCAGATATCTGATTGGGAATTGAAACAACATTAGGCGGGGCTGAACAATGGGACCAATCAGAAATGGCCGCCCCACCATTCCTCCCGAAGGTATAAGAGGCCGCAATGTGGGCGGAGTGAAGCATTCTATCTGAAAGTGCTTGTGACTATGTCTGGAAGAGGAAAGGGCGGTGGGAAAGGTCGCGCCAAGGCGAAGTCTCGGTCGTCCCGGGCTGGCCTGCAGTTCCCGGTGGGCCGTGTTCACAGGCTCCTGAGAAAGGGCAACTATGCTGAGCGTGTGGGTGCCGGAGCGCCGGTCTATTTGGCTGCGGTGCTGGAGTATCTGACGGCTGAAATCCTGGAGCTGGCCGGCAACGCGGCCCGGGACAACAAGAAGACCCGCATCATCCCCAGGCACCTGCAGCTGGCCGTGCGCAACGACGAGGAGCTCAACAAGCTGCTGGGAGGGGTGACCATCGCTCAGGGCGGGGTGCTGCCTAATATCCAGGCCGTGCTGCTGCCCAAGAAAACTTCCGCTGCTGGATCTGCCAAAAAGTGAAGAGACCGTTCTTGAATCTGACAAACCAAAGGCTCTTTTAAGAGCCACTCACTGCATCGATAAAAGGAGCTGAACTTTGTCGGATTGATTATTTTCCTTTTAATGTGGAGAGTGCTCGCTTTTGTACTGGACGTCGATAAATTCCACGCTACATTTAATTGGATGTTGTTTTTTATGGGGAAAAAACAAGGACAACAGATGTTGGAAACCAGACTCTAGATGTGTGGTGCTGGAAAAGCACAGCAGTTCAGGCAGCGTCCGAGGAGCAGGAAAATCGACGTTTCGGGCAAAATCCCTTCATCAGACTGTATAAGCAGAGAAAGTATTTATCACAAAATGCGATTGTAAGTGTATCCTAGACTACAGGATTTCTTATTGAACGGTCACTGCCTGAGTGATCTCTGTCTTCACGTAGTGTCCTATCAGTTATAGAATGGCGGCACGAACGTCCCCAATCGGGTTTGACCTCACATTAGATTCGCATTTCCTTTTAAGTGCAGTAGGAAGAGCTGAGTTGACGCGGTGCAGTAACGGGTCAGTTGCTTCAGGATACAGTAAGGGAACGGTTCCTGACCCTCTGCGCTTTATTGTCTGCTCGGTTCATGTGCAGTCTTTTATCCCCTGCCTTTGGGGAGACAGCGAGAGAGAGAGAGAGCAGATTGATCACCAGTGAGGCACTTTTCAGCTGTAAAGACGGGAATGGGGTAAAGTGAAATTGTCTGAACTTTAATTTCGTAATCGAAAAAGCAGTCAACGTGTACGTGCTCATATATTCTCTTCTGTAAAACTTGGTGCCCTTTTATACGTGTTGGTGGGCATTTTCAAATTTGAAAATAAGCCGTTGAACTCTTGGCGCCATTTTTTCCCTTTCTCGCCTGCCATGTTGACGGAAAGGGAGTCAATGAGGAGATTTTTTTCCCCACAAATATCTAACCCTATACCGAAGCTTAATGTTGAGGTCACTTTTTTATTACTATGTTTCTAAAATTAAATTCCGCGTTCCTTGACTGAAGATCTCATTAGTTGCAAATTTATTGCCGTTTTTGTTTTTAAACTAACTTCCGGTAGAAATACTAATTGACTGTTAGAATAATCAACTGAAAATATACATTGGGGAAAAAAAATCACTTAATTTTTGCTATAAATTGTTACGATGAAGGAGCGTCGCTCCGAAAACCTTTGTGCTTCCAATTAAACCTGTTGGACTATAACCTGCTGTTGTGATTTTTAACTGAACACTATCAATACATTTTCATTTCATCCAGGGTATTAGTTGCCCGAAGACAATTTGTAATCACTGCCTGAACGCGCAGATGGAAAGAACGCGCCATTAAGATATCCGCAGGCTCCCAGAAACAAAACGGAGCCGAATAATATGCCTCGGCAATATGAATACTGCAAAATGTAACATTAGCATTTCACAATAAATAAAAACTATTCATGGCGTGGATAGCCAAGTGCACATTGATATTATTATTGAGATAGACATGTATTCACGAGAAAGAGAAATAAAGGTTACGGGAAGCAGGCATAAGAGTAAGATTGAGAATTATCAGCCATGATTGAATAGCAGAACAACCTGGATGGGCAGAATGGCCTAATGCTGCTACTACATCTTACAGTTACAAGTCACGATGCGATTCTTGACATTGAATAATTAGCCGAATACCCTCTTATCTACACGGGAGGAATACTTACAATTATAAAATCATTGGCTACAGTAAACAGCAACAAAGTGAACCGTCCACTCTGAATGCTTTCTGCCGTACCGCAGAACACGTTATTAGTACATTTTAGGACTGGAAATAATTTTAAAATGACGACATATGTGAAATAACCAGCAACAATACACTAGGTTCTCCGTATGCGTTGCCTTCCACGACCTCAGGTCTCCGCTCTCTATCGGGAGGGTTTGGGTGGCTCTGATAAGAGCCTTTGGGTTCGTTGGAAAAGGATCGCTTTATGTTCAGCCGCCGAATCCATAGAGAGTGCGGCCCTGGCGTTTCAGAGCGTACACCACATCCATGGCGGTGACCGTCTTGCGCTTGGCGTGCTCAGTGTAAGTGACCGCATCCCGGATCACATTCTCCAGGAAAACCTTCAGCACCCCGCGGGTCTCCTCGTAGATCAAGCCCGAGATGCGCTTGACCCCGCCACGGCGAGCCAGGCGCCGGATGGCTGGTTTCGTGATGCCCTGGATGTTATCACGGAGCACTTTGCGGTGCCGCTTCGCTCCGCCTTTTCCCAGGCCTTTGCCTCCTTTACCTCTTCCAGACATCACGCTTCTTCACTCCAGTCGCTGCTGAATAAGAGCCGAGCTGCCTCCCTTTCCTTTTTTATACAGCCCGGCCCGACCTGGCTGAGAACGAGCTGACAGAGAGTGAGAGGCGGGTCCGGAGAGGAAACTGAGTGACAGACATCTAGCTCCGCCTCCAGCTCACTCCAGCCCCAACTGTATCTGGGACTGAACCTTTTCTCACAAAAGGTGGCTGTGAGCCTGGGACACAGTGGGTTCTCCGAGACCGGGATTGATTCGAGGTGAGTTCCCCTTTGTAAGAAGCCGATTGGAGCAGGAAGTGGTCCCGGAACTTGGAGTGAGCGGGCTGGGGGGAAGAGAAAGGCCTTTCTCGGGCTGTGTGGGCCTGCTGAGGGAGGCAGAGCGGGAAGAAGCTGCTGTGGGACATTCTTGGGGTTTACAATCCTCTGAACCCGGTTTTAATTTCAATCTGTTTCCCGCTCTTTCTTGAGGTTGTATGGACCAGCTGTAGGAATGTGATACTCTTGTAAAAGGGGTCTTGGTAAAAACAGCGCCGTTTTTCTGATTTCCAACAGGTAGTTGGGGAGTTGGATGTTGAACTGTGTAAGCATCCTGATGGTTGAGTACTTCCATTCACGGTGCTGGGCAGTTGTTGCTCAGTTGCTGGCTCTCACTCAATTGATATCAAGTTAAAAATCACAGAGTACGCGGTATGTCCAACAGATTTTTTTGGAAGCACCTGGTGTGTGATTTTTATCATTGATACCAATTGATTTGGAGATGCTGGTGCTGGAGTGGGGTGGACAAAGCACATGAAAAACAAACACAATCCCCAGACAAGGAGCAGCTCAGGGTAACAATGGGATCAGATCCGTGGTTCTGGTTAAGTTGTTCGCTTAAAAGAAAAAAAACACACATCCTAATGAAGATGCAATGAATGTGACATTGATCAGTCCAATACTGCCAGACTAGCCGCATGTTGATTTGTAGATGGTGTCCCTGTGTCTTCCTCCAGAAAAACACCTGAGGGACTAAGACACTGTAATACTTCCTCAGTTCAAAGCACAGAGTGACTAGCTGCCTCTAACAAATGGAAGGTATGTAGCCCATTGACATTTACACACCAGTGTTGAAGATAGATAAACTGAATCATCATCCAAAACAGACATTCAGGAACTGCATTAAAATTTGCAATTATTAAGGGCAGTTTCAAAGTTACAATGAAGATAGACAAATAGGCCACATTGAGGTAGGGGTTAAGTACAGAGATGGAGGGAAACTGTGCTCACTGACAGGGTAAGAGTTACTGAAGTGTCGTAGAGACGTATAGTGTGGAAACAGACCCTTCAGTCCAACTGGTCCATACAGAACAAATATCCTAATCTGATCTAGTCCCATTTGGCAGCACTTAGCCCATCTCTCTCAACCCTTCCTATTCATATTGTTCAAGTACAATCCCTTGTGGACTCATTCCTATAAGCCTTTCTTGGGTCGTCCTGGAGATCATACTCTTTGGTAGTCTGGAATGAAAACCTCTTACAAACAGTTTAGTTTAATTTTAGCCTTCCCCTTTATTTACCAATAGCATCACTGTTACAACATAACATTGACACCTAAGTGCTGGGCTAGCTAAGGTTCTAAAACCATGGAAGAGTAGGATACCGGCTCTTCCTTTAAGAGCCCTCACAGGCGACTCCAATCTTCTGTCACAAAGTGTTTACAAAGCTTTACAAAAAACACTGTATAATTAAGAACATGCAATCAGTGGAAAGGCAATAATTTGTTAGGAAGAGAAGTTAATTAACAGGTCTGTGTGCGCTTAACTGATCACTCCTGTAGGCCCTTAGCCATCCATCAGGTGGGAAAAACAGATCCAGCCCAGTCAGGTGCCTGTTGGTGAGGTAAGTCCCTATCATAAAGAGGTACCAGTCTAAACTAAGTGTAAGAGATCATAAGGTAACCTTGCACACCTCGCATGTCAGATATCATTGTTTTACAAAATGCCTTCTTAGCTAGCAGGGCAAGCTTTGACCATAAAATGGCTTCCTAACAGATTGTGTCAGAATTTCTTCAATGTTAGGTTTAGAATAACTTTTAAACTGGGAGCAGACTCCTGCTTTTTATCTTAAACACAGCATTATTCTGTATCTGGGACTGAAATGTTACCACAGGGTTGATATTTTAAATGATTCATTAGTCTCAAATTAAACATGTTTTCTTTTCAGGGCTGTGATTCAAATTCAAAGAAGACAGAAGATCTGATTGAATTAGAATTGACAGTGGGGCAGTCATGGTCTGTAAGAACACTAAGTAAGTTAAAGCTTCATCAATGTTATATTTTACAGAGTTTGCATTTCATAATCAGTGATGGCTATTCAGAATTATCATAAAGTCCAAAATGCAAATAAATTCAAAACATGCATCTCTCTCACATAAGGGTAATATGAATCCATTATAATTGATAGGGCATGACCAGTTATTACAAGGTTTTTGACATGCTTCTAATATAATAGAAAGTTTCTGAGATCACAATCAAACACTACCATTAATTTCACAATTTAACAACTGTGAATGATATCACTGTGTACCTTTTACACAGATTCATTGGTGTTAGGATAAATGTTCTTAATTGCTTTAGAGCATCCTGTTATCACTTGGTGAGAACAGATGTTTTTATCTTCTGCACATCTTGGGTACCCCCTTTTGTGGCCTGATGCCTCCCTGCCTACCTGTTTATTTTCTCCTGTGCAGCGTGTTCTATAATTCAACATTACATTTAGACTAAATGTTTCAGGACAATTTTAAAGGCTTTCTCATTATACCCACCCAAATGCCTTTTAACTGTTGCAATTGTACTGGCCTCCACCACTTCTCCATGCACCATTTGATTGTATAAACTTCCATAAGGTCACTCTCAAGGGAAAACAGTTCCAGCCTATTCAGCCTCTGCTTATAGCTCAAATTCTCCAACCCGGATGAAACATATTTACATGGAGTTTGTGTGTGACTGAGAAGGACAGAATTAATCCTTTGCTGAATAGTTGTCACATACAGAGATGACAATTAAGTAATGTGAATTCCAAACACACAATCTATGCAAGTAGCTCATGTGCTACTCGCAAGATGTTCTTTCTATAACCCACTGGCAATACAACTTGATAAACTTCTGCCCATTTCACATCTGCCTGAATATGCGATGTTCTCCATTTCCTCATTAAGACATCATTTTTAAGATAATAACAATCAGGGATACATTTGTGTATGCCTATTATTCTTACAGATAGCTGAGAACTCCGTACAATTTTGTTTCTCAATTTCCCTCTGACTATTAGGGGGTCTATAATATAATCCCAATGAGGTAATCATCCCTTTCTTATTTCTCAGTTCCACCCAAATAAATTCCCTGGATGTATTTCTGGGAATATCCTCCCTCAGCACAGCTGTAATGCTATCCCTTAACAAAAATGGCACTCCCTCTTGCCTCCCTTTCTATCCTTTCTGTAGCATTTGGATCCTGGAACATTAAGCTGCCAATCCTGCCCATCCCTCAGCCATGTTTCTGTAATTGCTATGATAGCCCAGTCCCATGTTCAGAACCATGTCCTAAGGTAATCTGCCTTCCCTGTTAGGCCCCTTTCATTGAAATAAATGCAGTTTAATTTATTAGTCCTACCTTGTCCCTGTCTCAGATTGATCTCTCTCTGCAGTATCTCCATGGGTGCCCCCACCCCCCCCACCTGTACTCTTTGATCTTTCCTGTTTTAACCAGTGACTTTGTGACCTTGTTACCATACAAGTCAGGCTACATCCCAGGATGTGTTCAGTTCAGTTACCTGAATTTCCATTGGCTTTTCAACCACAGTTGGCAGCACTCAACCGGTGAATTAGTAACATCATTAGCAAGGACAAATTGTATTCCTGGAGCTGAAAGTTTGTTCAGTACTCCTACTAGGACTTCTCCACTCTTCACTAGATACTCTAACCTCACGTCTTACAATCGTGCATTTCTTATTTCAATGTGAATTACTGTTACTCGTACCTTTTCTGGCAATAGTCCTTCAGAGGTACGTATATCCTCATGTTTTAGCATCACAGATTGAGAGGATCCTTGTATCTCTGAATTTGGTTACCTCTTTACCTGCTGCTCCTGGCCTATGCGAGTAAACTTTACCTTCACGGTGTATGGTTTAAGATCTGGCACTTCCTCCATAAACAACCTCCGACCAGTTTGTACATTCTGGTGCAGCTTTCTAGTCTCCACAGTGCTCTCTGTAACCACTCCAACAGAATTCACTGGCTTATCCTGTTTTCCTATATCCAGCTCCTCAGTGCTTTTCCTAACCCATCAACACCAATTTCATGTGTAAAAAATGAGGTCTGCAGATGCTGGAGATCACAGCTGAAAATGTGTTGCTGGTCAAAGCACAGCAGGCCAGGCAGCATCTCAGGAATAAGGAATTCGACGTTTCGAGCATAAGCCCTTCATCAGGAATTCATGTGGCCTACTTTATTGCAGTGAGAACACCAGAGCTTTTTCGCTTTTCTTTCCCTTTCAAGGGTTTCCTTTTTACCATGTGGTAAATCATCCTCATGATCTTCACCAAGATCTACTTTTCCCTTTTCACACGAGAATTTCTCTTCTCCACAATTATTATCCCTCATGGATTGAAATTGATTTTGATAGGCCAATTTTGACTTCTTCATCAACTCAATAATCAGCCATTTCTGATGCCAGTCTTGCTGTTTTAACTCTCCGCTCTTCCACATGAGTTATTATTATTTGAGGAAGTGAAGTTTTGAACTCCTGTCAAAGTGCCAATTTCCAAAGTTCAAACTCTCTCTTTCTTCCCTTTCCTCTCTCTCCTTTTCTCTCTGTTCAGCTTTTCAATCGTAATTCAAACTGTTTCATTTCTGTTGCCCTTTCCTTGACTTTTGCCTCTAACTCGAGTTGCTTCATTTTCAATTGAATGTTAGCCGTCTCTAACGATTCTGATGGTATTTCCAGCAAATTTAAATGTTGAGCTATGACTGTAATTATCACCCTTTTCCTCATGAAAGGAGGCAGATTGGAGCTCCATCTTGTCTGCTAATGCCAGCAGTTTGACCTTAATCACTTGTTGCAAAAATCTGAAGTCACTTCTTCCACACCCAGAAAATGCTTGATGACTCAAAGAGCCATTGCTATCCCAAGCACTGTTTCTTGATGAAGTGCTGATGCCCAAAACATAGATTCTCCTCCTCCTCAGATGCGACCTGACCTGCTGTGCTTTTCCAGTACCACATTCTCGTCTCTGATCCACAGCATTTGCAGTCCTCACTTTATTCAAGCACTGCTTAAACTAATGAATTCAACACCTGGAACAAAAAACACTTGCTGCCTGTCAGTCCAACAAACCAAATCCCAAATCAGAACTAGAGAATAAATTCTGCAAACAGCCCCCAATCTGATATGGAAAAGGCCAGACTCCCTCCAAACATTTCAACACAGTAAGCCGGACCCTAACTCTGCTAGTTGTTTTAAGAGGGTGTAGCAAAGATATTCCAGGAGGGATGCAGCTGATCAAACCATGTAATTTTTAGAAAAAGACTTATTTACAAAATTACCAAATGATACACAAACAAAAGAGAACAGAATACTAAATAACTTTAAAATCTGAAAAAGCAACAGATTTTACCAACTTAATGATTGTGTTTCCAACATTTACAACTATCCCCATAAATACCCCTTGGCACAAAAGGTAAAATCAAACACAGAGTCTTACAGGAGAGATGTCAGAGAGAGGAGTACCATCATGGACCTGCTTCTTTGGGTTCAGCAGCTTTTTCAACTGCCTGACTGCTTTCAGTCAATAGCCAGACAGCCAAAAACCAAATCAAGCCAGAGAAAAGCTGAGCTGGGAAAACTGGACACTCCCCTTTCATTGTACAAGTGTTCTTTTTAAAAATGTGGAAGCCTTTTGACTGAGGCATTACCCGTTAGCTATAATCAAAATGGCCCTAAAACCCATCAAGTCAGACTTTTCAGAAGCTGTGTCTTTTATAAGTTGTTAAAAGGAGCAGCAGCATCACAACAGACTGGTCCAAGAAGTAAAAGCCCATGGGATACAGGGTAATGTGTTGAACTGGATCCCAAGTTGGCTCACTCACAGGAAAGAAAGGATAATGGTCAATGGTGGTGCTTATGAATGGAAAGCTGTTACAAGCTGGACGATGGAAGAGGACTTGCCATCTGAGGTAGTTTGGGCTGAGGTTAGAAATAGGAAAGGTGAGGTCACCCTGTTAGGCGTTTTCTACAGGCCTCCTAATAGTCCTAGAGAAGTAGAGGATAATATTGCAAGGATGATTCAGGAAAAGAGTGAAGGTAGCAGGGTGGTTGTTATGGGGGACTTTAACTTCCCAGATATTGACTGGGAGAGCTATAGCTCGAGTTCATTAGATGGGTCGGTGTTTGTACAATGTGTGCAGGAGGGTTTCCTGACACAATATGTCGACAGGCCAACAAGAGGGGAGGCTATATTGGATTTGGTTCTAGGTAATGAACCAGGCCAGGTGTTAGACTTGGAGGTAGGTGAGCACTTCGGGGACAGTGACCACAACTCGGTGACTTTTATTTTAGTGATGGAGAGGGATAATCGTGCGCCTCAGGGCAAGAGCTATAGCTGGGGGCAGGGAAATTATGATGCAGTGAGGCATGACTTAGGTTGTGTGGATTGGAAAAACAGGCTTCAAGAGAAGAACACTAATGAGATGTGGGGATTGTTCAAGGAGCAGCTACTGCGTGTCCTCGATAGGTATGTACCAGTCAGGCATGGTGTAAAGGGCCTTGTGAGGCAGCCGTGGTTTAGTAAGGAATTGGAGTCCCTTGTGAAAGGGAAGAAGGCGGCATATGTAAAGATGAGGCGTGAAGGTTCAGTAGGGGCGATTGAGAGTTATAAGGTAGCCAGGAAGGAGCTAAAGAGGGAGCTAAGAGAAGCGAGAAGGGGACATGAAAAGTCTTTAGCTGGTAGGATTAGGGAAAACCCAAAGGCTTTCTATAGGTATGTCAAGAATAAAAGGATGACGAGGGTAGGTATCGGTCCAGTCAAGGATAGTAGTGGGAAGTTGTGTGTGGAGGCGGAGGAGATTGGAGAGACATTAAATCAGTACTTTTCATCAGTATTCACTCAGGAACAGGACACTGTTGCTGATGTGAATATGGAATCACAAATAATTAGAATGGATGCCCTGGAAATATGCAGGGAAGAGGTTTTGGGAATATTGGAAAGGATGAATATAGATAAGTCTCCTGGGCCTGATGGCATTTACCCCAGGATCCTATGGGAAGCTAGGGAGGAGATAGCAGAGCCATTGGCCTGGATTTTTATGTCGTCATTGTCAACGGGAATAGTACCAGAGGACTGGAGGATAGCGAATGTGGTCCCATTGTTCAAGAAAGGGAGTAGGGATAGCCCTAGCAACTATAGGCCAGTGAGTCTGACTTCAGTGGTGGGCAAAGTCTTAGAGAGAATGGTAAGGGATAAGATTTATGAACATCTGGGTAGGAATAACGTGATCAGGGATAGCCAGCATGGTTTTGTGAAGGGCAGGTCGTGCCTCACAAACCTTGTTGAGTTCTTTGAGAAGGTGACTAAGGAAGTGGATGAGGGTAAAGCAGTAGATGTTGTGTATATGGATTTTAGTAAGGCGTTCGATAAGGTTCCCCATGGTAGGCTAATGCTAAAACTTCGGAGGTATGGCATTGAGGATACATTAGAGGTTTGGATTAGGAATTGGCTGGCTGGAAGGAGACAGAGGGTAGTAGTTGATGGATTATGTTCATCTTGGAGCGCAGTTACTAGCGGTGTACCACAAGGATCTGTTTTGGGACCATTGCTTTTTGTTATCTTTATAAATGATCTAGAGGAAGGACTTGAAAGCTGGGTAAGCAAGTTTGCGGATGACACAAAAGTCGGTGGAGTTGTGGATAGTGAGGAAGGAAGTGGTAGGTTACAGCGGGATATAGATAAGTTGCAGAGCTGGGCGGAAATGTGGCAAATGGAATTCAATGTAGCTAAGTGCGAAGTCGTTCACTTTGGTAGGAATAACAAGATGATGGATTACTGGGCTAATGGTAGGCTACTTGGTAGTGTGGATGAGCAGAGGGATCTTGGTGTCTATGTACACAGATCTCTGAAAGTTGCCACCCAGGTAAATAGTGCTGTGAGGAAGGCATATGGTGTACTGGGCTTTATTGGCAGAGGAATTGAGTTCCGGAGTCCTGAGGTCATGTTGCAGTTGTATAAGACTCTGGTGAGGCCTCATCTGGAGTATTGTGTGCAGTTTTGGTCGCCATACTATAGGAAGGATGTGGAAGCTTTAGAACGAGTGCAGAGGAGGTTTACCAGGATGTTGCCTGGAATGGTAGGAAAATCTTATGAGGAAAGGCTGAGGCACTTGGGGCTGTTCTCATTGGAGAAGAGAAGGTTTAGGGGAGATCTGATAGAAGTGTATAAGATGATTAGGGGTTTAGATAGGGTAGATACTAAGAACCTTTTACCGATGATGGAGTCAGGTGTTACTAGGGGACATAGCTTTAAATTAAGGGGTGGTAGGTATAGGACAGATGTTAGGGGTAGATTCTTCACACAGCGGGTTGTGAGTTCATGGAATGCCCTGCCCGTATCAGTGGTGAACTCTCCTTCTTTATGTTCATTTAAGCGGGCATTGGATAGGCATTTGGAAGTTATTGGGCTAGTATAGGTTAGGTAGGACTCGGTCGGCGCAACATCGAGGGCCGAAGGGCCTGTACTGCGCTGTATCCTTCTATGTTCTAAGTCGGTGCTCTGCATGGCCCAGTGTTGGGACCTCTGCTATTTGTTTTATACATTAATGATTTGGAGTTGTATATGTTGGTCAATTTGTGAAATTTGCGAACGACACAAAAATTGACTGTGTAGTGGATAGTATGGAGGATAGCTATAAGTTCCTAAACTATATAGATGGTTTGGTGGAGTGGGCAGGAAAGTGGCAGATGGAGTTCAGCTCTGAGAAGTGTGACGGAATGCATTTTGGGAAGTCAAGACAGTAAATGGGAATAGACAATAAAAGGGAACATACTGAGAGGGGCAGGTGAAGTGAGAGATCTTGGTGTGTAAATGCTCAAGTCTCGAAAGATAGATGGGGTTGTAAAGAAGGCACATGGAATGTTCTCCCTCATTGGCAGAGGGGTGAATGCAAAAATAGGGAAATAACAATGAAACTGTAGGAGGCAGTGGCGGCTACAACAGGAGTATTGTGTGCAGTCGGGTCACCACATTACAGGAAGGACGTCATTGCTGTGGAGTGTGCGCAGAGAAGATTTACTAGAATGTTGCCAGAATTGTAGCTATCAGGAGTTGTATTCCTTAGAACAAAGGTGCCACGATTAAGGAATACAGGGCGACCCCGTATTAGTGAGTCCGGTTATAGCGGTTTACCATGGTCCAAGTTTATAAAAGGGAATGTTCCAGAACCAGGGACCAGGAGGCTGCCGGGAAGGCATATTTCCCATTTAAGTTAATGGTTTTGCACTTATCTGCGGTCTTGCATTTCCGCTGTAGGTCCTGGAGTATATCCCCACGGGTATGGGTGGCTTACAGTACTAAATAGTGAGCTAGCTGATGAAGGAGGACACTCTGAAAGCGTGCACTTCCAAATAAACCTGTTGAATCACAACCTGATGTGTGATTTTTAACTAACTGGTGAGAGGGAGACATTAGACAGGAGGAACCTGTTTACTTTGGCAGAGAGTTCAAAATCCAGGGATCACGGATTCAAGTTCAGGTGGTTGTAGGATTAGATGATATGAGGAAAATGTTTTTTTAATGTAGAGAGTGGTGGGTTTCTGGAACTCGATGCCTGATTTGGTGGTACTGGCAGAGATCTTACATTTTTTTTTAAACAAACATTCACTGGAACTGCACTAAGTGTTGTAAACAGCAAGGTTACGGGCTATGGCAGGAAGGTGAGGTGAGAAAGGGCACCTGGGTGTGTTAGCATTGGCATGGACAAGATGGGCTGAATGCCGCCGCGCCCCCCCCCCCCGCCCCGCCGATGCTGTATTATTTTTATGATTCTCTCATTATCAATGAGACCAGATCAGTCCTTGCTATGTGAATATGTAAATATATTTACCATATACCAAAAGTTACAGTTTGATAACTACACCCACACATTCACCAAACAGGAACTGACAGATAGAGATCAATAACTAAACTCACATATCCACATACCCACTTGCATCAGGTGGCCCCATTCATGGAGCTGTATGGGTGTTGTTTAGTTTCGAAATCTCATTCAATTGGGGTTAGAATTTTAAGAAAAAAAATGGACAAGCAGCAGCTCAGAACAAAAATAAAATCAGACCTGTGGTTCTGTTTAAATTGCTGGCTTTAAACAACAAATCCTAATAATCATTAACTGAATGTTACATTGATGTTGCCAATCACAACTGATGTTGATTTACAGGAGGTATTTCTTCAGTCTTCCTCCAGGCAAGTACCCAAAGGACCAGACAATGTAATATTCCCTTGGTAAAGAGCCAAGTGTGACCAGTTGCTTTGAACAAACAGCAGCTTTGTTACTGCTGTCAGAGTGAAGAACATCCTATCCACAGTCACAGAATGGATTGAGTCAGACTCACATTGAGCACCATTCCCAGAGAGATATGTTCAAACTAAGAGTCAAACACCACCAAGGAAATGGAAGTTTATATATTTTATTTATATTCTCAATGCATGCAACCCAATTCCAATCAATTTGAATGAATCCTCATCTGAAATATGCACTGCATTAAATCTGAACATAGAACAGTACAGCACAGGGTCCTTCAGCCCAGGATGTTGTGCCGAACATGATGCCGAATGAAATTTAATCCCTTCTGCATGTCCATGGTCCAGTTCCATCCATTTCTTGCATGTTAATTGCTTAGCTTAAAGTCCCTTCAATACTTTTTGTCGTATCTGCCTACATCACCACCCCTGGCAGTGCGTTCCACTCCTACCACTCTCTATGTTAAAAGAGGTCCTTAGGTCTCCATTGAACTTTCCCCATCTCACCTTATATGCATGCCTCTTAGTTTTAGATATTTCAACTCTTGCAAAAAGATTCTGACCATCCATCTTAAACATGCATCTCAATTTTATAGACGTCTGGATGTAGATTTGCTCACTGTGTTGGAAGGTTTGCTTTTAGACGTCTTGTAGGTAACATCATCAGTGAGCGTCCAGTTGAAGCACTGGTGGTATGGCCCGCTTTCTGTTTATAGGTAGGTTTCCTTGGGTCTGTGATGTAATTTCCTGTGTGATGTCATTTCCTGTGGTGATGTCATATAGTGTTCATTTTCTCCAGGGTGGTAAATGGGATCCAAGTCAATCTGTTTGTTGATGGAGTTCCGATTGGGATACCATGCTTCTTGGCATTCTCGTGCAAATCTCGGTTTGACTTGTCCTAGGATGGATGTGTTGTCCCAGTCGAAGTGGTGTCCTTCCCGATCTGTATGTAAGAATAATAGTGAGTGTGGGCCATGTCTTTTTGTGGCTAGTTGATGTTCATGTATCCTTTTTTCTGCCTGTTTGTCCAATGTAGTGGACACATAAATACAAAGCGGCCATACCACCAGTGCTTCATCCGGAGGCTCACTGATAATGGTACTTAGTATGGTGACAAAACATCTGAAAAAGAACTTGCCAGCTCAGCGAGAAAACCTAGATCCAGAACTTCAATCTGAGCTACAACTCCTCTCAAAATTTTATAGACTTCTATTAATTCTGCCCTCAGTCTCTGCTGCTCAGAAGAAAACTATTTGGGTTTTTCTAGATTCTCTTTATAGCTCATACCCGCTAGACAATAATCTGGCAAACCTCTTCTGCACCCTCTCTAAATCCCCCACGTCCTTCCTGTAATGTGGCAACCACAATTGAAAAATCACGCAACACCAGATTATGGTCCAGCAGGTTCATTTGGAAGTACTAGCTTTCAGAGCGCTGCTCCTTCATCAGGTAGCTGTGAAACAGGATCATGAGACACAGAATCTATCGCAAAAGATTAGAGTGTCATGCAACTGAAATGATATTTTGAAGAAACCTAGATTGCTGTTCAGTGTTTCATCTTTTAGAATGGGTTGCAGGTTTCAGTTTATTAATATATACATCCCAGAGCTTCTTTTAAATCACATTCATAAGATGACTTCAGATTTTATTTAAATAGGGTAACGTCTCAGCTCAGACAATGTATTAACGATGTGAGGTTAGAGTCTGTCTGTGTCCCAATCTTGAGGTCAGACTGGTTCAATTGCCGAAGAAGGAATTTATAAAATATTACTTGTAGGTTGTGTTCTTTTTGAGCAAAATAGAATGTATCTGCAAATGCAAATTCACCCCAGAGACTTGCATGTGTGTACGTGTACACATGTGTGTGTGAGAGAGAGAGAGAGAGAGAGAGAGAGAGAGAGAGAGAGAGAGCATTTGAGTGTGAGTAGACATGCGAATGTGTGTGTATATGTTTGGTAAAGTGTGTGTTTGAGTGTGGTAGAATACAAACCTGTGAGAGGATGTGTGCATGGGTGAAGAGTGTGAGGGGTGCATGTATGTGTGTATGAGGGAAAGTGTGAGATGAGAGACGGTCTGCATGTGTGTGTGTGTTATGTGACAGGAACCAAGGTCTCGACTGAGATTGTCCTCACAGGTTCTGAACTTTAGTAAGGATACTTTTAATGTTACAGTTGAGGTGAACAAATAGACTATGCTGTTAGTTTGAACAGCCATATGTGAGGTAGATAGTGAGCACATAGCTGAAACTTTTCCTTCAATCAGTAACGGAGAAGGACAGAATTAATCTTTTGTCAGAATACTTTGAACAACCATATGTAAAGTAGATATTGAGTACAAATTGAATTGAAGGATACATTTCAGCTATCAGTAACTGTGAAGGACAATTAATCCTTTTTCGCACAGACACAGCAATCAAATAATATGAATTCCAAATGGCCCAAGGAAAGTCAACCAATAAGGCAAGCACACCATACGCCGCCTTCTAGATACCAACCTATCTACTTGCATGGCCACTTTCAGGGAGCGATAGACTTGAACCTCAAGATCCTTCTGTACGTCAATGCTGATCAGAGTCTAGCCATTAACTGTATACCTTTCCTTAACATTTGATTTCCCAAAGTCCAGCATCTTACACCTTGCCGGATTAAACTCAATCTGTCATTTCTGCACTCATATCTGTAAGTGATCTATATCCTGCTGTATTCTTTGACAAACTTCTACACTACCCACAAGTCCACCAATCTTTATATTGTCTGCATTTAGTAATGATAATTTTAATGTTACAATCAAGGTGAACAAACAGCTGACGTGATTACTTTGAACAACCATATGTAAAGTAGATATTGAGTACAAATTGAATTGAAGGATAAATTTCAGCTATCAGTAACTGTGAAGGACAATTAATCTTTTTTCGCACAGACACAGCAATCAAATAATATGAATTCCAAATGCACAATCTGTGTCAAAGCCTTACATAGAATGATTAATGTGCAGGTACGTAACCAAACATTTCCCTACCCCCCCCCCCCCCCCAAAACAGATACACACACACACACACACACACACACACACACACACACACACACACACACACACACACACACACACACACACACACAGTCTCTCTCGCTCACTGTCTCTCTGACTTATGATGAGTTATAAACACACATCCTGACACACATTACAATGTCTAACAGCAATGCAGTTCCATTGATATTGCGAGTAACACAAAATGTTATGTTCAAAATGATTTCTACCCACAGATCCTTTGTCAGAGGCCTATAGCACAGAATCAGGCTGTTCCACACTTCTGAGTCTGCACCAATCAGAAACAACCAGCTAACAATTTTCATCTTGATCAGCCAGCATCCATTTACATAAATGGATCATGGTAGCAGAGGAGCTTATCGTCCTCATCTTTATCACAACATCATTTTGCATTTCCTCATATTGCATAAAGACTTTGTTTTGTCTGTTTCAGTCCAACCAGAAACTTTTTTTTTAGATAATCATGTACTTCTTTCAAAAATGTTGCCATTTTATACAAAGAGCTCTGCATTTCACCTCCCCCTCCCTGGGATGTAACACAAAAAAGGTGTGAAATCTGACTTCAATTTTCACAATATAATCAGGGGAATCTAATAACCACCCTTCAAAGCAGTGAAGAAAAGGGGGGGGGGTGGAAAATAAGCCAAAATTGGTAGGTTTGTAGAATTGCAAATTTTATCTTCAAGCAGAGTTGAACACGGCTGATTGTTCAATAAATTGAATTTGACAGTTTACATATTCCATACTGCATGACAAAAAACAAAAATCCTTTTCCTTTCCTCCTCCCTACCCCCAGAGCAATGCAGAAGTACTGCTAATGGTGCGTCATCATACCACAGAGCAGCGGAATGTTCAGTCTACATCAGAAAATAGAAGTGAATTGGCCAATTATCTTTTCTGTACAAGGAATATTATGGTCACTCAGTTTCAATGCAGCTGAATTGTTCACCACCATTTCACTTAGTTGCAAATGGATTTAATTTATACTGATTGTTACTTCAGCAGTATTCAGAAAAGTACATCACTATGCACAAACAATAATTGATGGCATTCTGAAGGCCAACACTTTATATCATTACTCTCTGTTAGATTCCACACTATCCAAGATACAAAAGGTCCATTGTGTTTCCTACCTTGACTCTGAAGAGCAGCACCGAACCCCTTCTGTTGCAGTGTGTTACGTTTTCACTTGCACATGATTCCTACAGGCACTAACAATTAAAGAACTTCGGCTGTTTCCCATCCACTACAGGAGACGTGCTGTCAGTCTGTATCTCATTTCAAGAGTAAACTCACTCTCACTCAGCCACTGGACACTGAAAGGAAAATAGTAAAATTTGGCCTCAATTATTTCCAGATATGAATTGACTCTCAACATCACATATCACAGCTGAGGATATGCAGGTGCCTGATAAAGTCTACCTGCATGCACATACACACAATGTAAAAATAAATTGAGACTGAAATGCAATAAAATTAATCATCATTGAAAATAGTTTATTTACAGAGTTTATGCTACACTCAGACAAAAAAAAACAACTGAACATAGGTGAATGCGATCCAGTAAATCTCCAATGAACCCTCTCCAAAGTTTGAGGATCCTCCCTGAAATAAAGTGCCCAGAACTGAACACAAATGTGATCTGACTAATGATGTGTGATTGAGATTGTGGGAAACATATCAAAACTAGGACTATAGTTATTAAAAGTCAGATGTCTTCAGAATTGATGTCAAACTGTCAGTGTCGATATGGAAAGGACAATGAGTAGATGAAGTTCACATTCCCAACAATTACTGCAGAACTGTTGCATAAGAGAATGTCCCAATAGAGACAAAATAAGCTGAATGGTCTGCTCCTGAGCTGTGCCATATCAGTGATTCCAATTTTGCTGAGAAAGGTGATGACATGCTGTTGTGTCACATACTGGTATAAAAATATCATACAAAAATGGACCGACATGCAGAATAAAACTCACTTTCACAAACAAAAACAATGTCTCAGTGATATCACAGATCCTAGACTCTCTCCCCAAACAAGAAATGTGTGACCATAATTCAGAATGGTTCTCGGAATAAAGCAGTTTTCCCTTCTGCCATCACCTTATTTCCTTTCTCCCCCACCCAGCCCCACAGACTGACAGTCAACTCAGAAATCACAAACGCAGAAAAGATTAAGATCCAGTCTCAACACCCTAATAACAACTATCACAGAATGTATTGCACATACACAGAATATTGCTAGCGTCCACTTTAATACACAAGAATAGACACCGACAAGTACAGGCTGATAATTACACACTCATTCATATTGCAGAAACAAAAACAAATGATGACGACATTGTTACTGCGATGCAAATGTGTGACTAACAGTCTCCATCGGTCAGGTTCAGTTATCTTTCGTCACACATTCACATTGCAGTAACTGTAAGGGACAGATTAATAACTACACTCTCATTCACAAAGCTAAAACTGACAGGAACAGAATGATAACTACACTCCCAGTTTCACACAGCATAAACTGACAAGTACCGTCTGATAATGACAGTCTCATATTCACAGAGTAGATTCTTACAGGTACATATTGGTACCTGCAATGGTCACGTTCATCAAACAGGATCTGACTGGTAGAAGTCGTGAAGTAAATTGACATATTGACAATGCAGAGATTGAGGAGCATAGATTGGTAACTGCATTTACATACTGATATAGGACAAACTGACAAGTACAGATTAATATTGACAGTCCTAATTCAAAGGAACAGGAGATTTGACGTTTCGGGCATAAGCCCTTCATCAGGAATGAGGAAAGTGTGTCCAGCAGGCTAAGATAAAAGGTAGGGAGGAGCGTTGGAGATGCGATAGGTGGAAGGAGGTCAAGGTGAGGGTGATAGGCCAGAGTGGGGTGGGGGCGGAGAGGTCAGGAAGAAGATTGCAGGTTAGGAAGGCGGTGCTGAGTTCAAGGGATTTGACTGAGACAAGGTGGGGGGAGGGGAAATGAGGAAACTGGAGAAATCTGAGTTCATCACTTGTGGTCGGAGGGTTCCTAGGCGGAAGATGAGGCGCTCTTCCTCCAACTGTCGTGTTGTTATGGTCTGGCGATGGAGGAGTCCAAGGACCTGCATGTCCTTGGTGGAGTGGGAGGGGGAGTTAAAGTGTTGTTCCGATATGGTTAGGAAGAACTGTTTATTTAGTGTATGGATTCTTCTGTGGATGAAGCACAGTAGAGGTCCTTTGCAAGTCTGTGAGAGTGTTGTCCTGAGCTGGGGTAGGGCTAATTGCAGGGAATGTAGGTAGCGACGAATGGCTGCAAGTGTGAAACAGAGGATCCGGAGGGAGGTTTTTTTGCTGGAGGCATCGGATTTGTTGTAGGTACTGGTTGTCCTGGTTGGGTCCAAATTTTGTTGGTCGGAATGTAGTCCGGAGTCCGTGCGGGATCAGTCGGTTCCGTAGGCAGGTGCTGAGGAAGGAGATGTGGCAGTGGTAGCGTGTCTGTTTGAGAACGTGGCTGAAGAGCTTCTGTGCAGAGGAGATGACCTGGGGTGTGCAGTGAGAGAGGGACTCTGAAATCCTTGTAGAGGGAGGAAGAGAGCTACTTCAAGGAAGGCATCCTTGCAAGAAGATTCGCAGTAGATTAAAATCTCGAGGAGAAAGTAAGGTCTGCAGATGCTGGAGATCAGAGCTGAAAATGTGTTGTGGAAAAGCGCAGCAGGTCAGGCAGCATCCAAGGAACAGGAGATTCGACGTTTCAGGCATAAGCCCTTCTTCAGAAATGAGGAAAGTGTGTCCAGCAGGCTAAGATAAAAGGTAGGGAGGAGGGACTTGGGGGAGGGGCGTTGGAGATGCGATAGGTGAAGAACCCTCCAACCACAAGGGATGAACTCAGATTTCTCCAGTTTCCTCATTTCCCCTCCCCCACCTTGTCTCAGTCAAATCTCTTGAACTCAGCACCGCCTTCCTAACCTGCAATCTTCTTCCTGACTTCTCCGCCTCCACCCCACTCCGGCCTATCACCCTCACCTTGACCTCCTTCCACCTATTGCATCACCAACGCCCCTCCCCCAAGTCCCTCCTTCCTGCCTGCTGGACACACTTTCCTCACTCCTGAAGAAGGGCTTATGCCCGAAACGTCGAATCTCCTGTTCCTTGGATGCTGCGTGACCTGCTGCGCTTTTCCAGCAACACATTTTCAGTCCTAATTCAAAGAGCAGGATCAGACTGGTAATTACACATTCACATAGGGGAAACGGACAGGTAGATATGATAGTTACGCGCACATAGAAGAAACTGACAAGTACACATTGGTTCTATAAATGATTAGGAATTGGGTGTTAAGAATATAATCTCTAAATTGCAGTTGATACTAACCCAGGGAGAAGAGTGAATTGTGAAGATGATGCTAAGTGACTTCACAGGAAGATTGACAAGTTTATCAAATGGGCAGAAACCTGGCAGATGAATTCCAATGCAGAGAAATGCGAAGTAATGCATTTTGCTAACAGAAACACATGGCAACAATGCAGGGTCAATGGTATGTCTTTGAAGGGAGCACTGGAACAGAGGGATCTCTGGGTTCACATGTATCATTCTCTGAAGTTGGCCAGGCAAGCTGAAACCTTTGTTAAGAAGGCTGATAGGATCCTTGCCATTTTAAGTTGAGGCATTGAGTATAAAGCTGAGGAGACGATCCTCCACCTCCACAAATCATTGGTCAGACTGCATTTGTGTTCAGTTCTGGGCAGTTTATTTAAGAAACTTTAAGCTCTGGAGAGGTTTCATTGAAGATTTATTAGGATGATAGCAAGAATGAAGGATTTTACATACAAGGGAGGATTAGTGATATCAGGCTCCTTTTCCTTGGAGCAGAGAAGATTAAGAACATTATGGAGGTGTTCAAAATTATGAAGAATTTTGACAGGGAAAAGACAAATATTTCGTTACCATTACTTGGTATGTCAGGAACTAAAAGTCACGATTTCAAGATTGTCAGCAAGAGAGCGAGGAGTGAGAGGAGGAGAAATATCTTTACTCAGAGTTGTTAGGATTTGGATTGTGCAACCTGAGATCGTGGTATGATTTCATCTGAGGTATGAAAAGAGAGCTGGATATGTACTGGAAGTGATGAAATTAGAGGGCAATGAAGATAGGGCTGGAAAACAATCCTGCCTTGAATTATTTCCAGCTCACCACAATTTAAACAAAGTATGAAGAGTACAATTTAACCCAAGTTAAATTGGGGCGACACGGTGGCACAGTGGTTAGCACTGCTGCCTCACAGCGCCTGAGACCCGGGTTCAATTCCCGACTCAGGCGACTGACTGTGTGGAGTCTGCACATTCTCCCCGTGTCTGCATGGGTTTCCTCCGAGTGCTCCGGTTTCCTCCCACAGTCCAAAGATGTGCAGGTCAGGTGAATTGGCCATGCTAAATTGCCCGTAGTGTTAGGTAAGGGGTAAATGTAGAGTATGGGTGGGTTGCGCTTCAGCGGGTCGGTGTGGACTTGTTGGGCCGAAGGGCCTGTTTCCACACTGTAAGTAATCTAATCTAATCTAAGTATGGAGGGTACATTCAATTCATTGGCTCATCTGCCTGGACTCAGAAGCCAGGAAATGAAATGGATGTCCAAGTTAGGAATGATCAGCATAAAATCTCAAATCTCAGCCACTAACAGTTAGATTGTGCTACAGTGGGAATAAACTGAGGGTTGTGGGAGAGACAATTATGCAGAAGGTTTCTCAAGACAAGTCCATCTTTGACTGAATTGAGACAAAGCCTAGCCTCGTTGCAGAAACATGACATTGCTTTGCTTTCTTTTCCTTGTCCTCCTTATTTGCTACAAGATAGGATTGCTATTGATCGATTTGTGAAGCTTCACAGGCTTTCTTTTACGCTGTCTCATGATATCTGTGCAAGGTTGACATCAATGTTTCCCTCTTCATCGTGACCTCGTTCCTCATCCCCTCCTGTATCTGTGTGCCTCAGGGTGGTGTATGTGATGCAGGGTGGTTGCTGCTCTGCTTGGTCAGCCTGAAAACAAGACAACACAGAAATATAGTAGATAGGAGTAGGACCAAAATTGGTAGCATTTTGGACACAGGAAGGTTTTCTAAGAGTAAAATGGAAATTTGATCCACTGGGCCAGTAGGTCAAGGAATGACGGATGAAGTTTAATTTAGATAAATGTGAGGTGTTGCATTTTGGTAAGGCAAACCAGGTAGACTTATACTGTTAATTGTACAAGTCTGGGGAGTGTTCTTGAACAAACAGACCTAGGGGTGCAGGAAGACAGTTCCTTGAATGTGGTGTCACAGCTAGACACTATGGTGAAGGCAGCATTTGCCATGTTTCCCTTCACTGGTCAGAGCATTGATGGCAGGAGTTGGAGCATCATGTTACAGCTGTACAGGACGTTGGTGAGGCCACTTTTAGAATACTGTGTACAATTCTGGTCAACCTGCTGTGGAAAGGATGTTCTCAAGTTGGAAAGGGTACAGAAAAGATTTACAAAGATGTTACCATGATTGTAGATTTGAGTTATAAGAAGAGGCTGCATAATCTGGGAGCTTTCCTCCCAGTTTTTCGGAGGCTGAGTGGTGACTTGACAGGTTATAAAATCACGAGGGGCATAGATACTGAAGAAACTGAAAATGTATCTCAAAATTAATTTCAGAATAAATTTCACCACATCTTTGTGCTCAACATTGATGTCGCCAGAATTCTTACAGTGTGGAAAGAGACCATTCATCCCATCCTGTCTGCCCCAAGCCAGTGAACAGTAACCCAAACAGACCCTGACCCTACCCCCCATAACCCTGCATTAACCATGGCCAATCCCCTTAACCTACACATCATAGAATTCTACATGTAGAAGCAGGCCTTTCAGCCCATTGAGTCAACACTGACTCTCTGAATAGCATCCCACCCAGACACACTGCCCTACCCTATCTGTGTAACACTGCGTTTGCATTGACTAACCCTCCTCGTCTGCCTATCCCTCACACTGTGGGCAACTTAGCATGGCCAATCCATCTAAACTGCACATCTTTGGACTTTGGAGGAAACCGGAGCACCTGGAGAAAACCCACACAGAGAAGGGGAGAATGTGCAAACTCCACACATACAGTCACCAGAGGCTGGAATTGTTCCTAGGTCACTGGCACTGTGAGACAGCAATGCATACCACTGAACCACTGGACCACCCAATGTTTTTGCCATTGACCATGTAGGGTTGGTTTGCTCAGTGGATTCTATAGTTGGCTTACAATGTATAGTCACGCTGACAGCTTGTAGTTCAGTTGCTGCTCTGGTTGAGATTGCTGTGAATGATCATTCCCTGTGCCTTAGAGGTGGCGACCCTCAGGTTAAACCAAAACCAGTTGTTGCTTTTTCTCTCTTTCTCCCCCACACCTCGCTCTAATGAGACAATGGTGAACTTACATTAACCGCCTGTTAAAAACAAAACTGAGAGTCATATCGTCATAGAAATGTACAGCATGGAAACAGACCCTCCGGTCCAACCTGTCCATGCCAACTAGATATCACAACCCAATCTAGTCCCACCTGCCAGCACCTGGCTCACATCCCTCCAAACCCTTCCTATTCATATACCCATCCAAATGCCTCTTAAATGTTGCAATTGTACCAGCCTCCACCACATCCTCTGTCAGCTCATTCCATACATGTACCACACGCTGCATGAAAAAGATGCCCCTTAGGTCTCGTTTATTTCTTTCCCCTCTCACTCTAAACCTATGCCCTCGAGTTCTGGACTCCCTGACCCTAGGGAAAAGACTTTGTCTATTTATCCTATCAATGCCCCTCAATTTTGTAAATTGCTGATTAAAAATTAACTGTCCTCTTTTTCACTGCAAAATAATTGAGGTGTTTCCTTCCTGATGCACCACTGGAGTTAGCTATAAATAAAAGACATTTTACCAACGGGACATATCTAAATGAACTGAGAGAGGATGCACAGGGAGATTTACCAGCCTTGGGTGCTGGAGAATTTCAGTGATTGGGAGAGATTGGACAGACTGGGGTTGTTGTCCTTACAGCAGAGTAGATTGAAAGCGAGGAATGTATAAAATAATGAGGGGTGAAGATAGGAAGGAACTTTCATCCCTTGACAGAGGTGGAGGAGGGGCATAGATTGAAGGTAAGGGCCAGGAGATTTCGAGGGGGATGTGAAGAAAATCTTGTTCACCCGTAGGATGGTGGGAATCTGGAACTCACTGCCTGTAAGGGTGGGAGAAGATGAAACACTCATCACATTGAAGGAGGATTTAGATGTGAACTTGTGACGCCAAGGCTATAGCGCAAGGCGCTGGGGAAATGGGATTAGAAAATAGTGAGGTGGTTGTTTCTGACAGGCACAGACTCAATGGGCCTTTTTCTGGGCTGCAGATCTCTCAGAAGTTATGACTAACTCAATTTGAGGTGTGTATTCTACATACAAGATACCATCCAAATGCAATGTGATTTTGTGCATTCCATGTTCAGAAGGGAGGGTTTTATCTTCAAAAGAGAGATTGAGAAGGTTAACCCAATACTTTCTGGAGTTTAAAGGATTGAGAGGAGGATTCTGGGTAATCCAAGATGGAGGAGAGGAAAACTTTCTTGCTGTAACAGCTGCTCCTTTTTTGAGGTATTTTAGGTGTTGGAGGCAATTTTGTCCAATTGTAGGAGTAGTGGGGAGGGGGGGGGTTGCGTAAGAGAATAGGGGAGAGAGAGAGAGAGAGAAGGAGAGCAAAGGGTTGCAGTGAGACAGAATCGAGGGGGTAGGGTATGCAGAGTGTGGGAAGAGAGGGAATGGAGAGAATGGACAGGGGGGTAGAGGGTGGAGGGAGAGGCAAAACAAATCCCATTTTCGCCAGAACTGATGTCAAGTATCCTTCGTACTGGAACCCATTCCTCCCACAGCAGACGAGCTTCTGAACAGCATCCAAACCAGACCTACCCACTTACCCTACAGCCCTGCAGTTCCCCATTGCTAATACACCCTAACCTGCACATCTCTGGACACTTTAGGGTGGATTGGCCATGCTAACAAAAAGTCAAAACAACAGCAGTTTTAAAAGGGAGAAGAACAAAGGAAGCACATGGTGAGGTCAGTGCAGGAGAGGGACAGAGAGAGAGAGAGAGAACGAACCTATACAGTTATTGCCTTTGATGTTTGAATTTGTGTATCGCTGGACATCGGAATGCATTTGGGATAGTTATCGAACGGTGAAATTCACAACTGATCTTGGAGGAACTGTTGGGCGAAGTTCACAGCACAGAATCAGATAAGTTAATTGTTGTTTTAAGTGTGCTCTATAGAGAATCTGAAGTATTGAGTAGAGTAGGTTCTTTCTTGATTATATGTTTTTGGACATACATCTCTTGATTAAACTTAAAATATAAGCCATAACTATTAATTTAACCTGGGGCAGTGTTTGTAGACGAATAAGACGGTGTTATTTTCTGGGTCTGTAAATTGTGAAGGAGCAAAACTGACCTGTACAAAAGGACGGATTTCACCTAAATTGGAAGTGGACTAATCTACGGCAGGAAGATTTGCTCGAGCTGCTCGGGAGGATTTAAACTAGTAAAGGGGGGGTGGGGGATGGGGGAATGCGTGGAACCAGGGGAGATATTGAGGAAAGAGATCAATCTGAGACTGGTACACTTGAGAACAGAAGCGACTCAAACAGTCAGGGCAGGCAGAGACAAGATAGGACTAATAAATTCAACTCTATTTATTTCAATGCAAGGAGCTTAACAAGGAAGGCAGATGTATTCAGGACATGGTTAGGAACATGGGAAAGTTAGCATTAAGGCACTTTACCTGAATGCTCGTAGCATTCATAACAAAGCAGATGAACTAATGGCACAGATAATAGTGAATGATTATGATGTGGTAGGCATCACAGAGACTTGGTTACAGAGGGGGTCAGGACTGGCAGTTAAACCTCCATGGTTATTCAACTTATCGAAAAGGGAGGTGGGCAGAGGGGGTGGGGTTGCCTTGTTAGTTAAGAACAAAATTAAATCTATGGCATTGAATGACATAGCGTCGGATGATGTGGAGTCTGTGTGGGTGGAATTGAGGAACCACAAAGGCAAAAAAACCATAACTAGAGTTGTGTACAGACCTCCTAACAGTGGTCAGGACCAGGGACGCAACATGTACCGGGAAATAGAGAAGGCATGTCAGAAAGGCAAGGTCACATTGATCATAGGAGACTTCAATATGCAGGTGGACTGGGTAAATAATGTTGCTAGTGGATCCAAAGAAAGGGAATTCATGGAATGCTTACAGGATGGCTTTTTGGAACAGCTTGTCATGAAGTCCACAAGGGAACAGGCTATTCTGGACCTAGTGCTTTGCAATGAACCAGACTTTATAAAAGATCTTAAAGTAAGGGAACCCTTAGGAAGTAGCGATCATAATATGGTAGAGTTCAGTCTGGAGTTTGAAAGATAGAAGGCAAAATCGGATGTAATGGTGTTACAGTTAAATAAAGGGCATGAGAGAGGAACTGACAAAAATAGACTGGAAGCAGAGGCTAACCGGGAAGACAGTAGAGCAAAAATGGCAGGAGTTTGTGGGTACAATTGAGGACACTATACAGAGGTTCATCCCCAAGAAAAGAAAGATTATCCGGGGAGGGATTAGACAACCATGGCTGACAAAGGAAGTCAGGAAATGTATTAAAGAAAAAGAGAGATCCTATAAAGTGGCCAAGAACAGTGGGAAATCAGAAGATTGGGAAGGATACAAAAACAAACAGAGGATAACAAAGAGTGTAATAAGAAATGAGAGGATCAAATATGAAGGTAGGCTAGCCAGTAATATTAGAAATGATAGTAAAAGTTTCTTTCAGTACATAAGAAACAAACGACAGGCAAAAGTAGACATTGGGCCACTTCAAACTGATGCAGGAAGCTTAGTGATGGGAGATAAGGAAATAGCAGGAGAACTTAACAAGTACTTTGCGTCAGTTTTCACAGTGGAAGACATGAGTGATATCCCAACAATTAAAGGGAGTCAGGGGGCTGAGTTGAGTATGGTTGCCATTACAAAAGAGATAGTGCTAGAAAAGTTAAAAAGTCTTAAAATTGATAAATCTCCTGGCCCCGATGGGATACACCCTAGAGTTCTGAGAGAGGTGGCTGAGGAAATAGCGGAGGCATTGGTTGAGATCTTTCAAGAGTCACTGGAGTCAGGAAAGGTCCCGGATGATTGGAAGATGGCTGTTGTAACCCCCTTGTTCAAGAAAGGATCAAGACAAAAGATGGAAAATTATAGGCCAATTAACTTAACCTCAGTTGTTGGTAAAATTCTAGAATCCATCATTAAGGATGAGGTTTCTAAATTCTTAGAAGAGCAGAGTCTGATTAGAACAAGTCAACATGGATTTAGCAAGGGGAGGTCATGCCTGACAAACCTGTTGGAATTCTTTGAAGAGGTGACAAGTAGGTTAGACCAGGGAAACCCAGTGGATGTGGTCTATCTAGACTTTCAAAAGGCCTTTGATAAGGTGCCACACGGGAGGCTGCTGAGCAAGGTGAGGGCCCATGGTGTTCGAGGTGAGCTTCTGGGATGGATTGAAGATTGGCTGTCTAACAGAAGGCAGAGAGTTGGGATAAAAGGTTCCTTTTCGGAATGGCAGCCGGTGACGAACGGTGTCCCGCAGGGTTCAGTGTTGGGGCCACAGCTATTCGCAATAGCTATTAATGATTTGGATGAGGGGACTGGGGGCATTCTAGCAAAGTTTGCAGATGATACGAAGTTAGGTGGACAGGCAGGTAGTACTGAGGAAGTGGGGAGGCTACAGAAGGATCTAGACAGTTTGGGAGAGTGGTCCAGGAAATGGCTGATGGAATTCAACATGAGCAAGTGCGAGGTCTTGCACTTTGGCAAAAAGAATAAAAGCATAGACTACTTTCTAAATGGTGAGAAAATTAGTAAAGCCAAAGTACAAAGGGATCTGGGAGTGCTAGTCGAGGATTCTCTAAAGGTAAACATGCAGGTTGAGTCTGTGATTAAGAAAGCGAATGCAATGTTGTCACTTACCTCAAGAGGGTTGGAATATAAAAGCACCGTTGTGCTACTGAGACTTTATAAAGCTCTGGTTAGGCCCCATTTGGAGTTCTGTGTCCAGTTTTGGTCCCCACACCTCAGGAAGGACATACTGGCACTGGAACATGTCCAGCGGAGATTCACACGGATGATCCCTGGAATGGTTGGTCTAACATATGAGGAACGGCTGAGGATCCTGGGATTGTATTCATTGGAGTTTAGAAGATTAAGGGGAGACTTAATAGAGACGTACAAGATAATATATGGTTTGGAAAGGGTGGACGCTAGGAAATTGTTTCCATTAGGCGAGGAGACTAGGACCCGTGGACACAGCCTTAGAATTAGAGGGGGTAAACTCAGAACAGAAATGCAGAGACATTTCTTCAGCCAGAGGGTGGTGGGCCTGAGGAATTCATTGCCACGGAGTGCAGTGGAGGCCGGGACGCTAAATGTCTTCAAGGCATAGATTGATAGATTCTTGTTGTCTCGAGGAATTAAGGGCTACGGGGAGAATGCTGGTAAGTGGAGTTGAAATGCCCATCAGCCATGATTGAATGGCAGAATGGACTCGATGGGCCGAATGGCCTTACTTCCACTCCTATGTCTTATGGTCTTATGGACTGGGATATCATAGCAGTTACAGAAACATAGCTCAGGGATGGGCAGGACTGGCAGCTTAATGTTGCAGGATACAAATGCTACAGGAAGGACAGAAAGGGAGGCACAGATGAGGGAGGGTGGCATTTTTGATAAGGGATAGCATACAGCTGTGCTGAGGGATGATATTCTTGGAAATACATCCAGGGAAGTTATTTGGGTGGAACTGGGAAATAAATAAGGGATGATCACCTTATCGGGATTGTATTATAGACCCCCTAATAGTCAGAGGAAAACTGAGAAACAAACTTATAAGGAGATCTCAGCTATCTGCAAGACAAATAGGGTGGTTATGGTAAGGGATTTTAACTCTCCAAACAGACTGGGACTGCCATAGTGTTAAAGGTTTAGATGGGGAGGAATTTGTGAAATGCATACAAGACAATTTTCTGATTCAGTATGCGGATGTACATACTCGAGAAGGTGCAAAACTTGACCTACTCTTGGGAAATAAGGCAGGGCAGGTAACTGAGGTGTCAGTGAGGGGGAGCACTTTGGGGCCAGCGACCATAATTCTATTAGATGTAAAATAATGATGGAAAAGGATAGACCAGATCTAAAAGTTGAAATTCTAAATTGGAGAAAGACCAATTTTGATGGTATTGGGTAAGAACTTTCAAAAGCTGATTGGAGGCAGATGTTCACAGCTAAAGGGATGGCTGGAAAATGGGAAGCCTTCAGAAATGGGATAACGAGAGTGCAGAGAAAGAATATGCCTGTTAGGGTGAAAGAAAAGGCTGGTAGGTATAGGGAATGCTGGATGACTAAAGATATTGAGGGTTTGGTTAAGAAAAAGGAGGAAGCATATGTAAATATAAACAGGATAGATCGAGTGAATCCTTAGAAGAGTATAAAGGAAGTAGGAGTGTAATTAAGAGGGAAATCAGGAGGGCTAAAACGGGACATGAGGTAGCTTTGGCAATTAGAATTAAGGAGAATCCAAAGAACTTTTACAAATATATTAAGGACAAAAGGGTAACCAGGAAGAGAACAGGGCCCCTCAAAGATCAGCAAGGTGGCCTTTGTGTGGAGCCACAGAAAATGGGGGAGATACTAAATGAGTATTTTGCAATGGGATTTACTGTGGAGAAGGATATGGAAGATACAGACTGCAGGGAAACAGAAAATGACATCTAGAAAAATGTCAGGTGTACGCTCAAACTCTGTGGGAAGTGAGAGAAAAGATTGCTGGGCCTCTTGCTGAGATATTTGTATCATCGATAGTCACAGGTGAGGTGCCAGACGACTGGAGGTTAGCAAACGTGGTGCCACTGTTTAAGAAGGATGGTAAGGACAAACCAGGGAACTAAAGACCAGTGAGCCTGATGTCGGTGGTGGGCAAGTTGTTGGAGGGAATCCTGAGGGATAGGATGTACATATATTTGGAAAGGCAAGGACTGATTATGGCTAGTACACATGGCTTTGTGCATGGTAAATCATGTCTCACAAACTTGATTGAGTTTTTTGAGGAAGTAACAAAGAGGATTGATGAGAGCAGAGCGGTAGATGTGATCTATATGGACTTCAGGAAGGCATTCGACAAGGTTCTCCATGGGGGACTGGTTAGCAAGGTTAGATCTCATGGAATACAGGGAGAACAAGCTCAAAGGTGGAAGGCAGAGGGTGATGGTTGAGGATTGTGACCAGAAGCCTGTGACCAGTGGAGTGCCACAAGGAACGGTGCTGGGCCCTCTACTTTTTGTCATTTACATAAATGATTTGGACGCGAGCATAAGAGGCACAGTTAGTACATTTGCAGATGACACAAAAATTGGAGATGTAGTGGACAGTGAAGAGGTTTATCTTAGATTACAACAGGATCTGGACCAAATGGGTCAATAGGCTGAGAAGTGGCAGATGGAGTTTAATTCAGATAAATGTGAGGTGCAGAATTTTGGGAAAGCAAATCTTAGCAGGACCTATACACTTAATGGTAAGGTCCGAGGGAGTGTTGCTGAACAAAGAGACCTTGGAGTGCAGGTTCATAGCACCTTGAAAGTGGAGTCGCAGGTAGATATGATAGTGAAGAAGGCGTTTGGTATGTTTTCCTTTATTGGTCAGAGTATTGAGTATAGGAGTTGGGACGTCACGTTGCGGCTGTACAGGACTTTGGTTAGGCCACTGTTGGAATATTGCGTACAAGTCTGGTTTCCTTCCTATCGGAAACATGTTGTGAAACTTGAAAGGGTTCAGAAAAGATTTACAAGGATGTTGCCAGGGCTGGAAAATTTGAGCAGCAGTGAGAGGCTGAATTGACTGGGGCTGTATGAGGGGCATGGATAGGGTAAATAGGCAAAGTCTTTTCCCTGGTGTCAGGGAGTCCAGAACAAGAGGGCATAGGTTTAGGGTGAGAGGGGAAAGATATAAAAAGAGACCTACGGGGCAACTTTTCACACAGAGGGTGGAACATGTATGAAATGAGCTGCCGGAGGAAGTGGTGGAAGCTGGCATAATTGCAACATTTAAGAGGCATTTGGATGGGTATATGAATAGGAAGGGTTTGGAGAGATATGGGCCAGGTGCTGGCATGTGGGATTAGATTGGGTTGGGATATCTGGTTGGCATGGATAGGTTGGACCGAAGGGTCTGTTCCCATGTTGTACATCTCTATGACTCTATAAGATCAACTAAGGGATATAGGACACTAAACGGGGTGGGATTGACAAAGGAGTCAGAGAGAGGATGTTTCCTCATGTGGGACAATTTAGAATGAGAGGGTCATTGTTTCAGAAGAGGTTGGGACAGATTGAAAACTGTGATACTGAGAAATGGCTTCTCTCCAAGGGAGAGGGGGTGGGAATTTCTGGGACTTCACCACCCCCCCCCCCCCCCCAGTAAGTGTGGGCATGTCGAGACACTGAATAAATTGAAAGAGGGGACTGATAGATTGTTAATCAGTGAGGGGTTAAAGGGAGTGGAGGGAGGAAATTAGGGCTGAGACTGGGATGAGATGAGTCACAGCCATATAGAATGGGGATCACAGGCTCCCGACGGCTCCTCGCCCATATGTTGTGTTGGTCGCCCAACTGCCAGAACACTTTTTAGTGTGGGTGACTCATAGTACATTCTCAGGAAGCTCTGAATCCGAGGGACTAAACCGTGTGATGCATCAAAGTCTGCACTAAGTGATTAACAAAGACCATAAGATATAGCTGCCATTCGGCCCATCAAGTCTGCTCTGCCATTCCGTCATGGCTGATATGTTTGTTAATCCCAAGAACCTATCTATCTCTGTCTTAAAGACATAACGACAGCTGTCTGCAATAATGTGTTCCACAGATTCCCCACTGTCTGACTGAAGAACTTCCACCTTATCTCAGTTCTAAAGTGAGTTTCCTTCACTCTGAGGCTGTGCCTTCGGGTCCTAGTTTCTCCTGCTCATGGAAACATCTTCTCCATGTCCACTCTATCCGGGCCTCTCAGTATTCTCCCAGTTTCAACCAGGTTCTCCCTCACCCTTCTAAACTCCATCGAGTCCAGACTCAGAGACCTCAACCTCTCCCCATATGGCATCTTGCTTGCAAACCCCCTCTGGACCCCCTCCAAGTTCAGCACATCCTTCCTTAGATAGGGGGACCAAAACTGTTCCAGTGTTCCAAACGTGTTCTGACCAGAGCCTTATACAGCCTCAGCAGTACATCCCTTTTCTTGTATTCTGACCCTCTCGAAATGAATGCTGACATTCCATTTGCCTTCCTAACTGCCAACTGAACCTGCCTGTTAACCTGCAGAGAATCCTGAGCTCAAACACAAAGCGACTTTGGAGTCTAAGATTTCTGAAACTGTTCCCATTTATTAAACAGTTTCTGTATCTATTCTTCCTACTAAAGTACATAACTTCCCACTTTTCCTACGTTGTATTCCATCAGCCACTTCATTGCCCACTCTCCGGGCCTGTCCAAGTCCTTCTGCAGCCTCCCTGCTTCCTCAACACTACCTGTCCTTCCACCTATCTTTGTATCATCAAAGAAACACTCAGGACAATGAATGGGCAATGCTCCTCATGTGAATGATGCTGGACCTAAAGTGAATGGCTCGTTGCCCCAAAGACCAAGGCCAGAAGGGGCCACTCTCAGACATTAAGCTGTCGTACAGGGGCAATCAACATATTGATGTCCCAGGGCCTAAAATGTAGGCATCCCCTCAAAACAAGATGTCAGATAAAGCAATTAGCCATCAGAATAACGTTTCCTCTTCCAATTCAGATTGCCCTGTTGTTAATTTAGTTGACATAGATGGAACATGTCTATCGATTTGTAATAAATTCAAATGATGTAAAAAGATTCAAATAGTGTGGGCAGACCTTCACTCCATGTTATAAGTAAGAGAAACACTAATGATGTTTAAAAGTGGCTGGGTTTCTGAGGATTAAGATAGAGAAAATCTCCACTTTCACTGAACCAGAACTGTTATAAAAGTATATATATTGTATTCTGTACCAGCGTTTCTTGGTTTGGAGATGATGCAAACTGAGTACACCAAACTGCTGTCTATTTCGGAGTCATCGACAATCAAGAAACAATAAGCAAAGTGAACCAAAAGGTTAGAGATCAGAATGTTAAACCAACAGCAAATTATGCCTCAAAATTAAATACAGAATGACAATTAAGGTCACAGGCCCAACCAGCAGAAATACAAACCTAAGCTCTTGGCTACAGATCAACCTTTTCAAAGCAGTTCATGAACCAGGTGACTCAATAACATCAAATGGGTATTTTGCATCAACATTCACGATAAAGTTTGCACCTATCCTCCCAGAACAAGCTCACATAGGGAAGGTGAAGGCCCCGGGGGAATTAAAAAATTATTATTATTCAGTCTTGGCACATGGGCATCACCCACTGGGCCCTGCATTTATTGCCCAACTCATCCCTAGTTGTTCCCTTGAGAAGGTAGAGCTGAGCTGCTTTCTTAAACTGCTGCAGTGCATACACTATAGATAGACATACATTGGATGGAAAGTTGTCTTCAATAGTAAACAATCTGTCCCTGCTGAGTTTTTCCAACAATTTCTGTATTTCTTTTTATTTCTGACATTCATTGCCTGAAGAAAGCTAATGGAATGCTGGCCTTTATATTGAGGACTGGAGTTACAAGGATGAAGAAGGGATGCTGCAGTTATACAAAACCCTGGTTACGATGCCACTTGGAGCAGATCTGGGCACCACACCTGAGGAAGGATAGATTGGCCTGGGAGGGAGTACAACGTGAGTTTACAAGAATGATACCTGAGCTTCAGGGGTTAAGTTATGTGGAGAGATTACACAAATTAAGCCTGTTCTGTCCAGAATTTACACGGTTCAGAGATGATCTGATTGAAGATATTAACAGGAAAAGACAGGGTGGATAAATTGAAAGTGTTTCCACTGTTTAGGGATCCTAGAAATAGGGAGGGCATAGCCGGATAATTAGGACCAGACTTTTCAGGAGAGATGTTAGGAAATACTAATACACACAAAGGCTGGAGGAGGTTTGGAACTCTCTTCCACAAACAGCAGGCATTGCTGGTTCAGTTGTTGGTTTTAAATCTGAGAGATAAGGGCCAAAGGTAGGTCTATGGAGTCAGGTCACAGATCAGCCATTGGATGGTGGAACAGGCTCAAGGGCCTCCTCCTGCTCCTTTACATGAATATTCCACATTAATAAATCATGGAACCCCCTGCAGTTACAAAGTGACATTCCCACACACTGGAGCAATTAGTGATTTCAAATAGAAACTAAAAGTCCAAATATTTTATTTTCACACATTCCAGATCCCCACCATCCTGTGGGTGAAACAATCCTCAAATCACTCTAGAAACTTCTTACCCTTCACTTAAAAATTATATCCCCCTTGTTACTGACCCTTCAACTAAGGGAAACAGCTGCTACCTGTCCTCCCTGTCCATGTCCCTCGTAATAGAGTCAGAGTTACTCAGCAAGGAATCAGACCCTTCCGTCTAACTTGTCCATAACCTCAAATCTTTCCTATTCTTAGACTTATCTAAATGTCTTTTAAACGTTGTAACTGACCCCGTATCCGTCACTTTCTTTGAAAGTTCAGTCCATACATGAACCACTCTCCATCAAATAATGTTGCCCCTCATGTCATTTTCAGAAACGTTTCTCTTCTCAACTGAAAAATATATCACCTGGTCTTGACGTTCCCCACCCTAGGGAAAAGACACCTGCCATTCACCTCATCTATGCCCATCATGATTTCATAAACCTCTATACTCCTCACACTTCTACACTCCAGTGAAAATAGTCCCAGCCCACCCAGCCTCTCCTTAGAGCTCAAACTCTCCATTCCCAACAACATTCTGGCATATCTATTCTGAACCCTCTCCAACTTAATACTGTCCTTTCTATAACAGGGCAATCAGAACTGGACACAATACACCAGAACAGGCTTCACTAGTGTCCTGTACAACCACAACTGGGTGTCCGAACTCCAACACTCAATGGTCTGTGCAATGAAGGCAAGTGTTCTAAACACCTTCTCAAATACCTGTCTACAAAGAATTATGGATCTGAGCCCGTCAGGCACTCTGCTCGACAACACTACCAATCTTACACACCTCTATCATGTTCCCCTCCCCCATCAACCTTCTCTGTTGTAAAGGAAACAATCCAAACTTCCCTCCAACACTTCCAGGAAGAGATTTGTTTTTGCGGCTCTTCCCAGACAAATACCAGCATGAACACTGACCAATCAGCAGCTCACAGATTCATACTCACCGTTCAATTGACTTGACCGGATCTGTGTTGGCCAAATTTCTTGCAGGTCTGTCCTCACTCGCACCCTCAGATTGTTCTTCCATCGCCTCCCTTGAAATCAAATATTTCCAGATCATTATCCAACCAAGTTCCAAATCCGCTCATGACAACAATTTGCTGCTGTTTGTGTACAAAAACCCCTGGTAACGAGGTCACTGAGCCAAGGTCCCAAGGAATGATCTCCTGGAATTGTCCAGAATGTGGTTCAGAACTTGTACATTCATAGAATCATAAAATTTTACTGTAAGGGAAGAGACCATTCGTGTCTGTACCAGCTCCTGAACGAGCGACCCAGCTAGTCCCACTCTATCTCTGTAGCCCTCTACCATCATCCCTTTCAAATTTATATCCAGCTCTCTTTTCAAACCTCCTATGAAATCTGCCTCCACCACTCCCCAAAGCAGCACATTCAAAACCCAAAAATCCAAATAAGTTTCTCCTCATCTCACTCTCTCACTGACAATCTTGAAATTCTACCAGCCAGTTACTAATAGACCAATGAGTGGGAAACAAGAACTTGCGTTCCCGTCAGAATTGTTCAAACTTTCAACACCTCAATAAGGTCACCACTTCATCTTCTCTGCTCGAAGGAGAATAAGCTCAATCTTCTGAACTTTTCCCTGTATCTAAAATCCCTCATCATTGGTATCATTCTCGTAAATCTCCTTCATACTGTATCCAGGGTTTAAACATCTTTCCTAAAGTAAGGTGTCCAGATCAGAACAAAATCAGCCTGGATAATAGAAGGTCAACTTCCTTTGTCAAATGCATTTCTAAGTTCAGCTTCTGTTGCTTGTGAAGATAAGGTGTTCCACACATACAAAGAAATATCCAACAGATCAAAGGTGCATCTCCAACATTATCTAATATTCTCTATTCAAGACTTGTGCTGTCACCGGAATTAATTTCTTTTCTGTCCTCTGCTTTGTGTTGGGTTGGCTCAGTTGGCTGGATGGCTGTTTTGAAATATGGAGTACCATCGACCGCATGGGTTTGAATCTCTCACTGAGTGAGGTTACCATGAAGGACTGTCCTTCTCCATCTCTCCTCTTGTGTGAGGCATGGTAACCCTCAGGTTAAACCACCACTTGCCAGTTATCACTCTCTCCCTCTCTCTCTGACACTCCAGCTGAGGTCCACCAGTGTCTTTTATAACTTCAACATCACCTCCTTGTTCTCAGACTCTAAGCCATTATTAATAAAATCAAGAATGCTGTGAGTTTTATTAACTGCTCTCTCCCTGTTATGCAGCCTTCACTGATCTATGGACACATACCCCCAGTTCCCTCTGCTCCAGTTTTTTTTTAAACCCCCTAAATGTATTGTCTTTCCACTTCTTTCAACCAACGCCCTTCACCAAATTTGTGTTGAATCATGTTTGTCTTTATTTTTGAATATTTACGAATTAAAACCTATTTTGTTAAATCAAACTTCATTTTCTCCCTCCTAGCAGTTTTGCTATTAACTAACAATATAACTCCACAAGAACATCCAGGCTGGCATCAGGTCGAGTCCACCTGGGCCCCTCAGGAACCTGCTCTGCTATTCCATACGATTGCAACTGATCCCATCTCAGCCTCAACTTCACTTTCCTGTAAACACTCCCTTTGACCCATCACTGATTAATAGTCTGTTTGTCTCCTCCTCCAATTTATGCAGTGGTGTGGGGGTTGGGCAGGGGGTGATGTTCCCATAGATGTACAACCCCCTCCTCATTTCAGAGAATTCACTGCTCCTTACCTCTGTTTTCAGTCTGCCCAGCCCCTTATCCTGAAATGATAACCTTTTATTCTAGATTCTCCCACGTGAGCAAACATCCTCTCTGCAACTCCTTTGTCAATACCCCCTTTAGCATCTTATAACCTTCAGTTAGATCTTCTCTCTTCCAAACTCCAGAGAAACTGCTCAATCTCTCATCTAAGACAAACCCTTCATCTCTGAAAATGATTGAGTGAATCTCCTCTGAACTACCTCCAGTATAAACTGCATCTGTCCTCAAGTAAAGACATCAAAATTGTACCAGTCTCTTTTCATAAGACTAAATTTTCATCTGGACAATCAATTCAGTGATCTCATTTGAACTCCCTCCAATTCAATTACATCCCTCCTCAAGCAATGGGACCAAAACTGTCTGCAGTACTTAGGATGTGGAAACCCCAATCCCTTATACAGTTGCAGTAACAATTACCTACTTCCATACTCCATTCCATTCGCAATAAATGTCTTCCTTGTGACCTGCTGTAGCCGTTGCACTGACATTTTGAACTTTCTTTCCTATTCAGATGATAAGTTGCCTTTTTCAATTCTTCCAACTGCAATGGATAACCTCACCACTAATGGGACTGACCAACGCTCAGTTCACAGTCTAACGGAAATTGAGAGTGCGTCCTCAATTTGAACTGTTGTGCTTTAGATTTGCAAACGAGTCAGACACAACGGTTCATTTGCTCCAATGTGTCTAACTGATGTTAAATTGCTGGGTTTGCACCCCAGAGTGATTTTCAGACCATTTGGACAGTGTTTGAATGTTATTCGAAGTTGCGAACCACCTCATTAACTTACCTGTGTTGCGGGAACATGCCGGAAGAAACAGCTGGAGAAAATATGAGAGAAAGAACATAGAAAAGTTTTACTATAAATATTCAGCTTCTCCTGCTAGCAAATGAACCTGGATTCTTTGACTGATGCGCAAGCAACAATTATTCCAATTTTAACCTTTAGTTTATACCTGTGCGGACCATTCCTCTGAACACAGCACATTTCTTTGTATGTCTCCCCAACTAATTTCATCTGACACTTATTCAGCCTGCCCACATCCTCATAAAGCATTTTCCCAAATAGTGCTTTATTTCTTTTTTATTTCACTGGCGGGCTGTGAAAATCACTGGCTGGGCCAACAATTTATTATCCATCCCTAGTTGGCCCCTTGAGAAGGAGGTAATGAGCTGCCTTCTTGAACCACTGCAGTCCCTGTGCTGTAGGTAGACCCACAATATCATTAGAGAGGGAACTACAGGATTTTGACCCAGTGACACTAAACAAAAGCTAATATATTTCCAAGTTGGGATGGTGAGTGACTCAGAGGGAAACTTGCAGGAGGTGGTATTCTCATGTATCTGCTGTGCTTGTCCTTCTAGATGGATGTGGTTGTGGGTTTGGAAGGTGCTGTCTGAGGATCTTTGGTGAACTTCTGAAGGGCATCTCGTAGCTGCTACTAAAGTGCGAATGGTAGAGGGAATGGATGTGGTGTCAATTAAGCAGGGGCTGTGTTGTCCCTGGATGGTGTTCAGCTTCTCAAGTGTGGTCTACAAGGTGCACTGCAGAAGTGACTGAGAATGTGTGTCTCTCACACAGAGATGTATACTTTCATACTCTCACTCAAACGCATTCTCACACATACTGTCCCATACGCACATCCTCAAACGTCAGTTTGAAACCTACATCAAGTACCAACTGGAGAATGATTGCCAGGGTTACCTGCTGGAGTGTCTCACCCACCTTGTTTCCAATTCCAAAGTTTAATGGGAAGAAATATGAGGAGAGAAAGGATCAGAAACAGTGGGACAATGAGTACTGCCATCTCAGTGCTGCAGATGATTCAGGGAGGGATTTCCTGTCAATAACATCATCCCTTCAGCAAACACCAACCCCAGTGTTTCCTGTTCCCGGTTGCCCTGGACCCCTGCCAGCACTCGTGTCTGTTAAATTCTCTCCAAACCCTCACCATTGCATTAACATCATTGTTTTTGTGCAGCCTTTCTCATTAACAATATCCCACCAATCCAACCCAAATTATTCCATGCTAAACTCAAAAGCTCGCTCTGCACCCACTGTCTCTAAATTGTCAACTAGAAATTACTGTCCCTCATTTTCGTGGCCTGCATATATTGAGGCAAAATTTCCCTTGTCCTCCACCTGTCAGCGGCAACTGGGCCATTCACAGAGAAACATCAAAAATACCATTTGGTGGAGGTCATTCGGCCGTTCCAAACTACTCAACCCACATAAAGGGATTGTGGCTGATCACCCAACAGTCCCCTGTCTCCCCGCACTCTCCCTTTAGCCCCTAAGAACTCAATCCAACTCCTTCCTGAACAACATTCAGTATTCTGTGCTTTCTGTGACAGAGAATTCCATAGGCTCTGCACTCTCTGCGTGAAGACATTTCTCCCCATCTCAGTCCAACTCCATTTCCTTTTGACCATGACCCTCTAATTCTGGAATCTCCGACCAGTCACCGGGAACACCCTTCCTGCATTTACTCTGTTTCATCCTTGTTCAAATTTATCGGTTTCTATGAGATTCGCCTTTAATTCTTCTAAACTCTTGTGAATATCATCCGAAACATTCCAGTTTCTCTCCATCTGTCAGTCCTGCCATCCCAGGAATCATTCTGGGAAACCTTCACTGCACTCCCTCCATGGGCACAATATCTTTCCTCAAATAAGGAAACCCCAAACTGCGCACAGAGTTCTTCAGGGTGTGGTCTCACCCTGTCCAATTGTAATGAGACATCCATGCACTTGGACTTGAATCCTCTCGCTATGAAGGCCTCCCTTATCTGAGAAAGGTTATTACTCTCTTTCTCCCTTCTCACAGATGCTGCTGACCTGCTGAGTTTCTGAAGTAGTTTTTTAGAGTGTTCCTGTCAAAACTTCAGCTGGACCCCAGTGAAGAACGAGCACAGATCAAAGATGAAGAATGAATTACCTGGCTCTGTGAGGTTGATGGAATTCCCGGTCACATTAAATATTGTTCCAACCCTTGTGAATCGCAACAAGTTATCTGCCTTGGTGCTGGGACTGGAAGGATTCAATGGCCAACTCTCTCCTGTCTGAGTAAAGTTGTAATTCCCGCTGGCATTATTTAAGGCTTACCTTTGAAAGTACGGTCCTGTACCTTGACACAATACACACTCTCGAACAAGACCATTCCCAATCGGAACCTCCATTTTATTGACTCTGGGGGTGAGGAAAACCCCAGCAACAGGAACTGGAACAAAACAAGACAAAGAGGAAATAAAAGATTGGATGTTGAAATTGTCTTTCTTTTCGAAGATGTTATGTTCTATGACAGGATAACAACTGACAGAAAGGAGAAATAAAATAACTGAGATTTCACATCATTGCAAAGTTTCCATCTGTTGTAAAATCTACACTTTGAAAGATTTGTGTTCACTATGAAGGGTGAAATGGTACACCATCCAACCACTGCCCTCTTGATGTTCAATGGTATTACCATCACTGTCGCCAACCCCTGCAGTATCAAATCTTGGGGGTTACTATCACTGTCCTCACCCCCACCCCCATCACAATATCAACATCCTGGGAGTTACCGTCACTGTCCATACCCCCACCTCCTGTCAACATCCTGGGGTTACCATCACTGTCCGCACCCGCACCTCCTGTCAACATCCTGGGTTACCGTCAGTGTGCCTATCCCGCACCCCACTTTGAACATCTTCTACGCCAGTTAAAAGCAACCACCTCTCTGTTCTCCAATACCAGACACCCAGTTGTAAGGTCACAGAACGGAAATAGGCCCTTTGGCCCAACTTGTCCATGCTAACTAAGTCTCCAAACAGAACTAGCTGCATTTGCTTGTGTTTGGCCCATATCCGCCAAAACCTTTCCTATCAATGCATCTTTCCAAATGTCTCTTAAAAGGTTGTTATTGTACCCACTTCTACCACTTCCTCTGGGAGCTCATTCCAAAAAACACACTACCCTCTGTGTAATAAAGTTATCCCTCAGGTCGCTTTTAAACCTTTCCCGTCTCACCTTAAACCAATGTCCTCTAGTTTTGGACTCCCTATCCTGGGGTAAAGACCTTGACCATTCACCTTATCCAAGCACCTTTTTCATTCCTGAAGAAGGGCTCATGCCCGAAACGTCGATTCTCCTGCTTCTTGGATGCTGCCTGACCTGCTGCGCTTTTCCAGCAACACATTTTCAGCCCTATTTCTGCAGCAAAAACATATGAAACCTCAAAGACCACTAAATGCGAGTCTAATCTTGGATTGCAAGTGCACATCTAAATCGTTCTTCGACGTGATGAGGATTTCTGCCCCTCACACCCTTGCAGGCAGTGAGTTCTAGATCCCCACCACCTTTTGAGTGAAAATGTTTTCCCTCACATCCCCCTTGAAACCTCCTGCCCCTTACCTTCAATCTATACCCCTCCCCCAGTCATTGATCCCTCCTACTGCTCTAAGGAAAACATCCTGACCCTCGGGAACGGGACATGTTGACACAGTCCGCTCTCCCTCGGCGCTTTTCCTTCCCGCGTGGCCCCGGCGCCATTTTAGCTTCAGGCCCCGCGCGAGATGGCGGTTAACGGCCGCCTCGTGCCCCAAGTGACCGTTAGCAGCTGCTTCAGGGGAAAGACTCTTTAAAGGGACAACCCTTTCAGGAGAGAGAAACAACAGGGCCGGCTCCGGGACTCGCCAAACTCAATAATAATCACAAATACACACACAGACAGAGAGGTGGGAGTGAACAAGAAATTGTGCGGCGGCACATCAAGACCAAAGGCCACTCTCCCGAAGGACGGCTGTCCCGGACTCGAAACGTTGACCCCGCTTTCTCTCTGTCTGTCTCTGGACAGATGCTGCCAGGCCTGAAGCACAAACAAGGTCCCCGGGGGTGAGTCCGAGTTCAGGATCCTATTAAGGTTCGGTTGGTAGATGGATGACAGTGTGGTAGGGTATGCAATGGGATTAGAAGAATAGTGACAGAGACTGTTTCCTAAATGGGGAAAGGTTTCGGAAATCTGAAACACGAAGGGACTTGGGAGTCCGAGTTCAGGATTCTCTTCAGGTTAACAGGCAGGTTCAGTTGGCAGTTGGGAAGGCAAATGTAATGAGTAAAAAGTGAGGTCTGCAGATGCTGGAGATCAGAGCTGAAAATGTGTTGCTGGTTAAAGCACAGCAGGTCAGGCAGCATCCAAGGAACAGGAAATTCGATGTTTCGGGCCAGAGCCATCAGGAACACATTTTCAGCAAGGCAAATGTAATGTCAGCATTCATTTCGAGAGGGTTAGAATACAAGAGCAGGGATGTACTGCCGAGGCTTTATAAGGCTCTGGTCAGACCACATTTGGGACATTGTGAGCAGTTTTGGGCCGCCTATCTCAGGAATGATGTGCTGAACTTGGAGGGGGTCCAGAGGGGGGTTTACAAGAAAAATCCCAGGGATGAAGCACCTCTCATATGAGGAGAGGTTAAGGACTCTGGTTCTTAACTCGATGGAGTTTAGAAAGATGAGAGAGAACCTGATTGAAACTTACAAAATATCGAGAGGCCCATTCATGCATCTGTCTAGATACATCTTTATTGATGCTATCGTCTGGGGAGTGTTTCCGAACAAACAGACCTAGGGGGTGCAGGAAGACAATTCCTTAAATGTGGCATTACAGCTTGACACTGTGGTGAAGCAAGCGTTTGGCATGCTTGCCTTCATTGGTCAGAGCACTGATGACAGGAGTTGGGGCATCATGTTACAGCTGGACAGGATGTTGGTGAGACCATTTTTAGAATATTGTGTATAGTCCTGGTCAACGTGCTGTAGAAAGGATGTCGTTAAGCTGGAAAGGTTATAGAGAAGATTTACAAAGATGTTACCAAGGTTGCAGTTTGAGTTATAAGCAGAACCTTCATTAGCTGGCAGCTTTTCTTCCCTGGAGCGTTGGAGGCTGAGGGGATGACCTTTATAGAGGTTATAAAATCATGAGGGGCACAGAAAAGGTAAATAGGTATATTCTTTTCCCCAATGTAGGGGTTTCCAAAACTAGTGGGCATAGGTTTAAGGTGAGAGTGGAAAGATTAAAAAGGGACCTGAGAGGCAGATTTATCAAACAGAGGACAGTGAATATATTGAATGAGCTGCCAGAGGAAGTGGTAGAGGCAGATACAATCACATGTAAGACACATTTATAAAGGTACATGGATAAGAAACGTACAGAGAAATATGTGCCAAATGCACATAAATGGGACTAGTTGAGTTTGGGCAACCTTGTCAGCATGGGCGAGTTGGGCTGAAGGGCCTGTTTCTGTGCTGCATGACTCTGAAAATGGATGAGAATAACAAACTTTGCCAGAAAGACAATCAGAATGTACAAGAGGAGCTGTGAATATGTGGGGTCATTATACAGACCAATTTGTCTTGGCAAAGCACATGATGGGAACATATCAAAAACTGACTCTGACAAATGTTATTTCTCTATAGTCTTAATACGATGTGGTCATCTTTGCCAAGGTGAGAAGTGGATGCAATTCCGAAATGTCCTTGAACCAATTGACTTGCTCAGCGAGAAAGCAGTGAAGAGTTTGCAAAGGGTTGGGAATCACGTGCAGAGCAGAGCAGGTAAGGAGATCAGATTTCATTCCCTTAAGGACCATCACAGACAGGAACAGGAGGAGGCCATTTGGCCGCTTGAGCCTGCTCATCCATTCAATAGCATTGTGGCTGATGCACCATTCCTCACACACACTTTCCTGCTCTTTACATGTAACTGTCAATTCCCTGACTGATCAAGAATCTATTTATCATGCCCTTAAAGCTACTCCCTGTCCCCACACACAGCTCTCTGTGGCAAGGAGTTCCAACGACATGCAAACCTCAGAAGAAACCCTTCCTCACCTCAATCTTCAATTTTGAACCAGATAATTGTTTGTTCCTGAGAACAGTCATCAACTCCAGATCTGTTTTTGTTTAAAATCACATTCCAAATCTACCACCTGCCACAGCAAAATTCAAATTCACATCTGTAGGGCATACCCTGGGGAGCTGAAAACATAGGATTTTGCTTCCCCATTATTTCAGAAACTGAAAGTGAATCTCATCAAAATTGAGACCAGAATAAATTGCCTCACACCACTGAGCTAAATATTGATGTTGACAGAATCCATACAGTGTGGAAAGAGACCATTCAGCCCATCCAGTCTGTCCCAAGCCAGTGAAGAGGATCCCACTCGGTCCTGACCCTACCCGCTGTAATCCTGCATTAACCATGGCCAGTCCCCCAACCTGCACGTGTCCCACAGCGTGGAAGCAGGCCTTTTGGTCCAATGGCTCCATATATTGACCCTCTGAATAGCAACCAACCCACACCCACCACCCCTCCAATCCCTGTAACACTGCATTTCCCATGACTAATCCTCCTCGCGTGCATAACTCTCACACTATGGGCAACTTAGCAAGGCCAATCCATCTGAACTGCACATCTTTGGACTGTGGGAGGAAACCAAAGCACCCAGAGAAAACCCATACAGAGAAGGGAAAATGTGCAAACTCCCAATAAGCAGTCACCCAGGGCTGGAATTGTTCCTGGAGCCCTGGTGCTGTGAGGCAGCAATGCTAGCCACTGATCCACCTAATGTTTTTGCCACTGGCCATGCCAGGATTGGTTAGCTCTGTTGATTCTATAGTAGGCTTACAATGTACAGGCACATAGACAGCATGCGTTCAATTGCTGCTCTGTTTGAGATTGCTGTGAGTGATCATTCCCTGTGCTTTAGATGTGGTGTCCCTCAGGTTAAACCATAAAACAGTTGTTTGCTTTTACTCCCCCACACCTCTTTCTCCCTCTCTCTAATGAGACAATGGTGACTTTACATTAACCACCTGCTAAAAACATAACTGTGCTGATTAAAAATTAACTGCCCTCTTCACTGCAAAATAACTTGTATATTTCCTCCCTGATGCACTATTGGAGTGAGTTGAAAATAAAAGAGAAGACACTTTACCAACGGTACATATCTAAATGAAGTGGGAGTGGGTGCAAAGGGAGATTTACCAGCATATTGCCTTGGGAGCTGGAGAGTTTCAATGATTGAGAGAGGTTGGACAAACTGGGGTTGTTGTCTTTACAGCAGAGTAGATTGAAAGAAAGGGATGTATAAAATGATGAGGGATGAAGATAGGAGAGGCAGGAAGAAACTTTGTGGAGGTGGGGGAGGGGTATAGATTTAAGGTAAGGGCCAGAAAGTTTTGAAGGGATGTGAGGAAAATCTAATTCACCCAGGGGGTGGTGTGCAATCTGGAAGTTACTACCAGTAAGGGTGGGAGATGCAGAAATTCTCATCACATTGAATGGAGATTTAAATGTGCCCTCATGACGCCAAGGCTATGGAGCCAAGCGCTGGGGAAATGGTGGTTGTTTCTGACCAGCACAGACTCGGTCCTTTTACTGGGCTGCAGACTTCTCGGAAATTATGACTAACTCACTTTGAGATGTGTAAACTATATCCAAGACACCATCTAGAGGGATTTGTTGTCGAAAGAGTGATCCAGCAGTTCAGGCCAATATGCTTTGGAATTTAGAGGAATAAGGGAGATCCAACTGAGGAATATTCGGCGGTAAAGGGGGTGGGATTGACAAAGGAGACAGAGAGGATGTTTCCTCAGGTGTGACAATTTAGAACGAGAGGGTCATTGTTTCAGGAGAAAGGGGTGGAACAGATTAAAACGAGAGATGTTGAGAAATGGCTTCTCTCCAAGGCAGAGGGGGTGAGAATCTCTGGGAATTCACTTCCCAGTATGTGGGTGTGTGTCGGGACATTGAATAAATTGAAGGAGGGTCAGACAGATTGTTAATCAGTGAGGGGTTAAAGGGAGTGAGGCAGGAAACTGCAGTGAGACTGGGATGAGATCAGCCGCAGCTGTAAAGAATGGGGGAAGCAAGGTCCCGTGGGCTCCCTACCCGTATGTTGTGTTGATTGTCTAGCTGCCTGAACAGTCTTTAGTGTGGCTGGCTCATAGCACATGCTCAGAAAGCTCTGAATCTGAGGGCCTAAATTGTGTGATGCATCACAGTCTATTCGGCTTTTAGTAACCAAGATCATAAGATATAGCAGGCATTCGGCCCATCAAGTCTGCTCCGCCATTCCGTCATGGCTGATATGTTTGTTAACCCCATTTTCCTGCCTTCTCTCTGTAACGGTTGATCCTCCTACTGATCAAGAACCTATCTCCATCTTAAAGACATAATGACAGCCCTCTGCAGTAATGAGTTCCACAGATTCCCCACTGTCTGGCTGAAGAAATTCCTCCTTATCTCCTTTCTGAAGGGAGTTCCCTTCACTCTGAGGCTGTGCCTTCGAGTCCTAGTCTCTGCTACTCGTGGAAACATCTTTTCCACGTCCACTCTATCTGGGCCTCTCAGTACTCTCCAAGTTTCAACCAGATTTCACCCTAACCTTTCTAAATGAATCCAGACTTATATTCCTCAACCTCTCCTCATATGACAAGCTCTTCATCCCTGAAATTTTTCTTGTAAATCCTTCTGCAGCCTTACCCCTTTCTCAATACTACTTGTCCTTCCACCGATCATTGTGTCATCAAAGAAACACTCAGAGTAATGAAATAAAACACTCCTCGTGAATGATGCTACACCCAGAACGAATGGCTCCTTGCCCGCAAATACCAAGGCCAGAAGGGGTCATTCTCAAACAATAACCTGTTGTACTGGGGCAATCAACAGATTGATGTCCCAGGATCTAAAATGTAAGAATCCCCTGAAAACAAGATGCAAGGTAAAGCAATCCGTGTAATGTTCCCTCTTTCAATTCACATTGCCCTGTTGTTAATTTAGTTGAGAGAGATGGAACATCTGTATGATTTAGATGGTTGCAAACACTACCGATGATTAATATATTCAAATGTAAGAAGATTCAATAAGCTTGGGCAGACCTTCGCTCCATGCTATAAGCAAGAGAAACACTAGTGATGTTTAAAAGTGGCTGGGTTTTTGAGAGTTAAGATAAACCAAAGAGACTCTCCGCTTTCGCTGAACCATGAAATGTTATAAAGTGTACATATATTCTTTACCAGCCTTTCTTGGTTTTGAGATGGTGCAAACTGAGTACACCAAATTGCTATCTGTTTCAAAGTCATCTATCATCAAAAAACAATAAGCAAAGTGAACCAAAAGGTTAGAGATCAGAATGTTAAAATAACAGCAAACGATGCCTCAAAATTAAATACGGACTGATAATTAAGGTCACAGCCCCAACCCAACAGTAATATAAACCTAAGCTCTTGGCTATATAGCAACATTTTCAAAGCAGTTCACGAGCCAGGTGACTCAATAACATCGAATGTGTATTTTGCATCAACATTCACTACAAAATGTGCACCTGCCCTCCCAGAACAAGCTCACATAGGGAAGGTGGAGGCCTGGGGTAATTTACAACCTTTTTTATTATTAATCACTCATGACACATGGGCATCACCCACTGGACCCTGTGTTTATTGCTCAACTCATCCTTAGTTGCCTACTTGAGAAAGTAGGGATAAGCTGCTTCCTTGAACTGCTGCAGTCCATGCACTGTAGGTAGACACACATTGCCCTGAGGGAGGGAATTCCAGCATTTTGACCCAAGGACACCAGAGGAATAGTGTTATATTTCCAAGTCAGAACACTAAGTGGCCCAAAGTGGAACTTGTAGAGGGTGGGTGTTCCCACATATCTGCTGTGCTTGTCCTTCTAGATGGAAGTGTCATGAGTTTTGAAGGTGTTGCCTGAGGATCTTAGGTGTATTTTCGCAGTACATCTTGGTATTGTTGCTACTGAGTATGGGTAGTAGAGGGAATAGATGCTTGTGGATGTGGTTCCAATTAAGTGGGGACCGCTTTTTCCCTCGAATGAGCTTTTCGAATATTGTTGGAGCTGCAACCATCCAGGCAAGTAGGGAGCATTCCACCACACTTCTGACTTGAGACTGAGATACTTGGAATGGATCAATCAGGGAAGACTCTGACCATATATATCCCTCTAAGGAATAAAGGAATAAAATCATGAAGAATCAATATTGTTCTATCTTCCTCGGATGGATCCCAGAGTGTACCCTACAAATTCCAAGTTCAGTCACACCCATCGCACACAGCCTCCCTCAGATATACGGAAAGCCTTTGACTTTCTGCCGTTTAGTAATAATTCTTAAAATACCCCCCTTTGTTCGGGGATCTCGGTTTGTAAACAAAATGAATAGTTGCCATCCTGTATCCCTGTGCTCTTCACTGAAGAGTACATGGCTTCAGCTCAGCTCAAAACTAAAGGGTCAAAAGAAAAGATGGAAAGTTGTCTTCAACAGCAGTCAGACAGTCCCCAGGTGACAAATAATATCTGTCCCTGCTAAGTTTCTTCAACAATTCCTGTATTTCTTTTCATTTCTGGCATTCATTACCTGAAGAAAGCTAATGGAATGCTGGCCTTTATATCGAGAGGACTGGAGTACAGGGATGCAGAAGAGATGCTGCAGTTATACAAAACCCTGGTAAGATGCCACTTGAAGCTGATCTGGGCACCACACCTGAGGAAGGATAGATTGGCCTGGGAGTACAGCGTGAGTTTACAAGATTGATACCTGGGCTTCAAGGGTTAAGTTGTGAGAAGAGATTACACAAATTAAGCCCATTCTGTCAAGAATTTACAGGGTTTAGGGATGATCTGATCGAAGATATTAACAGGAAAAGGCAGGGTATAGAAATTGAAAGCGTTTCCACTGGTTGGGGATCCTTGAACTAGGGAGGGCATAACTGGAGAATTAGGGTCAGACTGTTCAGGAGAGATGTTAGGAAGTACTACTAAGCACAGAGGCTGGGACAGGTTTGGAACTCTTTTCCACAAACAGCAGGCATTGCTGGATCAGTTAGTTTTAAATCTGAGAAATTTGTTTTTTTTTTTGCTCAACAAAGTTATTAAAGGGGATAGAGGCCACAGGCAAGTCTATGGAGTCAGGACACAGATCTGCCATTGAATGGTGGAACAGGATCAAGGGGCTGAATGGCTTCCTCCTGCTCCTTTTATTCAAATATTCCACATTAATAAATCATGGAATCCCCTTCAGTTACCAAGTGGCAATTCCACATACCAGAGCAATTAGTGATTTCAAATAGAAACGTAAAGTCCTAATATTTTATTTTCACATATTCCAGATTCTCACCATCCTGTGGGTGAAACATTCCTCAAATCGCTCTCGAAACCTCTTACCCTTCACTTTAAAATGATGTCCCCCCTTGATACAGACCCTTCGACTAAGGGAAACAACTAAGTTCTTCATAATAGCATCGTAGAGTCATACAGCAAGGAAACAGACACTTCAGTCCAACTAGTGCATGCCGTCCATAATCTCAAACCTAAACTTGTCCCACTTGTTTGCACTTGGCCCATATCTCTCCAAACCTTTCCTATTTTTGTACTCCTCTAAATGTCTTTTAAACATTGTAACTGTCCTTGTATCCGCCACTTCATCTGGAAGTTAAATCCCCACTTGAGCCACTAGCCATAAAAAAAGTTGCCCATCATTTTGTTTTTAAAAATGTTTTTCCTCTCACCTGAAAAATCTGTCCCCTGGTCTTGAAGTCACTCACCCTTGGGAAAGGACACCTGCCATTCACCTCATCAGTGGCCATGATGATTTTAATAAACATCCATACCCCTCAAACTTCTGTGGTCTGGTTAAAATAGTCCCAGCACATCTGGCCTCTCTTTATAACTCAATCGCTCCATTCCTAATGACATACTGATATATCTTTTCTGAACCATTTCCAGATTAATAATTTCCTTCCTCTAACAGGGCAACCAGAACTGGACACCATACACCAGAACAGGCTTCACCATTTGTCCTGTACAACCACAACATGGTGTCCGAACTCCAACACTCAATGGGCTGAGCAATGAAGGCAAGAGTTCTAAACACCTTCTCAAACACCCTGTTTACCCGTGAGACAAACCCCAAAGAATGATGTACCTGAACCCGTAGGTCTCTCTGCTGTACAACACTACCAATCTTACAGACCTCTATCATGACCCCTCCACCATCAACCTTCTCTGTCGTTGAGGAAACAACCCAGACTTCCTTCCAATGCTTCCAGAGATTTGTTTTTGTTGATCTTCCCAATCAGATGAATACCAGCATGAACGCTGACCAATACGTGATGATGTAGGATCAGCATCTGATAGATTCACATTCACCATTCAATAGGCTTGACCTGATCTCTGCATATTCGAAATTTCTTGCAGGTCTGTCCTCACTCATGCCATCAGCTCGACTTCCCATCATCCCTTGGAATGAAATATTTCCAGACCATTACCCAACCAAGTTCCAATCCCGCTTGTGACAACAAGTTGCTGCTGTTTGTGTGCAAAAATCCCTGGCAACAAGGTCACTGAGCCAAGGCCCCAAGGAATGAACTCCTGGAATTGTCCAGAATCTGGTTCAGAACTTCTATGTTCATAGAATCATAAATTTTTATGGTATGGAAGGAGGCCACTCGTGTCTGTACCAGCTCCTGAAAGAGCTACCCAGCTAGTCCCACTTCCAGCCCTATCTCTGTCGCCCTCTAACATCATCCCTTTCAAATTTATATCCAGCTCTCTTTTCGAACCTCCTATGGGATCCACCTCCACCACTCTCCCAAGCAGCACATTCCAAACCCAACAACTGAAATAAGTTTCTCCTTATCTCACTCTCTCACTGACAATCTTGAAATTCTGACCAGCCAGTTACTAATAGACCAATGAGAGGGAAACAACAACTTGTTTTTCTGTCAGAATTGTTCAAACTTTTAACATCTCAATAAGGTCACCATTTCATCTTCTCTGCTCAAAAGAGAATAAGCTCAATCTCCTGAGCCTTTCCCTGTATCTAAAATCCCTCATCATTGGTATCATTCCCATACATCTCCTTCACGCTGTCTGAAGGGTCTGAACAGCCTTCCTTAAATAAGGTGTCTAGAACAGAACAAAACCAGCCTAGGTAATAGAGTGCCAACTCCCTTTGCCAAATATGTTTCTAAATTCAGCTTCTGTTGCCGGTGACAGTAAGGTGACACTTAAACCTTTGATCTGTTGGGTATTTCTTTATGTCCAATATGATCTACTATTCTCCATTCAATACTGTGCTATCACCGGAATTAATTTCTTTTCTGCCCTCTGCTTTGTGTTGGGGGTGTTGGGTCAGCTCATTTGGCTGGATGGCTGGTTTGAAATGTGAAGAAAGATTGACAGCGTGGGTTTGAATCTCTCACTGGCTGAGGTTACCAGGAAGGACTCTCCTTCTCCATCTCTTCTCCTTGTGTGAGGCATGGTAACCCTCAGATTAAACCACCACCTGTCAGTCATCGCTCTCTCCGACACTCCAGCTGAGGTCCACCAGTATCTTGTACAACTTCAACATCACCCCCTTGTTCTTGGTCTCTCTGCCCCTATTAATAAAGCAGAGGATGCTGTGTGTTTTATTAACTGCTTGCCTCCTGTTATGCCACCCTCACTGATCTGTGGACATATCCCCCAGGCCCCCTCTGCTCCTGCACCTGCTTTAGTTTTTTTTAACCCTCCCGAAATGTATTGTCTTTCTGCTTTTTTCAACCAACGTCATTCGCCAAATTTGTATTGCATTAATTTTGTCTTTACTTTTGTTTGTTCATGAATTAAAATCTATTTTGTTAAATCAAACTTCACTTTCTCCATCCTGGTTATTTTACTACTAACAATATAACTCCACAAGAACGTACAGTCTAGGAATAGGTTGAGTCCAGTTAACCCCTCAGGAACCTGCTCCGCTATCCCATCTCAGCCTCAATTCCACTTTCCTGCAAACACTCCCTTTGACCCATCACTGATTAACAGTCTGTCTCCTTCTCCAATTTATGCAGTGCTCTGGGTGGTGGGGGAGTGATCCCACAACCCCTTCCTCATTTGAGAGAATTCATTCCTCCTTCTCTACGGCTCCTAGAGAAGACTAGGACCCGTGGACACAGCCTTAGAATTAGAGGGGGTCAATTCAGAACAGAAATGCGGAGACATTTCTTCAGCCAGAGAGTGGTGGGCCTGTGGAATTCATTGCCGCAGAGTGCAGTGGAGGCTGGGATGCTAAATGTCTTCAAGGCAGATATTGATAAGTTCTTGATGTCACAAGGAATTAAGGGCTACGGGGAGAATGCTGGAGTTGAAATGCCCATCAGCCATGATTGAATGGTGGAGTGGACTTGATGGGCCGAATGGCCTTACTTCCACTCCTATGTCTTATGGTCTTATGGTTTTCAATCTGCCCAGCTCCTTATCCTGAACCAATAACCTCTCGTTCTAGATTCTCCCACAAGAGCAAACATCCTCTCTTCATCTCCTTTGTCAATACTCCCTTTAGCATCTTCTAGCCCTCAGTTAGTTTTCCTGTCTTCTCCAGAGAAACCACTTAATCTCTCCTCTAAGGCAAAGCCTTCATCGCTGGAAATGATTGGGTGAATCTCTTCTTAACTACCTCTGTCCTCGAGAGATCAAAATTGTACCAGTCTCTTCTCATAAGACTAACCTTGGCAATCAATTCAGTGATTTCCTTTGAACTCCCTCCAACTCCACTACATCCCACCTCAAGGAATAGGACCAAAACTGTCCGCAGTACTCTGGATGTGGAAACCTCAATCCCTTGTACAGTTGCAGCAACAATTACCTACTTACATACTCCATTCCATTCGCAATAAATGTCTTCCTTGTGACCTGCTGTAGCCTTTGCACTGACATTTTGAACTTTCTCTCCTATTCAAATGATAACTTACCTTTTTCAATTCTTCCAACTTCCTATTACTCCACTTTGATAGAACTATGAACTTGAACTCCAAGTTCCCTCTGTTCTACTACACTCCTTAAGGCTTTATGATTCACCATAAAACTCCTACCTTGATTTGTCTTTCCAAAATACAAGACCTCACACACTCTCAAGCTATGCTGACCATTCCATATCAAACCCGATCTTTCCAAATGCATGTAAATCAAACTTTGTAGTGAATGAAACCTTTGAAGAGCTGGTGTGCGTGCTGAAATGAATAGAGATAGAGGAAGCTGATGTGCTGAAAATTTTGTCAAACATTAAGATTGACAAGTCGCCAGGCCCGGACCAGATTTGTCCTCGGCTGCTTTGGGAAATGAGAAATGTAATTGCTTTGCCACTTGCGAAGATCTTTTCATCCTCGCTGTCCATTGGAGTCGTACCTGAGGACTAGAGAGAGGCAAATGTAATTCCTCTCGTCAAGAAAGGAAATGGAGGAATCCCCAGCAACTACAGACCAGTAAGTCTCACGTCTGTTGTCTGCAAGGTGTTAGAAAGGATTCTGAGGGATAGGATTTATGACCATCTAGAAGAGCATGGCTTGATTAAATGCAGTCAACACGGCTTTGTGAGCGGCAGGTCATGCCTCACAAACCTTATCGAGTTCTTTAAGGACGTGACTAGAAAAGTTGATGAGGGTTGAGATGTGGATGTAGTGTATATGGACTTCAGCAAGGCATTTGATAAGGTTCCCCATGGTAGGCTCATTCAGAAGGTCAGGAGGAATGGGATTCAGGGGAACATAGCTGTCTGGATACAGAATTGGCTGGCCAACAGAAGACAGCGAGTGATAGTAGAAGGAAAATATTCTGTCTGGAAGTCTGTGAGTGGAGTTCCACAGGGCTCTGTCCTTGGGCCTCTATTGTTTGTAATTTTTATTAATGACTTGGATGAGGGGATTGAAGGATGGGTCAGCAAGTTTGCAGATGACACAAAGGTTGGAGGTGTTGTTGACAGTATAGAGGGCTGTTGTAGGCTGCAGCAGGACATTTGACAGGATACAGAGATGGGCTGAGAGGTGGCAGATGGGGGTGATGCATTTTGGAAGGTCGAATTTGAAAGCTGAGTACAGGATTCTTGGCAGTGTGGAGGAACAGTGGGATCTTGGGGTGCAAGTACATAGATCCCTTAAAATGGTCACCCAAGTGGACAGGGTTGTTAAGAAAGCATATGGTGTTTTGGCTTTCATTAACAGGGGGATTGAGTTTAAAAGTCGTGAGATCTTTTTGCAGCTCTATAAAACTTTGGTTAGACCGCACTTGGAATACTGCATCCAGTTCTGGTCGCCCTATTATAAGAAAGATGTGGATGCTTTGGAGAGGGTTCAGAGGAGGTTTTCCAGGATGCTGCCTGGCCTGGAGGGCTTATCTTATGAGGAGAGGTTGACTGAGCTTGGACTTTTTTCATTGGAGAAAAGGAGGAGAAGAGGGGACCTAATTGAGGTATACAAGATAATGAGAGGCATAAATAGAGTCGATAGCCAGAGACAATTTCCCAGGGCAGAAATCACTAACACGAGGGGTCATAGTTTTAAGCTGGTTGGAGGAAAGTATAGAGGGGATGTCAGAGGCAGGTTCTTTACAGAGAGAGTTGAGAGAGCATGGAATGCGTTGCCAGCAGCAGTTGAGGAGGCAGGGTCATTGGGGACATTTAAGAGACTCCTGGACATGCATATGGTCACAGAAATTTGAGGGTGCATACGTGAGGATCAGTGGACGGCACAACATCGTGGGCTGAAGGGCCTGTTCTGTACTGTACTGTTCTATGTTCTATATCTCTCAGAACCTTCAAGTAATTTACCTCCGATAGATTAACGCTTAATGGTCTGTAGTTTCCAGGTTTTTATTTGCAACCATTCTTGAATAATGATACATTTGCCACCCTCCACTCTTCTGTGACCTCACCTGTGGCTAAATATCAGCTAGGTCCCCCGCAATTTCTTCTCCAGCCTGCTGCAGTGAGGACCTAGTTTGTCCAATTTCTAATGGATCTAAGGGTAGAAAAGTCTCCTGGCCCGAATGGATTGGATCCGAGAGGACTAAAAGAGATGGCGCTCTTAGTAATTTTCTAAACTTAGCTAGACTATGGGGCAATTCCAGCAGATTGGAAAACAGCAAATGTGATGCCATTGTTTAAGAAGGACGGTAGAGAAACAAATGGGGAAATATAGGCCAGTTAGGTTAACATATGTAGTGGCAAGGTGCTCGAATCTATTATCAAGGAAAAAAATAGCAAGGCAACTCAATAAAAATTGTCCCAATTGCCAGGCACAACAGGTCATGCTTAATTAATCTTCTAGAATACCATGAAGACTTTATAAGTACGCTGAACAATGTGGACCAAGTGGATGTGATATATCGAGATTTCCAAAAGGCATTCGATAAGGTGCTGTGTAAAAGGCTGCTGCATAAGATGAAGGTGCACGGCATTACAGGCAATCGATTTTAGAATGGACAGATGGTTGGTTAACTAACAGGAAGCAAAGAGTGGGGAAATTCGAATGCTTTTCTGGTTGGCAATCAATGACTAGTGGTGTGCTTCAGGGATCAGTGTTAGGACCGCAGTTGTTTACAATTTACACATGGTGTGGAGTTGGAGACCACATGTAGTGTGTTAAAGTTTGCAGGCGTATGTTCAAGTGTGTGGGTGAAGGTCTGGCAGATGGAGTACTATGTTGGTAAATGTGAAGTCATCCATTTTAGTAGCAATAATAGTAAAAAGGACGATTATTTGAACAGTAAAAATTTGCAGTAAGCTACTGTGCAGTGGGACTTGGGTTTCTTGAGCATAATTTGCAGAAGGCTGGTCTGTGGATGCAACAGGTAAATACTAGGGTAAATGGAATATTGTCCTTTTTATTGGTGGAGGGATTGAGTTTAAAAGCAGGGAGGATATGTTGTGGCTGTATAGGGTGCTGGTGAGGTCACATCTAGAGTACTGCGTGCAATTTTGGTCTCCTTACTTGAGAAAGGAGGTACTGGCACTAAAGGGGGTGCAAAGGAAACTCACTAGGTTCTTGAGTTGAGGGGGTTGCTTTAAGAGGAGAGACTGAGTAGGCTGGGATTATAATCATTGGAATTAAGAAGGTTGGTGGGGATGAATCTTACAGAAACATATAAAATAATGAATGGAATAGTTGAGATTGAAGCAGGAAGAAAGTTGCCACTAGCGGGTGAACCTAGAACAAGAGGGCATTGACTCTAAATTAGGGGGAGCAGATTTAGGACTGAATTGAGAAGGAATTTCTTCACCCAGAGGGTTGTGAATTTGTAGAATTCCCTGCCCAGTGAAGTAGCTGAGGTTTCCTCATTGAATGTTTTTAAAGCAAAGATAATGTTTTGAAGAGTAAAGGAATTCAGGGTTATGGTGAGAGGCTGGGTAAGTAGAGCTGAGGCTGGGAAAAGATCAGCCATGATCTTATTAAATGGCAGAACAGGCTCAAAGGGCCAGATAGCCAACTCTTATTCCAGATTCTTATGTTTGTAATTCTTAGTGGTCAATCATCCCAAACCTAGAACATCACTGCAGGAGTTTCTCAGGTTAGTATCCTTGGCCCAACCACTCTGAGCTGCCTCGATGACTTTACATTTGAATGAAAGTCCAAGTTGGTACTCGGATTACACAATATGTAGCACCATTTGAGACTCCTCAGGCACACGAGCAATCTCTGGCCTAACACTGTAAAAGAAGATCAGTCACATGGAACACGTTTTATGTAACAGAACATCTCCGTATCCTTCAGGAGTGTTTGCAAAATTAAACACTGGGCACTGACACATTGAATAGTATTCCTTTGAATGACAAAAATTTGATTGCAGGGCAAGTTTTGAACAAATATTAACAAGGAAAGAGGCAGACTGGTTGAGGGATGGAATATCAGAACGTCCTGCTCAGGCAAGGCTATAGTGGAGCTATGACAATCAGAGACACTAACGAGGGCAGAATGAGTGGAATGCAGCTGTTTCAGTGAGGAAGTGCAGGTAAGAGGCAGAGAGCAACACAGCCCAATATGCAGATATTACAGAGCTACGGACTAGATATTACAGTGATCAGGAGGGATGTTTGCAATTTTTAACTGGAGTAAATCTTTGCTCGTGGAAGCAGCAGCTTAGTGGATTATTGGCAGACTATTAAACTAGGGATCCAGGTAATGTTTGGGGGATCTGGTTTTGATATCCACTATGACAGATGATGGAATTTGAATTCAATGCAAATCTGGAATTAAAAGACTAACGATGACCTGGTTGATTGTTGGAATATCCTACCTGGTACACTGAAGTCCTCTAAAGAAAGGAAATCCAGTCTGCTGTACGTGATTATCGAGCCACAGCAATGTGGTTGGCTCTTAACTGCCCTGGATGAGTAAGTGATGCCCACATCCTGTGACTCAACAAATCAATAAAACATCCAGTGCTGTAGAATACACTGTCTGATAATTTAGCAACAGTGGAATAATGGAGACATTGGGTTGTCTGCTGAGGTAGAATTGGGTAATGTCAGCAGATGTGTAAAAACTAATGCCATGCCTTTGGATGAGCTCACCTCATGGTGTTGTGTGATTGAGAATAGCAAGTGCCAGGGATAGGCTCCTCCCTTTGGGGTTACCAAGTTCTAGGTTTTTGGGAAGGAAAGGGAGTTTGGAAATGAGGCTACATTGGATTTCACTGGATGGATGATAATGGTGGAATTAAAGTGACAGGGACCTTACGAGACGAGAGCAAGAACTGTTACCAGTATCAGTGAATGGGAGGAGGTTGAGTGGGAAAATGGTCAAGAGATGAGAAGTTGGTTGTTTTGGACACGAGGAGCTCCCAAGGTAGGAGAGGAGCTGGAGGAAGTTGAATATTCAGGACTCTGACAAAGTGGAACTTCAGAGACAGTTTTAGGGAAAGGAGGGACATGGAAGAGACAGCTGCTCAGATTATCTCAATGTGAATGACAAAGCAGTTGCATGAGCTCCTTACAAAATGGAGGAGAGAGAAAGGGAAACCTTTCAAAAGCAAGTGCGAAGGATGTTAGAAGGTGTTAGCACAAACTTGATATAATTTTATCCTTTTATTAACACCTGTAACCAAGCTAGAATTTCCACACGGTCAATTGAGAAAGACTACAATGAATCAAATTGGATGCTGGATGTGATCAACAGCAAATTCCAACTCCTTCAGTTAAGGAAGTTACTCTGGCAGTTATGTATTTAACTTAGTGTTGTAATGCATGCCTGGTATCATCATATAGGGCTTCAGTAACAGATAATGATAGTGCATTGTGATAGGTTAGAGTAAAAAGTGAGGTCTGCAGATGTTGGAGATCACAGCTGAAAATGTGTTGCTGGTTAAAGCACAGCAGGTCAGGCAGCATCCAAGGAACAGGAAATTCGATGTTTCGGGGCAGAGCCTTTCATTGTGATAGGTTAGCCAAATCACTGGTACATGAGCTAATGCTGAAGACAGTGAGGTTGTAATGTGATAGGTTAAGTGTGATGGAGGGAACCAGTGTGGCAGACGGTGATTAGTTTAGAAAGATAAAGCAAGCCAGCATGATTGGTTATGCTTCTATATCCGATAAGCACAGGAAGAAGAATTGTATAAGTTGCAGGAGAACAAAGAGCCAGTGGGGAGCCAGGGAAGACATTTAGCTGGCTCCCACAGTTTTGATTTTGCAAGATTAAAGTTTAATTTCGTGAAGGATTTTCTGTGTCTCCTGGTAATTTTTTACAAAACATTGAGTGATTCTTCCATAACACAGTCAGAGGGAGATCACTTCAATGAGCACTTAAAAATTAGAAATAGGTTTTATGCAGTGTGTTTAACACAGTGCATTTATTTCACTGTCACCCACAACAGGCATCCCTTTAACTGAGCTGGAGTTCATCAACTTCAGTAGAAACCTGCCCCAGTGGATATCATTCAGTTATCAATTACAAAAATAATTAAGTTCTTTTGACATAGCTCCATATCAGGTGGGAATTGAAATGAAATCTTCTGGCTGAGACTATGAAGCAAGGAGATGTACACAGTAAAAACCAGGCACTGTCATTTCTCATGAATACACTGATGTTTCAGCAGCTGGGATTTCACAATGAATCTCTTCCCACAGTCAGTACAGCAGAACAGCCTCTACCTTCTGAGAAATCGCTGGTGTTTTAACAGGTTGGATTTATGAGAAAATCCTTTCCCATCATGTGAGCAGGTGAATGGTCTCTCCCCAGTGTGGATCCACTGGTGTTTAATGAGGTTGCATGATAGCTTGAACCCACAGTGAGAGCACATGAAGGATCTCTCGTCACTGTGAGGATGTTGTTGGGATATTAGTGCCCCAGAGTTTTTAAAACATTTCCCACATTCTGAACATTTCAAAAGTCTGTTCTCGGTGTGAATTTGCTCTGGTTTCAGCAAGGTGGATGATCGAGTGAATCCTTGGAACAGATGAATGGCCTTTCCCCACTGTGACGGGCAGTGATCTGCTAAAGACTTGTCCACATGTACAACACGCATACGATTTCTCCCCCATTGTGAACGATGCTTTTTTACTTCAAAACCCAATGATATTCAGGCGCCAATAAACTCGGCAGATTGGGAAGCGATGCCTGGTTTTAAGTCTTCTAATTGCAAATAGTCTTCTAATTCCCTGCGAAGTTCATTGAAAACAAAAAGCAAAACAAGTGAGAACCCAAAAGAAAATGTTTGAAACCATCAGATGTAAGAGCAGAAGTAGGTGGCACAATGGTTAGCACTGCTGCCTTACAGCGCCAGAGACCCGGGTTCAATTCCCACCTCAGGCGACTGACTGTGTAGAGTTTGCACATTCTCCCCGTGTCTGCGTGGGTTTCCTCCAGGTGCTCCGGTTTCCTCCCATAGTCCAAAAATGTGCAGGTTAGTTGAATTGGCCATGTTACATTGCCTGTAGAGTTAGGTGAAGGGGTAAATGTAGTGGAATGGGTCTGGGTGGGTTGCGCTTTGGCAGGTCAGTGTGGACTTGTTGGGCCAAAGGGCCTGTTTCCACACTAAGTAATCTAATCTAAAAACCCAACAAGTCTGCTGTCACCATTTAGTGAGGTCAGAGCTGATCCAATAATCCTCAGCTCGATTTTTCTACCTATGCCCCCACTCTGGAATCTCTTACTAATTAAAAATCTATTTATCTCAGCCTTGGACACACTGAGCAGCACAGCCTCCACGGGCCACTGCAGTATTCTGTACTCTAACAGCAGGAATTCCTCCACATCCATTTTAAACAGGTGATTCCTTACACTGAGATTATGTCCTCAACTCTCAAACAAGTAATAACAATCTTCCTGAATCTACAATGTCAAGCCCATCAGAATCTTTCCATAAGGCCTTGTCTCACTCTTCTGAACTCCAATGAGTACAGAAGCAGTCTGCTCAAACTCATTTCCTGAGAAATTCCTCCCGTATCCAGGATCAATCTCCTGAATACTCTATGGACTGCCTTTCCCAAAACAAGGAACAAAAGCAACTCAGTGTTCCACATTGATCTGAATCATGTCTTGAACAGTTTTAGCAAAACTTTCATTTTTTTCTCCCCATTCCCTTTAAATAAAAGCCAACTGACCATTTCCTTTCCTGAATACCCACTGAACCTGGATGCTAGTTTTTCATCTTTCAAGCAGAAGAACCCAAAATTCTCTGCGCTGCAGTTTTCTCTCGTTTAATAATATTCATCTCTCCTAGTCTTCCTGCCGAAATGCATATTGGATTAGATTCCCTACACTGTGCAAACAGGCCCTTCAGCCCAACCAGTCCACACTGACCCTCTGAAGAGTAAGCACCCAGACCCATTTCCCTCTGACTAATGCACCTAACAATATGGGCAATTTACCATGGCCAATTCACCTGGCCTGCACATCTTTGGACTGTGGGAGGAAATCGGAGCAAATCCATGCAGTTTTGGGGACGATGTGCAAACTCCACACAGACAGAGACCCAAGGCTGGAATCGAACCTGGGACCCTGGTGCTGTGAGGCTAACCACTGAGCTACCGTGCCGCCCGATATATTTTCCCACGTTACATTCCACAGTGCTAGAAGGAGAATGAGAGGGGTTTTATCGACCAACTGCTCAACCATACCTTGAGCATAACCTCCCAAAACAGCCACTTCCACCACCATTAAGGACTGCAGAGCAGGCGTATGTGACCAACACTCCCTTGAAGGTCCCTCCAACGCACACAACGTCCCAACATCCAGTGCTGAATGAATAGAAACTTTCTCCAATTTAATCAAGAACATGGGAGCAGAGTCTGTTCGAGAAAGATGTGAGGAATGACTTCGATATGAAAAGAGTGGAAGAGGTTTGGAAATCACTCAGTTGTTAGTTTCCGTTCTGAGGCAGATAAACGTTTGTTCAACAAAGATATTCAGGGATGTGGGCCAAAGGCTGAACTCCACACAGCAGCCATGAGTTCATCCAATAGTGGAACAGCCAAAATGCCTACTCCTGATCCTTTGTTCACTGAAGACTGCTGGCTTCAGTCCCTGTTACAAAACTTCCTAACTCCACCTGTATCGCTCCCTATGGTAACTGTCTGAACCAGGCTCTTCACAACATTAAGGGAATATCACAGTTGGAGATGAGCTTTGAACCACAGACCCACATCCTCACCATGACATTCCATTTCCATTTCAGTAACGTGGTCTGACTCCAATACAGTCTCAGCTCCAGGTGGTGAAATCTTATCCAGTCCTTTATAACCTCGAGACTGAATGACCCTAACTACTCTTGATCCACCTCCCACTTTCAATCTCCCTGTAATCTTCAGCTCATCCAACACCCCACTGCCCGTGTGCTCACTCACTGAGTTTGGTTCTCCTCACCCTGAGCTCATTGACTTGAAGAGGTCGCAAATTGATGAAAAACAACATTTTAACAAATTTCTCATCGTTCTTTTCAAATCCCTCTATGATAGTGATCATTCCCACCTCTAATCTCTGCCAGCCACACAAACTTTCAAGATATCTGCACTTACTTAATTTTGGCCTCTTGAGCATGGTCAATTAATCTCCCCAACAAGAATGGATGTTCTTTCAGCATGAAATGTTTAAAAAATCAAATTAAGCACCAAGTCAATAAAATGGAGGGGCCAGACCAGGCGAGGTGTCTTAACTGCATCTTGTCAGAGCTGGCAGAGCCCACTGTGATTCACAGCTACTACAACCATAACAAGTGTTGGTTGAGGGATTCCAGCTCAGATTGTTGAGCTGAAGTCTGAGCTCTGAACATTGCCACACACTAGGGAGGGGCAGGAGTTACCTGGATGTTCTGTTTCAGGAGGCAGTCACAGCCCTTGGATTAACTACCTCAATCAGTGGTCAGGGATAGAAGGGTGTGAATATGAGTGAGGCAGGTACAGGAAACCAGAGGAAATGAGCCTCAGCCCTTCAGCTTGTCAAACAGGTTTGAGATTCTTGCGACTTGTGTGGATGAATGCGGGGTCTGTAGGGAGGATGGGCAAACTGACCACAGCACTGTGGGAGAGGGAGCAATTCAAGAGGAAGGGGAAAAGAGAAATGCAAGTGTAATCGGAAACAGTGTAGTCAGGGGAATAGGGACTCTTCCCTGTTGCCAGAATTGAGCGTCCCAAAGGCAGATTTGCCTGCTTGGTGCCTGGCTTCACGATAGTCATCTGGGTTGCAGAGGAACGATCCAATTGTTGATATAGACAGATCAAGGGAAGAAGTTCTGTTGAAGGAATATGTGCAGCTCAGGGATAAATTTTTTAAAAAATTAAAAAGGTAATAATCTCTGGATTACTACCTGAGCCATAAAATCAGCAAGGTTATAACCATAAGATGTGTGTGGCTGAAAGATTGGTGTGGGCAAACAGGAGGTTTGAATTCACTGGACATTGGAGTCAGTACTGGGGAAGGATGGAACTGTTCCAATTGGCTACACGTGAATGATGCTGGAATCAGAGTCCTGAAGAATGGCATAACCAGAGCCTATATATATTGGACTTTAAACTAAAACATGGGGGTTGTTTTTCAACTGCGTGCAAAATTATGGAAAAGTCCAAATGGAGAAGTGCTCAGCACAGGTGAAAGCTCTCACAACATGTTGCAAGACAGAAAGTATGGAAAGGATCAGGAATCTAACTTCAGGCACAGCAGATAAGGGGACAAATATGAGAAGAGGGACAAATAACACAGGGCTGAGGGACTTGGAACTAAATACACACTGTCTACAGAACAAGGTAAATCAGCTGGTATGCCAGAGTAAACTTGGCATTCACAATGTTGTAGGTATCAGAGAAAAGGCTGCAGGGGGTTCAGGGCTGGTAATTAATTATTCAAGCTATCGAAAAGGCAATGGGCAGAGTCATAGGAGTTGCCTTGTTTGCAAGAAATAAAATTAAATTGACAGCAAGAAGCGAAAGAGTCAGAAGGTGTGAGGGTAGAGATCAAGAACCACAAAGGAAAAAAGACCCCAAAGGAACTTGTATACAAGCCATTAGCCATTGTCACAATGTGGGGGAGAAAATGCATCAGGAGGTTATAAAGGCATAGAGGGAACTGTTGCAATAATCATTGGGGACTTCAATATGCAGGTGGACTGGGAAAAACAGGTTCATAGAGGTTCTCAAAAAAACGTGGAATTATCTGAGAGATTTTTTGTTTGGAGCAGTTTGTGGTCGAGCCCACTCAGGAACAGGCAATTCTGGATTTAGTGATGTGTAACGAGGGAGACTTGATTAGGGAGTCCAAAGTGAAGGAACTCCTAGGAGGCAGTGGCCATAACATAATAGAGTTCACTCTGCAGCTTGAGAGGGAGAAGATTGAATCAGATGTAACGGGATGTAAAGGTAACTACAAAGACATGTGGATGGAGCTGGACAGAGTTGACTGGAAGGGAGAGCCGACCAGCGAAGACAGTGGAGTAGTGATGGCAGGAGTTTCTGGGTTAATTCAGGAGACACTGCAGAAATTCATCCCAAGGAAGAAGAAAAATATGAAGGGGAGGATGAGACAATCTTCGTTGACAGGGGAAGTCAGGGAGAGCATAAAGACAACAGAAGCAGCATATAGTGTGGTAAAGATTATTGGAAGCTAGAAGAGTGGGAAGTCTTTAAAAAACAGCAAATAACTCTTTTAAAAAAAAAGATGGGTTCAGGGAAAGAAGTGAAATATGAGAGTAAGCGCGCTACTAATGTGGAAGAGGGCTGCAGGCAATTTTCTTGGATATCTAAACGGTTACAAAGAGACACAAGTAGACACTGGACAGCTTGAAAACAATGCTGGAAAAATAGTAATGGGGAATCATGCCATGGCAGAGGATCTGAAGTGGTACTTTCCATCTGTTTTTAACAGTGGAAGACACCAGTAACAGACCAGAACTTCAAGGGAAACTTGGGGACAGAAGTGGCCATTGGTAAGAGGAAGGTGCTGGGAAGCTGAAGGCAGATAAAGCACCAAGACCGGATGGACTATACTCCAGATAACTAAGGGAGACAGCAGAGTAGATTGGAGAGGCATTGGTGATGATCTTTCAGAAAGCACTGGAGTCAGGCAGGGTCCCAGATGACTGGAAAATGGCTAATGCAATACGTGTTTAAGAAAGGGGGGGCAGAGGCAGGAAACTATAGGCTACGTAGCTAGAACGTAGTCATTCCTCAGGCTTGAGAATTCCTTGTTTAGAATAAAGCTGCAGAGTACTTGAAAGTGCGTGGTAAAATAGGGCACCGTCAGCATAGCTTTGTTAAGGAGAGGTCTTCCCTGACAAATCTGTTCAGATTCTTTGAGGAAGTAACAAGCAAGTTAGACAACACAGAGCCAGTGGATGTAATCGATTTGCATTTCCAAAAGGCCTTTGATGAGGTACCACACAGCAGGCTGCTAAATAAGGTAAAGGCAGAGAATTGGCTGCTTGGCAGATGTCAGAGAGTCAGGACAAAAGGATCTTTTACAGAATGGCAGCTGGTGACTCATGGACTTCCACAGGGGTCAGTGTTGGGACCACAACTATTCATGTCATGCCTTAATGATCTGGTTAAAGGAACTGAGAGCACTGTTACCACGTTTGCACATGGGATAGATGTCGGTGGAGGGGCAGGTAGTGCTGAGGAGGTGCGGAGGGTGTAGAAGGATTTGGACAGGCTGCAAGAGTGGACACAGAAGTGACAGATGGAATACAATGTGGGAAATTGTGAGGTTATGCACTCTGGTAGAAGGAATAAAGATGTTGATCATTATCTGAACAGGGAAAGTCTTCAGAAATCTCAAAGGCAAGGGACCTTGGGAGTCCTAATTCAGGAATTCTCTTAAGATTAACGGGCAGGTTCAGTTGGCAGTTTGGAAGGCAAATGCCATTTTAACATTTATTTCAAGGAGGTTACAATACAAGAGCAGAGATGTACTGCTGAGGCTCTATCAGCTCTGGTCAGACTGCATTTGGAATATTGTGAGCAGCTTTGGGCCCATTATCTCAGGAAGGATGTGCTCATGTTGGAGGGAGCCCAGAGTACATTTACAAGAATGACCCCAGGATGAAGGACTTGTCAGAAAAACAGCATTTGAGGATAACTCTAGGTCTGTATTCAATAGATTATGGAAGTAAGAGGGGGATATAGGAAGGATAGAAAGGCAGGTAAAAGAGAAGGCGGAGTGGTGTTTTTGATTAAGGAAAACATTGCTGCTCTACCTAGAGAAAATATTTCTGAAAAAGATATCCAGTGAAAATATCTGGGTTAAAATAAGAAAGGGATAATCACCATGATGGGATTGTACTATAGGCCCCCCAACAGTCAGAAGGAAACTGAGGAACAAATATACACAGATTTCAGATATATGTAAGAATATAAAGGCTGTAATAGTAGGTTTTTGCAAACATTGTCTGGAAGTACCATTGTGTTAAAGGCTTGGATGGAGAAGAGACTTTTAAAATTCAAAGAAAATTTCTTAATCAACGTGTAAATGTTCCAAGTGAAGGAGTTTCATGTTCCAGATACAAATGCTGCAGGAAGCTTAGAAAGTGGGGGCAAGAGAGGAGGGAGTGCCAGTTTTGATAAGGGATAGCATTACTACTGAACTTAGGGACGATATTCCTGCGAATATATCCAGGAAGTTATTTGGATGGTACTGAGAAATAAGAAAGGGATGGTCATCTTATTGGGATGATATTATAGACTCCCTGATAGTCAGCAAGAAATTCAGAAACAAATTTGTAAGGAGATTTTAGTTCTCTGTAAGAATAATACAGTGGATATGGTAGGGGATTTTAACATCCCAAATGTAGACGGGGTCTGCTGTAGTGTTAAGGGTTTAAAAGGAGAGGAATTTATTAAGTGTGTACAAGGGAAGTTTCTGATTTAGTATGTGGATGTTCTTGCTAGAGAAGATGCAAAATTTGACCGAGACCTGAGAAATAAGGCAGGGCAGGTGACTGAGGTGTCAGTGGGGGAGCACTTTGGAGCCAGCAACCTTAAATCTATTTGTTTTTAAATAGTGATGGAAAAGGATAGACTGGATCTAAAAGCTGAACTTCAAACTTGGAGGAAGGCTAATTTTGACCGCATTAGGCAAGAACTTTCAAAAGCTAATTGGGTGCAGATGTTTGGAGCTAAAGTGAAGGCTGGGAAATTGGAAGCCTTCAAAATGTGATAACAAGAGTCCAGAGTTAGTATATTCCCGGTTGGGTGAAAGGAAGGGCTGGTAGGTGCGGGCATGTGGGATCACGAGAGGAATTGAGGGTTTAGTTAAGAAAAAAATGAAGCATATGACAGGTATAGACAGAAGAAATTGAGTGAATCTTCAGAGTGTAAAGGTCGTAGAAGTATCCTTAAGAGAGAAATCCTGAGAAAGAAAGAGGACATGAGATAGCTTTGGCAAATAGAAGGAAGGAGAAGGCAAAGAGTTTTCAGAAATAGATTCAGGACAAAACAGTAACTCGGGAGAGAATAGGGCCTCTCAAAGATCAGCAAGGCACCTGAAGCATGGAACTGTGGGAGATGGGGAAGATACTAAATGAGTATTTTGCAACAGTGTTCACTGTGAAGGAGGACATGGAAAATAATAGAATGTGGGAAAATAGATAGCGACATCTTGAAAAATGTCCATATTACAGAGGAGAAAGTGCTGGATATCTTGAAATGCATAAAAAGGGATAAATCCCCAAGACCTGATCAAATGCATCCTCGAACTCTATGGGAAGGTAGGGAAGTGATTGCTGGGCACCTTGCTGAGATATTCTTATCATTGATAGTCGCAGGTGAGGTGCTGGATGACCGGAAGAATGTTAATGTGGTGCCACTATTTAAGAAATGTGGTAAATAGTGGCCACCTATTTACCTATCGGTGGTGGGCAAGATGTTGCAGGGAATCCTGAGAGACAGGATTGACCTGCATTTGGTAAGGCAAGGACTGATTAGGGATAGTCAGCATGGCTTTATGCGTGGGAAAACGTGTGTCATGAACTTGATTGAGTTGCTTTGAAGAAGTAACAAAGAATATTGATGAGGTCAGAGTGGTGGATGTGATCGATATGGCGTTCAGTAAGGCGTTCAACAAGGTTCTTCATGGGAGATTGGTTAGCAAGATTAGATCTCATGGAATACAGGGAAGGTAGCCAATTGGATGCAGAACTTGCTCGATGATAGAAGATGGGGTGGTGGGGGAGGAGAGACGAGAGGCCTGTGACCAGTGGTGTGCCACCAGTATCAGTGTTGGATCCACTGCTTTTCATCATTTATGTGAATGATTTGGATTTGAACATTTCAGGTATAGGTAATAAGTTTGCAGTTGACACCAAAATTGGACAGCAAAGAAGGTTCCTTCAAAGTACAACAGGGTCTTGATCAGATGAAAAATGGGCTGAGGAGTGACAGATGGAATTTTATTCAGATAAATCTGGGTTGGTACATTTTGGAAAGGCAAATCAAGACAGGACTTATACACTTAATGGTAAGATCATGGGTAGTGTTGCTGAACAAAGAGACTTTGGAATGCGGGTTCATAGCTCCTTGAAAGTGGAGTCGCAAGTAGAAAGAACATTTTCTTCATTGGTCAGTGCATTGGGTATAGGAGTTGGAAGGTCATGTTGTGTCTGTGCAGGCCATTGGTGAGGCCAGTTTTGGAATACCGCACGCAATACTGGTCTCTTTCATATTGGAAGGATATTGTGAAATGTTGAAGGGTTCAGAAACGATTTACAAGGCATTTGTCAGGGTTGGAGGATTTGAGTAATAGAGAGAGGCTGAACAGGCTAGGTCTGACCACATAGTGGTTTATAAAATCATGAGGGACAATGTCTCTTTCCTGAGGTGTGGGGGTACAAAACTAGAGGCATAGGTTTAAGGTAAACGGGGAAAATTTTTAAATGGGCCTAAGCGGCAACCTTTTCACGCATATGATGGTATGAGTAAGGAATGAGCTGTCAGAGGAAGTGGAGAAGGCTGGTACAATTACAACATTTAAAAGGTATCTGGATGGGTCCATGAATAGGAAGGGTTCAAAGGGATATGGGTCAAGTGCTAGCAAATGGGACTAGATTAGCTTCTGACATCTGGTTGGCATGGATGAGTAGGACCAAAGAGTCTGCTTCAGTGCTGTATATCTCAATGACTAAATAGCTGTGAATGATAACATTTATTGGAATTCGGGTGATGTGAATTGAGAATGGAGAGGGATAATAAAAGTTATAATTGCTTGGTGGCATTTGACTATTCTTGTGAAAACTTCTCTCTAGAAATTGAGCTCCATGTGCGTCCAATTCAACTGCTCTGTGACTGTGGAAAATATGTTTTTCAGTCTGACAGTGATAACATACCTGCTGTTTGTTAGAAGGAACTGATCACACTTGGCCTCGTACAGAGATAATGTTACATTGTCTTGCTCCTTCATATAATTGTCTGGAGGAAGAGAGAAGAGACATCCCCTAAAAATCAACATTAAGTGAGTTTGACAGTGTCAAACCTTTCAATGTAACATTCATTTTATAATCATGAGGCTGTGTTTCTTTCAAGCCAGCATTTCAAACAGAACTACAGGTCTGACTCCATTCTTGGCCTGAGTTGCTCTTTGTCTGGTGATTGTAACAAAAGAAATCTACACCAATTCACGAGAACCAGATACTAACCAACACCTCTACAGCTCCACAATGGGGCTACCCAATACAAGTTTGTATCTGGATCTGAGAGTTTCCTTATCAATCCATACCTGTCAGTTCCTGTGAGGTGAATGTGGGAGTACAGCTGTCAACCTGTACCTGTCAGTATAGGCCATGCAAATGAGAGAGTTAATATAGTTATCAGTCTGTCTCTATCTCTGTCACTCTCTGCAAAGTCCAAAATGTATTTACTAGAGAGTGACAGAGACAGATTGATAACTGAATTCCTATCCACATAGTAGAAACTGGCAGAGACTGATAAGTACATTTTAAATAAGTAGGATCAGTCCCTATGTGCTTCACTAATGGGGATGTGTGAGTTTAGTTATCAATATATATCTGTCAGTTTCTGCCGTTGTGAATGTGTGAATTTACTTAAAAATCTTTCCCTAACAGTTTCTGCTGTGTATCTGACAGTGTAGTTATCAAACTGAACCTGTCAGTTTCAGCTTTGAGGATGGGTGTGTCATTCTCAGTATCTCCCGGTCAGTTTCTGCTGTATAAATATTAAATGCAGTCATCAATTTGTACCTGTCAGTACCTTCTGTGTGAATCTAGATATTGATCTCCACCTGTCAGTTTTAGCTACAATCAATTTCTCAGTGCAATTATCAAACAGTACCTGTTAGGTTTTGCTATTTGACACCAGAGTGTCTTTGTCAATCTGTTTCTACTATGTCAATTTGAGAGAGTCAATACCAATCTGTCACTGTCAGATTCTTCCCTGGCAATATGTGAATAGTACAGTTATCATTCTCTACCTGTCAATTTCTTTGTCAAAGTGAGAGTGTAATTGTCAATCTGTACCTTTCAAACTCTGCTGTGTGAATACATAAATATAGTTATCAATCTATAGCTGTCAGTTTCTGCTCGGTGAATATGTCTGTGTAATTGTCAATTCCTGCCAGTTTATGCTATGTGAATGTGTGAACTGAGCTTTCATCTGTCACTATCAATTTCTGCTTTGTGAAGAAGAGAGTTTAGTTATCAATCCTTCCTGTCAGGTGCTGTAATGTCAGAGTTTGAATGTATTTATTCATCTTTTCCTGTCAGGTTGTGTAACTGTAGCTATCAACCTGTATCTCTCAGATTGTACGACATGTGAGTGTAGTTATCCACTTGACTTGATCTGCTTTATTATTGTCACATGTACAGAGATATAATGAAAAGTATTGTTTTGAGTTCCTTACAGGCAGATCATATCATAAAAGTGCATTAGGGCAATAGAACAGAATCTGGAATACAGTGTTAATGGTGCAGAGCGAGAGAATATTATTAAAATTTGAGAGGTCCATTCAAAAGTCTAATAACAGCACAGAATCAGTTCTTGAATCTGTTGGATGGTATATTCAAACTTCTGTATTTTCTACCTGACAGACATGGGTGGAGGAGTGTAGAACCGGGGTCAGATGGGTCTTTGATTATGTTGGTTGCTTTCCCAACACAGGAGGGAGTATAAATGGAGCTTTTGGATGGAAGGCTGCTTTCAGTGATGGATTGGGCTTTGTTCACTGTAATTTCTTGTGGTCTTGGGCAGAACAGTAGCCATACCACACTGTGACACATCCAGATAGGTGGTGCATCGATAAAAATTTGCAGGAGTTTTTATAGACACGGTGAATTTCTTTAGCCTCCTGAGGATATCTGCTTGGTGAATATATTTGGGTGATTGTCAATCTAAGCCTGCCAGTTTCTGCGATGTGAATGGGAGAAGTTAGTTTTTAACAGTCCCTGTCAGGTTTTGCTTTGTGAAGGTTTAGTTAAGAATCCTTCCCAATCAGGGTCTGAATTGTAAATGTGAGTATGTTTATCAATGTTTGCCTGACAAATTTTCTTTTGTGAACATGTGAATGTAGTTAGCAATTTTCCCTGGTGGTTTCTGCTCTGTGAATATGAAAATGTAGTTATTAATCCAGTCCAGTAACCCTTCCTGAGAACTGATCATAGCCTGGAAATGATTAGTTTTTCTGCTGAAGGTAGGCTACGTTGAAGGGTCCAGAGTAAATGGTAAATGGATATAGAATCGAAAGAATACGGTCAGACGAGGAAGGTGAATCACTATTAACAGGGACTGTTAGTGACTGTTGGTGTATAATAGCAGACCTTGTGATAACAAGGCCTGATGTGAGAGGTTCTGGGTAATGACATAGGAGAGCTCTAGCCCTAGTTGTAAAACTCAATATTGAGTCCAGAAGGCTGTTGTGTTCCCAACCAGAAAATGAGGTACTATTTTTCCAGCTTGCACTGAGTTTTAGTTGGAAAACTGCAGCAAGCCTGAGGCAGAGATGTTCATCAGGGAATTGGGTGGTGTGTTGAAGTGGCAGGCAAGTGGAAGCTCAGTGTCTTGTTTTCTGGATAGAATGTAGGTGTTTGGCAAAGTGGGCACCCAACCTATACTCAGTTTCCCCAGAATAGAGACCACATGGCAGCTAGAAAAATGCACACACTCAGTTCTGAGGAAGGGTCACTAGACTTCAAATGTAACTCTGATTTCTTCTGTTATCAATCTCTACCTGTCAGTTTTTCCTGTGAATATGGGAGTGTCATTATCAAACCATACATGTCAATTTAAGTAATTTGAAACAGTGTGTTATCAATTTGTTCCAATAAGTTTCTGCTTTGTGAATGAGAACATCTTCCTCTGAAATGTCCTGCCACGTGCATTTGAGTGTGATTGACCAATCTGTCCCTGTTATATTCTGTTCTGTGTAACTCAGGATATAGCTGTGAATCTGTATTTGTCAACATCTAGTTTGTAAATGTGCAAATGCATTTATCAGATTGTACCTGCCAGTGTTTTTGAAGTGTATGTGGGGGTTTGGGGGTGGGGGGGTGATTAAGTGTCATGCTCTCCCTTTCAGTTTCAGCAGAGTGAATATGTGAGAGCAGCCATCAATCTCCATCTGTCAGTTTTTGTTGCGTCCACATGAGAGTTCAGGCATTGAGCTAACATTGTCAGTTTGTGCTGTGTGACTGAACGTCAAGTGCTCAATCAGTACCAGTCACTTTCAACTCTCATGCATCAAAAGTTGCTTAATTTGCTGACAGCCAATAATATTCTATGAGTCCAATGATGACAAGGAATCTATTCTTGTTTGCCATCTGGTTCACTAATGTCCTTTAAGGAAGGAAGCTGCCATCCTTACCTGGTCTGGCCTACATGTGTCTCCAGACCCACAGGAGTGTGGCTGACACATAACTACCCACTGGGCAGTTAGGGATGGGCAATAAATGCTGGCCTCGCCAGTGATTCTCTCATCCCGTGAATGAATTTAGGAAAAGGAGTTCTCTGTGACTGTGATTGATACTGAGATAGTAGATTTTAGGGTGTTGTGATTGGGACTTCTTCTTCATTATGTCATTTATGGTAGAGTCTCAGAATTGGTCCAGCCATTCAGCCAGGTAAAAGCAATGACTGCAGATGCTGGAAACCAGATTCTGGATCAGTAGTGCTGGAAGAGCACAGCAGTTCAGACAGCATCCAACGAGCAGCGAAATCGACGTTTCGGGCAAAAGCCGTTCAACAGGAATAAAGGCAGTGAGCTGGAAGCACGGAGAGATAAGCTAGAGGAAGGCGGGGGTGGAGAGAGAGTAGCATAGAGTACAATGGGTGAGTTGGGGAGGAGATGAAGGTGATAGGTCAGGGAGGAGAGGGTGGAGTGGATATGTGGAAAAGGAGCTAGGCAGGTTGGACAAGTCATGGGGACAGTACTGAAATGGAAGTTTGAAACTAGGATGAGGTGGGGGAAGGGGAAATGAGGAAGCTGTTGAAGTCCACATTGTTCCCCTGGGGTTGAAGTGTTCCAAGGCGGAAGAAGAGGCGTTCTTCCTCCAGGCGTCTGGTGGTGAGGGAGCGGCGGTGAAGGAGGCCCAGAACCTCCATGTCCTCGGCAGTGTGGGAGGGGGAGTTGAAATGTTGGGCCACGGGGCGGTGTGGTTGATTGGTGCGGGTATCTCGGAGATGTTCCCTAAAGCGTTTTGCTAGGAGGCGCCCAGTCTCCCCAATGTAGAGGAGACTGCATCGGGAGCAACGGATACAAGAAATGATATTAGCGGATGTGCAGGTAAAACTTTGATGGATGTGGAAGGCTCCTTTAGGGCCTTGGATAGAGGTGAGGGAGGAGGTGTGGGCACAGGTTTTACAGTTCCTGTGGTGGCAGGGGTAAGTGCCAGGATGGGAGGGTGGGTCTTAGGGGGGCGTGGACCTGACCAGGTAGTCACGGACGGAACGGTCTTTGCGGAAGGCAGAAAGGGGTGGGGAGGGAAATATGTGGTGGGGTCTTTTTGGAGGTGGCGGAAATGTCGGCGGATGATTTGGTTTATGTGAAGGTTGGTAGGGTGGAAGGTGAACATCAGGAGCGTTCTGTCCTTGTTACGGTTGGAGGGGTGTGGTCTGAGGGCGGAGGTGCGGGATGTGGACGAGATGCGTTGGAGGGCATCTTTAACCACGTGGGAAGGGAAATTGCAGTCTCGAAAGAAGGAGGCCATCTGGTGTGTTCTATGGTGGAACTGGTCCTCCTGGGAGCAGATACGGCGGAGGCGGAGGAACTGGGAATACGGGATGGCATTTTTGCAAGAGATAGGGTGGGAAGAGATGTAATCCAGGTAGCTGTGGGAGTCGGTGGGTTTGTAAAAAATGTCAGTGTCAAGTCGGCCATCATTAATGGAGATGGAGAGGTCCAGGAAGGGGAGGGAGGTGTCAGAGATGGTCCAGGTAAATTTAAGGTCAGGGTGGAATGTGTTGGTGAAGTTGATGAATTCGTTAACCGCCTCACGGAAACATGAGGTGGCGCCAATGCAGTCATCAATGTAGCGGAGGAAGAGGTGGGAAGTGGTTCCAATGTAATTACGGAAGATCAACTGTTCTACCTAGTGAACAAAGAGACAGGCATAGTTGGGGCCCATACATGTGCCCATGGCTACCCCTTTGGTCTGGAGGAAGTGGGAGGATTCAAAGGGGAAATTGTTAAGGGTGAGGACCAGTTCGGCCAAACGAATGAGAGTGTCGGTGGAAGGGTACTGTTGGGGACGTCTGGAGAGGAAAAAACGGAGGGCTTGGAGGCCCTGGTCATGGCGGATGGAGGTGTAGAGGGATTGGATGTCCATGGTGAAGATGAGGCGTTGGAGGCCGGGGAAACGGAAGTCTTGGAGGAGGTGTAGGGCGTGGGTGGTGTCTCGAATGTATGTGGGGAGTTCCTGGACTAGGGGGGATAGGACAGTGTCGAGGTAAGTAGAGATGAGTTCAGTGGGGCAGGAGCATGCTGAGACAATGGGTCGGCTAGGGTGGTCAGGCTTGTGGATCTTGGGAAGGAGGTAGAACCGGGCAGTGCAGGGTTCCCAGACTATGAGGTTGGAAGCTGTGGGTGGGAGATCTCCTGAGGTGATGAGGTTCTGGGAGATGATGGTTTGGTGATGGGGAGTGGGGTCATGGTCGAGGAGGCAGTAGGAAGAGCTGTCCTCGAGTTGGCGTTTAGCTTCAGTGGTGTAGAGGTCAGTGCGACAGACTACCACTGCACCCCCTTTATCCGCTGGCTTAATGGTGAGGTTGGGATTGGAGCAGAGGGATTGTGCGTTGTGAGGGTGAGAGGTTAGAGTGGGGGAGGGGGGTAGACAGGTTGAGGCGGTTAATGTCCCGGCGGCAGTTGGAAATGAAGAAGTCGAGGGCAGGTAATAGGCCAGCGCGGGGTGTCCAGGTGGATGCAGTGTGTTGGAGGTGGGCGAAGGGGTCCTCGGAAGGTGGGCGGGAGTCCTGATTCTGAAAGTAAACTCGGAAGCGGAGGCGACGGAAGAATTGTTCAACATCACGGTGTGTATTAAATTCATTGATGCATGGACGGAGGGGGATGAAGGTGAGTCCTTTGCTGAGGACTGATCGTTCGTCCTCAGTGAGGGGGAGGTCTGGAGGGATGGTGAAAACTCGGCAGGGCTGGGAGCTGGGATCTGGTGTGGGTGTGGAGCTGGGAGTGGGGTCGGAGCCAGTACCTGGAGTGGGTGAGATGGGGGGTGGAGTCATGACCAGGAATAATGTGCCCCTCAGGGTTCTGGGGGGGGGGTGGGGATAGTGACAGTGGGGTCTGTGGGGGGCGTGTCAGCAGACTGCAGGTGAGTGGCGCTGGTGGGTGCGGAAGTGGTGGCAGACACAGCAGTAGGGGTGGCGGAAATCACTGAGCGTGTGGCATCAGCGATGATGTGAGGGCTGGAAGTGGCTTTGCGAGTGGCCATGATGGGGGCGGAAGTGACATCATCAATCAGCGTGGGGGTGGTAGCTGCATCAGCCGCATGACTAATGGCGTTCTCGAGGCCAGGGGAATCTTCTGGAATGTTTGAGGAGCGCTGGTTTTGGAGGTGGGTGGATAAAAGTTTGTTGTACTTAGAGTTTTTGATGTTTGAGATGGAGTTGAAGTACTGTTTGTTGAGAGTATGAATTCTCTTGAGGATATAGTACAGAGTGGGACCTTTGAAATTCTGAGAGAGTGTGGCCCTCAGTTGAGGCAGGGATGACTGTAGAGAGGTTAGGTGCCAGTGCATTGCTGCAAGCATGGAGCGGAGGATCCTGAAAGAGAACTGTTGCTGGTGTTTTTGAATCTGTAGTCTGTACTGTTTGTCCTGTTCGGGTCCGAACTCTGCTGGTTTAAAGGTGGTTCGGAGTCCGTGTGGGATGAGTTGGTTACGGAGGCAGGCACTGAGGAAGCAAATGTGGCTGTGGTACCAAGTTTGTTTCACAACATGGTTGAAGAACTTCAGGGCAGAGGAAATGACCTGGAGGAAGAACGCCTCATCTTCCGCCTCGGAACACTTCAACCCCAGGGGAACAATGTGGACTTCAACAGCTTCCTCGTTTCCCCTTCTCCCACCTCACCCTAGTTTCAAACTTCCAGTTCAGCACTGTCCCCATGACTTGTCCGGTCTTGTCCGACCTGCCTAGCTCCTTTTCCACCTATTCACTCCACCTTCTCCTCTCTGACCCACCTTCAAATCCTCCCCCACTCACCCATTGTACTCTATGCTACTCTCTCTCCACCCCCAAAACGTTGATTTTGCTGCTCGTTGGATGCTGCCTGAACTGTTGTGCTCTTCCAGCACCACTGATCCAGCCATTCAGCCAGTTTGTGTCCAGACTGGGACATTCTGTTCTTCACCTGTTCTCCATACTAGTTTCCATTAACTGTTGGGATTCTGAACTTTATCCACTCACTGCCAGTATCTCTATCTAAATGCTGATTTGAGATTATTTCTGCAGTTAACTATAGTCTTTGATAACTATAGTGCCAGTTCTGTTCTGTGGGCAATAGCATCAGGTAGAGTATATGGATCTCATTCTCTTTCCATGTTCAGTTTTTTTGGTCTGAGTGTAGGATAAACTCGATCAATATTCACTAACCTTTTGTGATTGAGGGATTAATATTATCTTTGCCATGAATCTGAATTTTATTGCGTAAACTTTTTAAAATATTTTATGTATGCAGTAATCTTTATCAGTTGCTGCTGGACACTAAGGTATAACATCTGACACTAACTGAAACGGTTAATGGTTTGGTGAATCAATTTATAACTGTCCATATTTGGAAATATCTGGGCCTAAATTTCATTTTTTTTTCCGTTTCAGCATTAACTGGCTGTGTGAGAGTGAGATTTCTGTTGTGCTGCCAATCTGTATCACTTTAAAGGAGTGACACTGGTCTATATCACACTGACACTTTTTTTAATGTCGCCTTGTGTTTCCCATTCTGTATGTCATGATCTGACACACTTTGTGAGGTGGGTTTAATGCCTTATAAATCAGTGTTTCATATACTATAAAAATATGGAAATGCTTCTGCATAGCTCAGGCCCTCAACTAGGATGTGAGTGTGAAGAAAGTGTGTGTTCATCAGCACCAGGCTCAGTGTGAGAATGAGATCCATACACTCTCTAATACTAGATATCAATGTGCTCCTTATTCTTGGTTATTGTGTTTCACAGTGCTTCAGTGTCATCCAAATTGAAACATGTCACTTTTATTAACTGCTACTGTACTTCAGTGTTCAAACTTCTGCTACTTGACATGAATGAGGTATTATCCATTGCCACTGGAGTCAGCTCCTGTCTGTGAAAGTGGATATGTTTGTATATCTGTTAATCTCTGGCATGTAGTTCGATAATGTCCACAGCCAATGTCCTTTAGCTTTAGTGCCTGTACGATCCATGGACAACTGAACATGCAACACATTGCAGCATAAAAGCATCTGTGCTTTTCTTCAGAATCAAGGGGAGAAAAGCAATGGACTTTTGTAAATCCTATAGTGCACAGTCTAACCGGGAACACTGGGGATGTCAAGGTCTGGTTTTCAGACTGCTATCAATTTTTGCATTGTGACATGTTTTAACCAATGAATTAATGATCAGTATTAATCAAACCCATTTGCAACTAAGTGAACACTTCAACTGCGTTGCAGCTGACTGACCACAGTGTTCCTTGTACAGGAAAGAGAATTGGCCACTTCTATTTTATTCACCAACGTGGACAGGATGTGGTGCAAGCCATTAGCAGACTCTTGCGTTGCTCTATGGTAGGGAGGGGAAAATCAAAAGGACTTTTATTTTCCACCATTCTGTGAAGAATAGTTCAATAAATTGAATTTAACAATTTAAATATCAACTCCTGTTAGGGGAAAAAAATGAGCAGCTTGACAAACCAACCAATTCTGGCTTTCTCTTTCGTTCTGCAATGATTTAAATAGTAATGATCACAGTCCAATGACTCCTTCAGAAAACTATATCCTGATTCCTTGCTGTACAGGACATTGGTTAGGCTGCTGTTGGAATGTTGTGTGTAATTCTGGCCTCCTTCCTATCGGAAAAATGTTGTGAAACTTGAAAGGGTTCAGAAAAGATTTACAAGGATGTTGCCAGGGTTGGAGGATCTGAGCTACAGGGAGAGGCTGAACTGGCTGGGGCTGTTTTCCCTGGAGTGTCGGAGGCTAAGGGGTGACCTTACAGCTTTACAAAATTATGAGGGACATGGATAGGATAAATAGACCAAGTCTTTTCCCTGAGTCGGGGAGTCCAGAACTAGAGGGCATAGGTTTAGGGTGAGAGGGGAAAGATATAAAAGAGACCTATGGGGCAACTTTTTCACACTAAGAGTGGGAGGTGTATGGAATGAGCTGCCAAAGGATGTGGTGGAGGCTGATACAATTGCAACATTTAATAGGCATTTGGATGGGTATATGAATAGGAAGGGATATGGGTCAGGTGCTGGCAGGTGGGACTAGATTGGTGTGATATCTGGTCGGCATGTATGGGTTGGTCTGAAGGGTCTGTTTCCATGCTGTACATCTCTATGACTCTATAACGATCACTTCCCTAGCTTATCACCATGTTCCAGGTCCACCTGATCGGGTGCTCGTGCTTTATCCACCTTTTCTGTTTCCAGTCATCCAGCAGCACCTCCTCTGTATTATGGACATTTTAAAAGATGTCACTACCTGTTTCCCCACATTCTATATCTTCCATTTCCTTCTCCTCAGTAAGCACTCGCTTAGTATCTCCCACTTTTCCTTTTCTTCCACACATAGGCTGCCTTGCTAATCTTTGCTGAGCCCTCTTCTTTCCCTGGTTACCCTTTTGACCTTCATGTATTTATAAAATCTATTTGAATTCTCCTTAACACTATTTGCCAAAGGTGACACCAAAATTGGCGGTGTAGTAGACAGCAAAGAAGGTTCCCACTGAGTACAAAAGGATCATGATCAGATGGGCCAATGGGCTGAGCAGTGGCAGGTGGAGTTTAATTCAGATAAATGCTAGGTGCAGCACTTTGGAAAGGCAAATCAAGGCAGGAGTTATATACTGAAAATGTGTTGCTGGAAAAGCGCAGCAGGTCAGGCAGCATCCAAAGAACAGGAGAATCGATGTTTTGGGCATGAGCCCTTCTTCAGGAGTTATATACTTAATGGTAAGGTCCTGGGGAGTATTAATAAACAAAGAAACCATAGAGTGCAGGTTCATAGTTCCTTGAAAGTGGACTTGCTGATCAATAGGATAATGAAGAAGACATTTAGTATGCTGTTCTTTATTGGTCCGAGCATAGAGTTTCAGGGTTTAGATGTCATGTTGCAGCTGTACAGGTAATTGGTTCAGCCGCTTTTGGAATATTGTGTGCAATTCTGGTCTCCTCCCTATCAGAAGGATGTTGTGAAACATGAAACATTCAGAAAATATTTACAAGATTGTTTCCAGGGTTGGAGTGTTTGAGTGAAAGGGACAGGCTGAAGAGGCTGGGGATGTTTTCCCTGCAGTGTTAGAGGCTGAGAGGTGACCTTATAGTATTTTATAACCTTTATAAAATTCTGACCTTTATAAAATCAGGAGGATCATGGATAGGCTAAATAGACAAGGCATTTTCCCTGAGGTGGGGGAGTCCAGAACTAGAGGGCACAGGTTTCAGGTGAGAGGGGAGAGTTTTAAAAGGGACCTAAGGGGCAACCTTTTCATGTAGAAGGTGGTATGTGTATGTAATGAGTTGCTAGAGGCTGGAACAATTCCAACATTTAAAAGGCATGTGGATGCGACACGATTTAGAGGGATATGGGCCACGTGCTGGCAAACGGCAGTAGTGTTGGCTAACAGGACGTGATTAGTTTCCAATATCTGGTTGGCATAGGTGGGTCAGACCGAATTGTCTGTTTCTGTGCTCTACATCTCGAACTCTATGGCTGTGATTTATAACAATTATTGACAAATGGGGTGATGTACATAAAGAATGGAGAGAGAAAGAAAAAAATTAATTCCTCCAAGGGAGTTGACCCTTGATTTGAAAATTTATCGCTGGAAATTGAGTCAATGTGTATCTAATTCAATCTGCTCTGTAACTGTGGAAAGGATGTTCTTCAGTCTGACTGCAGTAACATACCTGCTGTTTGTTAGAAGGAACTAATCACACTTGGCTTTGTACCGAGGACATATTACACTGTCTTGGTCCTTCAAGTAATTGTCTGGAGAAACACAGAAGAGACATCATCTGTAAATCAACATTAAGTCAATGGAATAATTTAATAATCATTTGCTGATCTTCCTTCAAGTAAGCAATTCCAACAGGACCCACAGGTCTGATTCTATTCTTGGCCTTAGCTGCTCTTTGGTGACTGTATCAAAAAAATCTGTACCAATTCGCTGAGAACCAGAAACTAACCAACTCCTCTACAAATGGATAATCTAATGCAAGTGCGTGTCTGGATATGAAAGTTTCCTTACCTATCCATAGCTGACAGTTCCTGCTCAGCGAATGTGTGAAGACAATTATCAAGATGAACCTTTTAAATGCTGCTCTGTGAATATCTGAGTGTAATTATCAAACTGTAATTTTCAAGCCATATAATCTGTGCAAATATGCGAGTGAATACAGTTATCAATCTGTCCCTGTCACTCTCTGGTAAATATATTTACATTTTCTCACCACAGAGACAAATCGGGACAGACTCATAACTACACTCATACATTCACATAGCATAAACCGAAAGGTGCAGATCGGTAACTGAAATCGTATATACACATAGAGGAAACTGCCAGGGACTGGTTCATAAATACATTTCACACATTTTAAATAAATACGATCAGTCCCTATGTGTTTGTCTGATGTGGATATGTGAGTTTAGTTATCTACATGTACCAGTCAGTTTCTGTCCTGCGAATGTGTGTGTTTGCTTTACCAACCTGTCCCTAACAGTTTCTCCTGTGTGTCAGAGAATGTAGTTATCAACCTGAACGTGTAAATTTCAGCTATGAGAACGTGTCAGTTTCTGCTGTAGAATATTAAATGCAGTCATCAATTTGAACCAATCAGTTTAATCTGTGAAAATGCAGATATTCATCTCTTTGTTAGTTTAAGTGATAGCAACATGTGAGAGCAATTATCAAACAGTCCCGGTCAGGTTTTGCTATTTGACACCAGAGTGTCATTGTCAACCTGTTCCTACTATGTCAATGTCAGTGTAGATACTAATGGGTCCCTGTCAGTTTCTTTCCTGTCAATATGTGAATACAGTTATTGAGCAGCACCCATCAGCTTCTGCTCTGTGAATGTGGGTGTATTAATCAAACTGTAGCTGTCAGTTTCAGCGATGTGAATGCAGGAGTACAGTTATCATTCTCTACCTGTCAATTTCTTCTTCGTCAAAGTGAGTGTAACTCAATCTGTATCTTTCAGATTCTGCTGTGTAAATACATAAATATAGTTGTCAATCTGTAGCTGTCAGTTTCTGCTTAGTGAATATGTTTGTGTAATTGTCAATCATAGAACATAGAACATAGAAGGATACAGCGCAGTACAGGCCCTTCGGCCCTCGATGTTGCGCCGACCGAATGCCTATCCAATGCCCGCTTAAATGACCATAAAGAAGGAGAGTTCACCACTGATACGGGCAGGGCATTCCATGAACTCACAACCTTCAGTTTCTACTATGTAAATGTGTGAGCTGAGTTTTCACCTGTCGCTATCATTTTCTGCTTTGTGAATGTGAAAGTTTAATTATCAATCTTTCCCTGTCAGGCTCTGTAATGTCAGTGTTTGAGTGTATTTATTCATCTTTTCCTGTCAGTTTGTCTGACTGTAGTTATCAACCTGTACCTCTCAGATTCTGCTATATGAATATGTGAGTGTAGTATCCATTTGATTTGATCTGATTTACTATTGTCACATGCACTGAGATACAATGGAAAGTATTGTTTTGTGCACATTACAGGCAGATAATATCATACAGAATGCATCACGGTAATAGAACAGAATCTGCAATAGTTTTAAAGCTGCAAAGAGAGAGAGATTAACGTTAAAATTTGAGCGAGATTAGAGTGGTGCTGGAAAATAACAGTAGGTCAGGCAGCATCTGAGGAGCAGGAAAATCGATGTTTCGGGCAAAAGCCTTTCATCAGGAATCTCCGAAACGTCAATTTTCCTGCTTCTCGGATGCCGCCTGACCTGCTGTGCTTTTCCAGCACCACTCTAATCTGGACACTAATCTCCAACATCTGCAATACCCACTTTCGCCTTAAAATTTGAGCAGTCCATTCAAACGTCTGATGACAGCAAAGAAGCTGTTCTTGAGTTTGTTGGGTGATGTATTCAAACTTCTGTATTTTCTAGTGGTAGGTAGGAAAATATTAGTTTTTACACAGAAGATAGGCTGGGTGGAAGGGTGACGAGGAAAAGACAGATGGAGAGAGAGTCCAAAGAAAGAGAAGAACACTCGGACATCCAGAGGAGTGGGTTGACATGGTGGCACAGTGGTTAGCACTACTGCCTCACCACATTGGAGACCTGGGTTCAATTCCCGCCTCGAGCAATTGTCTGTGTAGAGTTTGCACAATCTCCCCCTGTCTGCGTGGGTTTCCTCCGGTTGCGCTGGTCTTCCCACCCCCACCATACAAAAATGTGCAGGTTAGGTGAATTGGCCATGCTAAATTACCCGTAGTTTTAGGTGAAGGGGTAAATGTAGGGGAATGGTCCTGGGTGGGTTGCTCTTCAGGGAGTCAATTTGGACTTGTTGGGCTGAAGGGCCTGTTTCCACACTGCAAGTAATGTAATCTGTCAGACTTAAGTGGGTGAAAAGCTTATTAATAGGGCCGGTTAGTGGCTAATAGCAGACTAAATGTGAACAAGGCTGGATATGTGGGTTTTTGGGTAATGACATGGGAGAGCCCCATAGTTATTGAACTCAATATTGAGTCCAGAAGGCTGTCGAGATCCCAAGCAGAAAATGAAGTGCTGTTCTTCCAGCTTGCACTGAGCTTCACTGGAGCACTGCAGCAAGCCTGAGAGAGAGATGTTGGCCAGGGAATAGGGCGGTGTGTTGAAGTGGCAGGCAATTGGACAGAATGTAGGTGTTCTGCATGTAGGTGGGCAATTTAGCATGGTTAATTCACCTAACCTTCACATTTTTGGACTGTGGGAGGAAACTGGAGCACCCAGAGGAAACCCACGCAGACACGGGGAGAATGTGCAAACTCCACACAGTCAACCGCCTGAGATGGGAATTGAACCAGGGTCTCTGGCACTGTGAGGCAGCAGTGCTAACCACTGTGCTGCCCACAAATCTACTCTCAGTTTCCCCAACATAGAGGAGACCACATTGTGTGCATTTTCCTTGCCACAATCAGTTCTGAGGATCGGTCACTAGACCTGAAACACTGCCAGACCTGTGAATTTTCCACTAATTTTTGTTTTGTTATCAATCTCTGCCTGTCAGTTTCTTCTCTGTGAATATGAGAGTGTCGTTATAAAAGTGTACACGTCAATTCATATGATTTGAAATTGGGAGCATAATCAATCTATTCCTGTCAGTTTCTGCTTTATGAATATGAGAGTGTAGTTATCAATTTTTCTCTGAAATTTACTGCCAACTACATGTGAGAGTTATTTACCAACCTGTCCCTGTCAGATTCTGCTCTGTGCAAATGAGAGTGCAGTTATTAATCTGTATCTACCAGCTTCTTGTTTATTCATGTGCAAATTCATTTATCAAACTGTACCTGTCAGGTTTTGCTATGCGAATGTGTTAGTCTAGTTATCAACCTGTACCTGACATATGTATGTGCATGTGATTATTGTTCTCTCCCTTTTAGTTACCGCAATAAGAATATTGTGAGAGCAGATATCAGTCGATGTCTGTCAGTTTTGGTTGTGTCCATACGAGAGTTTAGGACTTGATGTGTACATGTCAATTTCTGCTGTGTCCATGTAAGAATTTAGGAATTGATCTATACATGCCAGTTTCTGCTGTGTGACTGTGAGAGTGAAGTTCTCAATGAGTTCCAGTCATGTTCAACTTGTATATATCAAAGTTGAATGACATCCATGAATCTATTGTTGATTGCCAGAAAAACTCATCTGATTCAGGAATGTCCTTGAATGAAGGAAACTGCCATCTTTCCCTTGTCTGGCCTGCATGTGACTCCAGACCCACATCAATGTGGCTGCATGGGTCGTTAGGGATAGGCAATAAATGCTGGCCGAGTCAGTGATGCTCCCATCCCATGAATGAATTAGAAAAAAAAATCTGTGACTGAGATTCAATCCGATAATAGTGTTTAGAGTGTTGAAATTGGGCCTTAATCTCTTATACATTTTGTGATTTATGACTCAATCACAGAATTGGTACAACCATTCAGCCTGTTGTGTCTGCACTAGGACATTCTATTCTTTATCTGTTCTCCATATTAGTTTCCACTAACTGTTGGGATTCTAATCTTCACTCACTCACTGCCAATGCCTCAGTGTAAATGCCAATTTGAGATTAGTTCTGCAATTATTAGCCTTTGAATACCTCGGGTGCCAGTTTTGCTCTGTGTGTAACAGTGACAAGTCGAGTATATGGATGCCATTCTCTATGTTCAGTTGTGTTTTTTCTGCAGGATGTAGGATAAACCCGTTCAATATTTAATAAACCTGTGTGGTTGAGGCATTAATGTTGGTTCAATACTTACCTTTGCCAAGATTCTGAATTTTGTTGTATTCAATCTCAGCTTTCTTTTTTACATTTTCTGTGTGCAGTAGTCTTTGGCAGTTGCTGCTGGGCACTGCAATAATGTAACATCTAATATGAACATCTTCTGAAGTGATTCATAATGTGGTCAGTCATTTTATGACTGTCCATATCTGGAAGTATTTGTGGACCTAAATTGCATTTTTTCCCCTTTTACCATTAATTGGCTGAGTGAGAGTGAGTTTTCTGTTGTGCTGCCAATCTGTATCACTTTAAAGAGTAGCACTGGTCGAGATCAGTACGGTACGGTGGCACAGTGGTTAGCACTGCTGCCTCACAGCGCTAGAGACCCGGGCTCAATTCCCACCTCAGGCGACTCTCTGTGTGGAGTTTGCACATTCTCCCCGTGTCTGTGTGGGTTTCCTCCGGGTGCTCCGGTTTCCTCCCACAATCCAAAAAATGTGCAGGTTAAGTGAATTGGCCATGCTAAATTGCCCGTAGTGTTAGGTGAAGGGTAAATGTAGGAGTATGGGTCTGGGTGGTATATGCTTCGGCAGGTCGGTGTGGACTTGTTGGGCCAAAGGGCCTGTTTCCACACTGTAAGTAATCTAATCACACCAACATTGTCGGTATGTCTCTGTGTGATTCCAGTTCTGAAACACTTTATGACGTAGTTTTAAGGTTTTACCAATCAGTGTTTCATACATTAAAAAAGTATGGAAATGCTTCTGCATTACTGAGGTGCTCGGCCAGAATGGGAGCATGCATAAAGTGTGTTTTCATCAACACTAGGCTGAGAGTGAGAATGAGAGAGACAGAGATAGACACAGATGTGAATGAGCATTAAGCATCCTCTCGAGAAGCATCCTCTGTAGATAAGGCTTGACCAAGAGGTTCATTTGGAATTTACATTGTTTGATTATTGTCTTTGTACAGGACAACTGTTTATCAAAAGAATAATTTTGTCCTGCTCAGTTACTCATAAATGTCCAACATTGCTTCTATATCTGCACTCAAATATACACTTCATATTTATATTTGTTATACACCTGTAATACCATGATCAGTTTGTTCTAATTGATTGTAGCATTAAAAATGCCAAATCTACATATGAATTTAATGCAGCTCATAAATGTATATTTATTATAAGTATAAGCTTCTAATCTTATGAATGATAATTGGCTTTGAATAATGGAATTTACTGTCACTGAGGTGGTGAACAGGGCAAAATAATATAGATTTATATATCGTCAGTTGCGTTTAACTCTTGGATTGAATGTGTACTTCTGAAAATGGAGTTCAATGTGTGTCTAATTCAATCCACTCTGACTGTGGAAAGGAACTTCTCCTCTCTGACAGTGGTAACATACCTGCTGGGTGTGAGAAGCAATTAGTCACTCTTGGATTGATCCATCAAATACTTGCCTGGAGAAAGACAAAAGAGAGAGCTCCTGTACATCACTAGCAGCTGAGTAGGAAGATATTAAATGATCAATGCAATATTAAGGTCATGATCATTATAATTTTGTTTTTGAACCTGGCAAGGTGAACAGTGCAGATCCTGGTTCCACTCGAGCCCTGAGCTCCTTCCAGTCTTTTTCTATATCCCAAATTCTAAAACATTTCACTTAGATAAAATAAACTCACCAACATATGGACATCTCCACAAATGGAATGATTACACAGTTCAATGTCCAGCTCCCAATACATTAACTGTTGAAATACCAATATTGGGCACGATTTCACATACTTGGAGCCTCCTATATATATCCTACACAGGATTATTACATTTGTCTCTACTGTCCTTTATTTCAATGTCTATTCGCAATAAACAGCGTGAAACAGAAGCCAAACAATGAATTTCCATCAGTGTTTGGGGGATTGCAAACCACAAGAATGTCCCACAGCAGCTTCTTCCCGCTTTGTCTCCCTCAGCAGGCCCACACACAGCCCGAGAAAGGCCACTCTCTTCCCCCCCAGCCCGCTCACTCCAAGTTCCGGGACCAGTTCCTGCTCCGCTCGGCCCCTTACAAACAGCCGCCGGTTCTCCCTGAACTCACCCCGAATCAATCCCGGTCTCGGAGCTCCCTCTGTGTCCCAGGCTCCCATCCCGATGTGCTGCTGGAAGGAGCCTGCTGTTCCCTCGCTTCCCTGGGCGCTGATCTCTCCATTGCGGTCTGTTTCAAACAAACCTCTTGCACTCACTGAGTAAATGCTCCTCAATGGCAGGGCTGGGGGGAGGCCTCACGCATGCGCTCCTCTACTCAGGAACAATCAGTATTGGGGGAGGCGAGCGTGCGATATGGCATTGCGCATGCGATGTTTTCCCAAAAATTCCCAGAAACAAACATCAATTGGTCATTTCCCCAATTCCCTTTTCTCCCAGTTTGACCAAGGGAAAGGGCAGAGAAGGTTTCAAGCTGAGAATTGCCCCTTTATGAAGCTCCAATTGAGCTCATTCCCGGCTCATGTTAATTACTCCTCCCTCCGGGCTCTGTCACAATCTGAACAGGGAGCGGAGACACTGGCGGCCATTCGACCTATCCCCTGTGCTCCCCCATTCGATAACATTTGGTCAGATCGAATGTTAACTGTGGTATTTAATCCTGTTGACAAATATTAACTCTTTGCCAAAAGTAACATACAGATGGAATAAGTGGAACATTCCTACGAAGGCAGAAAATAACTGATGGAGAGAGTATTGCATCACAGTGTCAGAGCTTATTTCTGGGTCAGGAGGCCCGTGCAAAAGTCAGACCAGGTGCGCAATAACATCACTGGGACTCGATTTAGTTTGTCATGGATGACAGATTTTAGAGTCAGGTATGCTGCAGACAGGAAACTTGTGATGTATTGTATGCCACAACGAAGACCCCAGCTGTTTTTGTTTATTCACTCCTGGAACGTTGATGCCGCTGGCTGAGCCTGCCATTTATTCTCCATCCCTTTGAGAAGGCGGTGTTGAGCTACCTTCTGGAACAGCTGTTGTCTATGTGCTGCTCACAATGCCATGAAGAGGGAATTCCAGGGTCTTGATCCAGTGACAGTGAAAGAAAGCGGTTTTATTTCCAAGTCAGCATGGTGAGTGTCTTAGAGGGGAACTTGTCCGACATCAAGGCGGTGTTCCCTGACATCAGCTGCCTTTATCGTTTTGGATGGAAGTAGTCGCGATTTGGAAGGTCCTCCTTTTACAAATTACAAAACTCGAATCTCTGTCAGCGGCACAGACAGACGTCTGTCTGGCCGATAGCATGAAATCAGTATCGTGCGTTGCCTCCCTGGTGTCAGGATCAAGGATATCTCGGAGACAATGCAGGATATTCACAAAGGGGTGTACACATTGGAACTAACTAAACAGGAAGGGAAAGAGATGAGATTCCGAAGGAAGAGTAAGGAAGAGAGGCAAAAATTTAGGAAGGAGGTCCTCTCTTGTAGTAATATCTAGATTACTCTCGCTGCTACGAGCGACTGGGGGTAGGAATAGGATGATAGAGCAGAGGAATGCCCAACTCAGGGGCTGGTGCAGGGGAGAGGTGTTCAAATTTTTGGATCATTGGAATCTCTTCTGGGGAAGACGTGACTTGTAGAAAAAAGGATGGAATCCACCTGAATTGAAAGGGATCTACTATATTGGCAGGGACATATCCTTGAGTTACTGGGGAGTGGTTAAACTAGTGAGGTGTGGGTGTGGGGTGAGGTCAGTGGGAATCACGGAGATAGTGAACAAAGATATCAATCTGAGCTTGGTAGTCAGTAAGTCAAACACCCAGGGCAGAGAGGAACATAGCAGAGAATGAGGTTGGATTGATAACTTAAACTGCATTTATTTCGATGCAAGAGGTGTAACAGGGAAGGAGGATGAACTCAGGACATGGTTAAGAAAATGGGATTGGAATTGGGATATCATAGCAACTACAGAGACACAATTGGCAGCTTAATATTCCAGGAATCAAATGTTATAGGAAGGAGGGGGCAGGGGTCAGCAAGAGAAAATGGGGAGGGACATGTTTGGTAAGAGATAAGATCACACCTTTACTGAGGGAGGATATTTCTGGGCTTATGTCCATGTAAATTATTTGGATGGAAATGAGAAATAAGAAAGGATTTGATCACCTTATTGGGATTGGACTGTAGACACCCTAACAATCAGCAGGAAATTGAGAAACAAATTTGTCAGGAGATCTTAGATCTGCAGGAATAATGGTGTGGTTATGATGAGGGATATTAACATTCCAAACATATATTACGGCTGCCATATTGTTAATGGCTTAGACAGAAAAGAATTTCTTAAATGTGTAAACGTTTCTGATTCAGTATGTGAATGTATCTTCTAGACAAGGTGCAAATCTTGACCTACTCTTGTGATATAATGATGTGTCAGTGGGGAGCACTTTGGGGCCAACAACCATAATTTTGTCAGTTTTAAAACGCTGATGGAAAAGGATAGACAAGATCTAAAAGTTAAATTTCTAATTTGGAGGAAGGACAATTTTGAGAGTATTGTGCAAAAATTTTCAAAAGTTGACTGAGGGCAGATGTTCACAGGTAAAGTGATGGCTGAAAAATGGAAAGCCTTCAAAAATGAGAAAATGAGGGTACAGAGACAGTATGTTCCTGTTCGGGTGAAAGGCATGACTGGTAGGTGTAGGAAGTGCTGCATGAGAAAAGAAGTTGAGGTTTTGGTCCAAATAAGAAGGAAGCATATGTTAGTTAAATACAGGAGAGGTTGGGTGAATCCTTCGAAGAGTATAAAGGTAGTAGGGATATACTTAAGAAGGAAATGAGGAGGGCAAAAAAGGGACATAACATACCTTTGGCAAATATTGTTAAGGAGAATTCAAATAGATTTTATAAACACATGAAGGTCAAAAGGGTAACCAGGGAAAGAAGAGGGCCCCGCAAAGATTAGCAAGGCAGCCTATGTGTGGAACAACAGGAAATGTGGGAGATACTAAGTGAGAGCTTACTGAGGAGAAGGAAATGGAAGATATAGAACATGGAGAAACTGATAGTGACATCTTAAAAAATGTCCATAATACAGAGGAGATGCTGCTGGATGATTTTAAACAGAAAAGGTGGATAAAGCATGAGCACCCGATCAGGTGTACCCTGGAACATGGTGATAAACTAGGGAAGTGATTGTTGGGCCCCTCGCTGAGATATTTGTATCATCCATAGTCACAGGTGAAGTGCAAAAAGACTGGAGGCTGGCTAATGTGGTGCCACTATTTAAGAAAGGTAGTAAGGAAAAGTCAGGGAACTATTGAACAGTGAGCATAACATCAACAGTAGGCAAACAGTTGAGGGGATTGTGATAGACAGGATTACATATTTTTGAAAGGCCAGGATTGATTAGGGGTTGTCAACATGGCTTTCTGCGTGGGAAGTCATGTATCACTAACTCAACTGAGTTTTTTTTGAATTGGTAAGGAAGAGGACAGATGAGGGCAAAGTGGTGGATATGATCTATATGGCCTTCAGGAAGGCATTTGACAAAGCTCTCCATGGGAAATTGGTTAGCAAGACTGGATCACATAGAATACAGGGAGAACTAGCCATTTGGATACAGAAATTATTTGAAGGTAGAAGACAGAGGGTGGTGGTGGAGGGATGCTTTTCAGAGTGGAGGCCTGTGACATGTGATGTGCTACAAGGATCACTGCTGAGTCCACTGCTTTTCATCATTTATATAAATGATTTTACTTAAAAAAAATGACAGAACACCAGATTATATTCCAACAGGTTTATTTAGAAATACACACTTTCAGACTGCTGCTCCTCCATCAGGTGTCTGTATTTAGAGAGCTTGTACTTCCAAATAAACCTGTTGGACTATAACCTGGTGGAGTGTCATTTTTAACTTTGCACACCCCAGTCCAGCACTGGCACCTCCACATTATTATGAATGATTTGGATGTGAGGTTCCAGGTATTGTTAGTAAGCTTGCAGATTACACAAACATTGTAGGTGTACTAAACAATAAAGCATGCTACCTCAGAATACAGCAGGGTCTCGATCAGATGAGCCACTGGACCCAGGAGTGGCATATTGAGTTCAATTTAAATTAATGTGAGGTGCTGCAATTTGGAAAGGCAAATCAGGGCAGGATTTACACACTTAATATTAAGGTCCTGTGGAGTGTTGCTGAACAAACAGATGTTGAAATGCAGGTTCATTGTTGCTTGAACGTGGAGTTATAGTTAGATAGGATAGCAAAGAAGGCATTTATATGTTTTCCTTTACTAGTCAGATCTTTGAGTGTGTGACTTAGGAGAACATGTTATGGGTGTACAGAACATTGGTTATGCCACTTTTGGAATATTGTGTGCAATTCTGGTCTCTCTCCTATAAAAAGAATGTTGAAATGACTATTTAAGATAGTTTTTGGTCCAAAGAAAAGGCCTACAATTTGGGAATATAGCGGGACGGGAAGGCTGCAAACAGATCCAGATTCAGCAAATGACTGCGAAAAGGGATTTAACTAACAAAGAACAAATGAAGAAAAGAGTAATGTTGCAGAAACCATTTTAAAAAATGCTAAAACAATAATAAATGTATAAAGAGAGAAAGGAACATAAATAGGTTGGCAAAGAGGACCACATACCACTTACAACATTAAAGAGGGGAGTTCAAAATGGGGAATGAAAATGTCTCAAAAATCGCTAATATCTGTTGTTCTCTGTTCACAAATGTTCACACAACTAACACAGTAGTGGTATTGGTGAGTTTAGTGAGAGGGAAGAACTGAACCAAATCAGTATTATTTGGAAAATGATGTTGGGACAGTGGATAGGATTGAAGGTTGGGAAACGCCAGGCCTTGATCATCTACGTCCCAGAGTATTTAATGTAGTGGGCTGAGTAATACTGGATGCAGTGATGGTTATGTTCCAAGAATCTATAAGCTCTGCAATAATTTACACAGATTGGGGGCTAGCTAGTGTAAGCAATCCAATCGAAAAGGGTGGTAGATATAAAATTGTGAACTATAGGCCAGTCAGCCTCAGGGAAAAAAATCAAAATGAAAGCTTCCATTGCGAAGCATTTGATAAAACATTATTCAGGATCCGATAGAGTCAGCATGGACATGGACACTGTTCCAGTGCATACTGTTCTGTCTTCTAAGCTTGATAAACCGACTAGCCATCTTTGAGGATGTAAACAGTAGGGCTGATGAAAGTGTAACAGTTACTGAGGAGAAAAAAACTACAACTAACTCCCTGGACACCGCAGCAAAGGCTGAAAGGAGGAAAAATTCTATCCTTCCACACTTACATTTAGTGATATTTCTGGCGTGTGACTGTGTGAATGTGAATACTGTGTCAGAGAGACTGTCGGAAAAGGGCGGACGGTTAGTCGAACGTAACTGTGTTTGTGTGTCCGCGAATATTATGATATTTCTGGGTCTCTCTTGTGAAAATCAAAAACATTTTCAATTCAACTTATTCCTCGGCTCCTCCACTAGACCCCAAAGGTAGAATTTAAGACAAATTATTTGTTGATTTCAAGATTTTAGTCTAAAAGTACCGACAATGTCAGCGCTCAGCTCAAAAAGCTCGATCTGTGCGGCAGCAAAACGCGTTTAACTCGACAGCGGAGCCGTCTATTCGAGTGGAAACTTTACAGTCGCAAACCTTCCCTTGTCTGGGTCAGGAGCGATCGAGCCTGGCCCTCTGGAGATGTGGAATTTCAGAGGAATCGAAGACTTTAGGCCGTTAGAGAAACACAGAAAGGCAGCAGGATCAGGGAGCTGACGGCAGGTTGTCCCTGCGCCGTCCGCTCGCTGCCTTGAAGTTGCTCAGTGCCGCCGCCAGCAGCTTCATTGCTGACCCAGTTCAGACTGACGCAGAGAGAGATTCAGCGCAGAGTTCTCAACATGAGCGACAGTGCAGCCGCCGAAACAGCTCCTCCAGCTTCTGCTCCCATCAAAGCCAAGGCTCCCAAGAAGAAGGCGGCGGCTCCCAGGAAAAGAACACCCGGTCCCGGGTTGGGAGAGCTGATTCTGAAGGTTGTTGGGGATATCAAGGATCGCAAAGGGACGTCTCTGTCCGCTGTAAAGAAGGCGCTGGAGAGAAAAGGGATCGATGTGGAGAAGCGGAAGGTCCAGATTAAGATGAGTATCAGGAGGTGCCTAGCGAACGGCTCCCTTGTTCTGGTCAAGGGTCAGGGCGTCTCCGGCTCCTTCAAACTCCCTAAGAATCCAGCCAAGGCAAAAGCGGGAAAGAAGGCGGGAACATCAGCGGCCGCCAAGAAACCGGCCGTGAAGAAATCATCAGCCAAGAAGGCGACAGCAAAGAAATCTCAGGCCAAGAAAGCGACAGTCAAGAAATCACCAGCGAAGAAAGCGACAGCCAAGAAATCCCCAGCCAAGAAAGCAAGCGGCAAGAAGACGGCACCGCCAAAGAAAGCGGTGAGCAAAGCAGCGCCAAAGAAACGGACTCCGGTGAAGAAGGTGAAAAAGACCAAGGGCCCGAAAGCCCCCAAACCCCTCAGCAAACCGGCTCAAAGCAAGGCCAAGCCCAAAGCAAAAGTGACCAAGACAGCAGCAAAAAAATGAACCAGTCAGTGTAACATGTAACCATCTGAACCCAAAGGCTCTTATCAGAGCCACCCACATCTCTCAGGGAAGAGCTGAGCCCGGATCCAATATTCTCCGTCCCGGCGCCGAGCGCAGACCTACCTTTAGATATTAATTGATCTGAATACCTCAAACACTCATGCCATGGTTTACGAGAGCGGAGACCTGTGAATGGAGAAAGTATCATATAAGGAGGGTTTATTGATCTCCATCTGGTTATTTCACTTCGCGACTTATAACTCTACCTAGTCACGAATGTAACACATTGTAGCATCTTTATTTCATTGACCCGTTCAGGGATGTTACTTTGTTCAGTTTTGATTGAGATCCTACGGATGTTTTCATTGCGTGTTCCTTCCATCTGCCTGTTACAGACAGTTCAGGTAGCAATTCCACATTGTCTTCGGGCTAATTACAATCTGGGGGGGGGGTAATAAAAAAAAGTCCCAGGGGCGGCACGGTGGCTCAGTGGTTAGCACTGCTGCCTCACAGCGCCAAGGACGTCTGTGTGGAGTTTGCAGATTCTCCCCGTGCTTGCGTGGGTTTCCTCTGGGTGCTCCGGTTTCCTCCCACGGTCCAAAGTTGTGCACGTTAGATGAATTGGATTTGCTAAATTGCCCATAGTGTTAGGTGGATTAGTCAGGGGTAAATGTAGGGGAATAGGTCTATGTGGATTTATTGGGCCGAAGGGCCTGTCTCCATACTGTGGGTAATCTAATCATAAAGTGAGATTCTGTCCTTTTTGTCGGTGTACACTGCATTAGCAGTTAAGATCTTTAAATTGGCGGGGTTCTTTCGATTGATTCACGCCGGGTAAACGTTCGTTTGTTGAGTTTGTCTGGGCTGTTTTAAAGCCCGCCTTTCCTCCTGCCTGTTACGGACAGATCAGGCAATGATTAGATTACCTACAGTGTGGAAACAGGTCCTTCGGCCCAACAAGTCCACACCGACCCGCCGAAGCGCAACCCACCCAGACCCATTCCCCTACATTTACCCCTTTACATTTACCAATTTAGCATGGCCAATTCACCTAGCCTGCACACCTAGTCGGGAATTGAACCCGGGTCTCAGGCGCTGTGAGACAGCAGTGCTAACCACTGTACCACCGTGCCGCCCAAATCACGCTTCCTGTCCGCGATGACTGCTAACTAGGTTTTAAAGAGTTGCTATAAAATAGTAAATTTTATCTTATTTACAGAAGGATGGCATTTTACGTTTTAATGGTTACTTTAATCTCAAGATTTGTGAGGGTGAATTCAGGGGACATTTGGAAATTGACCAACTGTCATTTCCAGTGAACCAATCAGACTCCAACAATTCATTTCCTGCCTTTTCTGTCCCTTCCAGTGCTGTCTCTCTGTGGGCTGAGGGACAGGGCTGTATCCAATCCCAGCTCTAGGGCGGGCTCTCCGTTCCCTTAAATAGGCAGCACCGCAGTAGCCGCATGAATCTATTACGGAAAGTCAAAGAGAATGGCTCGAACCAAGCAGACAGCGCGCAAATCCACCGGAGGGAAAGCTCCTCGCAAGCAGCTGGCGACCAAAGCGGCCCGCAAGAGCGCTCCGGCCACGGGTGGAGTGAAGAAACCTCATCGCTACAGGCCCGGCACGGTGGCTCTGCGGGAGATCCGCCGCTACCAGAAATCCACCGAGCTGCTGATCCGCAAACTGCCCTTCCAGCGCCTGGTGCGAGAGATCGCTCAGGACTTCAAGACCGACCTGCGCTTCCAGAGCTCGGCGGTGATGGCCCTGCAGGAGGCCAGCGAGGCTTACCTGGTGGGACTGTTTGAGGACACCAACCTGTGCGCCATCCACGCCAAGCGGGTCACCATCATGCCCAAAGACATCCAGCTGGCCCGCCGGATCCGCGGGGAGCGCGCCTAAACGGAGCCTGGCCGACACTGCACATTCACCCCGAGAGAGAGAGAAACACAACGGCTCTTTTCAGAGCCACTAAACCATCCAGAGAGAGCGGGAAGCGATCGCAGTCGTTGGAACTTTGAACAATATTGAAGGGGGCGGGCGTGACGTCAGTAATACATTTCACGGGAGTTAGTTGACACATCGCACAAGCGGCAGTGATTAGAATATACGCTGCTGTGGATGTTCTGTAATTTCCACATGGCTTCATTAAAGCAGCGCAGTATTAATTCCGGATTAAATCCCCTCTGTCCTCACTGTCTCCCTTGGTATTCCCATCGGCTGTTAACTATATGATCATTGCTGAGATAGCTGGCGGGAAAACATGGCGCCAAATCGTCAACCGTTTTTTTTCAAATTTAAAAATCCGGCCGAAATGTAGCTCAGCGACGGGAGCTTTTCGGAAAATAATGCATTCATACTTAGTCATTAATTCGCAAATTTTCTTTCGGGTAATGAGTCTAGACGCTATTTGAAGTATTCGAGATTGTCTTCGGAGGGAGTAAATACCCTTATTCAGCCCTGTGAGGATTTCATGAACGTTCTTCGGCGTGAACGCATTAATGACGAACGCCGCCTTTAGGTATTATTTTAATACCGTGCTCCCTTATTGCAAAAGCTCCACATTAACAATTCTAGTCCGGCGGCTGTTCTGGTTTGATCTCGGTTCGTTTTGAAACCTTTCTAACCGACAGCAGAAAGCCTCATTTACAGTATTCTGCAACAGAACCCGCTCTGAGTTTTGGAAATTTAAAATAAAAATAAATGTGTAATGCGTCTACCCGTGGGTCTGTAAGAAAGGGAGCACTTCTTTTGTTTCCCAGTGGTGACACTCAGGGCTCACACTCTAACCGAGGCTATCGCTCCCGGAATTACCAAATATTAGAGAGCGAGTTGACCAAATAGCAGCAAACAGAAAGAAAAAAAGATTCACTGGTGTTCAATATGCTCCCTAGAGGCAGGGAGAATAGAGGGCACATTCTGTACTCTTGATGCCAGCGCCAAATCAACAACACCTTTCCTTCCGATTTGAAAAGCCCGCCATTTCACAAATAACAGAGTATGTTATACATAGAAAAATTGTGTATAAAAAGGAGAATGTTGTTCAGAGGGGAATTTATTAATACTTGTTAATTAGGTTATAAATATATACTTCAGACAATCTCTCTCGCTCATTCATTTGCCTAACTGCATTCATCGCTTTCTATTTGTTTTCTTTTCTGGGCCTATAGAACTGGCAGAAACAAAAACAAGCGCCAAGAACTGCAGTCTGCAATTAATCTCTTCATTTCACGTTTCGAAAGCACTCCGATATGTTGATTAAACATTACAGAACGTTTTTTTTTAGATTAGACTTACAGTGTGGAAACAGGCCCTTCGGCCCAACAAGTCCACACCGACCCGCCGAAGCGCAACCCACCCATACCCCTACATTTACCCCTTACCTAACACTACGGACAATTTAACATGGCCAATTCACCTGACCCGCACATCTTTTTGGTCTGTGGGAGGAAACCGGAGCACCCGGAGGAAACCCACGCAGACACGGGGAGAACGTGCAAACTCCACACAGTCAGTCGCCTGAGGCGGGAATTGAACCCAGGTCCCTGGCGCTGTGAGGCAGCAGTGCTAACCACTGTGCCACCGTGCTGCCCATTGGGCAGGAGAAACTGACAGGTAGAGATTGATAACAGAAGAAATCAGAGGTAAATTTGAGGTCTAGTGACCCTTCCTCAGAACTGAGTGTGTGTATTTTCCTAGCTGCGACATGGTCTTCTGTACTCTGGGGAAACTGAGTGTAGATTGGGTGTCCACTTTGCCAAACACCAACATTCTGTCCACAAAACAAGACCCTGAGCATCCACTTGCCTGCCACTTCAACACACAACCCAGTTCCCTGATGAACATCTCTGCCTCAGGCTTACTGCGATACTCCAGCTAAAGCTCAGTGCAAGCTGGAAAAATAGTACCTCATTTTCTGGTTGGGAACACAACAGCCTTCTGCACCCAATACTGAGTTCTACAACTTTAGGGCTAGAGCTTTCCCGTGTCATTACCCAGAACCTTTTATACCAGGCCTTGTTATCACAAGGTCTGCTACTATACACCAACAGTCACTAACAGTCCCTGTGATTCACCTTCCTCATCTGACTGTATTCTTTGGATTCTATATCCATCTACCATTTACTCCTGACCCTTCAAGATATCCTACCTTCTGCAGAAAAACTAATCATTTCCTGGCTACCATCAGTTCTCAGGAAGGGTTCCTGGACTGGAAAATTTAACTCTGATTTCTGTCCACAGACTCGGTCAGACCTGCTGAGCTTTTCCAGCAATTTGTTTTAGTTTCTGATTTCCAGCACGTGCAGTTCTTTTGGTTTTCATATTCACAGAGCAGAAACTACCAAGGAAAATTGATAACTACATTCACTTGTTCACAAAAGAAAATTTGTCAGGCAAACATTGATAAATACACTCACATTTACAATTTGGACCCTGATTGGGAAGGATTCTTAACTAAACTTAACCAAACCTTCACAAAGCAAAACCTGACAGGGACTGTTTAAAAACTAACTTCTCCGATTCACATAGCAGAACCTGGCAGGCTTAGATTGACAATTACCCTAACATATTCACCAAGCAGATATCCTCAGGAGGCTAAGGAAATTCACAATGTCTATAAAGACTCATGCAAATTTTTATCGATGCACCACCTATCTGGATGTGTCACAGTGTGGTATGGCTACTGTTCTGCCCAAGACCACAAGAAATTACAGTCAGTTGCAAACAAAGCTCAATCCATCACTGAAAGTAGCCTTCCATCCAAAGGCTCCATTTATACTCCCTCCTGTGTTGGGAAAGCAACCAACATAATCAAAGACCCATCTGACCCCGGTTCTACGCTACTCCACCCTGGGCTGTCAGGTAGAAATTACAGAAGTTTGAATATACTGTCCAACAGATTCAAGAATTGATTCTGTGCTATTATTAGACTTGTGAATGGACCTCTCAAGTTTTAATGTTATTCTCTCTCTCTGTACCATTAACACTGTATTCCAGATTCTGTTCTATTGCCCTAAAGCACTTTGTATGATATAATCTACCTGTAAGGCACTCAAAAAAATACTTTTCATTGTATCTCTGTACATGTGACAAGAATAAACCAGATCAAATCAAGTGAATAACTACACTCGCATGTCGCAGAATCTGAGAGGTACAGATTGATAGCCACAGTCACACAACCTGACAGGAAAAGATGAATAAGTACATTCAAACCCTGACATTACAGCACCTGACAGGAAGGATTGATAACTAAACTCTCTTCTTCACAAAGCAGAAATTGATAGTGACAGATGAAAGCTCAGTTCACACATTCACATAGCATAAACTGACAGGAATTGACAATTACACAGACATATTCACCAAGCAGAAACTGACAGCTATAGATTGATAACTATATTTATGTATTCACACAGCAGAGTTTGAAAGGTACAGATTGACAATTACACTCTCACTTTGACAAAGAAATTGACAGGTAGAGAATGATAACTGTACTATTCACATATTGACAGGGAAGAATCTGACAGTGACAGATTGGTATTGACTCTCTCAAATTGACATAGTAGAAACAGATTGACAAAGACACTCTGGTGTCAAATAGCAAAACCTGACAGGTACTTTTGATAATTGCACTGAGAAATTGATTATAGCTAAAACTGACAGGTGGAGATCAATATCTAGATTCACACAGAAGGTACTGACAGGTACAAATTGATGACTGCATTTAATATTCATACTGCAGAAACTGACCGGGAGATACTGAGATTGAACACACCCATTATCAAAGCTGAAACTGACAGGTTCAGGTTGATAACTACACTGTCAGATACACAGCAGAAACTGTTAGGGAAAGATTTTTAAGTAAATTCACACATTCACAATGGCAGAAACTGACAGATATATATTGATAACTAAACTCACACATCCCCATTAGTGAAGCACATAGGGACTGATCCTACTTATTTAAAATGTACTTATCAGTCTCTGCCAGTTTCTACTATGTGGATAGGAATTCAGTTATCAATCTATCTCTGTCACTCTCTAGTAAATACATTCTGGACATTGCAGAGAGTGACAGAGATAGAGACAGATTGATAACAACATTCACTCTCACATTTGTACGGCCTACACTGACAGGTACAGGTTGACAGCCATACTCCCATATTCACCTCGCAGGAACTGACAGGTATGGATTGATAAGGAAACTCTCAGATCCAGATACAAACCTGTATTGGGTAGCCCCATTGTTGGTTAGTATCTGGTTCTCTTGAATTGGTGTAGATTTCTTTTGTTACAATCACCAGACAAAGAGCAACTCAGGCCAAGAGTGGAGTCAGACCTGTAGTTCTGTACGAAATGCTGGCTTGAAAGAAACACAGCCTCATGATTATAAAATGAATATTACATTGAAAGGTTTGATACTGTCAAACTCACTTAATGTTGACTTACAGGGGATGTCTCTTCTCTCTTCCTCCAGACAATTACATGAAGGAGCGAGACAATGTAACATTCTCTCGGTACGAAGCCAAGTGTGATCAGCTCCTTCTAACAAACAGCAGGTATGTTATCACTGTCAGACTGAAAAACATACTTTCCACAGTCACAGAATAATTGAATTAGACACACATGGAACTCAATTTCTAGGGAGAAGTTTTCACAAGAATAGTCAAATACCACCAAGCAATTATATATTTTTTTATCCCTCTCCATTCTCAATTCACATCACCCCATTTCTAATAAATGTTATCATTCACAGCCATTGAGTCATCGAGATGTACAGCACTGAAACAGACTCTTTGGTCCTACTCATCCATGCCAACCAGATGTCCGAACCTAATCTAGTCCCATTTGCCAGCACCTGACCCATATCCCTTTGAACCCTTCCTATTCATGGACCCATCCAGATGCCTTTTAAATGTTGTAATTATACCAGCCTCCTACACTTCCTCTGGCAGCTCATTCCTTACTCGTACCATCTTATGCATGAAAAAGTTGCCGCTTAGGTCCATTTAAAATTTTTCCCCGTTTACCTTAAACCTATGCCTCTAGTTTTGTCCTCCCCCACCTCAGGGAAGAGACATTGTCCCTCATGATTTTGTAAACCTCTATGTGGTCAGCACTAGCCTGTTCAGCCTCTCTCTAAAGTTCAAATCCTCCAACCCTGACAATTTCCTTGTAAATCTTTTCTGAACCCTTCAACATTTCACAATATCTTTCCAATACGAAGGAGACCAGTATTGCATGCACTATTCCAACACTGGCCTCAATGACCTGCACAGCCACAAAAGACCTCCCAACTCCTATACTAGATGCACTGACCAATGAAGAAAATTTACAAAATGCCTTCTTCACTGTCCTATCTACTTGTGACTCCACTTTCAAGGAGCTATGAACCTGCATTCCAAGGTCTCTTTGTTCAGCAACACTCCCCATGATCTTAACATTAAGTGTACAAGTCCTGCCCTGATTTGCCTTTCCAAAATGTAGTACCCCAGATTTATCTGAATAAAACTCCATCTGCCACTCCCCAGCCCATTGGCCCATGTGATTAAGACCCTGTTGTACTTTGAAGGAAACTTCTTTGCTGTCCAATTTTGGTGTCATCTGCAAACTTACTAACTATACCTGCTATGTTCAAATCCAAATCATTCACATAAATGATGAAAAGCAGTGGATCCAACACTGATACTGGTGGCACACCACTGGTCACAGGCCTCCAGTCTGAAAAGCATCTCTCCTCCACCACCACCCCCATCTTCTACCATTGAGCAAGTTCTGCATCCCATGTATTCCATGAAATACCTTCCCTGTATTCCATGAAATCTAACCTTGGTAACCAATCTCCCATGAAGAACCTCGTCGAACGCCTTACTGAAGGCCATATAGATCACGTCCACCATTCTGACCTCATCAATCCTTTGTTACTTCTTCAAAACAACTCATTCAAGTTCATGACACACGATTTCCCACACACAAAGCCATGCTGACTATCCCTAATCAGTCCTTGCCTTACCAAATGCATGTCATTTCTGTCTCTCAGCATTCCCTCCAACATCTTGCGCACCACTGATATCAGACCCACCGGTCTATAGTTCCCTGGCTTTTCCTTATCACCTTTCTTCAATAGCGACACCACGTTAACAATCTTCCAGTCATCCAGCACCTCACCTGTGACTATCAATGATAAAAATACCTCAGCAAGGTGCCCAGCAATCACTTCCCTACCTTCCCACAGAGTTCGAGGGTGCATTTGATCAGGTCTTGGGGATTTATCCCCTTTTATGCATTTCAAGATATCCAGCACTTTCTCCTCTGTAATATGAACATTTTTTAAGATGTCACTATCTATTTTCCCACATTCTATTATCTTCCATGTCCTCCTTCACAGTGAACACTGATGCAAAATACTCATTTAGTATCTTCCCCATCAGGCTCCACACATCAGGTGCCTTGCTGATTTTTGAGAGGCCCTATTCTCTCCCTAGTTACTGTTTGTCCTTAATCTATTTCTAGAAACTCTTTGCATTCTCCTTACTTCTATTTGCCAAAGCTATCTCATGTCCCCTTTTTGCCCTCAGGATTTCTGTCTCAAGGATACTCCTATGACCTTTATACTCTGAAGAATCACTCAATTTCTTCTGTCTATATCTGACATATACTTCATTTTTTTCTTAACCAAAACCTCAATTTCTCTTGTCATCCCACATTCCCGCCACCTACCAGCCTTTTCTTTCACCCAAATAGGAATATACTAACTCTGGATTCTTGTTATCGCATTTTGAAGGCTTCCCATTTCCCAGCCTTCACTTTACCTCCAAACATCTGCCCCCAGTCAGCTTTTGAAAGTTCTTGCGTAATGCAGTCAAATTAGCCTTCCTCCAGTTTTGAACTTCAGCTTTTAGACCCGGTCTATCCTTTTCCATCACTATTTAAAAACAAATAGATTTAAGGTTGCTGGCTCCAAACTGCTCCCCCACTGACACCTCAGTCACCTGCCCTGCCTTATTTCCCAGGACACGGTCAAATTTTGCATCTTCTCTAGCAGGAACATCCACATACTAAATCAGAAACTTTCCTTGTACACACTTAACAAATTCCTCTCCTTTTAAACCCTTAACACTACGGCAGACCCTGTCTACATTTGGAATGTTAAAATCCCCTACCATATCCACCGTATTATTCTTACAGAGAACTGAAATCTCCTTACAAATTTGTTTCTGAACTTCTTGCTGACTATCAGGGAGTCTATAATACCATCCCAATAAGATGACCATCCCTTTCTTATTTCTCAGTACCATCCAAATAACTTCCTGGATATATTCCCAGGAATATTGTCCTTAAATACAGTAGTAATGCTATCCCTTATCAAAACTGCCACTCCCCTCCTCTCTTGCCCCCACTTTCTAAGCTTCCTGTAGCATTTGTATCCTGGAACATGAAGCTCCTTCTCTCGGAACATTTACATGTTGATTAAGAAATTTTCTTCGAATTTTAAAAGCCTCTTCTCCATCCAAGCCTTTAACACAATGGTACTTCCAGACAATGTTTGTAAAAAACTACTATTACAGCCTTTATATTCTTCCATATATCTGAAATCTATGTATATTTGTTCCTCAGTTTCCTTCTGACTGTTGGGGGGCCTATAGTACAGTCCCATCATGGTGATTATCCCTTTCTTATTTTAACCCAGATATTTTCACTGGATGATCTTTTTCAGAAATATTTTCTCTAGTTAGAGCAGCAATGTTTCCCTTAATCAAAAACACCACTCCACCTTCTCTTTTACCTGTCTTTCTATCCTTCCTATATCCTCCTCATACTTCTATAATCTATTGAATACAGGCCCAGAGTTATCCTCAATTGCTGTTTTTCTGACAAGTCCTTCATCCTGGGGTCATTCTTGTAAATGTACTCTGGGCTCCCTCCAACACGAGCACTTCCTTCCCGAGATAACTGGCCCAAAGCTGCTCACAATATTCCAAATGCAGTCTGACCAGAGCTGATAGAGCCTCAGTAGTACATCTCTGCTCTTGTATTGTAACCTCCTTGAAATAAATGTTAAAATGGCATTTGCCTTCCAAACTGCCAACTGAACCTGCCAGTTAACCTTCAGAGAATTCCTGAACTAGGACTCCCAAGGTCCCTTGCCTTTGAGATTTCTGAAGCCTTTCCCTGTTCAGAAAATTATCAACATCTTTATACCTTCTACCAGAGTGCATAACCTCACAATTTCCCACATTGTATTCCATCTGTCACTTCTTTGTCCACTCTTGCAGCCTGTCCAAATCCTTCTACACCCTCTACACTTCCTCAGCACTACCTGCCCCTCCACCGACATCTATCCCTTGTGCAAACGTGGTAAGAATACCCTCAGTCCAGATCATTAAGGCATAACATGAGTAGTTATGGTCCCAATACTGATCCCTGTGGAAGTCCATGAGTCACCGGCTGTCATTCTGTAAAAGACCCTTTTATCCTGACTCTCTGACATCTGCCAAGCAGCCAATTCTCTGCCTTATTTAGCAGCCTGCTGTGTGGTACCTTATCAAAGGCCTTCTGGAAATGCAAATCGATTACATCCACCGGCTCTGTGTTGTCTAACTTGCTTGTTACTTCCTCAAAGAATTCAAACAGATTTGCCAGGGAAGATCTCTCCTTAACAAAGCTGTGCTGACTCTGCCCTATTTTACCACGCACTTTCAAGTACTCTGCAGCCTCATTCTAAACAAGGGATTCTCAACCCTTAGGAATGACTACATTCTAGCTACATAGTCTATAGTTTCCTGCCTCTGCCTTCCTCCTTTCTTAAACACGTGTTGCATTAGCCATTTTCCAGTCATCTGGGACCCTGCCTGACTCCTGTGATTTCTGAAAGATCATTATCAATGCCTCTCCAATCCACTCTGCTGTCTCCTTCAGTTATCTGGAGTGTAGTCCATCCGGTCTTGGTGATTTATCCACCTTCAGCTTCCCAGCACCTTCCCCTTACCAATGGCCAATGCACTCACTTCTGTCGCCATATCTCCTTTGAAGTTCTGGTCGGTTGCTGGTGTCTACCACTGTTAAAAACTGATGGAAAGTACCACTTCACTTCTTCTGCCATGCCGTGGTTCCCCATTACTACTTTTCCAGCATTGTTTTCAAGCTGTCCAATGTCCATTCTTGTCTCTTTGTAACCGCTTAGATATCAAAGAAAATTGCCTGCAGCCCTCTTCTGTATTAGTAGCACGCTTACTCTCATATTTCACCTCTTTCCCCGTCCCCTCCTTTTCTTAAAGTTACTTCTGTTTTTTAAAGACTTCCCAATCTTCTGGCTTCCTCTAATCTTCACCACACTATATGCTGCTTCTGTTGCCTTTATGCTCTCCCTGACTTCCCCTGTCAACCAGGGTTGTCTCAGCCTCCCCTTAGTATTTTTCTTCTTCCTTGGGATGAATTTCTGCAATGTCTCCTGAATTAACCCAGAAACTCCTGCCATCGCTGCTCCACTGTCTTCGCTGGTCGGCTCTCCCTTCCAGTCAACTCTGTCCAGCTCTATCCACATGTCTTTGTAGTTACCTTTACCCAATTGTCATCCCGTTACATCTGATTCAATCTTCTCCCTCTCAAGCTGCAGGGTGAACTCTATTATGTTATGACCACGGCGTCCTAGGAGTTCCTTCACGTCCACCATTCTGACCTCATCAATCCTTTGTTACTTCTTCAAAACAACTCATTCAAGTTCATGACACACGATTTCCCACACACAAAGCCATGCTGACTATCCCTAATCAGTCCTTGCCTTACCAAATGCATGTCATTTCTGTCTCTCAGCATTCCCTCCAACATCTTGCGCACCACTGATATCAGACCCACCGGTCTATAGTTCCCTGGCTTTTCCTTATCACCTTTCTTCAATAGCGACACCACGTTAACAATCTTCCAGTCATCCAGCACCTCACCTGTGACTATCAATGATAAAAATACCTCAGCAAGGTGCCCAGCAATCACTTCCCTACCTTCCCACAGAGTTCGAGGGTGCATTTGATCAGGTCTTGGGGATTTATCCCCTTTTATGCATTTCAAGATATCCAGCACTTTCTCCTCTGTAATATGAACATTTTTTAAGATGTCACTATCTATTTTCCCACATTCTATTATCTTCCATGTCCTCCTTCACAGTGAACACTGATGCAAAATACTCATTTAGTATCTTCCCCATCAGGCTCCACACATCAGGTGCCTTGCTGATTTTTGAGAGGCCCTATTCTCTCCCTAGTTACTGTTTGTCCTTAATCTATTTCTAGAAACTCTTTGCATTCTCCTTACTTCTATTTGCCAAAGCTATCTCATGTCCCCTTTTTGCCCTCAGGATTTCTGTCTCAAGGATACTCCTATGACCTTTATACTCTGAAGAATCACTCAATTTCTTCTGTCTATATCTGACATATACTTCATTTTTTTCTTAACCAAAACCTCAATTTCTCTTGTCATCCCACATTCCCGCCACCTACCAGCCTTTTCTTTCACCCAAATAGGAATATACTAACTCTGGATTCTTGTTATCGCATTTTGAAGGCTTCCCATTTCCCAGCCTTCACTTTACCTCCAAACATCTGCCCCCAGTCAGCTTTTGAAAGTTCTTGCGTAATGCAGTCAAATTAGCCTTCCTCCAGTTTTGAACTTCAGCTTTTAGACCCGGTCTATCCTTTTCCATCACTATTTAAAAACAAATAGATTTAAGGTTGCTGGCTCCAAACTGCTCCCCCACTGACACCTCAGTCACCTGCCCTGCCTTATTTCCCAGGACACGGTCAAATTTTGCATCTTCTCTAGCAGGAACATCCACATACTAAATCAGAAACTTTCCTTGTACACACTTAACAAATTCCTCTCCTTTTAAACCCTTAACACTACGGCAGACCCTGTCTACATTTGGAATGTTAAAATCCCCTACCATATCCACCGTATTATTCTTACAGAGAACTGAAATCTCCTTACAAATTTGTTTCTGAACTTCTTGCTGACTATCAGGGAGTCTATAATACCATCCCAATAAGATGACCATCCCTTTCTTATTTCTCAGTACCATCCAAATAACTTCCTGGATATATTCCCAGGAATATTGTCCTTAAATACAGTAGTAATGCTATCCCTTATCAAAACTGCCACTCCCCTCCTCTCTTGCCCCCACTTTCTAAGCTTCCTGTAGCATTTGTATCCTGGAACATGAAGCTCCTTCTCTCGGAACATTTACATGTTGATTAAGAAATTTTCTTCGAATTTTAAAAGCCTCTTCTCCATCCAAGCCTTTAACACAATGGTACTTCCAGACAATGTTTGTAAAAAACTACTATTACAGCCTTTATATTCTTCCATATATCTGAAATCTATGTATATTTGTTCCTCAGTTTCCTTCTGACTGTTGGGGGGCCTATAGTACAGTCCCATCATGGTGATTATCCCTTTCTTATTTTAACCCAGATATTTTCACTGGATGATCTTTTTCAGAAATATTTTCTCTAGTTAGAGCAGCAATGTTTCCCTTAATCAAAAACACCACTCCACCTTCTCTTTTACCTGTCTTTCTATCCTTCCTATATCCTCCTCATACTTCTATAATCTATTGAATACAGGCCCAGAGTTATCCTCAATTGCTGTTTTTCTGACAAGTCCTTCATCCTGGGGTCATTCTTGTAAATGTACTCTGGGCTCCCTCCAACACGAGCACTTCCTTCCCGAGATAACTGGCCCAAAGCTGCTCACAATATTCCAAATGCAGTCTGACCAGAGCTGATAGAGCCTCAGTAGTACATCTCTGCTCTTGTATTGTAACCTCCTTGAAATAAATGTTAAAATGGCATTTGCCTTCCAAACTGCCAACTGAACCTGCCAGTTAACCTTCAGAGAATTCCTGAACTAGGACTCCCAAGGTCCCTTGCCTTTGAGATTTCTGAAGCCTTTCCCTGTTCAGAAAATTATCAACATCTTTATACCTTCTACCAGAGTGCATAACCTCACAATTTCCCACATTGTATTCCATCTGTCACTTCTTTGTCCACTCTTGCAGCCTGTCCAAATCCTTCTACACCCTCTACACTTCCTCAGCACTACCTGCCCCTCCACCGACATCTATCCCTTGTGCAAACGTGGTAAGAATACCCTCAGTCCAGATCATTAAGGCATAACATGAGTAGTTATGGTCCCAATACTGATCCCTGTGGAAGTCCATGAGTCACCGGCTGTCATTCTGTAAAAGACCCTTTTATCCTGACTCTCTGACATCTGCCAAGCAGCCAATTCTCTGCCTTATTTAGCAGCCTGCTGTGTGGTACCTTATCAAAGGCCTTCTGGAAATGCAAATCGATTACATCCACCGGCTCTGTGTTGTCTAACTTGCTTGTTACTTCCTCAAAGAATTCAAACAGATTTGCCAGGGAAGATCTCTCCTTAACAAAGCTGTGCTGACTCTGCCCTATTTTACCACGCACTTTCAAGTACTCTGCAGCCTCATTCTAAACAAGGGATTCTCAACCCTTAGGAATGACTACATTCTAGCTACATAGTCTATAGTTTCCTGCCTCTGCCTTCCTCCTTTCTTAAACACGTGTTGCATTAGCCATTTTCCAGTCATCTGGGACCCTGCCTGACTCCTGTGATTTCTGAAAGATCATTATCAATGCCTCTCCAATCCACTCTGCTGTCTCCTTCAGTTATCTGGAGTGTAGTCCATCCGGTCTTGGTGATTTATCCACCTTCAGCTTCCCAGCACCTTCCCCTTACCAATGGCCAATGCACTCACTTCTGTCGCCATATCTCCTTTGAAGTTCTGGTCGGTTGCTGGTGTCTACCACTGTTAAAAACTGATGGAAAGTACCACTTCACTTCTTCTGCCATGCCGTGGTTCCCCATTACTACTTTTCCAGCATTGTTTTCAAGCTGTCCAATGTCCATTCTTGTCTCTTTGTAACCGCTTAGATATCAAAGAAAATTGCCTGCAGCCCTCTTCTGTATTAGTAGCACGCTTACTCTCATATTTCACCTCTTTCCCCGTCCCCTCCTTTTCTTAAAGTTACTTCTGTTTTTTAAAGACTTCCCAATCTTCTGGCTTCCTCTAATCTTCACCACACTATATGCTGCTTCTGTTGCCTTTATGCTCTCCCTGACTTCCCCTGTCAACCAGGGTTGTCTCAGCCTCCCCTTAGTATTTTTCTTCTTCCTTGGGATGAATTTCTGCAATGTCTCCTGAATTAACCCAGAAACTCCTGCCATCGCTGCTCCACTGTCTTCGCTGGTCGGCTCTCCCTTCCAGTCAACTCTGTCCAGCTCTATCCACATGTCTTTGTAGTTACCTTTACCCAATTGTCATCCCGTTACATCTGATTCAATCTTCTCCCTCTCAAGCTGCAGGGTGAACTCTATTATGTTATGACCACGGCGTCCTAGGAGTTCCTTCACTTTGAGCTCCCTAATCAAGTCTCCCTCGTGTTAAGACGGACCTCGGGGGTCCCGTCTTTGCGTATTCTTTTAGAAGGAGAGACAGAGACTTTACCATTCGGCTCAGGCAAACGTTTATTTACAGAATTTTGACTGGTAGGTGATACAACGAATTCTACAGCATGCAATTCGTTGGAGAAGGCGTTCTGTCTTCTCCTTCGGACCTGGCTCAATTATACTTCGCGCCGCCAGGAGTTCCCGGTCAGTTCTCCCTCATTCGTCCCCCTCATTGGTCGGTACACCTGAGAGCGAGGGGGTCTGCGCCTCCATTGGCCGTATCGAGGTGCCTGTCCAGCTCCCGCTGTGCCGGACAATGGTCCAGCCATCCTGGGGTCGGCAGTTCCGACCCTGTAATCAATGGTCCATTGTTCAGAGTATCGATCTCATTACTATGTGTCTGACAGATTCAATGGATTTCCGCAAGCGAATTAACAATCTTTATTATTTATCATGGGTTTCGACGGGAATCTATTCTAGTAGGTACATTAACAGACGCTTTAGTAATCATGTACTCCGATAGCGCAATTCACACCATTCGACAGTTACCGGTTCCTTTATTAGTCATGAGTTCTCAATGGGGCAGTCTGATACTGGCTGACATGATCTCATCAGCGAGGAATGTTACTTCAGACAGGTAGCCCTGCAGTTGCCAGGTTCTCCCCCATGGCTGTGATTAACTGTTTGGGGACTGGAGCTGGTAATGTCTGGTGTAGCAATAGTGCTACCCTCCCTAGCCCCACTCTTAGGCAATCTAGTAGTTATTCTCCCCAACACTCGTTACACATCACTAAATCCAGAATTGCCTGTTCCTGAGTGGGCTCTACCACAAACTGCTCCAAACAAAAAATTCTCAGATAATTCCACGTTTTCTTGAGAACCGCTACAAACTGTTTTCCCCAGTCCACCTGCATCTTGAAGTGTCCCATGATTATTGCGACAGTTCCTTACATGTTTTTTATAATCTCCTGATGTATTTTCTACCCCACATCGTGACAATGGTTAATGGCTTGTACACAAGTTCCATCGGGACCTTTTTCCCTTTGCGGGTCCTGATCGCTACCTTCATGGATTCTACACCTTCTGACTCTTTTTCGCTTCTTGCTGTCAATTTAATTTTATTTCTTGCAAACAAGGCAACCCCTCTGACTCTGCTCATTGCCTCTTCGACAGCTTGGATAATTAGTTACCAGCCCTGAACCCCCTGCAGCCTTTTCTCCGATACCTACATCATTGTGAATGCCAAGTTCAGTCTGACGTGCCAGCTGATTTACCTTGTTATGTAGACCATGAGTATTTAGTTACTAGTCCCTGAGCCCTGCATTAATTGACCCTCTTCTCATAGGTGTCCCCTTATCTGCTGTGCTTGAAGTTAGATTCCTGATCCTTTCCATACTTTCTGACCTATTTCTTGTTGTGGAAACTTTAACCTGTGCTGAGCACTTCTCCATTCTGACTTTTCCATAATTTTCCACGCAGCTGAAAAACAATCCCCATGTTTTAGTTTAAAGTCCAATATATAGGCCCTGGTTATGCCATTCTCCAGGACTCTGATCCCAGCATCATTCACGTGTAGCCTGTCCCATCGGAACAGTTCCATCCTCCCCCAGTACTGTCTCCAATGTCCAGTGAATTCAAACCTCCTGTTTGTCCCACACCAGTTTTTCAGCCCCACACATCTTACTGTTATAAGCTTGCTGACGTTGGGGCTCGGGTAGTAATCCAGAGAGTTTTTTATTCTGTTTTTAATTTATCCTGAGCTGCACATATTCCCTCGTTCTGTTTATATCGACAACTGGATCGATCCTCTGTAGCCCAGATGACTATCGTGAAGCCAGACAGAAGGCAGGCAAATCTGCCTTCGGGCATCTCGATTCTGGCAACAGGGAAGAGTCTCTATTCCCCTGACTACACTGTTTCTGATTACACTTGCATTTCTCTTTTCTCCTTTCTCTTGAATGGCTCCCTTTCCCACAGTGCTGTGGTCAGTTTGCTCATCCTCCCTCCAGACCCCACTGTCATCCACAAAGGGAGCAAGAATCTCAAACCTGTTCGACAAGCTGACGGGCTGAGGCCCATTTAGCACTACCCTCTGCTTCCTTCTGCCTGCCTCAGTCATAGTCACACCCTTCTGTCCCTGACCACTGATCGATTTGAGGTAGTTAATCTAATTGCCTCCTGAAACAGACCATCCAGGTAACTCCTATCCCTCCCTGATATATGGCAATGTTCAGAGCTCAGACTTCAGCTCAACAATCTGAGCTGGAATCCCTCAACCAACACTTGTTATGGTTGTAGTAGCTATGAACCACAATGGGGCCCACCAGCTCTGACATCATACAGTTACAACACCTCGCCTGGTCTCGCCCCTCCATTTCAATGACTTGGTGCTTAATTTGATTTTTAAATATTTTATGCTGAAAGAACATCCACTGTTGTTGAGGAGATTAATTGGCATTCCTGAAGAAGGGCTCATGCCCGAAACGTCGATTCTCCTGCTCCTTGGATGCTGCCTGACCTGTTGTGCTTTTCCAGCAACACATTTTCAGGGGAGATTAATTGACCATGCTCAAGAAGCCAAAATTAAGTAAGTGCAGATATCTTGAAAGAATGTGTGGCTGGCAGAGATTAGAGGCGGAAATGATCACTATCATAGAGGGATTTGAAAAAAAAGGATGAGAACTTTGTTAAAATGTTGCTTTTCCTCAATTTGTGACCTCTTCAGGTCAGTGAGCTCAGGGTGAGGAGAACAAAACTCAGTGTGAGCGAGTACATGGGCAGCGGGGTGTTGGATGAACTCAAGATTACAGGGAGGTTGAAAGTGGGAGGTGGATCAGGAGTGTGTTAGGGTCATTCAGCCTCGAGGTTGCAAAGGACAGGATGAGATTTTCAGCACCTGGAGCTGAGACTGTGTTGGAGTCAGGCCACATTACTAAACTGTAAATAGCACGTCACGGTGAGGATGTGGCTCTGTGGCTGAAAGCTGATCTCCAAGTGTGATGTTCCCTTAATGTTGGGAAGAGCCTGGTCCAGATAGTTACCTGAGGGGCGATACAGTTGGAGTTAGGAAGTTTTGTAGCAGGGACTGAAGCCAACAGCTTTTAGTGAACAAAGGATCAGGAGTAGGCCTTTCAGCTGTTCCACTATTGAATGAACTCATGGCTGCTGTGTGGAGTTCAGCCTTTGGCCCATATCCCTGAATACCTTTGTTGAACAAAAGTTTATCTGCCTCAGACTGAAAACTAACAACCTTTTCCACCCTTTTCATATTGAAGTCATTCCTCACATCTCTCTCGAACAGACTCTGCTCCCAAGTTCTTGATTAAATTGGAGGCAATTTCTATTCATCCAGCACTGGATGTTGGGACGTTGTGAGTTGGAGGGATCTCCAAGGGAGTGCTGGTCACATACACATACTCCCCGGTCCTTTGTGGGGTGGAAGTGGCTGGTTTGGGAGGTTATGCTCAAGGTATTGGTTAATAAAACCCCTCTCATTCTCGTCATCATCCTTCCAGAGCTGTGGAATATAATGTGGGAAAATATATGCATTTTGGCAGGAAGACGGGGAGAAGTGAATATTATTTAATGAGGGAAAACTTCTGCAGAAAGCTGCAGCATGGAATTGTGGGTCCTTCTGCTTCCAGGTTCAATGGGTATTCAGGAAGCTTTTATTTAAAGGGAATGGGGAGAAAAATGGAAGTTTTGCTAAAACTGTACAAGACACAAGTCGGATCACATTTGGAATCCTGTGAATAGCTTTTGTCCCTTGTTTTGGGAAAGGCAGTCCATAGAGTTTTCAGGAGATTGATCCTGGATATGGGAGGAATTTCTCAGGAGATGAGTTTGAGCAGACTGCTTCTGTACTCATTGAAGTTCAGAAGAATGAGACAAGACCTTATGGAAAGATTCGGAGGAGCTTGACATTGTAGATTCTGGGAGATTGTTACTACTTATTTGAGAGTTGAAGACTTGAGGACATAATCTCAGAGTAAGGAATCACCTATTTAAGATATTCAGTATCTTCGGGTACTGAATACTTCAATGGCCTGTAAACGCTGTGCTGCTCAGTGTATCCAAGGCTGAGATAGATAAATTTTCAATTAGTAAAGGATTCAAGGGTGGGGGCATAAAGCAGGAAAATCGAGCTGAAGATTATTGATTTGCCTTTTGTTTTCAATGAATTTCACAGGGTATTGGAAGAAGATGATTTGCAATGAGGAAACTTAAAACCAGGTATCATTTCTCAATCTAACCAAGCTGCCGAGTTTATTGTCGTCTGAATGTCATTGGGTTTTGCAGGAAAAAAGCACTGTTCACAATAGGGGAGAAACCGTATGTGTGTCGTACATGTGGACAAGTCTTCAGCAGATCATCTGCCCTGTCTGGGAAAGGATTCACTCACCTTGCTGAAACCCCAGCACATTCACACAGAAAACAGACCTTTGAAATGCTCAATGTGGGAGGTGCTTTAAAAACTCTGGGGCACTGATATCCCAACAACATGACGAGAGACCCTTTATGTTCTTTCACTGCGGGTGTGGGTTCAAGTCGTCGTGCAACCTCATTAAACACCAGCAGATCCACACTGGGGAGAGACCATTCACCTGATCACACGACAGGAATGGATTGTCTCATAAAACCAACATGTTAAAATACCAGCGATCTCTCGGAAGGTAGAAGCTGTTCTGCTGTACTGACTGTGGGAAGAGATTCATTGTGAAATCCAAGCTGCTGAAACACCAGCATATTCATGAGAAATGACAGTGCCTGGTTTTTACTGTGAACATCTCTCTGCTTCATAGTCTCAGCCAGAAGATTTTGTTTCAAGTCCCACCTGATGTGGAGCTATATCAAAGAACTTAATTATTTTTGTAATTGATAACTGAATGATATCCACTGGGGCAGGATTCTGCTGAAGTTAATGAACTCCAGCTCAGTTAAAGGGATGACTATTCCGGATGACAAGGGAATAAATGCACTTTGTGTTAAACACACTATATCAAACCTATTTCTCACTTCTAAGTGCTGATTGAAGTGATCTCCCTTTTACTGTATTGTGGAAGAATTACTCAATGTTTTATAAAAAATTACCAGGAGACGCAGAAATCCTTCACAAAATTAAACGTTAATCTTGCAAAATCAAAGTTGTGGGAGCCAGCTAAATGTCTTCCCTGCCTCCCCACAGGCTCTTTGTTCTCCTGCAACTTATACAGTTGTTCTTCCCAGGCTTATTGGATAACATTAGCATAGCCAATCATGCTGGCTCACTTTATCTTTCTAAACTAATCACCGTATGCCACGCTGGTTCCCTCCACCACACTTAATCTATCACATTACACCGTCATTGTCTTCAGCATTAGCTCATGTACCAGTGATTCGGCTAACCTATCACAATGCACTATCATTATCTGTTACTGGAGCCCTGTAATATGATCCTGGGCATGCGTAAGTTAACTACATAACTGCCAAGGTAACTTCCATAAATGAAGGAGTTGGAATTTGCTGTTGATCACATCCAGCATCCAATTTGATTCATTGCAGTCTTTTTCAATTGACCTTGTAAAATTTCTAGCTTGGTTACGGGTATTTATTAAAGGTCAATTATATCAAATTTGTGGTAAACACCCTGCTTGCTAACACTTTCTAATGTCCTTTGCACTTCCTTTTGAAAAGTTTCCCTTTCTCTCTCTTCCATCTTGTACAGAACTCACTGAGCTTCTTTGTCATTCAGATAGAGATAATCTGAGCAGCTGTCTCTTCCATGTCCCTCCTTTCTCTGAAACTCTGTCTGAAGTTCCACCTTGTCTGCGTCCTTAATATTGAACTTCCTCCAGCTCCTCTCCTATTTTGGGAGCTCCTCATGTCCATGAGAACCCACTTCTCATCTATTGACCATTTTTCCACTCATTGGCCAAACATCCAACCTCCTCCCATTAACTGATATTGTTACCAGTTCTTGCTCTCATCTGGTAAGGTCCCTGTCACTTTCATTCCACCATCATCATCAATCCTGTGAAAACTAACGTCGCCTCGTTTCCAAACTCCCTTTCCTTTCCAAAAACCTAGAACTTGGTAACCCCCGAAGGGAGGAGCCTATCCCTGGCTCCTGCTGTTCTCAACCACACGACACCATGAGGTGAGCTCATCCAAAGGCATGGCATTCATTTTTACACGTCTGCTGACATTACCCAATTCTACCTCAGCAGACAACCCAATGTCTCTATTATTCCACTGTTGCTAAATTATCAGATGGTGTATTCTACAGCACTGGATGTTTTATTGACTTATTGAGTCACAGGATGTGGGCATCACTCGCTCATCCAGGACAGTTAAGTGCCAACCACATTCCTGTGGATCGATAATCACGTACAGCAGACTGGGTATGGACAGGGTTTCTTTGTTTTAAAGGACTTCAGTGTACCAGGTGGGATTTCCCAACAATCGACCAAGTCATTGTTAGCTTTTTAATTCCAGATTTTTATTGAATTCAAATTCCATCATCTGTCATAGTGGATATCAAAACCAGATCCCCCCAAACATTACCTAGATCCCGAGGTTAATAGTCTTCTGATAATACCACTAAGTTACTGCCTCCATGAGCAGAACTTTGCTCCAGTTAAAAATTGCAAAGATCCCTCTTGATCAATGTAATATCCAGTCTGTAGCTTTGTGATATCTGCATATTGGGCTGTGTTGCTCCCTGCCTCTGTTACCTGCACTTCCTCACTCTGAGGTACCTGCATTCCACTCATTCTGCCCTCTTTAGCATCTCTCATTGTCAATACTCCATTATAGCCTTGCCTGAGCAGGGTGTTCTGATATTCCATCCCTCAACCAGTCTGCCTCTCACCTTGTGAATATTTGTTCAAAACTTAAAACCATAAGACATAGGAGTGGAAGTAAGGCCATTCAGCTCATCGAGTCCACTCCGCCATTCAATCATGGCTGATGGGTATTTCAACTCCACTTACCCACATTCACCCCGTAGCCCTTAATTCCTTGTGACATCAAGAATTTATCAATCTCTGCCTTGAAGACATTTAGCGTCCCGGCCTCCACTGCACTCTGCGGCAATGAATTCCACAGGCTCACCACTCTCTGACTGAAGAAATGTCTCTGCATTTCTGTTCTGAATTTACCCCCTCTAATTCTAAGGCTGTGTCCTAGTCTCCTTGCCTAATGGAAACAATTTCCTAGCGTCTACCCTTTCCAAGCCATGTATTATCTTGTAAGTTTCTATTAGATCTCCCCTTAATCTTCTAAACTCAATGAATACAATCCCAGGATCCTCAGCCATTCCTCATATGTAAAACTTGCCCTAAAATCAAAATTTTCGTCATTGAATAATATTCTCTTGAATGTGTCGATGCCCAATGTTTATTTTGCAAATCTCCTGGAGGTAGTTGAGATGTTCTGTTACAGAAAGCATGTTCCATGTGACTGATCTTCTTTTGCAGTGTTAGGCCAGAGATTGCTCGTGTGCCTGAGGAGTCTCAAATGGTGCTACATATTGTGTAATCAGAGTACCAACTTGGACTTTCATTCAAACATAAAGTCATCGAGGCAGCTCAGAGCGATTGGGCCGAAGATACTAACCTGAGAAACTCCTGCAGTGATGTTCTAGGTTTGGGATGATTGACCACTAAGAATTACAAACATAAGAATCTGGAGTAAGAGTTGGCTATCTGGCCCTTTGAGCCTGTTCTACCATTCAATAAGATCATGGCTGATCTTTTCCCAGCCTCAGCTCTACTTACCCAGCCTCTCACCATAACCCTGAATTCCTTTACTCTTCAAAAATATTATCTTAGCTTTAAAAACATTCAATGAGGAAACTTCAACTACTTCACTGGGCAGGGAATTCGACAGATTCACAACCCTCTGGGTGAAGAAATTCCTTCTCAATTCAGTCCTAAATCTGCTCCCCATAATTTTGAGGCAATACCCTCTTGTTGTAGGTCTACTCGCCAGTGGCAACTTTCTCCCTGCTTCAATCTCATCTATTCCCTTTATAATTTTATATATTACTGTAAGATTTCTCCCCTCCGTGCCCGCCCCGCCCACCATTCTTCTAAATTTTAACAAATATAATCCCAGTCTACTCTGTCTCTCCTCAGAAAGCAACTCCCTCAACTCATCAACTCAGGAACCTCGTGAAACTTCTCTGCACCCCCTTTAGTGCCAGTATCTTCTTTCTCAAGTAAGGAAACCAAAACTGCACACAGTATTCTAGATGTGACCTCACCAGCACCCTACATAGCTGTAACATATCCTCTCCACTTTTAAACTCGATCCCTCTAGCAATAAAGGACAATATACCATTTTTTAAAAGATTAGATTCCCTACAGTGTGGAAATAGGCCCTTTGACCCAACCAGTCCACACCGACCCTCTGAAGAATAACCCATCCAGACCCATTTCCCCTGACTAATGCAATGGGCAATTTAGCATAGCCAATTCACATGGCCTGCACATGTTTGGACTGTGGGAGGAAACCGGAGCACCCGGAGGAAACCCGCACAGACACAGTGAGAATGTGCAAACTCCACACAGACAGTCGCCCAAGGCTGGAATTGAACCTGGGACCCTGGTGCTGTGAGGCAGCAGTGCTAACCACTGAGCCACTGTGTTGCCCATTGCCTTAGTATTTACCTGTTGCACCCGCAGACCAGCCTTCTGCAATTTATGCACAAGGACACACAAGTCTCTGTGCACGCAGCTTACTGCAAATTTTTACCATTCAATAATAGTCCTTTTTACTATTATTGCTACTAAAATGGATGCCTTCACATTTACCAACATTTTACTCCATCTGCTGGAACTTCACACACTCACTTCAATGATCTATATGCCTCTAAACATTTGTTATCTGCAAACTTTAACATGTGGTCCCCAACTCCACACCATCTGTGCAAATTGTAAACAATTGTGGTCCCAACACTGGTCCAATAGGCTGAGGAGTGGCAGATGGGATTTAATTTAGATAAATGCTACATTTTGGGAAAACAAATCTTAGCAGGACTTATACACTTAATGTTCAGATCCGAGGGAGTGCTGCTGAACAAAGAGGCCTTGGAGTGCAGGTTCATAGTTCCTTGAAAGCAGAGTCACAGGTAGATAGGATAGTGAAGAAGGCATTTGATATGCTTTCCTTTATTGGTCAGAATATTGAATACAGGAGTTGGGAGGTCATATTACGACTGTAGAGGACATTGGTGAGGCCACTTTTGGAATATGGCATGCAATTCTGGTCTCCTTCCTATCGGAAAGATGTTCTCAAACTTGAACGGGTTCAGGAAAGATTTACGAGGATCTTGCCAGTGTTGGAGGATTTGAGCAATAGGGAGAGGATGAATAGGCTTGGGCTATTTTCCCTGGAGCGTTGGACGCTGAGAAGTGACCTTGTAGAGGTCTATAAAATCATGAGGGGCACGGACAGGGTAAATAGACAAGGCCTTTTCCCTGAGGTGGGCATGTTCAGAACTAGAGGGCATAGATTTAGGGTGAAAATGGAAAGACATGAAGAGACCTAACGGGCAACCTTTACACACAGAGGGTATCAAATGGGCTGCCAGAGGAAGTGGTGTAGGCTAGTATAACTGCAACATTTAAAAGGCAACTGGATGGGTGAATGAAAACGAAGGGTTTGGAGGGATATGGGCTGAGTGCTGGCAGGTGGGACTAGTTTGGATTGGGATAACTAGTCAGCATGGATGAGTTGGACCGAAGGATATGTTTCCTTGCTGTACACCTCTATGATCCCTGAGGCACACCACTATCATCGATTGCCAACCAGAAAAGCATTCAATTATCCCCATTCTTTGCTTTCTGTTCGTTAACCAATCCTCTATCCATGCTGGTGGATTGCCTGTAACACCTTTATCTTATGCAGCAGCCTTTTGCTTGATACCTTGTCGAATGCCTTTTGGACATCTAGATATATCACATCTACTGGGTCCACATTATTCAGCATAATTATCATGGCTTCATAGAATTCCAAAAGATTAATCAAGCATGACCTGTTGTGCCTGCCGAATGGGACAATTTCTATCGAGATGCCTTGCTATTTCTTCTTGATAGTAGACTCAAGCATCTTGCCCACTACATATGTTACACTAACTGTCCTATAATACCCCATTTGTTTTCTCTACCTCCCTTCTTAAACAGTGGCACCACATTTGCTGTTTTCCAATCTGCTAGAACTGCCCCAGAGTCCAGTTAAGTTTAGAAAATTACCAAGAGTGCCATTTCTTTTAGTCCCCTCAGATGCAATCCGTTAGGGCCAGGAGAATGGTCTGCCCATATATCGGTTAGCTTGTCCAACATTGACCTTTTTGTGATAATCGTTTCTGGGTTCTCACTGCAACAGGCTGGAGAAGAAATTGCGGGGGGACCTGGCTGATATTTTTGTATCATTGTTAGCCATGGGTGAGGTCATAGAAGCGTGGAGGGTGACAAATGTTATTGTGTTAGTATTCCCAGTACAAGATACCAGTACTGTGCCAGTAACTGACAAGGAGACAAAGGGAGATGTTATGGAGTCCTACAGCACAGAGGCAGGCCCTTTAGCCCAAACTGTTCCGTGCCAACAAAAATGTCCATCCAATCCCATTTCCCTGTAATTGGCCCATTATTATTCAACAATGACTGCAAAGAAAAACCTGGGAAATACAAATTAGTGAGCCTTAATCTATGGTAGGTAAACTACTTGAAAATTCTGAGAGATATGATTACATGCATTTGGAAAGACAGGGTTTGATATGGAATAGTCAGCATACCTTTATGTGTGTGTGTGTGAGGTCTTGTATTTTGGAAAAACAAATCAAGGTAGGAGTTTCATGGTGAATCAGAAAGTTTTAAGGAGTGTAGTGGAACAGAGGGAACTTGGAGTTCAAGTTCACAGTTCTGTCAAAGTGGAGTAATAGGTAGACAGCAGTGAAGAAGGCTTTTGGCATACTGGCCTTCACTAGTCAGGGCATTGAGTATCGAAGTTGGGAAGTTGTGATGCAGTTGTACAGGACATTTGTGAGGCCGCACTTGGAGTAGTCTGTTCAGTTTTGGTCACCTTGTTATAGAAAGAATGTTACTAAACTGGAAAGAGTGCAGAAGAAATTTACAATGTTGCTGCTAGGCCTCAGTGGTCTGAGTTATACATAGACAAACTAGGACTTCACTGTTTAGAGCATAGGAGACTGAGGGGGGATTTTATAGAACTGCATAAGATTATGAGAGGAACAGATTGGGTGACTGCACTCAGTCTTTTTCCCAAGGTTGGGGAACGAAGGATCAGAGGGCATCAATCTAATGTTAGAGGAGAAAGAATAAAAGGGAACTGGAGGAGCAATGTTTTTATACAGAGGGTAGTACGCACATGGAATGAGTTGACAGCAGAAGAGGTTGAGGAAGATACATTAGGAATATTTAAAAGGCATTTAGACAAATACATGGACAGGAAATGATTAGAAGGATATGGGCCAATTATAGGGAAATGGGATGGGATGGACCTTTTTGTTGGCATTGAAGAACTTGGGTTAAAAGGTCTGTCTCTGTGCTGTAGGACTCCATGACATCTCCCTTCGCCTCCTTGTTAATTCCTGGTACTTGTATCTTGCATTGTGAATATTAACACAAAACACCTGTTCATTACCTTGGCCAATTCCTCATTATCTCAATTTGAAATCCCCCTTCTCATTTTCGAAAAGACCAATGTTTATCTTAGCCAGTCTTCTTCGCTTTATATATTTGAAGAAATGTTTGCTGTCTGTTTTTATATTGTAAGCTGTTTTAATCTCATACTCTCTCTTACTTTCTTTATAGCTTTTTTGTGCCTTTCTAATGACCTTTAGTTTTCCCAATCCTCTAGCTTCCCATTGGTCTTTGCCACTTTGTGTGCCTTCTCTTGTAACTTGAGAGCCTCACTTACTTCCTTAGACATCCATGACAGATTAACCTCATTTTCAGTGGTGTATACTGTTGTGGAGCACATTGGAAAATTGTTGTGGTTCTGTTCGCCGAGCTGGAAGTTTTTGTTGCAAACGTTTCGTCCCCTGGCTAGGCGACATCATCAGTGCTCTGGAGCCTCCTGCGTAGCGCTTCTTTGATGTTTCTTCCGGTATTTATAGTGGTCTGTCCTTGCCGCTTTCGGGTGTCGGTTTCAGCTGTCCTCTGTAGTGGTTGGCATATTGGGTCCAGGTCGATGTGTTTGTTGATGGAGTTTGTGGATGAATGCCATGCCTCTAGGAATTCCCTGGCTGTTCTCTGTCTGGCTTGCCCTATGATAGTAGTGTTTTCCCAGTCGAATTCATGTTGCTTGTTGTCTGAGTGTGTGGCTACTAGGGATAGCTGGTCGTGTCGTTTCGTGGCTAGTTGATGTTCATGTATGTGGATTGTTAGCTGTCTTCCTGCTTGTCCTATATAGTGTTTTGTGCAGTCCTTGCATGGTATTTTGTAAACTACATTAGTTTTGCTCATGTTGGGTATCGGGTCCTTTGTTCTAGTAAGTTGTTGTCTGAGCGTGGCTGTTGGTTTGTGTGCCGTTATGAGTCCTAAGGGTCGCAGTAGTCTGGCTGTCAGTTCTGAAACGCTCCTGATGTATGGTAGTACCATATATCAGGAGTGTTTCAGAACTGACAGCCAGACTACTGCGACCCTTAGGACTCATAACGGCACACAAACCAACAGCCACGCTCAGACAACAACTTACTAGAACAAAGGACCCGATACCCAACATGAGCAAAACTAATGTAGTTTACAAAATACCATGCAAGGACTGCACAAAACACTATATAGGACAAACAGGAAGACAGCTAACAATCCGCATACATGAACATCAACTAGCCACGAAACGACACGACCAGCTATCCCTAGTAGCCACACACTCAGACAACAAGCAACATGAATTCGACTGGGAAAACACTACTATCATAAGGCAAGCCAGACAGAGAACAGCCAGGGAATTCCTGGAGGCATGGCATTCATCCACAAACTCCATCAACAAACACATCGACCTGGACCCAATATACCAACCACTACAGAGGACAGCTGAAACCGACACCCGGAAGCGGCAAGGACAGACCACTATAAATACCGGAAGAAACATCAAAGAAGAGCTTCGCAGGAGGCTCCAGAGCACTGATGATGTCGCCTAGCCAGGGGACGAAACGTTTGCAACAAAAACTTCCAGCTCGGCGAACAGAACCACAACAACGAGCACCCGAGCTACAAATCTTCGCACAAACCTTGAACGTTGGAAAATTGCTTTGAAAGTCCTCCACTGTTCGGCAATTGTCCCACCATAAAGTCTGCTAACTCCTCCGTCACCCTATTGTAGTCTCCTTTGTTTGAGCTCAGGACTTTGGTATTGGATTTTTATTTTTCTTTCCATCTGTATTCTAAATTCAACCATACTGTGATCACTCCTTCCAAGAGGATCTTTAACTATGACATCTTTAATTAATCCTGTCATATTACACAGGACCAGATCTAGAGTAGCTTAGTCCCTCGTCAGTTCCATTACATACTGTTCAAGAAAACTATTGTGGATACATTCAATGAACTCCTCCTCAAGGCTCTATTCACCAACATGCTTTCACCAACTGACATGTAGTTTAAAGTCCCCCATGATAATTACCAAACCATTTTTACAGGAATTAGTTATTTCTATGTTCACTTCCCTCCCCAGTGTGATGTTATTTCATGCCATATAGACTTCGCCACACGGTGACTTATTTTTCTTTGCATTTCTATTTGCCACTCAAATGGATTAAACCTTATTCTTCATGGAACCTATTTCACCATAGCTCTAATATCATTCTTAAATATCAGATTTACACCACCCCCCTTCCCTTTCTGTCTGTCCTTCCAAACAGTCTGATAAGCCCTGGATATTTAACTCCCAGACCTGACCATCTTGTGATCCTGTTTCATAATAGCTACGAAATCATACTAATTCAAAATGAACTGATCTACCTTGTTTTGAATGCCACAAGCATTTAGGTAAAGTGTCTTTATGCTTTTTTTTATACACCTTTTTGAATTCTACTAATTTCCACTGATATCTCCTGACTTGTCCTTCCTTTTAACGTCTGTCATAGTCTTGGATGTAGTTAAACCTTTCTGCACACACACTAATCTGCTGCTTTCCTTTCTATTTACCATGATACTTCCTGTCGCTCCCCACCCCACCCTCCATTACTAAAGTCCGAGTGATCACCTCATTTCCCCTTTTCACGAGAACACTGGTTCCAGATCAGTTCGGTGGAGACCGTCTCAATAGTATAGATCCCTCCTGTTCCAAAACTGATGCCAATGCCCCATGAAACGGAGGCCCTCGTTCCCACACTACTCTTTTAGGAATGTGTTTAATTCCCTAATTTTTCTTTACCTAAACCAATTTGCACATGGCTCGTGTCGTAATCTGGAGATTATAACCCTTGAGGACCTGTTCCTTAAATTTGGTCCCCGTGCTTAATAATCCCCAAACAGGTAATTCGTCCTCATCTTGCCTATGATGTTTATACCAACGTGGAGCAGACAAATTGGATCCTTGTCCTCTCATTTAAATATCCTTTCAAGGAGGCCAGAGATTTCCTCACCCTGGCATGGGGAAGGCAATACACCGTGCAGTACTCTCAATCCTGCTTACGAAGGATGCTGTTAATACTCCCAGTTAAAGATTCCCCTACAACTACCACTTGCCTTTTTGCTCTCCCCTCTTGAATGACCTCCAGGAAAGTGGTCATTAAAATGCAGATCGGACTGAAGAGCTTTGACTGAGGCACTGCTTGTGCACAATCAACTACAGCTGGCAGATCACATCAATTGCACGTCTGACACAGGACTTCCAAAGCAGCTCAGTAATCTGAGCAAGCATCCTCACTGAAAAAGATTTCCAGGTTGGCAGATAACTGTGGTCAGTATGAGTCCACATTTTCTCTTAAAAACAAAAATGTAATGCCCCCAAACACTTGGGGCAATTTTTGTCCCAATACCATGCAATTTGGCAAAGAAGTATCATTGAAGAAGACAACAATTTTGAGTATCTGAAATATCCCCAGATGGAAAACAAAGGTGATCACTGGAAGAAGCATGTGAAAATGTACCCATCACACCCACACTTGCTTCAGCAAATATCATCTGCCTCACATGGGCAGTACTTTCGGATTCAGCATTAAACGATTCAATAATGCCAGGACGCTTAGAAAAAGAATCATCCTTGATGCACAGTCACTGCTCAATAATATGGTTTTATAAGTACAGGAGAGACATTCCAAACACATTATTCTACATGGTCTGAATATACTTCCCAGTGTATATGTATTAATCACTATATCCCGCATATTCCCTCATTGTCTAAGTTTGGACCGCTAATTCATCTGATGATCTCTTTGCTATTAGCCCAAATCTCCTTCCCTGAAGGTGCTGCTGATATTCACTGTCACAGTCACCTATTCCGCTGCTCCCCCAAAAGCTGCCACCCAGGTCTCTAAGTCCCTAAGCCGCCAAAAATGCGGCCGGTGTAAATGAGAAACAAAAACAGGAATTATTGGAAAAGCTCAGCAAGTCTGGCAGCATCTGTGAACAGAAAGCAGAATTAACTTTTCAGGACTCCTGTTCCCACCAGGTTCCGACCGATACTTTTCATCCACTTCCCGGAGACAGGGCACTAGTAGCTTCAAGAGGACTACAATCCCTGTCGCTGCTGCTCATGTGACAGGGTCACGATTTGAACCGACAAAGTGTATACTGCGCATGTGCAAAAGCGACTTTGGGGCGGGGACAGGTCCTTCAATGTCATTGGTCAGTTATCATAGCAGCCTCTTTGTCTACTGGCAAAAAGCATACAAACGTCATTTGGTCACTTTGATGCTATCCCACGTGCGTCCATGCCAGCGCCATCAAAAGCGGCAAAGTGACCGACAGAAAGCACTGGAAGACCGGAAGCAATCTGGACCTCCCACCAATCAGAGCGCTCTATTGTCTGAGCGCGAATGTGTAACCGTGACTTTGGAAAGCTGCTCCGTCCTACCCAGCAAAAGCTGGTACTGCTGTTTGTCTTTGTCTGAATGAAGATGGAGCTTCATTCAGACTGACAATTCCTCCTCTCTGCCATATCTGTGAGTAAATGTTTTCTCTCGGTTTCTTTCTTTTTAAAGTTCTGGTCTGAAATTATCTATTTGCAGCAACTGAAAGAGAAAGGAAATGAACCCAGGGAGGGACAGAATCTGTCCAGGGCAAGAAATGATGATCACTTAGATTTGATTGTTCTGAATTTCGAACCGAATAGTGATGACTTTTATAACTTTCTTTCAGGATATTAGAAAGGGAAGATTTTCAGACAGCAATCTCAAAACAACCAACACTTGAAGATCTTATAGATTCACTGAAATAACTGGCACTTAAATATCATTGACTGGAAACCAAAGGTCATGAATGTCTCTCTGGTTCAAAAGATTTGAAACAACAATTTGCCTGGAAAAGAACTGAGACATACTTACCAACTGTGAGTCTTTCAGTGAATTGATAAACCTTCAAACAGTCTCATACCTGAAAGAAACCTCACACCATTCATAGTAGGAACTTACAGAGACATAAGGCCACCCTTAATATGGAGAAACCATGGAAATGTGATGACTGTGGGAATGGATTCCATTCCCTGTTAACTCTGGAGTTTCATCGATGTGGTCACTACAGGGAGAGGCCGTTCACCTGCACCGAATGTGGGAAGGAATTCCCTGATTTGTCTGCCTTGCGGGTACACCAGCGTGATGCCACTCCAGAGAGACCATTCACCTGCTCTGAGTGTGACAAGGCTTTCTGAGAGTATTTCTCCCTGTTGTCACACCAGCAAGTTCACACAGGGAAGAGGCCACCTACCTGCTTGGAGTGTGGAAAAATGTTCACGCAGTTATCCAGCCTGCGCATGCACCAACGAGTTCACACTGGGCAGAGGCCATTTCCTTGCTCTGATTGTGGAAAAGAATTCACTGTGTCATCAGACCTCGTGAGACACTAACGCATCCACACAGGGGACCAACCATTCAAATGCTCCAAGTGTGGGAAGCGATTCCGATATTCATCTGTCCTACAGGCACACAAATTAAGTCATACTGGGAAGAAGTCATTCATATGTTCTGAGTGTGGGAAAGAATTCACTCAGTATTCCAGTCTGTGGAGGCACAAGAAAGTTCACAAATGATCAGAGGTTTTGGATCTGCTGTTAATCTGTATTATTAAATCTTTTCGACAGCACATTTCAAACCCACACCTTTACCATCTGGAAGAACAAGTGCAGCAGTTACCTGGGAACATTACCACTTGCAAGCTCCCCTCAATGGCACACTCCATTCTCATTAACAGGCTGTTAGAAAGGGAGGAGTTGCAGACAGAAATCTCAAAACGACCAGTACATGAAGATCTAATGGAGTCACTGAAATGACTGGGACTTGAACATCATAAATCTCCACATTGGCTGTTCCTTCACTATCAATGGGTCAAAATCCTGGAACTGCTCCACACCACAAGGACTGCAGTCCCAGAAGGCCACTCTCCATCACTTTCTCAAAATGAACAACTCAGATGGGCAATGAATTCTGACCCAGACATTGATATTATACCCCATGAATTGATATCAAAATGAGGGAAAATCCCGCTCAAGACTAATCCACCTTCATTCTGACAGAAGGTGAAATGGGGACGACCAAAGGATTGCTTTCTGCTGGACAGGCCACTCTTGCCTCTTTGCTTCCAGTAAGACTGATGTACTTTGAGCATGGAACTGCACATTTCCATGGAAATGATCCCCTGAGGAAGGACATTTAATTTATCCTGGATAGGAAATAATATTTTCCTTACCACTCTAATGAGATGAAAAGTTAATATGTTTGTCTTTGTTCCATTAAGTCTGTACCCAGAGCCAGGCCAATTGACTCAATTGGTCTCAGTCAGTATATATGCTCCACATGAACCTTCACCCTACCCTCTTCAACTCCCCATCAGCAGATCCTTCTAACTGTTGCTCCAACCGATCCACATGATCCAATAGGATTTGCAACCAAACACACGTACTGCAGACATTATCACCAGTAACATGGATACTCTCCCACATCCAACAGGAAGAGCATTTCCCTCTATCAAAGGCCAGCAGATCCTTCTGTAATGTGGAAAGATTAAATGGGAATATCTCTCTGGACATTAATGTAATATTAAAGGTTAAACTACAATGAGTGAATGTTCTGGAAGTTGGTGGGGACGACAGTCAGGCAGGAATGCGAATGATTCCCACTCCAATTACACAGTCAGTTGCTACTGCTCTCCCTATTATCAAGTTAAATTACTGTTTAATCTCTATCATACTTTTATAGCCATCCCCAGCCAATCAGGTCCGCTTGCTTGATCATCCCCAATGCTGAGGACCTACATTGTCCGAGGCAGAAGCAGGACCAGAACTCATTTTCAGGGCCACTCCAAAGTTCGGATACATCACACCTATGTTGTCCTTGGGAATCACTGAGTCAGGAAATCTTCTGCATTATGATTGCCAGGATTAGGGCATTAGCATTTGCATTATCTCCAAGGATGATCTCATCCTACCATAGTACCTGGGGTAATATGTGACTGTGAGGCTGGAGGTTGTCTTCAGTGGCATGTGACTATGGGGGAGTGGCCAGAGTGTTTGTAAACATTGTCAACTGACCTATAGAGAGGAAATGTATTTTCTTTGTTTGGGGTCTCTCTTCTGACTTGACTTTTCATGCCTGGAAAGAGTATCAGAGGAGTCACCTAACTTGTACAAGTTTTATTAAACTTTTACTGTTTGCAGAAGTTGGTGTGTGTGAATAGCATCTCGTGTGTGAAACCTCAAGAAAAGAACCAAGCAATTTTTTTTACTCCATCCCTGGTACGTCATGGTCATTTGTAACTGAATCTGTCAGTATGTGATCCGTGAACACATACATATCAGTACGTTACAGATAAAGTGGAAGGTGAATGATGTCTCCTATTTTTGCCATACTGTTGTAAGGTATCACTATAGTTATTAATTTCTTTCAGGCTTGAGTCAGTTTAAATGTCTCAAAGCAGAAGACCATAAGGAAAATGAAATGTTTGTGAAATTTTTATTTACCTGTGTTCTGTCATAAGAAAAGAATCACAATTGTTCTTAACCCCATTTTTATGTTTATTGTCCATAACCAAAGATTCTGTTATGTACCGTGAAAGATATATAGCTACCTGAGCTGAAGTTAAGTTGATAAACCAACCCAAACTGCTCCCTGTGGAATAGAACAAAGGCAGCATGTTCTACATTTTCTTATTAGATAGACAGTTTCCTGTTCAAACTGTCTCTTTACCCCGGATTCTCTAAGGAGCAGTGACATTCACCCAGCATCTACATACTTTGTTAACTCCTTTCAGATCATTTTCTCTTCCACTAAAAGGTTACACATTGTTCTTCAAAACTCCAATGAGAATATGCCCAAATGTTTATACTTACAGTTTCTGTGATGTGGAGATGACTGTCCAATTACCTACCTGCCCCTGTCAGATTCTGCTGTGTGAATATGAGTGTCATTATCCGTCTCTACCTGTCAACTTTTGCTATGTCAATGTGATTTCAGTTATCAATCTGCCCCATTAGGTGAATGTAAGATTGTAGTTATCAGTATATACCTGTGAGATTCTGCTCCAGGAATGTGTGTGTTATCAAAATGTACCTGTCTGTTTCTGTAACGTGGATGTGTTTGTGCAATTATCAGTCTATCCCTGACAGCTTCGACTATATGAGTGGATGAATGCATCTGTATGTGAAAGTATATGTACCTGTCAGTTTGTGTTCCGTGAATAAATAACTTATCTGTCACTCCCATAATTAGTTTTTCTTTCCTCAGTGCACAGTGACATAATTATTTGAAGACTGTTGAAGTAAAGGTAAGTGTATTGTGTGCTCTGTATTGTGATGGTGCTCATCCTCATTGGGCCACTTGTGTAGCTCTATTGGGGAGGTGGAAGGAAGGCAAAAGGACTTTGGCTTTCTCTCATGCAGTGGAGGAAATTGGAATGGTCAAAGTAGATGTATTGACGAATGAAACTGTTCAACTTTTCTCACAAAAAGAAAATTGAACAGCTTTACTGATCTACCTGATCGCACTAAATCTTTCCTACTCCGCTGTTTCAAAATATTATGTGATCACATTGAGTACCTGAGAAAATGGCATTAAGTTTTCTTGTGTTTTATATCAGAATTCATCGGCGGGATCAAGAAGAACACAGTAGAACATTTAAGTTAATTTGAAACAAAGACACAAGACGTCTTGTTGATGAAGATAGAGATTAAAGAGAAAATCTGTTCCTGCAAGTCGGAGAAACGCAGAAGGATTTTGTGATAAAGGTGGCAAAGGTTATAACTAACAAAACCTTCGGTGATTGCAGAATTTATTATAATAGGCGCGACACGGTGGCTCAGTCTTAGCACGACTGCCTCATAGCGCCAGGGACCCGCCAATTCCTGCCTCGGGCAATTGTCTGTGTAGAGTTTGCACATTCTCCCCGAGTCTGCGTGGGTTTCTTCCAGGTTCTCCGGTTTCCTCCCAAAGGTGTGCAGGCTAGGTAAATTGGCCATGCCTGTAGTGTTCGGTACATTAGTCAGGAATGAATGTAGGGGAATGGGTCCGGGTGGGTTGCTCTTCGGAGGGTTGGTGTGGACATGTTGGGCCGAAGGGCCTGTTTCCACACTGTAGGGAATCTAACGGAATCTAGTCAGGATATTATAGAATATAATTTTAACATATTGTGGTACTGGATTAGAAATTCCGGGAAACACTCATTCTCTCTGTTGGTGTTAATATGGCTGGCATTGGGGAAGGAGAAAGAGTTGGCACCAAGTGATCAACTGTTTTTTTTTAAATTGAAAAGCCACGGTACACGTGGAAAAGAGCAGATAGTTTTCGAGGAGAGTACATGAGTCCATACTCGTTAATTTGTTTTTCTATTACAAAAGGATAGTTAACACAATCCTACTTTACCCCATTCCCTCTTTTACAGCTGAGGACTGACTCACTATTGTCTAATATGCTCTCTCTCTGAAATCAGTGAAACCAGTGAATAATGTGCAGAGGATCAGGGACCGCTCGTTATCGTATGCTGCAACAACTGACTACTTATTGCACTGGGGGTTAATTCAGCCCTTCTTAATGCAGTTAAAGGAAATGTGAAACCAATGTGAAACCAAACACGATCAGCGACATTCGACATGTATCGGACATTTACTAAGGGCTGAGAACACTCAGGCAATGAACGTGCAATAAGAAATAATGTCCTTACAGACACTGTTACAATTGTACTTTATGATTTTTTTTCTCTGCTCTCACAGTCAGTGACAGTAGAGTATCTAATAACAAGGAGATCATGATTAACTGTTGCCAGATTGAAAGACCAGAGCTCTCCACATTAAAAAGAAAATAAATCAATCCGTCAGCGAGTGTAATTGTCCATCTGTACCTTTCCGACTCTGCTGTGTGAATCCATAAACATAATTATTGATCTGTTCTTGTCAGTTTCTGCCTGGTGAATGTGTTGTGTAATTATCAATCTATCCCTGCGATGTGAATCTGTGCGCTGAGATTTCATCTGTTGCTATCAGTTTCAGCTTTGTAAATGTGAGAGTTTAGTTGTCAATCCTTCCCTGTCAGGCTCTGTAATGTCAGTGTTTGAGTGTATTTATTCATCCTTTCCGATCAGTTTGTGTGACTGCAGTGATCAGCCTTTACCTCTTAGATTCTACTGCATGAATATTTGATTGCATCTGATTTATTGTTATTACATGTACTGAGATACAATGAAAGGTATTGTTTTGTGTGCTTTACAGGCAGATCATATCATACAAAGTCCATCAGGGTAACAGAACAGAATTTGGAATACAGTGTAAAAGCTGCAGAGCAGTTGCAGAGAGAACGAGATTAACATTAAAATTTGGGAGGTCCATTCAAAATTCTGAAAACAGCGGAGAAACTTTTCTTGAATCTGTTGGAAAGTGTGTTCAAAAATCTATATTTTCTACCTGACAGATCAGGTGGAGGAGAGTATTACCAGGGTCGGATGGGTCTTTGATGTTGTTGGTTGCTTTCCTAAGATGGGGAAGTATAAATGGAGTCTTTGGATGGAAGGCTGGTTACAGAGATAGACTGGGCTGTATTCACAATTCTCTGTAGTTTCTTGTGGTCTGGGGCAGAACAGCAGCCATACGACGCTGTGACACATCCAGATAGGATGCTTACTATGGTGCATCCATAAAAATTTGCAAGAGTCTTTATGGACATGCTAGATTTGCTTAGCCTCCTGAGGAAACCTGCATGGTGAATGTGTTTGGGTAATTGTCAATATAAGTCTGCCAGTTTCTGCTATGTGAATGTGAGAATTTAGTTTTTAATAGTCACTGCCAGTTTTTGCTTTGTGAATATTTAGTTAAGAATCCTTCTCTGTCAGGCTCTGTAATGTGAATGTGAGTGTATTCATCACTGTTTGCCTGACAGATATTCTTTTGTGAACACGTGACTGTGATTCATTCTGTGATAGTAGTTTTTAGGGTGTTGTAGTTGGGCCTTAATCTCTTCAGCATTTTGTGATTTATGACAGTCACAGAATTGGTACAGCCATTCAACCCACTGTGTCCAGACTGGGACATTCTGTTCTTCACCTTTTCTCCATACTAGTTTCCATTAACTGTTGGGATTCTGAACTTTATCCACTCACTGCCAGTATCCTTATGTAAATGCTAATTTGAGATTATTTCTGCAGTTATGTGTCTTTGAATAACTATAGAGTCAGTTTTGCTTGTATGCAACAGCATCCGGGAGAGTATGTGGATCCCATTCTCTTTCTATGTTCAGTTGTGGTCTAAGTGTTGGATAAACTCAATCAATATTCACAAACCCTTTCTAATTGAGGGACTAATGTTAGTTAAATGTTTATCTTGGCCTGAATCTGAATATTATTGCATTCAGACTCCTTTTTTTTAAATGTTTTGTGCATGCAGTAGTCTTTTCAGTTGCTGCTGGACACTGTAAGATGTAACATTTAATACTAACTGAAGTGACTAATAATATGGTGAGTCAATTTACAACTATCTATATTTGGGAATACCTGGGCCAAAATTTCAGTTTTTCTTTCCTTTCGCCATTAACTGGCTGAGTATCTGAGAGTTTTCTGTTGTGCTGCCAATCTGTATCATTTTGAACAATGATACCGGTCTATATCACACTGACATTTTCTGTATGTCTCCTTATACTTCCAGCCCTGCATGTCATGATCAGATATACTTTGTGAGATGGGTTTAACATGGATGTAGGTTTGCTCGCTGAGCTGGAAGGTTCATTTCCAGATGTTTCATTGCCCTACCAGGTAACAGTTTCAGTGGGCCTCCAGGTGAAGCACTGCCGATTTCTCAGCAACAAACCCAAACAAGAAGACAAAACACGTCCAGAAACCCTAGCCACTCTCCCCTACATCAAAGACATCTCAGAAATAACTGCCAGATTACTCAGACCCCTGCACACAAACTCAACAACACACTAAAGCAGCAGCTAATGAACTTGAAAGACCCTATACACACAACAAGCAAAACTAATATCATTTACAAAATACCATGCAAGGACTGTAATAAGCACTACATTGGGCAAACAGGCAAAAAACTAGGCTACATGAACATCAAATAGCCACAAAATGACATTACCCTCTCTCACTAGTATCCGTACATGCAGATAAGGAAGGACACCACTTCGACAGGAACAGGCCAAAAAGCGTCATGCAAGAAAACTGCCAGAAGCAAGGCATTCCAATTGAAACTCTATCAACAAACACATTGAGTTAGACCCCACCTACCACCCCCTGAGAAAAAGAACAGGAAATGACATCACCGCAGGAAATGACAACACCAGCCCAAAGAAACCCAAACATATAAATAGAAAGCAGGAATCAGCAGCAGTGCTTCGTCTGGAGGCCCACTGATGATGTTACCTAGTCGGCTGATGTAACACTTGGAAATGTACCTTCCAGCTCAGTGAGCAAACCTACACCCAGAACCTCAACCTGAGCTACAAATCTTCTCAAAACTTGCTAATGGGTTTAACATTTTATAAATCAGTATTCCATATTTTGTTCATGCATGGAAATGCTTCTGCATTACTCAGGCCCTCAACCAGAATGAGAGTGTGAATAAGGTGTGTTTTCATCAGCACAAAGCTGAGAGTGAGAATGGGATTCATTCATTCTCTGATGCTAGATATCAATGTCTCCTTATTCTCGGTTAATGTGTTTCACAGTGCTTCAGTGTCATCTAGATTGAAACACGTCACTTTTAGTAACTGCAAGTGTACTTCGTTGTCAAACTTCTGCTACTTGACATGAATGAGGTATTATCCATTGCCACTGGAGTCAGCTCCTGTCAGTAAAAGTGGATGTGTTTGGGACAGTTCGTGAAGTTGGACTTGTTGGGTCGAAGGAGGGCCAAGAGCCTGTTTTCACACTGTAAGTAATCTAAATAATCTAAGTAATCCACAGCCTATGTTCTTTAATTCTAGTGCCTATAGGGTCCATGGACAGGTGAACATCGAACTCATTGCAGCAGAAAAGCATCTGTGTTTTTTCTTTAGAATCAAGGGGAGAAAGTCAATGGACTTTGGTAACCCCTATAGTGCAGAGTCTAACCAGGAACAATGGGGATATCAAGGTCTGGTTTTCAGGATGCTATCATTTTTTACATAGTGACATATTTTACCAATGAATTAATAATCAGTATTAACTGAACCCATTTGCAACTAAGTGAACAGATCAACTGCATTGCAGTTGACTGATCATAGTGTTCCTTGTACAGGAAAGAGAATTGGCCAATTCTATTTTATTTACCAATTTTGGACAGGATCTGGTACAAGCCTCTTATGTTGCTCTATGTAAGGAGGGGGAAAGCAAAATAACCTCTATTTCCACCATTCAGTGAAGCATATTTAAATTATCAAATTCAATGTATTGAACTATCAACTCTTGTCGGGGAAAAAAAAATGAAGAGCTTAACAAACATACCAATTTTGGCTTTTTCTTTCATTCTGCACTGTTTTAAACAGTAATGATCCAATTCCATGGACTCCTTGACAAACCATATCCTGATTCCTTCCTTTTCCGTATTGCAACGAAGGCAGGGTCAAGAGGAACACAAGGTTCTTTGTAGATTTTTGAAACAAATTTCAAAAGACATACAGAATAATGAAAAAAAAACTTTCTTGCTAAACAGAAAAAGAAATAAAACCTACAAAATGATGAAGTGGAGAATGTCATTACAATACAGTTGGAGATGACAGCTTCTCTGCTGCCATGATTTTTTTAAATGGAATGCTGGTTGAAAGGGATGAGAGCTGTTAGCTCGGTCAACTATTATGATGTTATAAACTGTTTTTGATCAGTGCAGACTTAATAAATTGTAGAGACTTATTCTGTGCTGGAGATCTCTTTGACTTGAGATCTGAGATTAGAAATCAGTTTGATGTAAACTTTTGTGACAGTTGCAGTTTATATGGATTTTCATTGTTGTCAGATGTTGTAATGGGTATTTCAGCATGACGTACAAATTTGCAACTATTGTAAATCAATCAGTAGCTGTGTGAGAGCTGGAATGATTGTGTGTGTGGGGTGGGTGTGTGCGTGCGTGTATGCAGTAAGCATTCTCTCTACGGCAGGCTTTGGCCCAAAGGTTCGTTTGGAATTTGCATTGTTTAATTGTGGTTTTTGTACAGGACAAATATTTATCAAAAGATTATCAGTAACTGAGGTCAAAATTAATGTCAAGGATTTCTTCCTTGTGTACTCAATATCTCCTTCATATATCATCGTTGTAACAATGTAACAACAGGATCTGTTTATTCACGTTGATTGTAACTTTAAAATTGCCTTTACTACATGGAGTTCATACAGTTCCTGAACATATATTTCTTATGAGAAAAAGGTCTATCTCTCTTCTGATGTTGCAAATGATAATTGGCTATGCATAATGGAATTTCTTGAAACTGAGCTGTTGTGCATTGACCAGAGGGAGAAATAAAAAAAAAATCATCAGTTATGTTTGACTCTTCTACTTCTGGAAATTGAGCTCAATCCATTTTATAATTACGGAAATGATGTTCTCCACTCACAGCAATAGCATACCTGCTGATTGTCACACTTGGCTTCGTCCTGGCAAAATATTACATTTTCATGGTTCATCAAACATTTGCCTTGAGGAAGACGAGAGATATCTTGTCTTTAATTACTAGGGGTGTTTCTACTCCCCTTCTTGAACAAGGGAACAACATTTGCTATCTCCAGTCTACCCCTATCATTCCTGTAGACAATGATGACATAAAGATCAAAGCCAAACTCTTTGCAGTCTCCTTCATGGCTTCCCAGAGAATCTTGGGATGAATCCCACCTGGCCCAGGGGATTTATATATTTTCACACTGTCCAGAATATCTAACACCTCCTTTTAAACCTCAATCCCAACACGTCTCATAGCCTGTTTCTCAGTATTCTCCTTGACAACATTCTTTTTCCAGTGTGAATACTGATGAAAAATATTCATTTAGTATTTCTTCCATCTCCTGTGACTCCACACACAATTTCCCACTACTGTCCTTGATTGACACTAAATTTACTTAAGTCATTCTTTTATCCCTTCTATACCAATAGAAGGCTTAAGGGTTTTCCCTGATCTTGTTTTTCATGTCCCCTCCTCCCTCGTCTTAGCTCACTTTAGGTCTTTCCTGGCTACCTTGTAACTTTCAATCGCCCTGAGCCTTCACATCTCATCATAACATAAGCATTCTTCTTCCTCTTGACAAGCAATTTAACTTCTTCAGTAAACCATGGCTCCTGTGCTCGACAACTTTCTGCCTGCCTAACAGTTACATACGTCTACGAACACAGAGTAGCTGTTATAGAGTCATAGAGATGTAGAGCATGGAAATAGACCCGTCAGTGCAACTCATCCAGGTCAACCAGATATTCCAACACAATTTAGTCCTGCCTGCCAGCACCTGGCCCATATCCCTCCAAACTCTTCCTATTCATTTACCCATTCAGCTGCCCTTTAAATATTACAATTCTACTAGCCCCCACCACTTCATCTGGCAGCTCATCCCATACACATGCCACCCTCTGAGTGACAAAGTTGCCACTTAGGTCTCTCATATATCTTTCCCCTCTCACCCAAACCTTATGTCCTCTAGTTCTAGACTCCCCCACCCCAGGGAAAAGATTTTGTCTGGTTATAATTCCATGTCCCTCATAATTTTATAAACCTCTATAAGGTCACCCCTCAGCCTTTGAAGCTCCAGTGAAAACAGCGTCAGCCTATTCAACCCCTCCATATTGTCCAAATCCTCCAACCCTACCAACATCCTTGTACAAGTTTGCTGAACCCTTTCCAAGTTCACAACATCCTTCCAATAGGAAGGAGACTAATACACCATTAGCACTGCTGCCTCACAGTGCCAGAGATCCGGGTTCAATTCCCGCCTCAGGCGACTGACTGTGTGGAGTTTGCACGTTCTCCCCGTGTCTGCGTGGGTTTCCTCTGGATGCTCCAGTTTCCCCCCACTGTCCAAAGATGTGCAGGCCAGGTGAATTGGCCGTGCTAAATTGCCCGTAGTGTTAGGTAAGGGGTAAATGTAGGGGTATGGGAGGGTTGCGCTTCGGCGGGTCAGTGTGGACTTGTTGGGCCAAAGGGCCTGTTTCCACACTGTAAGTAATCTAATCTAAAACATTGTATGCAATATTCCAAAAGTGGTCTAACCAATGTCCTGTACAGCTGCAATACAGCCTCTTAACTCCTGTATTCAATACTCTGACCAATCAATGAAAGTATGCCAAACATCTCCTTCAGTATCCTATCCACCTGCAACTCCACTTTCAAGGAGCAATGAACCTGCACTCCAATACCTCTTTGTTCAGCAACTCTCCCTAGGACTTTACCATTAAGCATACAAGTCCTGCTAAGATATGCTTTTCCAAAATGCAGCACCTTACATTTATCTAAATTCAACTCCATCTGCCACTTCTGTCATTGGGCCCTTGAAGACACTCCACATTTATATTGTGCCCATCGCCTGCAGTTTCTTTCTCCATCCTATTCATCCTTAGTCTTTGTGTAACCGTATCATAATAGCCTTACCTCTAACTGTAGCTTTTGCCCTCCGGTGTATACCTATCTCATTCCAGCAGCAAAGTAAACATAATTGATTTGTGATCACTATCACCAAAGTTGTCACCTACCTCCAAATCTAACACTTGGACAGGATCATTATCCAGTACCAAATCCAATGTGGCCTCACCCCTTGTTGACCTGTCTACATACTGGGGCAGAAAACCCTCCTGCACACGATGGACAAAAACTGACCCATCTAAAGTACTTGAACTATAGTATTCCCAGTCAATATTTGGGAAGTTGAAGTCCACCATAACAACTACCCTGTCACTCTCATTCCTGTCGAGAATCATCTTTGCTATCCTTTTCCTCTAAATCTCTGGGACTATTTCAGAGGCCTATAGAAAACTGTCTCCTTTCCTATTTCTAATCTCAGCCTATACTACCTCAGTTGATGAGTCCTCAAACAACCTTTCTACAGCCATAATACTACACCTCTTTATTACCATTGTCTCTGTTCTTCCTGACACATCGAAATGGTGGAACCTGCAACAACCATTCGTGTCTCTGCTCCACCCAGGTCTCTGAAATGGCCAGAACATCAAAATCTCAGGTATCAACCTATGCTGCAAGTTCACCCACCTTATTCCGGATGCTCATGGTATTGAATTAGACACACTTCAAACCAACTACTTCCTGACTGGAACGCTCTTCTGACCCGGAAACCTTAGTTTGGACCTACTTAATCACAACCTCATCTATATGCGAACTACAACCAAGGATCCTGAAAACACGATCAGAGACATCATGAACCTGGCACCTGGGAAGCAACACACCTATGGTAAGTCTCTCTCATTTCCACAGAACCTCCTGTCTGTCCCCCTGACTATGGAGTCCCCAATGACTAATGCTCTGCTTCTCTTCCCCCTTTCCTTCAGAGCAACATGGACATACTCTATGCCAGAGACCTGTGCCCCATTGCTTATCCCCGGGAAGTCATTTCTTACCCCCACCCCATCCCCACCCCAACAGTATGTCAGTTCTAAAGGGACATCCCTTCACTCTGAAGCTGTGCTTTTGGGTCCTCATCTCTCCTACTCATAGAAAAATCTTCTCCATGTCCATGTCCACTCTATCCATGCCTCTCAATATTCTGTAACTTTCAATCAGTTTCTCCCTCACCCTTCTAATTAAGAAGGTAAAAACAATGACTGCAGATGCTGGAAACCAGATTCTGGATTAGTGGTGCTGGAAGAGCACAGCAGTTCAGGCAGCATCCAAAGTGCAGCGAAATCGACGTTTCGGGCAAAAGCCTAATTAAGAACCAGAGTCCTCAATGTCATCTCATATCACAAGTTCTTCATCCCTGGGATCTTTCTTGTAAACGCCCTCTGGACCCCTTCCAAGTTCAGCACATTCTTTCTTAGATAGGTGGCCCAAAACAGCTCACAATGTTCCAAATATGGTCTGACAGAGCCTTATATTTGGAATGAGCTGCCAGAGGAAGTGGGTACAATAACAACCTATAAAAGAAGTTTGGAAAGATACATGGATAGGAAAGGTTTCAAAGGATATGGGCCAAACGTAAACAAATGGGACTAGTTTCATGAGTGAGACCTGGTCAGCGTGGATGTGCTGGGCCGACAGGCCTATTTCCATGCTGTGTGACCCTATGACTGGGAAAATGGTATTAGAGAGTTAATTGCTTTTGACTGACATGGATTCAGCCGGCTGAAGGTCCCGTTTCTGTGCTGTAGATCTCTGACTCCACAATTCCTTGTTAAACAATCCATCAGAGAAAGGTAGAAGCTGAGACAATATGAGCTGAAGGAGGCTGAAGTTAATACCAAAGATGTTCATATTAGGGTGGGGTTGACCACAGTGATGGTAACCCCCTGGATATTGATAGAGGAGTGGGAGTGGGAATAGTGACAGTAACCCTTAGAATGTTGTTAGTGCAGTGGGATGGGGACAGTGACGATAACCCCCAGTATATTGATAGTAGGCTGGGGTGCAGACAGTGACAGTAACCGTCAAGGATGTTGTTAGTGCAGAGGGGTGGGGACAGTGATGGTAACACCATTGAACATCAAGAAACAGTGGTTGGATGATGTACCATTTGGCCATCCATAGTTTACATAAATCTTTCAAAGTATAGATTGTACAACACAGGGAGACTTTGCAATGATTTGAAATCTCGCTTGTTTTATGTCTCCTTTCCATCAATTATCATAGTGTCATCGATGATAACATCCATGAAAAACAGAGACAATTTCAACATCCAATCTTTTATTTCCTCTTTTGTCTTATTTTGTTCCAGTTCCTGGGGTTTTCCGCACCCCCAGAGCCACTAAAACGGAGGTTCTCATTGGGAGTTGTCTCATTCCAGAGTGTGTAATGAGTGGAGGTCCTGGACTCTACTTTCAACAGAAAGCCTTAAACAATACCAGCGGGAATTACAACTCTAGCTCAGAGAGGACAGAGCTAGCCACTGAATTTTTCAAGTCCCAGCACCAAGGCCGATACCAGTCTGTTGTGATCAACAGGGGTCCCAGAGGAACAATACTCAATGTGACCAGTAATTCCGACCACACAGTGCCAGGTAATCCATTCTTCATCCATGATCAGTACTCGTTCTTCATTGGGGTCCGGCTGAAAACTTGACATAAACACTCTTTAAAAACTTGCTTCAGAAACTCAGCAGGTCTGCAGCATCTGTGGAGAGAGAGAGAGAGAGAGAGAGAGAGTTAATGTTACAGGTTATAAACACAAAGTGCTGGAAAAACCCAGAATGTATGGTAGCAGCTATGCGGGTTGGTGGGGAGTGAAGAGGAGAGTAACATCCTTTCTCAGATAAGGGAGGTCTTCATAGCGAGAGGATTCAAGTCCAGGAGCAGGGGTGGCTGGCTACCCTGGAGAACTGTGTGCGCAGTTTGGGATCTCATGAGGTTGTACAGCAAAGTTTTCCATGAGTGATTCCTGGGATGGCAGGACTGCCAGATGGAGAGAGACTGGATAAGTTAGGATGATATTCACTACAGTTTGGAAGAATTAATGGGAAATCCCACAGAAACCTCTCAATTTGAACAAGGACGAGACAGAGTGAACACAGGAAGGGTGTTCCCAGTGACCGGGTAGAGAGTCCAGAACGAGGGGGTCACAGTCTAAAGGAAACTGGGTAGGACTGAGATGGGGAGAAATGTCTTCATGCAGAGAGTGGAGAGCCTGTGGAATTGTCTGCCAGAGAAAGCAGTCAGGGCCAGAATACTGCATGTTATTCAGGAAGGAGTTGATAGAGTTCTTAGGGGCTAAAGGGATAGCGCAGGGAGATACAGGATCAAGTTGGGTGATCAGCCATGATCTCATTGAATGGGTGGAGCAGGCTGGAGAGGCCAAAAGGTCTCCTCGAGATGATATTTTTGATGTTTCTCTGTGAATGGCCCAATTGCTGCTGACAGGTGGAGGACAAAGAGAAGTTTTGCTTCTATATGTAGGCTATGAAAATGAGGGACAGTAATTTCTATTCGACAATTTTGAGATGTGAGTGTAGAGTGATCTTTTGAGTTTAGCATTGAATAGTCTGGGTTGGATTGGTGGGATGTTGTTAATGAGACAAGCTGCACAGAAACAGTGGAGTCATTGCCATGGTGAGGATATGGAGTGAATTTTACAGGTACAGGGGTTTTCCTCCAATGGACGGGTGTTGGCAGGGGGTAAGGGCAACAGGGAACAGGAAACACTGGGGTTGGTGTTTGCTGAAGCAATGATGTTATTGACAGGAAATCCCTCTCTGAATCCAGCACAGGAACACAGTGCTGAGATGGCAGTACTCATTGTCCCACTGTTTCTGATCCTTTCTGTCATCACATTGCTTCCCATTAAACTCCAGATCAGGAAACAAGGTGGGTGCGACACTCCAGCAGGTAACGCTAGTGATTGTTCTCCAGCTGGGACTCAACGTGGGTTTCAAATTAATCTTGGTCACATAGAGCGTATAAGGGTGTGTGTATGAGAGAGTATGAGTGTGAGTGTGTTTGAGTGAGAGTATGAAGGTGTGTGTGTGTGTGAGAGAGAAACACAGACATTCTCATTGACACACACACACACTTTCATGTGCACGCACATAGACACTCACTCACTTCTGCAATGCACCTTGTAGACAACACTTGAGAAGCCAAACACCATCCAGAGACAACACAGCCCATGCTTGATTGGCACCACATCCACAAACATCCACTCTCTCCACCATCCATGCTCAGTAGCAGTGTGTACCATCTGTGAGATGCACTGCAGAAGTTCCTCAGACAGCACCTTCCAAACCCATAACCACTTCCATCTAGAAGGGCAAAGACAACAGGTACATGAGAATACCACCTCCTGCAAGTTTCCCCATGAGCCACTCACCATCCAACATAGAAATATATCAGCTGTTCGTTTATAGTGTTGCTGGGTCAAAATCCTGGAATTCCCTCTCTAATGGTATTGTGGTTCTACCAACAGCACAGGGTCTGCAGTGGTTCAAGAAGGCAGCTCACTACCTCATTCTCAAGGGGTCAACTTGGGATGGATAATAAATTCACGGCACAGCCAGTGATTTCCACAACCCACCAGTGAACTTTCAAAAACAAAACACGGTGTGGGAACGTGCTTTGTGAGGATGAGAGCAGGCTGAACAAGTGGCAGATGAAAATACTTTTTATGTCTCCCCAAGTAATGTGTTGTGTTCAGAAGAATAGTCAGCACAGTTACAAACTAAAGATTACAATTGGAATAATTGTTGCTTGCGCATCAATCAAGGAATCCAGATTCATTTGCTAGCAGGTGAAGCTGAATATTTACAGTCAAAACATGTACTTTCTCCCTTATTTTCTCCAGCTGATTCTTCCAGCAGTTCCCGGTGGCACAGATAAGTTAGTGAGGTGGTTAACAAGTTGTAACAGCATTCAAACACTGACCGAATGGGTTGAAAAATCACTCTGGGGTGCAAAGCCAACATTTTTACATTTGTTAGACAAATTGGAGCAAATAGATCATGGTGTCTGACTCATTTGCAAATCTAAAGCATAACAGTTCAAATCGAGGACACTCTCTCTCAATTTCCATTAGACACTGAACTGAACGTTGGCCAGTCCCATCAGTGGTGAGGTTATCATTGCAGTTGGTAGAATTGAAAACGGCAAGTTATCATCTGAACAGGACAGAAAAGTTCAAAATGTCAGTGCAAAGGGAACAGGATGTCCATGTGGATGAATCTCAAAGTAGTGTACAGGCTACAGCAGGTCACAAGGAAGGCATTTAATGTGAAAGGAATGGAGTATTGAAGTAGGTAATTGTTACTGCAACCGTAAAAGAGATTGGGGTTTCCACATCTGGAGTACTGTGAAAAGTTTTGGTCCCCTTCCTTGAGGAGGGATGTAGTTGAATTGGAGGGAATTCAAAGGAAATCACTGAACTGATTGCCAAGACGAAAGGTTAGTCTTATGAGAACAGACTGGTACAATTTTGATATCTTTACTTGAGGACAGATGCAGTTCAGAAGAGATTCACCCAATCATTTCCAGCGATGAAGGGTTTGCCTTGGATGAGAGATTGAGCGGTTTCTCTGGAGTATAGAGAGGAGAACTAACTGAGGGCTATAAGATGTTAAAGGGGAGATGAAGAAGGATGTTTGCTCTTGTGGGAGAATCATGAACGAGAGGTTATCAGTTCAGGATAAGGGGCTGGGCAAATTGAAAACAGAGATAAGGAGGAATGAAATCTCTGAAGTGAGGAAGGGGTTGTAAATCTGTGGGATCACCCCCCCCCCCCCCCCCCAACCCCCCAGGACAGTGCATAAATTGGAGGAGGAAACAGACGGATTGTTAATCAGTGATGGGTCAAAGGGAGTGCTTGGAGGAAAGTGGGGTTGAGGCTGAGATGGGATCAGCTGCGATCATATGGAATAGCAGAGCAGGTTCCTGAGGGGCTAAATTAACTCAACCTGATCCTACACTGTATGTTCTTGTGGAGTTATATTGTTAGTTAGTAGCAAAACAACTAGGATGGAGAAAATGAAGTTTGATTTAACAAAATTGGTTTTAATTCATGAACATCTGAAAATAAAGACAAATTGATTCAATACATATTTGGGGAATCACATTGATTCAAAGAAACAGAAAGACAATAGATTTGGGGGGTAGAAAAACTAAAGCAGGTGTAGGAGCAGAGGGAGCCTGGGGTATATGTCCACAAATCAGTGAAGGTGGCATAACAAGGGGAGAGCAGTTAATAAAACACACAACATCCTCGGCTGTATTTGCGAACAAGGAGATGATGTTGAAGTTGTAGACGACACTGGTGGACCTCAGCTGGAGTGTGTGTGTGTGTGTGAGAATGTGAGAGAGAGAGAGAGAGAGATTTAAACCCACACTGTCAATCTTACTCCACATTTCTGCCAATTGAGCTAACCCAAAACAAAGCAGAGGGCAGAAAAGAAATTAATTCCGGTGACACCACAAGCATTGAATGGAGAAAATTAGATCGCATTGGAGAGAAGCCTTTGATCTGTTGGGTAATTCTTTGTAAGTGTATAACACCTTACCGACACAGGCATCAGAAGCTGAATTTAGAAATACATTTGACAAAGGGAGTTGGCCTTCTATTACCCAGGCTGATTTTGTTCTGTTCTGGATACCTTATTTAAGGAAGGCTGTTCAAACCTGACAGTGTGAAGGAGATGGTATCCTTCTCATACAACAATGAGGGATTTTAGATGGAATGGTGACCTTACTGAGGTGTTGAAAATTTGAACAATTCTGACGGGAAAACAAGTTATTGTTTCCCACTCATTTGTTTATTAGTACCTGGCTAATGTCCGTGAAAGTGTGAGATTGGATTGTTGGGTTTGGAATGTGCTGCTTGGGAGGCGGATTCCATAGGAGGTTCGAAAAGAGAGCTGGATATAAATTTGATGTTAGAGGGCTACAGAGATAGGGCTGGAAAGTGGGACTAGCTGAATAGCTCTTTTAGGAGCTGGTACAGACACAAATGGCCTCCTTCCGTACAGTAAAAGTTTATGATTCTATGAACATAGATGTTCTGAACCAGATTCTGGACAATTCCAGGAGGTCATTCCTTGGGACCTTGGCTCAGTGACCTTGTTGCCAGGGATTTTTGCACACAAACAGCAGCAAATTGTTGTCACGAGTGAAATTGGGACTTGGTTGGGTAATGGTCTGGAAATATTTCATTCCAAGGAAGGTGATGGGAAATCGACAGACCTGCAAGAAATCTTGAATATGCAGAAATCTGGTCAAGTCTATTGAATGGTGAGTGTGAACCTGTGAGCTGCTGATCCTACATCAATACATATTGGTCAGCGTTCATGCTGGTATTTGTCTGATTGGGATGATCAACAAAAACAAATCTCTGGAAGTGTTGGAAGGAAGTTTGGGTTGTTTCCTGAACAACAGAGAAGGTTGATGGTGGAGGCGTCATGATCGAGGTCAATAAGATTGGTCGTGTTGTACAGCGGAGAGACCTCCGGGTTCAGTTATATAATTCGTTGGGGTTTGTGTCACAGGTAGACAGGGAGTTTGAGAAGGCGTTTAGAACACTTGACTTCATTGCTCAGACCATTGAGTATTGGGGTTCGGACACCATGTTGTGGTTGTAGAGGTGAAGTCTGTTCTGGTGTATTGTGTCCAGTTCTGGTTGCCCTGTTAGAAGAAAGACATTATTAAGCTGGAGAGGGTTCAGAAAAGATATATCAGTATGTTGTTATTACTAAACAGCAGAAATTCAAAGGCTTTCAGTATATCTGAGGGAGGCTGTGTGTAATGGGTGTGACTCAACCTGGAGATTGTAGGGTAGATCCTGGGATCCATCTGAAGAAGACAGAACAATATTGATTCTTCATGATTTTATTCCTTTATTCCTTAGAAGGATACATATGGTCAGTCTTCCCTGACTGATCCATTCCAAGTATCTCAGTCTCAAATCAGGAGTGTGGTGGAATGCTCCCCACTTGCCTGGATGATTGCAGCTCCAACAATATTCGAAAAGCTCAACATCATCGAGGGAAAAAGCAGTCCCCACTTCCTGGGAACCACATCCACAAGCATCCACTCCCTCTGCTACCAATGCTCACTAGCAGCAGTACAAAAATGTACTGCGAAAATACACCAGAGAGCCTCAGGCAACAACTTCAAAACCAATGACCACTTCCATGCAGAAGGACAAGTGCAGCAGATAAATGGGAACACCCATCCTCTACAAGTTCCCCTTTTGGGCCATGCAGTGTTCTGACTTTGAAATATAACACTATTCCTTCAGTGTCATTGGGTTAAAATCCTGGAATTCCCTCCCTCAGGGCAATGCATTTCTATCATGCACATGGACTGCAGCAGTTCAAGAAAGCAGCTTATCCCTAACTTCTCAAGTAGGCAACTAGGGATGAGTTGGGCAATAAATGCAGGGTCCAGTGGGTGTTGCCCATGTGTCAACAGTGATTAATAATAAAAAAATTGTAAATTATCCCAGGGCCTCCACCTTCCCTATGTGAGCTTGTTCTGGGAGGGTAGGCACAAACTTTGTAGTGAATGTTGATGCAAAATACACATTCACCTGGTTCGTGAACTGCTTTGAAAATGTTCCTATATCGCCAAAAGCTTCAGTTTTGGGTTGGGGCTGTGACCTTAATTATCACTCCGTATTTAATTTTGTGGCCATGTTTGCTGTTATTTTAATATTCTGATCTCTAATCTTTTGGTTCACTTTGCTTATTGTTTTTTGATTATAGATGACTCCAAAATAGACAGCAGTTTGGTGTACTCAGTTTTCACCATCTCAAACCAAGAAAGGCTGATAAAGAAATAATATATAGACACTTTATAACATTTTTGGTTCAGTGAAAGTGGAGATTTTCTCTAGTTTATCTTAACCCTCAGAAACCCAGCCACATTTAAACATCGCTGGTGTTTCTCTTGCTTATAGCATGGAGCAAAGGTCTGCCCAAGCTTTTCGAATCTTTTGACATTTGAATTTATTAATCATCAACAGTGTTTGCAATCATCTAAATAATAGAGATGTTCCATCTCTCTCAACTAAATTAACAGCAAGGCAGTGTGAATTCGAAGAGGGAACTGATGGCTAATTGCTTTATCTTTCATCTTGTTTTCAGGGAATACCTACTTTTTAGACCCTGGGACATCAATGTGTTGATTGCCTCAGTACAACAGTAGTCCCTTCTGGCCTTGGTCTTTGGGGCAAGGAGCCATTCGCTCTACGTCTAGCATCAGACACATGAGGAGCAGGGCCATTTCATTGTCCTGAGTGTTACTTTGATGACACAAAGATAGCTGGAAGGACGGGTAGTATTGAGGAAGAGGGGAGGCTGCAGAAGGATTTGGCTAGGAGAGTGTGCCACAATGGCAGAAGGGGATGGAACAGATTGAAACAGGAGATGTTAAGAAATGGGAATGTAGAAAGTTATGTACTTTAGTAGGAAGAATAGAGGCGTTGACTTTTCTAAATGGTGAAAAGGTTCAAAACTCTGCAGCACAAATGGACTTCGGAGTTCAGGATTCTCTTCAGGTTGACTGGCAGTTTCAGTTGGCAGTTAAGCAAATGTAATGTTAGCATTCATTTCAAGAGGTGTAGAATTCAAAAGCAGGGACGTACTGCTGAGGCTGTATCAAGCTCTGGTGAGACCATATTTGGAACACTGAGAGCAGTTTGGGCCCCCTATCTAAGGAAGGATGTGCTGAATGTGGAAGGAGTCCAGAGGGTGTTTACAAACAAAATCCCAGGGATGAAGAGCTTGTCATCTGAGGAGAGGTTGAGGAATAGTCTGGACTCGATTGTGTTTAGAAGGGTCAGGGAGAATCTGGTTGAAACTTGGAGAATACTGAGAGGCCTGGATAGAGTGGACATGGAGAAGATGTTTCCACGAGTAGGAGACTAGGACCCGAAGGAGTGAAGGGGACTCCTTTTATAACTGAGATGAGGAGGAATTTCTTCAGCCAGACAATGGGGAATCTGTGGAACTCATTACTGCAGACAGCTGTCATTATGTATTTAAGACAGATATAGGTTGTTGATCAAGAGGAAGATTAACGGTTACAGAGAGAAGACAGGAAAATAGGGTTAACAAACACATCTGCCATGATGGAATGGCAGAGCAGACTTGATGGGCCGAATGGCTGCTATATCTTATGGTCTTGGTTTCTAAGAGACTAATGGACTGTGATGCACACACAGTTTAGGCCCTCAGATTCAGAGCTTTCTGAGCATGAGCTATGAGCCAGCCACTGCTGAAAATGTGTTGCTGGAAAAGCGCAGCAGGTCAGGCAGCATCCAAGGAACAGGAGATTCGACGTTTTGGGCATAAGCCCTTCTTCAGGAATCTGATCTCCAGCATCTGCAGACCTCACTTTCTCCCATGAGCCAGCCAAACTAAAAAGTGTTCAGGCAGCTGGATGATCAACACAACATGCGGGCTAGGAGCCCTCGGGACCCTGCTTCCCCCATTCTATACAGCTGCGGCTGATCTCTTCCCAGCCTCACTGCAAATTCCTGCCCCCCTCCCTTTCACCCCTCACCGATTAACAATCTGTCGGTCCCCTCCTTCAATTTATTCAGTGTCCCGACATGCCCCCACATATTGGGAAGTGAATTCCCAGAGATTCCCACCCCCTCTGCCATTTCTCAACATCTCCTATTTGTCTGTTCCTTCCCTTCTCTTGAAACAATGCCCCTCTCGTTCTAAATTGTCACACCTGAGGAAACATCCTCTCTGTCTCCTTTGTCAATCCCACCTCCTTTACCACCCTATATCCCTCCGCTGGATCTCCCTTATTCCCCTGAACTCCAGAGCATATTGGTCTTAACTGCTGAATCTCTCTTTGAACGACAAACCCCTCATCTCTGAACATGAAATGTAAGAAATCACGCTAGATGGTATCCTGGATGTAGAATACACATCTCAAAGTGAGTTAATCATAGTTTCTGAGAAATCTGCAGCCCAGAAAAAGGCCAGAGTCTGTGCTGGTCAGAAACAACCATCTCGAAACTCTCTAATCCCATTTCCACAGCACTTGGCGTCACGAGTGCACATTTAAATCCTCCTTCAATGTGATGAGAGTTTCTGCGTCTTCCACCCTTACAGGCAGTGACTTCCAGATTGCACACCACCCTCTGGGTGAACAAGATTTTCCTCGCATTCCCTCAAAACCTCCTGGTCCTTATCTTCAATCTATACCCCTCCCCCACCTCCGTTAAGCGGGGAAAGTTTCTTCCTGCCTCCCCTATGTTCATCCCTCATCATTTTATACATCCCTCTCTTTCAATCTACTCTGCTGTAAGGACAACAACCCCAGTCTGTCAAACCTCTCTCAATCACTGAAACTCTCCAGCCACCAAGGCAATATGCTGGTAATTCTCCCTGTGCACCCTCTCCCACTTCATTTAGCTATGTACCATTGGTAAAGTGTCTTCTCTTTTATTTACAGCTCACTCCAATAGTGCATCAGGGAGGCAAAATACAGGTTATTTTGTAGTGAAAAAGAGGGCAGTTAATTTTTAATCAGCAAAGTTATGTTTTTAGCAGGTGATTAATGTAAAGTCACCATTGTCTCATTAGAGAGGGGGAAAAAGAGGTGTGGGGGAGAAAAGGCAAACAACTGTTTTATAGTTTAAACTGTGGCACACCCTCATCTAAAGCACAGGGAATGATCACTCACAGCATCTACCAGACCAACAATTGAACGCATGCTGTCAGTATGACTTACATTGTAAGTCAACAATAGAATCAACTGAGCTAACCAACCCCAGCATGGCCAGTGGCAAAAACATTGGGTGACACAGTGGCTTGGTGGTTACCATTGCTGCCTCTTAGCTCCAGGGTCCCAGGAACAATTCCAGTCCTGGGTGACTGTTTATTGGGAGTTTGCACATTCTCCCCTTCTCTGCATGGGTTTTCTCCAGGTGCTCCCTCAGTCCAAAGATGTGCAATTTAGATGGATTGGCCTTGCTAAGTTGCCCATAGTGTGAGAGTTATGCACGCTAAGAGGTATAGTCATGGGAAATGCAGTGTTACAGGGATTGGAGAGGTGGTGGATCTGGGTCGAATGCTATTCAGAGGGTCAGTATATGGACCTGACAGGCCAAAATGCCTGCTTCCACGCTGTAGGATTCTACGATGTGCAGGTTAGAGGGATTGGCCATGGTTAATGCAGGGTTACAGGGGTAAGGTAGGGGTCTGGGTGGGATCCTCTTCACTGGCTTGGGACAGACTAGATGGGCTGAATGTTCTCTTTGTACACTGTATGGATTCTGTCAAACATCAGTGTTTAGCTCAGTGGTGTGGGGCAACTTGTTCTGGTCTCAATTTTGATGAGATTCATTTTCAGTTCCTGAAATAATGGAGAAGCAAAATCCTATATTTTCAGCTCCCCAGGATATGCCCTGCAGATGTGAATTTGAATCTTGCTTTGGCAGGTGGTGGATTTGAATGCAATTTTAAACAAAAACAGATCTGGAGTTAATGACGACTGTTGTCAGGAACAAACAACCATCTGGTTCAAAATTGAAGACTGAGGTGAGGAGGAATTTCTTCTTTCAGAGGGTTGAGAGTCGTTGGAACTCTTTGCCACAGAGACCTGTGGGTGGAGACAGGAGCAGGAGATTCTCGGTCAGGGAATTGAGGGTTACATGTTAAGCGCAGGAAAGTGAGCGTGAGGAATGGGGCATCAGCCACAATGCTATTGAATGGATGAGCAGTTCAAAGGGCTGAAGGGCCTTCTCCTGTTCCTGTCTGCGATGGTCCTTAAAGGAGTGAAATCTGACGACCTTACCCGCTGTGCTCTGCACATGATTCCAACCCTTTGCAAACTCTTCACTGCCTTCTGGCTGAGCAAGTCGATTGGTTCAAGGACATTTCGGAATTGCATCCACTTCCCACCTTGGCAGAGATGGCCACATCCTGTTCAGAGTACACAGAAATAACATTTGTCAGGGTCAGTTTTTGATTTGTTCCAATCATGTGTTTTGCCAAGAGAAATTGGTCTGTATAATGACCCCAAATATTCACAGCTCCTCCTGTACATTCAGGCAAAGTTTGTTATTCTCATCCATTTTCATAGAGTCATGCAGCACGGAAACGGGCTCTTCAACCCAACTCGCCCATGCTGACAAGGTTGCCCAAACTCAACTAGTTCCATTCATCTGCATTTGGCACATATTTCTCTGAACCTTTCTTATTCATGTACCTTTACAAATGTCTCTTCCATGTAATTGTACCTGCCTCTACCACTTCCTCTGGTAGCTCTTTCCATATACTCGTTGCCTTCGGTGTGATAAATTTGCCTCTCAAGTCCCTTTTTAATCTTTCCACTCTCACCTTAAACCTATGCCCACTAGTTTGGGACACCCCTACATTGGGAAAAAGACTATACTCACTTATCTTTTCTGTGCTCCTCGTGATTTTATAACATCTATAAGGTCACCCGCTCAGCATCCAATTCTCCAGGGGAGCAAAGCTCCCAGCTAATGAAGCTTCTGCTTATAACTCACACCCTGCAACCTTGGTAATATCTTTGTAAATCTTTTCTATAACCTATCGAGCTTAATGACATCCTTTCTACAGCACACAATATTCTAAAAATGATCTCACCAACATCCCATACAGCTGTAACATGATGAACCAACTCCTGCCGTCAGTGCTCTGACCAGTGAAGGCAAGCATGCCAAATGCTTACTTCACCACAGTGTTAAGCTGCAATGCCACGTTTAAGGAATTGTCTTCCTGCACCCCCTTGGTCTGTTTGTTCGGAAACACTCCTCAGATGATAGTATCAATAAAGATGTATCTAGACAGATGCATGAATGGGCCTCTCAATATTCTGTAAGTTTCAATCAGGTTCTCTCTCATCTTTCTAAACTCCATCGAGTTAAGAACAAGAGTCCTCAACCTCTCCTCATATGAGAGGTGTTTCATCCCTGGGATTTTTCTTGTAAACCCCCCTGGACCCCCCTCCATGTTCAGCCCATCCTTCCTTAGATAGGGGGCCCAAAACTGCTCACAATGTCCCAAATGTGGTCTGACCAGAGCCTTATACAGCCTCAGCAGTACATCCCTGCTCCTGTATTCTAACCCTCTTGAAATGAATGCTAACATTACATTTGCCTGTAAAAAATGAGGTCTGCAGATGCTGGAGATCACAGCTGCAAATGTGTTGCTGGTCAAAGCACAGCAGGTTAGGCAGCATCTCAGGAATAGAGAATTCAACGTTACATTTGCCTTCCTAACTACCAGCTGAACCTGCCTGTTAACCTGAAGAGAATCCTGAACTCGGACTCCCAAGTCCCTTCGTGCTTCAGATTTCCGAAACCTTTCCCCATTTAGGAAACAGTCTCTGTCTCTATTCTTCTAATCTAAGAGTGGCCTTTGGTCTTGATGTGCCGCCGCACAATTTCTTGTTCACTCCCACCTCTCTGTCTGTGTGTGTATTTGTGATTATGATTGAGTTTGGCGAGTCCCGGAGCCGGCCCTGTTGTTTCTCTCTCCTGAAAGGGTTGTCCCTTTAAAGAGTCTTTCCCCTGAAGCAGCTGCTAACGGTCACTTGGGGCACGAGGCGGCCGTTAACCGCCATCTCGCGCGGGGCCTGAAGCTAAAATGGCGCCGGGGCCACGCGGGAAGGAAAAGCGCCGAGGGAGAGCGGACTGTGTCAACATGTCCCGTCCCCGAGGGTCAGGATGGTGGTTAATGGGGGGGGGGGTGGAGGGGGACAGGAGAGATCCCCCTCCCAGTGAGACATCTTATACAGACCGCGAGGTCTCTATCTCTCTCTGTTGGACTGTCTATGACTTGCTTTAACTCTATGTCGCTGTGATCTTGTGCCTCTTTCTAACTCTGACTATGTTTCCATTTAACTCTATATGCCTCTGTGTGTTTATGTCTCTCTCTGTTTCTCCCTGCCTCTCTGTGATCCTCTGATTCTCTCTGACTTTCTCAGTAACTCTGTCTAACTGTATAGTGGGAGTACTTTTCGTTGTTGAATACAACAACAACTGCATAGAGTACAATAGGTGAGTGCGGAACGGGATGAAGGTGATAGGTCAACGAGGAAGGTGGAGTGGATCGGTGGAAAAGAAGATAGGCAGGTAGGACAAGTCATGGAGACAGTACTGAGCTGGAAGTTTGGAACTAGGGTGAGGTGGGGGAAGGGCTCCTGATGCAGTCTCCTCTACACTGGGGAGACTGGACGCCTCCTAGCAGAGCACTTTAGGGAACATCTCCGGGACACCCGCACCAATCAACCACACGGCCCTGTGGCCCAACATTTCAACTCCCCCTCCCATTCTGCTGAGGACATAGAGGTCCTGGGCCTCCTTCACCGCCGCTCCCTCACCACTAGATGCCTGGAGTAAGAACGCCTCATCTTCCTCCTCAGAACACTTCAACCCCAGGGCATCAATGTGGACTTCAACAGTTTCCTCAATTCCCTTTCCCCCACCTCACCCTAGTTCCAAACTTCCAGCTCAGCACTGTCCCCAGGACTTGTACTACTTGCCTATCTTCTTTTCCACCTATCTACTCCACCCTCCTCCTTGACCTATCACCTTCATCCCCTCCCCCACTCACCTATTGTACTCTATGCTACTTTCTCCCCAACCCCACCCCCACTCTCCTCTAGCTTATCTCTCCACCCTTCAGGCTCTCTGCCTTTATTCCTGATGAAGGCCCGAAACGTCGATTTTACTGCTCCTCGGATGCTGCCTGAACTGCTGTGCTCTTCCAGCACCACTAATCCACAATAACAACCTTTAAGAGATATTTGGAAAAATGCATGGATAGGAAAGGTTTTGACGGATATGGGCCAAACACAAACAAACGCAGCTAGTTCTGTTTGGAGACTTCGTTAGCATGGACGAGTTGGGCCAAAGGGCCTGTTTCCATTCAGTGACCTTACAACTGGGAGTCTGGTACTGGAGAACAGAGAGGTGGTTGCTTTTAACTGGCATGGAAGATGTTCAAAATGAGGTGTGGGATGGGGACAGTGACGGTCACCCTAGGATGTTGACAGGAGGTGGGGGTGGGACAGTGACGGTAACTCCCAGGATGTTGACAGTTTGGGTGTGGAGTGAATTGTGCATAACCCCCAGGATTGACAGTGGGGTGGGGGGTGGGACAGTGACAGTAACTCCTGGGATGTTGAATGTGGTTTGGGGTGGGGACAGTGACAGTAACCCCCAGAATGTTGATACTGTGGGGGTTGGGGACAGTGATGGTAATACCATTGAATATCAAGAGGGCAATGGTTGGATGGTATACCATTTGACCATCCATAGTTAACACAAATCTTTTGAAGTATAGATTTTACAACAGATGGAAACTTTGCAACGATGTGAAATCTCAGTTGTTTTATTTCTCCTTTCTGTCAGTTAGTATCCTGTCATAGAAGATAACATCTGCGAAAAGAAAGACAATTTTAGCATCCAATCTTTTATTTCCTCTTTGTCTTGTTTTGTTCCAGTTCCTGTTGCTAGGGTTTTCCTCACGCCCAGAGTCAATAAAATGGAGGTTCCGATTGGGAATCGTCTTGTTCAAGAATGTGTATTGTGTCGAGGTACTTTCAAAGGTAAGCCTTAAACAATACCAGCGGGAATTACGACTTTAGCTCAGACAGGAGAGAGCTGGCCATTGAGTCCTTCCAGTCCCAGCACCAAGGCAGATACTTTGTTACGATCACCAGGGATTGGAACAATATTTAATGTGACCAGGAATTCCATCAACCTCACAGAGCTAGATAATTCATTCTTCCACTTTGATCTGTGCTCGTTCTTCACTGGGGTCCAGCTGAAGTCTTGACAGGAACATTCTAAAAAATTACTTCAGAAACTCAGCAGGTCGGCAGCATCTGTGAGGGGGATGGGAGAGAGAGAGTAATAACCTTTCTCAGATAAGGGAGGCCTTCATAGCGAGAGGATTCAAGTCCAAGTGCAGGGATGTCTAGTTACAATTGGACAGTGAGACCACACCCTGGAGAACTCTGTGCGCAGTTTGGGCTTTCCTTATTTGTGGAAGGATATTGTGCCCATGGAGGGAGTGCAGTGAAGGTTTCCCAGAATGATTCCTGGGATGGCAGGACTGACAGATGGAGAGAGACTGGAATGATTAGGATGATATTCAATTGAGTTTGAAGAATTAAGGGAGAATCTCATTGAAACCTATAAATTTTAACAAGGATGAAACAGAGTAAACGTAGGGAGGGTGTTCCCAGTGACCGGGCGGAGAGTCCAGAATTAGAGGGTCACGGTCAAAAGGAAATGGAGTTGGACTGAGATGGGGAGAAATGTCTTCACCCAGAGAGTGGGGAGCCTGTGGAATTCTCTGTCACAGAAAGCAGTCAGGGCCAGAAAACTGAATGTTGTTCAGGAAGGAATTTGCAGCTGAAAATGTGTTGCTGGTTAAAGCACAGCAGGTTAGGCAGCATCCAAGGAGTAGGAAATTCGACGTTTCGGGCATAAGCCCTTCATCAGCATCTGCAGACCTCATTTTTTTACCAGGAAGGAGTTTGATTGAGTTCTTCGTGGGTAAAGGGAGGGTGCGGGGAGACAGGGGACTGTGTTGGGTGATCAGCCATGATCCCTTTGAATGGGCGGAGCAGGCTTGAGGAGCTGAATGGCCTCCCCCCGATGATATTTTCGATGTTTCTCTGTGAATGGCCCAGTTGCCGCTGACAGGTGGAGGACAAGGGAAGTTTTGCCTTGATATATGCAGGCCATGAAAATGAAGGACAGTAATTTCTAGTTGACAATTTAGAGACAGTGGGTGCAGAGCGATCTTTTGAGTTTAGCATGGAATAATAGGGGTTGGATTGGTGGGATGTTGTTAATGAGAGAGGCTGCACAGAAACAATGATGTTAATGCAATGGTGAGGGTTTGGATAGAAGTTTACAGACACGAGTGTTGGCAGGGGGTCAGGGCAACAGGGAACAGGAATCAATGGGGTTGGTGTTGGCTGAAGGGATGATGTTATTGACAGGAAATCCCTCTCTGAATCCAGCACAGGCACACAGCACTGAGATGGCAGTACTCATTGTCCCACTGTTTCTGATCCTTTCTCTCCTCATATTTCTTCCCATTAAACTCTGGACTTGGAAACAAGATGGGTGAGACACTCCAGCAGGTAACCCGGGCATTCGTTCTCCAGTTGGCACTCGATGTAGGTTTCAAACTGACGTTGCTCACATTGTGTATGAGGGTGTGCATATGAGAGATTGTGTGTGTGTGTAGTTCGTTTGCGTGAGAGTATGAAAGTGTACATGTCTGTGAGAGAGAGAGAGACACACACACATTCTCATTGACGTTTGCACATACTTTCACGTGCGCAAACACACACTCACTCAGTCACTTCTGCAGTGCACCTTGTAGACCACACTTGAGAAGCCGAACATCATCCAGGGACAACACAGCCCCTGCTTAATTGACACCACATCCATTCCCTCCACCACCCGCGTTCAGTAGCAGCTACGAGATGCCCTTCAGAAATTCACCAAAGATCCTCAGGCAGCACCTTCCAAACCCACAACCACGTCCATCCAGAAGGACAAGCACAGCAGATACATGAGAATACCACCTCCTGCAAGTTTCCCGCGGAACCACTCACCATCCCAACTTGGAAATATATCAGTATTTTTTAGTGTTGCTGGGTCAAAGTCCTGTAGTTCTCTCTCTAATGGTATCGTGGGTCAACGTACAGCACAGGAACTGCAGTGATTCAAGAAGGCAGCTCACTACCTCCTTCTCAAGGTGGATAATAAATTCTCGGCCCAGCCAGTGATTTTCACAACCCACCAGTGAACTAAAAAAGAAATAAAGCAATATTTGGTAACGTGCTTTGTGAGGATGTGGGCAAACTGAACAAGTGGCAGATGAAATTACTTGGGGAGACATACAAAGAAATGTGCTGTGTTCAGAGGAATGGTCCGCACAGGTATAAACTAAAGGTTAAAATTGGAATAATTGTTGCTTGCGCATCAGTCAAAGAATCCAGATTCATTTGCTAGCAGGAGAAGCTGAATATTTACAGTAAAACTTTCCCATGTTCTTTCTCTCTTATTTTCTCTGGCTGTTTATTTCCGGCATGTTCCCGGCAGCACAGGTATGTTACTGAGGTGTTAGCAACTTTGAACAACATTCAAACACTGAAAATCACTCTGGGGTGCAAACCCAGCAATTTTACATCACTTAGACAAATTGGAGCAAATGAACCGTTGTGTCTGACTCGTTTGCAAATCTAAAGCACAACAGTTCAAATCGATGGCACACTCTCAATTTCCGTTAGACTGTGAACTGAGCGTTAGTCAGTCCCATTAGCGGTGAGGTTATCCATTGCAGTTGGAAAATTGAAAAGGACAACTTATCATCTGAATAGGAGAGAAAGTTCAAAATGTCAGTGCAAAGGTTACCGCAGGTCACAAGGAAGACATTTATTGCGAATGGAATGGAGTATGGAAGTAGGTAATTGTTACTGCAACTGTACAAGAGATTGGGGTTTCCACATCCAGAGTACTGCAGACAGTTTTGGTCCCATTCCTTGAGGAGGGATGTAATTGAATTGGAGGGAGTTCAAAGGAGATCACTGAATTGATTACCCAGATGAAAGTTTAGTCTTATGAAAAGGGACAGGCACAATTTTGATGTCTTTACTTGAGGACAGATGCAGTTTATACTGGAGGTAGTTCAGAGGAGATTCACTCAATCATTTCCAGAGATGGAGGGTTTGTCTTAGATGACAGATTGAGCAGTTTCTCTGGAGTTTGGAAGAGAGGAGATCGAACTGAAGGTTATAAGGTGCCAAAGGGGTATTGACAAAGGAGTTGGAGAGAGGATGTTTGCTCACGTGGGAGAATCTAGAATAAAAGATTATAATTTCATGATAAGGGGCTGGGCAGACTGAAAACAGAGATAAGGAACAATGAATTCTCTCAAATGAGGAGGGTGTTGTACATCTTTGGGAACATCACCCCCCCCACCACCACCCAACGCGCCCACCCCCACCCCACCGCATAAATTGGAGGAGGAGACAGACAGATTGATAATCAGTAATGGATCAAAGGGAGTGTTTGCAGGAAAGTGGGATTGAGGCTGAGATGGGATCAGCTGCCATCATATAGAATAGCAGAGCAGATTCCTGAGGGGCCAAGTGGACTCGACCTGATGCCAGCCTGGATGTTCTTTTGGAGTTATATTGTTAGTTAATAGCAAACCTGCTAGGAGGAAGAAAATGAAGTTTGATTGAACAAAATAGATTTTAATTTGTGAACATTCGAAAATAAAGACAAACATGATTCAACACAAATTTGGTGAAGGGCGTTGGTTGAAAGAAATGGAAAGACAATACATTTAGCGGGTCAAAAAAAGTAGAGCAAGTTTGGAGCAGAGGGAGCTGGGGGTATATGTCCACAGATCAGTGAAGGCGGCATAATAGGGAGACAGTAGTTAATAAAACACACAGCATTCTTCGTTTTATTAATAAGGGCATAGAGTCCGAGAACAATGAGGTGATGTTGAAGTTATAAAAGACACTGGTGGACCTCAGCTGGAATGTCAGAGAGAGAGGGAGAGAGTGATAACTGGTAGGTGGTGGTTTAACCTGAGGGTTACCATGCCTCACATAAGGGGAGAGATGGAGAAGGACAGTCCTTCATGGTGACCTCAGTCAGTGAGAGATTCAGACCCACGTGGTCGATGTTACTCCATATTTCAAACCAGCCATCCAGCCAACTGAGCCAACCCAACACAAAGCAGAGGGCAGAAAAGAAATTAATTCCGGTGACAGCATAAGTATTTAAAGGAGAATATTAGATCATGTAGGAGATGCACCTTTGATCTGTTGGATATTTCTTTGTCTGTGTGAAGCACCTTATCTTCACAGGCAACAGAAGCTGAATTTAGAAATGCATTTGACAAAGGGAGTTGACCTTCTATTACCCAGGCTGGTTTTGTTCTGTTCTGGACACTTCACTAAAGGAAGGATGTTCAAACCCTGGACACAATGTGAGGGAGATGTACGAGAATGATACCTATGATGAGGGATTTTAGATGCAGGGAAAAGTTCAGGAGATTGAGCTTATTCTCCTTCGAGCAGAGAAGATGAAGTGGTGACCTTATTGAGGTGTTGAAAGTTTGAACAATTCCGACGGGAATGCAAGTTCTTGTTTCCCTCATTTGTCTATTAGTAACTGGCTGGTAGAATTTCAAGATTGTCAGTGAGAGAGTGAGATGAGGAGAAACTTATTTGGATTGTTGGGTTTTGAATGTGCTGCTTTAGGGAGTGGTGGAGGCAGATTTCATAGGTGATTTGAAAAGAGAGCTGGATATAAATTTGGAAGGGATGATGTTAGAGGGCTATAGAGATAGGGCTGGAGAGTGGGACTAGCTGGGTAGCTCATTCAGGAGCTGGTACAGACACAAATGGCCTCCTTCCGTACAATAAAACTTTATGATTCTATGAACATAGAAGTTCTCAGCCACATTCTTGACAATTCCAGGAGGTCATTCCGTGGGACCTTGGCTCAGTGTCCTTGTTGCCAGGAGTTTTCGTACACGCACAGCAGCAAATTGTTGTCATGATTGGGATTGGAACTCGGTTGGGTGATGATCTGGAAATATTTCATTCCAGGGGAGGCGATGGGAAATTGAGCTGAGGGACTGAGTGAGGACAGACCTGCAAGAAATTTTGAACACGCAGAGATCAGGTCAAGTTGTCTGAATGATGAGTATGAATCTGTGAGCTGCTGATCCTACACCATCACGTATTGGTCAGCGTTCATGCTGGTATTCGTCTGATTGGAAAGATCCACAAAAACAAATCTCTTCCTGGAGGCGTTGGGGAGGGAAGTTTGGGTTGTTTCCTTTACAACAGAGAAGGTTGATGGGTGAGGGGGACTTGATAGCAGAGTGTAAGATTGGGAGTGTTGTAGAGCAGAGAGCCTGAGGGTTTCAGGTGCATAATTCTTTGAAGTTGTGTCACACGTAGACAAGGTGTTTAAGAAGGTGTTTAGAACATTTGTCTTCATAGTTTTTAAACTGAAGGGTAAGAGATTTAGGGATGGATTTGAGGATTGTTTCACCCAGAGGATGATGGGGATCTGGAATGTATGGAAATAAAATATTTGGACTTTCAGTTTCCATTTGAAATCACTAATTGCTTCAGTGTGTGGAAATGCCACTTTGTAACTGCAGGGAGTTCCATGATATATTAATGTGGAATATTCATGTAAAGGAGCAGGCGGAGACCATTCAACCTATTCAGCATGCTCCACCATTCAATGGCTGATGTGTAACCTGACTCTATAGACTTGCCTTTGACCCTATCCCCTTAATAACTTTGCTGAACAAAAACATTATCTCAGATTTAAAACTAATAACTGATCCAGCAATGCCTGCTGTTTGTGGAAGAGAGTTCCAAATGTCTCCCAGTCTTTGTGAATAGTCGTACTTCCTAACATCTCTCCTGAACAGTCTGGCCCTAATTCTCTGGCTATGCCCTCCCTAGTTCTAGGATCTCCGACCAGTGGAAACACTTCCAATTTCCATACCCTGTCTTTTTCTGTTAATATCTTGATCAGATCATCCATGAATCCTGTAAATTCTGGACAGAACAGGCTTAATTTGTGTAATCTCTCCTCATAACTTAACCTCTGAAGTCCAGGTATCATTCTTGTACACTCACGCTGTGCTCCCTCCCAGGCCAATCGATCCTTCCTCAGGTGTGGTGCCCAGATCTGCTCCAAGTGGTGTCGAACCAGGGTTTTGTATAGCTGCAGCATCCCTGCAGCATCCTTGTGTCTGAGACACAACAAACAGTGAGGCAAAATATCGTACCCCTGATAACAAGGAAAAGACAAACACACAACCTCAACACCAAGGAGAGGGAAGCACTAAAAACACTAAGAAATGCTAAAAACATAATCATACAACCAGCAGACAAAGACAGAATGACGGTTATCCTGGACAAAGCAGAATACATCCAGAAAGTGCAACAAGTACTTGCAGATACCAACACCTACCAAAAGAGAGAGTTTGACCCCATCCCACAGCTCACCAATAGGATAAACAACACACGGAGGAACCTGCAAAAAAATGGACAGATAACCAGGTTTGACATACAGAGAGTGAAACTTGAAAGCAACACCACCCACAGATTCTATGGACTACCTAAAGTGCATAAACCAGACATCCCACTCAGACCCATCGTATCGCTACCAGGGACACCATCACACAAACTGGCTAAAGAACTACAACAGAAACTGAAACACCTGATCAGCGGATCCAGACACTCTATACAGTCAACACAAGAATTCTTGGACATCATCAGAAATATACATATAGACAAGGAAGAAACTGGTCTCATTCAATGTAACGGCACTGTTCACCTCTATCGACAAAACCCTAGCCAGAGAAACAATAGCCAACCTGCTGGGCATACAGAACAGACAACAAGACGGGGAACCTATAAACAAAGACTGCATACTCAAACTACTGGACCTGTGCCTCACAACACACTTCACATTCAACAATCAACAATATGAACAAATCAACGGCACACCCATGGACTCACCCATCTCTGGACTCATAGCAGAAGTGGTAATGCAAAGATTAGAACAAACAGTCTTACCACAAATTCAACCCAAACTCTCGGTCAGATATGTAGACGACACCTTTGTAGTCATTAAAAACACAGAAATAGAAAACACACCGGATCATCAACGCCACACTCGCAGGAATCCGATTCACTAGAGAGGAAGAAAAGGACAACCAACTCCCATTCCTAGACGTGATGGGACAGAGAACACCGAACAGAGGATTCACCACAAAGGTATACAGGAAAGCCACACACACAGACCAAGTCCTGAACTACGAAAGCAACCATCCCAACACACACAAAAGAAGTTGCATCAAGACACTGTTCAAAAGGGCCACAACACACTGCAGCACACCAGACTGCAAAAAGAGGAAGAAGAACACCTCTACAATGTATTCGCCAAAAACGGATACTCCTGCAATTTCATCAACAGATGCCTAAGGGAAAGACGATAGAATGAGGACATGCCACAACCCAAAGGACTAGCCACGTTACCATACATCAAGAACATTTCTGAACTGATAGCCAGACTACTACCACCACTAGGACTCATAACAGCACACAAACCAACAGCCACTCTCAGACAATAACTCACCAGGACCCAGCATGAGCAAAACCAACATAGTGTACAAAATCCCATGCAAGGGCCGCACTAAACACTACATAGGACAAACAGGAAGACAGCTAACGATCCGTATCTATGAACACACATTAGCTATGAAACGACACGACCAGCTATCCTTAGTAGCTACACACGGGGATGACAAGCAACAGGAGTTCAACTGGGACAACACTACTATTATATAACAAGCCAAACAGAGAACAGCCAGGGAATTCCTAGAGGCATGGCACTCATCCACAGATTCTATCAACAAACACATCGACCTGGATCCAATATACCGGCCACTTCAGTGGACAGCTGGAACTGACAACCGGAAGCGGCAGAGACAAACCACTATAAATGCCGGAGGAAACATCACAGAAGCGCTTCACAGGACGCTCCCAAGCACCAAGGATGTCACCTAGACATGGAACGAAACGTCTGCAACACAAATCCCCAGCTCAGCGAACAGAACCACAACAAATGCTGGGTCCAGTGGGTGATGCCCATGTGCCATGAGCGAATAATAGTAACAAAAAAATTGTAAATGACCCCACGGCATCTACCTTCTTATGTGAGCTTGTTCTGGGAGGGTAGGCACAAACTCTGTAGTGAATGTTGTTGCAAAATACACATTCGATGTTACTGAGTCACCTGGTTTGTGAACTGCTTTGAAAGGTTGATATATCGCCAAGAGCTTTGGTTTATATTTCTGTTGGGTTGGGGCTGTGACCTTAATTATCAGTTTGAGGCACTGTTTACTGTTGGTTTAACATTCTGATCTCTAACCTTTCAGTTCACTTTGCATTATTGTTTCTTGGTCATAGATGTCTCCAAAACAGATAGCACTTTGGTGTACTCAGTTTTCAAACATTCTTGGTTCAGTGAAAGTGGAGATTTTCTCTAGTTTATCTTAACCCTCTAAAACCCAGCCACTTTTAAACATCACTAGTGAGAAAGGCCAATTTTGACAGTATTAGGCAAGAACTTTGAAAAGGTGACTGGGCGCAGATATTCGTAGGTAAAGGGTCAGCTGGAAAATAGAAAGCCTTTAGAAATGGGATAACGAGAGTCTAGAGAAAGTATATTCCTGTTAGAGTGAAAGGAAAGGCTGTAGGTGCAGGGAATGCTGGATGACTAAAGAAATTGAGATTTTGCTTAAGAAAAAGAAGGAAGCATATGTCAGGTATAGACAGGATAGATCGAGTGAATCCTTTGGGGAGCATAAAGGCAGTAGGAATATACTTAAGAGAGAAATCAGGAGGGCAAAAAGGGGACATGAGATAGCTTTGGCAAATAGAGTTAAGGAGAATCCAAAGGGTCTTTACAAATCCATTAAGGGCGAAAGGGTAACTCAGGAGAGAATAGGGCCCCTCAAAGATCAGCAAGGTGGCCTTTATGTGGAGCCGCACGAGATGGGGGGAGATACTAAACGAGGATTTTGCATCAGCATTTACAATGGAAAAGGACATGGAAGGTATTGAATGTAGGTAAACAGATGGTGACATCTTGAAAAATGTCCATATTACAGGGGAGGAAGTGCTGGATGTCTTGAACCGCATAAAAGTGGATAAATCCCCAGGACCTGATCAGGTGTACCTGAGAACTCTGTGGGAAGCTAGAGAAGTGATTGCTGGGCCTCTTGCTGAAATATTTGATCATTGACAGTCACAGATGAGGTGTCGGAAGACTGGAGGTTGGCTAAGGTGGTGCCACATTAAGAAAGGTGGTAAGGACAAGCGAGGTAATAATAGGCCAGTGAGCCTGACATCGATGGTGGGCAAGTTGTTGGAGGGAATCCTGAGGGACAGGACATACATGGATTTGGAAAGGCAAGGACAGATTAGGGATAGTCAACATGGCTTTGTGCGTGGGAAGTCAAGTCTCGTAAACTTGATTGAATTTTTTGAAGAAGTAACAAAGAGGATTGATGAGGGCAGAGCGGTAGATGTGATCTATATGGACTTTAGTCAGGCATTCAACAAGGTTCCCCATGCGGGACTGGTTAGCAATGGAATGCAGGGAGAACTAGCCATTTGGATACAGACTCAAAGGTGGAAGACGTAGGGTGGTGGTGGAGGGTTGTTTTTCAGACTGGAGGCCTGTGACTACTGGAGTGCCACAAGGATCAGTGCTAGGTCCACGACTTTTCATCATTTATATAACGGAAATGAAGGTGGACATCGAAGAAGGTTACCTTCCTAACGGAAAGATGTTGTGAAACTTGAAAGGGTTCAGAAAAGATTTTTCAAGGATGTTGCCAGGGGTTAAAGGATTTGATCTACAGGGAGAGGCTGAACAGGCTGGGGCTGTTTTCCCTGGAGCGTTGGAGGCTGAGGGGTAATCTTCCAGAGGTTTATAAAATCATGAGGGGCATGGATAGGATAAATAGACCAGTACAAGAACTTAATGTCTGAGAGTGGCTCCTACATCTTTGGGACAATGAGCCATTCGCTCTGGGTCTAGCATCATTCACATGAGGAGCATTGCTATTTCATTGCCCTGAGTGTTTCTTTGATGACTCAAAGATAAGTGGACGGACAGGCAGTGTTGAGGAAGTGTGGAGTGGGCAATGAAATGATAGATGGAATACAATGTGGGAAAGTGGAAAGTTATGTACTTTAGTAGGAAGAACAGAGACAGGGACTGTTTTCTAAATGGGGAAAGGTTTCGGAAATCTGAAGCACAAAGGGTCTTGGGAGTCTGAGCTCAGGATTCTCTTCAGGTTAACAGGCAGGTTCAGTTGGCAGTTAGGAAGGCAAATGTAATGTCAGCATTCATTTTGGGAGGTATAGTATACAACAGCAGGGCTCTACTGCTGAGGCTGTTATAAGGTTCTGGTCAGACCACATTTGGAACATTGTGAGCAAGGTTTTCCTCACATCCCCTCGAAATGGCCCTTACCTTCAATCTATACCCCTCCCCCACCTCCATCAAGGGGGGAAAAGTTTCTTCCTGCCTCCCCTATCTTCACCACTCGTCATTTTATACATCCCTCGCTTTCAATCCACTCTGCTGTAAGGACAACAACCCTAGTCTGTCCAACCTCTCTCAATCATTGAAACTCTCCTGCCCCCAAGGCAATATGCTGGTAAATCTCCCTGTGCATCCTCTCACAATTCATTTAGATTCCTGGAGATAGTGAGATGAGGAACAGTCAGCGAATGCAGCTTAACACGTGGCTGTGAGGCTGGTGCAGGAGGGAGGGCTTCAGATACCTAGACCATTGGGGTACCTTCTGGGGAGAAGGTGGGACCTGAACATGAAGGACGGGTTGCACCTGAACTGGAGGGGCACAAATGTCCTGGGTGGGAGATTTGCTCGTGTGATTCAGAAGGCTTTAAACTAGTTTGGCAGGCGGGTGGGAATCAGAGCCACATGTCTGAGAGGGGGTCAGTTGCAGACGGGACAGTGACAGGATATATTGACTCTATCGGGAAGGTTTCTTACGCAATGAAACAAAGGGATCGGTTAAAGTGTGTCTGAAATAAGAGTGATGAACTTTCTCAATATCGACTGGAACTTCCTAAGTGCAGATGGTTTGGATGGAGCCATTTTTGTCAGGTGTGTTCAGGAAGGTTTCCTTACTCAGTGTGTGGACAGGACGATGAGGGCAGAGGCCATTTTGGATTTCGCGCTGGGAGAGCACTTTGGTGAAAGTGATCACAACTGTCTCACATTTAGCATAGCCTTGGAGAGTCAAAGGAGTAGTTACTGAGGGAAGATATTTAACTGGGGAAAAGGAAGTTATGACGCTATCAGACAGGAGTTGGGAAGGACAGACTGGGAGCAATTGTTCCACAGAAAGGGCACAGCAGACATGTGGATACTATTGAAGGAGCAGTTGTTGCGAATGATGCACAAATTTGTTCCTCTGAAACAGGTAAGAAGGGGTAAGATTAAGGAACCTTGGATGATGAGAACAGAGGAAATTCTTGTCAAAAGGAAGAAGACAGCTTACGTAAGGTGGAGGAAGCAAGGATCTAGCACAGCTTTAGAGGAAAACAGGCTTGCTAGAAAGGAGCTCAGAAATGGACTGAGGAGAGTCAGGAAGGGGCACGAAAAAGGTTTGGCAAGAAGGATTAGGGAGAACCCGAAGGCATTTTACTCATACGTGATGAATAAGAGAATGATCAGGGAGAAGGTAGGGCCGATCAGGGATAGCGGAGGAAACTTGTAAGTGGCGTCTGAGCAGATAGGGGAAGCCCTAAGTGAGTTTTTTGCCGCGGTTTTCATCAAGGAAAGGGAACTTGTTGTTAATGAAAACTTAGGAGCTGGGACACAGTCTTGACCCGATCAAGATTGATGAAGTTGATGCGCTAGAAATTTTGGCAAACATTAAGATTGATAAGTCCCCAGGGCCAGATCAGATTTACCCTAGGCTGCTCTGGGAAGCGAGAAAGGAGGTTGCTAAGCTGCTGGTGAGGATATTTGCCTCCTCACTCTCCACGGGAGTCGTACCGGAGGATTGGAAGGAGGCGACTGTTGTTCCTCTTTTCAAGAAGGGTAATAGGGAAATCGCTGGCAAGTACAGACCAGTCAGTCTTACGTCTGTGGTCAGCAAAGTTGTGGAAAGAATTCTGAGGGATAGCATTTATGACTATTTGGCAAAGCATAGTGTGTTTAAAGGCAGTCAGTATGGCTTTGTGAGGGGCAAGTCATACCTCACAAATCTTATTAAGATCTTTGAGGAGGTGTCAAGACAAGTCGACGACGGTCGAGCAGTGGATGTGGTGCATGTGGACTTCAGCAAGGCATTTGATAGGGTTCCCCATGGTAGGCTCATTCATAAAGTCAGGAAGTATAGGATACAGAGAGATTTAGCTATCTGGATTCAGAATTGGCTGGCTGACAGAAGGTAGAGAGTGATTGTGGATGGAAAGTAATCTGCCTGGAGGTCAGTGTTGAGTGGGGTCCCGCAGGGCTGTTCTTGGGCCTCTGCTCTTTTAGTTTTTATAAATGACTTGGATGAGGAAGTTGAGGGATGGGTTAGTAAATTTGCAGATGACACAAAGGTTGGAGGTGTCGTCGATAGTATACAGGGCTACTGTAGGCTGCAGTGCGACATAGACAGGAATGCAGAGCTGGGCTGAGAAATGGCAGATGGAGGTCAACCTGGATAAATGCAAAGTGATGCATTTTAGAAAGTCAAACTTGAATGCTGAATATATGATTAAAGGCAGGATTCTTGGCAGTGTGGAGGAACAGAGGGATCTGGGTGTGCAAGTGGATAGATGTGTGCATGTGGGCGGCACGGTGGCACAGTGGTGTGGGCGGCACGGTGGCACAGTGGTGTGGGCGGCACGGTGGCACAGTGGTTAGCACTGCTGCCTCACAGCGCCTGTAGACCCGGGTTCAATTCCCGACTCAGGCGACTGACTGTGTGGAGTTTGCACGTTCTCCCCGTGTCTGCGTGGGTTTCCTCCGGGTGCTCCGGTTTCCTCCCACAGTCCAAAGATGTGCGGGTCAGGTGAATTGGCCAAGCTAAATTGCCCGTAGTGTTAGGTAAGGGATAAATGTAGGGGTATGGGTGGGTTGCGCTTCGGCGGGTCGGTGTGGACTTGTTGGGCCGAAGGGCCTGTTTCCACACTGTAAGTCTAATCTAAAATCTAAATCCCTCAAAGTTTTCACCCAATGGATAGGGCTGTCAAGAAAACATATGGTGTTTTGGCTTTCATTAACAGAGGGATCAAGTTTAAGAGCCGCGAGGTTTTGCTGCAGCTCCATAAGTCCCTGGTGAGACCACACTTGAAATATTGTGTCCAGTTCTGGTCACCCTAGCGGAAAGATGCAGAAGCTTTGGAGAGGGTGCAAAGAAGGCTTACCAGGATGCTGCCTGGACTGGACCACTTGCCTTATTAAGAAAGATTGAATAAGCTTGAACTTTGAATAAGGAGGAAGAGAGGAAACCTGATCGAGGTGTACAAAATAATGAGAGGAATAGTTAGAGTCTTTTCCCCGGGCAGGAATGACTGGTATGAGAAGTCATACTTTGAAGATATTAGGAGGAAGGTATAAAGGAGACGTCAGAGGTAGGTTCTTTATGCAGAGAGTTGTGAATGCATGGAATGTGTTGCCAGCTGTGGTGGTGGAAGCAGAGTCACTGGGGACATTTAATTGACTGCTGGACATGCACATGGATAGCAGTGAGTTAAGGGATGCGTATATTTACTATATTTTACTATAGTAAGTTACTATATTTTACATTAGGTTTAAATCTTGACACATCATGGGCTGTACTTTTCTATGTTCTATACGTACCATTGCTAAAATGTCTTTTTTGTTTACAGGTCACTCTCATGGTGCAGCAGGAAGGAAACACGTAAGTTATTTTGCAGTGAAAAAGAGGGCAATTAATTTTTAATCAACAAAGTTATGTTTTTAGCAGACGGTTAATGTAAGTTCACCATTGCCTCATTACAGAGAGGGGGAGAGAGGTGTGGGGGAGAAAAGAGAGAAAAAGCAACAGTTGTCTCATGGTTTAACCTGAGGGTCACCACATCTAAGGCACAGGGAATGATCATTCACAGCAATCTCAACCAGAGCAGCAATTGAACCGCATGCTGTCAGCGCGATGATACATTGTAAGCCAACTACAGAATCAACTGAGCTAACCAACCCCTACATGGCCAGTGGCAAAAACATTGGGTGGCACAGTAGCTCAGTCATTAGCATTGCTGCCTCACAGCGCCAGGGACCCAGGAACAATTCCAGCCTCGGGTGACTGTCTACTGGGAGTTTGCACCTTCTCCCCTTCTCTGCGTGGGTTTTCTCTGGGTGTTCCAGTTGCCCCCCCACAGTCCAAAAATGTGGAGTTTAGATGGTTTGGTCATACTAAGTTGCCCATAGTATGAGAGTTACGCATGCTAGGAGGATTAGCCATGGGAAATGCAGGGTTACAGGGATTAGAGAGGGTGTTGGACTGGGGTTGGATGCTATTCAGAGGGTCAGTATATGGACCTGATGGACTGAAAGGCCTGCTTCCATGCTGTAGTATTCTATGAAGTGCAGGTTCGGGGGATTGGCCATGGTTCATGCAGGGTTTTAGGGGTAGGGTTGGGGTCTGGGTGGGATCCTCTTCACTGATTTGGGACATACTGAATGGTCTCTTTCCACACTGCATGGATTCTGGGGACATCAATGTTTAGCTCAGCGGTATTGGGCAATTTATTCTTATCTCAACTCCTGTCGTCAATGCTGTGACCAGTGAAGGGCAGCATGCCAAATTCCGCCTTCACCACAGTGTCTTGCTGCCATGCCACATTTAAGGAACTGTCTTCCTGCACCCCTAGGTCTGTTTATTTGGAAACACTCCCCAGACTTGTACTATTAACCGTATGGGTCCTACCCTCATTTGCCTTACCAAAATGCAACTACTCGCATTTGTCTAAATTAAACGTCATCTGCCATTCTCTGACCCACTGGCCCAGTTGATCAAATTTCCATTGTCCTCTTAGATAACCTTCTTCTCTGTCCAAAATGCCACCAATTACTACGTTTCCTACTACGTTTCTTGTTGATCTGTTTTCAAGTTGACCAAGCGGAACAGCAACCACCCTGCATCACATAAGCTACCTTGAGGCACTTAGATACAGGAGGGAATGAGAAACAAGGTCAAGACTAAGAGGGAAACGTTTATGTTAGCCTCCCATAGACATTGTGAGACAGTGCAGAAGAAAGCCTGCGAACCTTCACAAATCGATCAACAGCAAATCTATCTTCCAGCAAATAAGGAGGACAAGGAAGAGAAGGTGTTGCACCGTCACGTTTCTGTGACTAGGCTAGGCTTTGTCTCAATTCACTCAGCAAGATATCAGTTCGAAAGATGGACTTGTTTTGAGAAATTATCTGAAATATGGTCTCTCCCAGAACTGTCGGTGGGTCAATTTATACCGCTGCAGCATGATCTATCTGTTGATGGCAGAGATTTGAGATTTTATGGTGTCCTTTCCTAACTTGAGCATCCAACTGATTTCCTGGGGAATGGGTCGAGGCAGACTAGACAATGAGTTGAATATACTCTGTGCATCATTTATTTAAATTGTGGTGAGCTGGAAATAATTCAAGACAGGATCGTTCACCAGCCCTATCTTCGTTGCCCTCCAACTTCATCACTTAAAATACACATCCAGCTTTATTTTCATACTTCAAATGGAATCTACCTCCACCACTATCCCAGGTTACACAATCCAAATCCTAACAACTGAGTAAAGACACTTCTCTTCATCTCACACCTAGCTCTCTTGCTGACGGTGTTGAAATTGTGACCCTTAGTTACTAACGTACCAAGTAATGGAACAAAATATTCTTCTTTCCACTGTCAAAATTCTTCATATTTTTGAATACCTCCATAAATTTCCCCTCTTAATCTTCTCTGCTCCAAGGAGAAGAACCCTGGTGTCACTAATCCTTCCTTGTATGTAAAATCCTTCATTCCTGCTATCATTCGAGTAAATCTCCACTGGACCCTCTCCAGAGCTTGAAGATCCTTCCTTAAATAGAACTGAATACAAATGTGGTCTGACCAGTGATTTGTTGAGATATAGCATCACTTCCTCAGTTTTATACTCAATGCCTTTATTTATAACCGCAAGGATCCTCTAAACCTTCTTCACAATGGTTTCAGCTTGCCTGGCCACCTTCAGAGAATGATACACATGAACTCAGAGGTCCCTTTGCTCCAGTGCTCCCCTCAAAGATGTACCATTGACCCTGCATTGCTGCCGTGTGTTTCTGTTACCAAAATGCATTTCATTACATTTGTCTGCATAGGAATTCATCTGACAGATTTCTGCCCATTTGGCCAACTTGTCAATCTCCCTGTGAAGTCACTCAGCATCATCCTCACAATTCACTCCTTTCTCTGGGTTAGTGTCAACTGCGAATTTAGAGATTATGTCCTCAACACCCAACGCGGAATCATTTATAGAACCATGTAGTTATCAATGTGTACGTGTCAGTTTCTTCTATGTGCATGTAATTATCAATTCTACCTGTCCATTTCCCCTATGTGAATGTGTGAATGTATTTACCAGTCTGTTCCTGCTGTGATTTGAGAATGTTGATATTAATCTGTATTTGTCATTTTCTCTTATGTCAATAAGTGAATGCATATGTCAATATGCAAATGATATTTTTTATACCAATATGCAACACAACAGCATGTCATCGCCTTTCTCACCAAAATCAGAATTACTGATATGGTACAGCACAGAAGCAGACCATTCAGCCCATCGTGCCTGTACTGGCACGTTCTCTTATGCATCAGTTCTGCAGTAATTGTTGGGAATATGAACTTCATCCACACATTGTCAGTGTCTATATGGAAAGGACAATTTGATATCAGATTTGCAGACATCTGACTTTTAATAACTGTAGTCCTTGGTTGGTCAGATCACATTTGTGTTCAGTTCTGGACAACTTATTTAAGGAACGATCCTCAAGCTCTGGAGATTTATTAGATCTCATTCACCTATGTTCAGTTGTGGGTCTGTCTGAGTGTAGCACCGACTCTGTAAATAAACTCTTTCGATGATGCTTAATTGTATTGCATTTCAATCTGTTTATTTTTACATTGTGTGTGAGTGCATGTATAGTAGACTTTATCAGGTGCTGCTGGGCACTGTCTCTCCTCAGCTGTGATAATGATGTGGAGAGTCAATTCAAATCTGGAAATAATTGAGGCCAAATTTTACTCTTTTCTTTTCAGCATCCAGTGGCTGAGTTTGCTCTTGTGCTGCCAGTCTGTATCTCAGTTCATTTCTCCTGTAGTGAATGGGAAACAGCCGAAGTTCTTTAATTGTTCGTGCCTGTAGGAATCACGTGCAAGTGAAAGTGTAACACACTGCAATAGAAAGGATTCTGTGCTGTTCTTCAGAGTCAAGGTAGGAAACACAATGGACCTTTTTGTATCTGGTATAGGGTGGAATCTAATAGAGAGTAATGATATAAAATGTTGGTCTCAGAAAGCCATCAGTTTTTGTTTCAGTGCATAGTGATGTTCTTTTATGAATACTGCTGAAGTAAAAATCAGTGTAAACTGAATCCATTTGCAACTAAGTGAAAAACAATTCAACTGCATTGGAACTGACTGACCTTGTACAGAAAAGAAAATTGGTTAATTCACTTCTATTTTCTGATGTAGACAGAATGTTACCCTGCTCTGTAATGTGATGATGCACCATTAGCAGTAGTCTTATGTTGCTCTATAATAGGGAGGAGGAAAGGAAAAGGGCTTGTTTTTTTTTTGTCATGTAGTGCAGAATATGTAAACTGTCAAATTCAATTTATGGAATAATCAACACTATTCAACTCCGCTTGAAAATAATATGTGCAATTCCACAAGCCTATCAATTTTGGCTTTTTTTCTCCCCCTTTTCAGTTATTAGATTCCACTAATGTATTGTGAAACTTGCAGCCAGATTTCATGATTTTTTTTGGTGATACATCCCTAGGGAGTGGGAGGAGGAGTGCAAAGCTCTTTGTAGAAAATTGCAGCAATTTTGAAAGAACTACATAAATATCTGAAAAAAGAGATTCTGGATGGACTGAAACAGACAAAACAAAGTCTAATGCAATATGAAGAAATGCAGAATGATATTGTGAGAAAGATGGGGATGATAAGACCCATGTATGCAAATAGATGCTGGCTGATCAGGATGAAAATTGTTAGCTGGTTGTTTCTGATCAGTGCAGACTCTAAAGTTTCAAAGGGCCTGATTCTTGCTATAGGCCTCTCTGACAAAGGATCTGTGGGTTGAAATAATTTTGAACATAACATTTTGTGTTACTTGCAATGTCAATGGAACTGTATGGCCATTAGATATTGTACTGTGTGTCAGGATGGTATTTGCTTTTGAAACTCATCATAAGTCAGAGAGCGAGCGAGTGAGAGAGAGAGAGAGAGAGAGAGACTGTGTGTGTGTATGTTGGGCAGGAGGCGTGGGGGGAAACATTTGGTTACGTATCTACACATTAATCATTTTATGTAAGGCTTTGACACAGATTGTGCATTTGGAATTCATATTATTTGATTGCTGTGTCTATGTATATGACAAAAGATTAATTGTCCTTCACAGTTACTGATAGCTAAAATGTATCCTTCAATTCGATTTGGACTCAATATGTATTTTACATATGGTTGCTCAAAGTAATTGCATCAGCTATTTGTTCACCTTGATTGTAACATTAAAATTATCATTACTAAATGCAGACAGTATAAAGATTGGTGAACTTGTGGGGAGTGTAGAAGTATGTCAAAGGATACAGCAGGATGTAGATCACTTTCAGATATGGGTGGAGAAGTGACAGATTGAGTTTAATTCAGCAAGGTGTAAGATGCTGGATTTTGGGAGATCATTTGTTACGGAAAGGTTACAGTTAATGGCTGGACTCTGAACAACATTGGGGTTCACGTCTATAGCTCCCTGAAAGTGGCCATGCAAGTAGATAGGGTGGTATCCAGAAGGCGGCGTATGGCGCGCTTGCCTTATTGGTTGACTTTCCTTGGGCCATACTTAGAGAATTGTGACAAAAGATTAATTCTGTCCTTCTCAGTTACTGATAGCTGAAATGTTTCCTTCAATGTGCTCACTATCTACCTCACATACAACTACAAACTAACGGCATCATCTATTTGTTCACCTGGATAGTCATATTAAAAGTATCCTGACTAAAGTTCAGAACCTGTGAGGACAACCTCAATCGGGACCTTGGGTTCCTCTCATACTACACACTCATGCAGACCCTCTCTCATCCACACGCTTTCCCTCATACACACATATGCACCCCCCCACACTCACACTCATGCACACACCCTCTCACAGGTTTATACTCTATCACACTCAGGCACACACTTTACCAAGCATATACTCTGCTCTCTCTCTCTCTCTCTCTCTCTTTCTTACGCATGCGCACACACAAGTCTCTGGGGTGAATTTGCATTTGCAGAATTATATTTGCGGATACATCCTATTTTGCTCAAAAAGAGCACAATCTGCAGGCAGTCAATCCATGTAATATTTTATATATTCCTACTTTGGCAACAGAACCAGTCTGACTCAAGATTGGGATACAGACAGACTCTAACTTCACACCTTTAATACATTGTCTGAGTTGAGGTGTCACCCTTTTTTAAATAAAATCTGAAGTCATGTTTGGAATGTGACTTAAAAGAAGTTTTGATAGGCATATACTAATTAACTGACACCTGCAACCCATTCTAAAAGATGAAATACTGAACAATAATCTAGGTTTCTTCAAAATATCATTTCAGTTGCATGACACTATAATCTTTTGTGATAGATTCTGTGTCTCATGATCCTGTTTCACAGCTACCTGATGAAGGAGCAGCGCTCTGAAAGCTAGTACTTCCAAATGAACCTGCTGGACTATAATCTGGTGTTGCGTGATTTTTCAGTTGTGGTTGCTACATTACAGGAAGGACGTGGGGGACTTAGAGAGGGTGCAGAAGAGGTTTGCCAGAATGTTGTCTAGCGGGTATGAGCTATAAAGAGAAGCTAGAAAAACCCAAATAGTTTTCTTCTGAGCAGCAGAGACTGAGGGCAGACTTAACATATGTCTATAAAAGTTTGAGAAGAGTTGTAGCTCAGGTTGAGGTTCTGGATCTAGCTTTGCTCGCTGAGCTGGAAGGTTCTTTTTCAGATGTTTTGCCACCATACTAGGTACCATCATCAGTGAGCCTCCGGATGAAGCACTGGTGGTCTGGCCCATTTTCTATTTATGAGTCCACTACATTGGAGAAACAGGCAGAAAACTAGCCACTGAGATACATTAACATCAACTAGCCACAAAAAGACATGACCCACTCTCACTAGTATCCTTCCATACAGATGAGGAAGGACACCACTCCGACTGGGACAACACATCTATCCTAGGAAAGGCCAAATAGAGACATGCACAAGAATGCCGAGAAGCATGGTATTCCAAACAGAAATCTAAAAACAAACACATTGACTTGAATTCCATTTACCACCCCAGAGAAAATGAACACTAATATATGACATCACCACAGAAAATGACATCACCAACCCAAGGAAACCTAAACACACACATACCATCAGTGCTTCATCCTGAAGGTCACTGATGATGTTACCTAGTATGGTGACAAAGTATCTGAAAACAAACCTTCCAGCTCAGTGAGCAAACCTACATCCAGAAGTCTATAATGGTTAAAGCTGATGGTCAGAATCTTTTTCCAAGAGTTGAAATGTCTAAAACTAAGAGGCATGCTTATAAGGGGAAAGTTCAAAGGAGGCCTAAGGTGTAGTTTTTTTTAATATAGTGAGTGGAGGAGTGGCACGCACTGCCAGGGGTGGTGATGGAGTCAGCTACGATAAAGGTATTGAATGGACTTTTAAAAGAGCAAATTAATATGCAAGAAATGGAGGGATATGGACCATGGGTGGGCAGAAGGGATTAAATTTCATTCGGCGCCATGTTTGGCACAACATCATGAGCTGAAGGACCCATTCCTGTGCCGTACCGTTCTATGTTCAGATTTATGCAATGTATATTTTGGATGAGGATTCATTCAAATTGATTGGAACTGGTTAGCATGCATTGAGAATATAGATAAAAAATATAAACTTCTATTTCCTTGGTGATGTTTGGGGGTGGGATAGCCATGTTGGTAAGGAATGACATTCAGTCCATTGCGTGGTGGGACCCAGATTCAGGGGATGTAGCGTCAGTATGGATAGAGCTGAGAAATTCTATGGGTAGAAAGATCCTCTTGGTTGGCTGACAGGAAACCAAGAATAGTGATAAATGGCTCCCTTTCGGAATGGCAGGCGGTGATCAGTGGTGTGCCGCAGGGATCAGTGCTGGGACTGCAGCTTTTTACAATGTACATTAATGATATAGATGAAGGTATTAAAAGTAATATTAGCAAATTTGCTGATGACACAAAGCTGGGTGGCAGGGTGAAATGGGAAGAGGATGTTAGGAGAATACAGGGTGGCCTGGACTGGCTAGGTGAGTGGACGGATGCATGGCAGATGCAGTTTAATGTGGATAAATGTGTGGTTATCCACTTTGGTGGCAAGAACAGGAAGGCAGATTACTACCTAAATGGAGTCAAGTTAGGTAAAGGGGCAGTACAATGAGATTTAGGTATTCTTGTACATCAGTCAATGAAAGCAAGCATGCAGGTACAGCAGAAAGTGACGAAAGCTAACAGCATGCTGGCCTTCATAACAAGAGGGATTGAGAATAGAAGCAAAGAGGTCTTTCTGCAGCTGTACAGAGCCCTGGTGAGACCGCACCTGGAATATTGTGCGCAGTTTTGGTCTCCAAATTTGAGGCTATCTTATGCTGAAAGATTGGAGCTACTGGGCTTGTATACACTTGAATTTAGAAGGCTGAGAGGGGATCTGATTGAGACATATAAGATTATTAAAGAATTGGACACTCTGGAAGCAGGAAGCATGTTTCCGTTGATGCGTGAGTCCCGAACCAGAGGACACAGTTTAAAAATAAGGGGTAGGCCACTTAGAACAGAGTTGAGGATAAACGTCTTCACCCATAGAGTGGTGGGTGTATGGAATGCTTTGCCCCAGAAGTCTGTAGAGGCCAAGTCTCTGGATACTTTCAAGAAAGAGTTGGATAGAGCTCTTAAGGATAGTGGAATCAAGGGTTATAAGGATAAGGCAGGAACAGGATACTGATTGAGGATGATCAGCCATGATCATAATGAATGGAGGTGCTGACTCGAAGGACAGAATGGCCAATCCTGCACGTATTGTCTATTGAAAGGATGTTCTTCTCTCTGACAGCAGTAACATACCTGCTGTTTGTTTGAAGTAGCTGGTCACACTTGGCTCTGTACCGAGGGAATATTATATTGTCTTGGTTCTTTGAGTACTTGCTTGGAGGAAGACAGAAGAGATACCTCCTGTAAATCAACATCAGTTGTGATTGGCAATATCAATGTAACATTCAGTTAATCATCACTAGGATTTTTTTGTTTAAAGCCAGCAATTTAAACAGAACTACAGGTCTGATTCCATTCCTGCTGAGCTGCTCCTTGTCCATTTTTTTCTTAAAATTCTAATACCAGTTGATTCAGAAGCTAAACAACACCCATACAGCTCCATGAATGGGGCCACCTGATGCAAGTGAGTATATGAGTTTAGTTATTGATCTATACCTCTCAGTTCCTGTTTGGTGAATATGTGGGTGTAGTTATCAAACTGTAACTTTCTGTATATGGTAAATATATTTACATATTCATACAGCATTGAGTGGTCTGGTCTCATTGATAACTGGAGAATCATAAAAATAATACAGCTTTGGGGTGGGGCATTCAGCCCATCTTGTCCATGCCTACATGCCCTTTCTCATCCCACCATCCTGCCACTGCCTGTAACCTTGCGGTTTACAACACTTGAGGCTCAGTTTCAGGGAATTTCTGTTTAAAAATATGTAAGGTCTCTGCCCTGCACTACCAAATCAGGCACCGAATTCCAGATACCCACCACACGCTGCTTAAAAAATCATTTTTGCTCATAAATTTTAATCCTACAGCCACTTAACTTGAATCCATGATCCCTGGTTTTTGAACTCTCAGATAAAAGAAACAGGTTCCTCCTGTCTAATGTCTCCCTCTGAAAATGTTTTGCTGGAAAAGCGCAGCAGGTCAGGCAGTATCCAAGGAGCCGGAGAATCGACATTTCGGGCATGAGCCCTTTTACAGCAACACATTTTCAGCTCTGATCTCCAGCATCTGCAGTCCTCACTTTCTCCTAATGTCTCCCTCTCTCTAGTTAGTTAAAAATCACAAAACACCAGGTTATAGTTCAATAGGTTTATATGGAAGTGCACGATTTCGGACTGCTGCTTCTTCTTCACATAACTCACTATTTCGTACTGTAGATCCCATTACCCATGGGGTATATGTTCCAGGACCTCCAGAAACTGCAGATAGGTGCAAAACCATTAATTTAAATGGGAAATACACCTGGCAGTCTCCTGGTCCCTGGTTCTGGAACATTCCCTTTTATATGCTCAGACCACTGTAAACCACGGGTAAGTGAAACCGCAATAACTGGACCCGCGGATATGAGTGTCACCCTGTATTCCTTAATCATGGCACCACTGTTCCAAGGAATACCATCCCAAAGTCTCCAGATAGTTACAATTCACCAGTCCTGGCAACATTCTAGTAAATCTCCTCTGCACTCTCTTCACAGCAATGACGTCCTTCCTGTAATGTGCTGACTCGATTGCACACAATATTCCTGTTGTAGCCACCAGTGCCTCACACAGTTTCATTGTTATTTCCTTATTTTTGTATTCACCACTCTGCCAATGAAGAAGAGCATTCCATGTGCCTTCTTTACAGCCTCTTCTATCTTTAGGGACCTGAGCATTTGCACATTAAGATCTCTCACTTCACCTGACCCCCTCAGTATATTCCCATTTATTGGCGATTCCCATTTACCGTCTGACTTCCCAAAATGCATTCCCTGACACTTATCAGAGCTGAACTCTATCTGACACGTTCTTGCCCTCTCCACCAAACTATCTGTATAGTTGTGGAGTGTACAGCTATCCACTACACGGCCGATTTTTGTGTCATCTGCAAATTTCACAAATTTGCCCAACATATGCAACTCCAAGTCATTAATGGATTAAACAAACAGCAGAGGTCCCAACACTGAGCCGTGCAGAGCACCACTTGTAACAGCTTTCCATTCACAAGGGCCACCATTGACCATTATCCCTTCTTTCCTCTGAACTTTGAACTATTGCAGGACATACATCCTGGGATGTTTCTTGACTGTGTGGTAACGAGGTCACAAAGTCACCAGTTGAGACAGGAAAGATCAAAGAGTACAAATAAGAAAGTTGAAGGGAAATTAGCAGAGACCCTGTTTGATCAGATAGTTGAGACAAACCAGGAACAGAGATGACAAAGCAGACATTTTTAGCTCAGATAAATTAACTGAGTTTCAGCAAAAAGATGAAAATTTAAAGCAATTGTATCAAAAGGCATACACAAAATGAATCCAAATGTATCCCTGATTGTTATTATCTTAAAAATGATGTATTAATGAGGAAATGGAGAACATCACATTCAGGCAGATAAGAAATGGGCAGATGTTTATCAAGTTGTATTGCCAGTGGGTTATAGAAAGGACGTGTTGTGAGTATAGCACATGAGCTATCTGAATAGATTGTCTGTTTGAAATTCACATTATTTAATTGTCATCTTGGTATGTGACAACCTATTCAGTAAAGGATTAATTCTGTCCTTTTCAGTCACACAAACTCCATGTAAATAAGCTTCATCCCGGTTGGAGAATTTGAGCTGCAGGCAGAGGCTGAACAGGCTGGAACTGTTTTGCCTGGAGAGTGATGTTATAGAAGTTTATAAAATCATAAGGCACATGGAGAAGTGGTGGAGCCTGGTACAGTTATGACATTTAAATTGTATCTGAGTGAGTATAATGAGAAAGCCTTAAAACTTGCCCTTAAATACTCAGACTAAATGTAATGTTGAATTATAGAACACAAGAAAATAAACAGGACAGGCAGTGAGGCATCAGGCCACAAAAGGGGGAACCTAGGAACTGCAGAAGATAAAAAAAAAAATCTGTTCTCACCAAGTGATAATAGGATACTCTAAAGCAATTAAGAACATTTGCTTTAACATCAATGAATCTGTGTTTAATAAAAAAAGACAGAGTGATAACATTCACAGTTGTTAACTTATGAATTTAATGACAGTGTTTGATTGTGATCTCGGAAACTTTGTATCATTTCAAAAGCATGTCAAAAGCTTTGTAATGAATGGTCGGGTCCTGTCAATAATAATGGATTCTGTGTGTGTGTGTGTGTGTGTGTGTGTGTGTGTGTGTGTGTGTGTGTGTGTGTGTGTGTGTGAGAGAGATGAATGTTTGGAATTTTTTTGCATTTTGGGACTTTATGATGATTTTGTGTAGCCACCACTGATTATGAAATACAAACTCTAAAATGTAATACTGATGAAGCACTTGTTGGGCCGAAGGGCCTGCTTCCATGCTGTAAATAATCTAATCTAATCTTTAACTTACTTGGTGTTCCTACACAACACGACTGACCCTCTGTCAATTCTAACTCGTCAGACCTTCTGTCGTCTTTGAATTTGAAACACAACCCTGAAAAGAAAGCATGTTTAATTTGAGACTCATGAATCATTTAAAATGTAACCTTTCAGTCTCAGTTACAGAATGATTTTGTGCTTAAGATAAAAAACAGGAGTCTGCTCCTAGCTTAAAAACTATTCTAAACCTAACATTGAAGAGATTCTGACACAATCTGTCAGGATGCCATTTTATGGTCAAGGTTTGCCCTCCTCGCTAAGATGCCTTTTTATAAAACAATGATATCTGACATGCAAGCTGTGCAAGGTTACCTTATGATCTCTCCCACTTAGTTTAGACTGATACCTCTTTATGACAGGGACTTACCTCACCGACAGGCAGTGACTCGACTGGATCTGTTTTTCCCACCTGAGGGATGGTTAAGGACCTCAGAAGTGATCAGTTAAGCGCGTGCAGACCTGTTCATTAACTTCTCTTCCTTACGATTTGTTGCCTTTCCACTGTCTGTCTAATTAAGAACATGCAGTGTTTTTTGTCAAGTTTTGTAAAAAGGAAGCCTGTTTGAGACAGAAGAGTGGAGTAGTCTGCGGGGGCTCTTAAAGGAAGAGCTCGTATCCTACCTTTTTAAGGTTTTAGAATCTCAGCTACCCTATTTATAGGTGAAAAGTTATGTTGTAACACTGATACTATTGGTAAATAAAGGGGAAGGCTAAAATTAAACTAAACTGTTTTAAGAGCTTTTTATTCCAGACTACCAAAGTGTATGATCTCCAGGACGAAATAAGAGAACCTTATAGATCTGAGTCCCCAAGGGATTCCCTGGGCTGTCTCAAATCTGTACTATAACAGGAAGGGTTTAGAGAGAGATGGGCAAAGTGCTGGCAAATGGGACTAGATTAGGTTAGAATATCTGGTCGGCATGGACAAGTTGGACCGAAGGGTCTGTTTCCATGCTATACGTCTCTATGACTCGATGACTCTTCGGTAACTCTTGCCCTGTCGGTGAGCACAGTTTCCCTCCATCTCTGTACTTAACCCCTCCTTCATGGATGGTTATTGAAACAATGCAACAATGTGGCCTATTTGTCTATCTTCATTGTAACTATAAAAATGCTCTTAATAATTGCAGATTTTAATGTTGTTCCTTCATGTCGATTTTGGATGAGGATTCAGTTTATCTATCTTCAACACTGGTGTATAAACGTTAACGGGCGACATACCTTCTGTTTGTTAGAGGCAGCTTGTCACTCTTTGCTTTGAACTGAGGAAGTATTACAGTGTCTTAGTCCCTCAGGTGTTTATCTGGAGGAAGACACAGGGACACCACCTGTAAATCAACAAGAGGCTAGTCTGGCAATATTGAACTGATCATTGTCACATTCATTGCATCTTCATTAGGATGTGTGTTGTCTTTTTCTTTAAAGCCAACAACTTAACCAGAACCACGGATCTGATTCCATTGTTGCCCTGAGCTGCTCTCTGTCTGGGGATTGTTTGGTTTTCATGTGTTTCGATACCAGTTGATTTGGAGATGTTGGTGTTGGACTGGGGTGCACAATGTTACACATCAAGTGCTTCCAAAAAACCTGTTGGATGAGAACCTGGTGTTGTGTGATTTTTAACTTGATATCAGTTGAGTGAGATCCAGAAACTAAGCAACAACTGCCCAGCACCATGAATGGGAATACTCAACCAACAGCACGTTTACACAGTTCAATATCCAACTCCCCAACTACCTGTTGGAAATAGGAAAAACGGCGCTATTTCTAATGTTTTACCAAGACCCCAGCGAATGTCCTTTTACAAGAGTATCCCATTCCTACAGTTGGTCCACACAACCTCAAGAAAGTGCGGGAAACAGATTGAAATTAAAACCGGGTTCAGAGGATTGTAAACCACAAGAATGTCCCACAGCAGCTTCTTCCCGCTCTGCCTCCCACAGCAGGCCCACACACAGCCCGACAAAGGCCGCTCTCTTCCCCCCCAGCCCGCTCACTCCAAGTTCCGGGACCAGTTCCTGCTCCGCTCGGCCTCTTACAAACAGCCCCCGGTTCTCCCTGAACTCACCCCGAATCAATCCGGGTCTCGGAGCCCCCTCTGTGTCCCAGGCTCCCATCCCGATGTGCTGCTGGAAGGAGCCTGCTGTTCCCTCGCTTCCCTGGGCGCTGATCTCTCCATTGCGGTCTGTTTCAAACAAACCTCTTGTACTCACTGAGTAAATGCTCCTCAATGGCAGCGCTGGGGGAGGGCCTCACGCATGCGCTCCTCTACTCAGGAACAGTCAGCTTTCGGGAGAAAAGTTTAAAATCACACAACAGGTATTGGAGGCACACTGGCTTTCGGAGCATCGCTCCTTCATCAGGTGGTAGTGGAGGGCTCAATCCTAACACAGAGTTTATAGCAAAAATTTACAGCGTGATGGAACTGAAATTACACATTGAAAAATTAATTGTCTGTTATGCCTTTCATCTGTTAGAATATTATGCTAGATTCACTTCTGTCAAATGTAAATCACAAAACCTTTTTTTTAAATAAAGTTGCATTCTCAGGTTAGCTATTAAGAATGGTGATAGCTCGACAATATGTTGAAGGTGTTCGCCCCCTGTGTTCTCTGCCTATGCCAGGATGTTTAGGTTGATTCTAATCTAAAAAGTGAGATAACGGAGTTTTACATGAATTCATGCAGTTTTTGAGCTCAGAATTCTACATAAATGCATGCAGTTTTTGAATAAAGTACAATGTAACCCTGCAAGTACAAATTCACCCCACAAAATATGTGTGTGCATGTGGATCTTTGTGTGTGTGTGTCTGTCTCGGTTGGGGGGTGTGAGTGTGAGAAAGTGTGTGTGTGTGTGTGTAGTGAGGACAGAGTGTCTTAAGTCTGTGAGGGGGTGCATGTGTCTGTAAGGGTGTGTGTGGGTGTCTGTGTGCACTTCTGTGTATATGTGTGTCCGTGTGTATTAGGAGAGCATGTGTGTGTGCGAGTATGTGTGTGTGTGTAGGTGTATCTGTGTGTGTATATAGTACAATGGTGGTCACCTGTAATGTGACATGAACCGAAGGTCCCCGTTGAAGCCCTCCCTATAGGTACTGAACTTAGCTATCAGCCTCTGCTCGACCACTTTTCACTGCTGCCTGTCCCAAAGTCCACCTTGGAGGATGATCACCCGAAGGTCCGAGGTCGAATGTCCTGGGCCAGTGAAGTATTCTCCAACTGGAAGGGAACACTCCAGGCTGTTGATTGTTGTGCAGTGCCCATTCATCCATTGTCGTAGCCTTTGCTCGGTTTCACCAATGTACCATGCATCTGGGCATCTTTGCCTTCAACGTATAAGATAGACAACGTTGGCTGAGTCACATGAGTACCTGCCATGTACAAGGTGGGAGGTGTCCCCACACGTAATGGTGGTATCTATGTCCACACTCTGACATGTCTTGCAGTGCCTACAATGACAGGGTTGTATGGAGTTATCCTGAGAGCTGGGCAGCTTGCTAAACAATGATCTGTTTGAAGTTTGGCAGTTGTTTAAAGGCAAGTAGTGGAGGTGTGGGGAAAGTCTTGGTGAGGTGCTCATCCTCATTGATAATGTGTTGCAGGTCATGAAGAAAATGGTGTAGTTTTTCAGCCCCTAGGAAATACTGAACAACGAATGATATCCTGTCGGTTGCAGCACGTGTCTGTCTCCTGAGGAGATCATTACGGTTCCTTGCTGTGGCATGTCGGAACTGGTGGTCGATGAGTTGGGAATCATACCCCGTTCTTGTGAGGGCATCCCTGAGTACTTCCAGGTGTCTGTCATGTTCCTCCTCATCTGAGCAGATCCTGTGTACGCGTAGGGCTTGTCCATAGGGGATGGTTGTTTTAATATGTTTTGGGCGGAGGCTAGAGAAGTGTAGCATTGTGAAATTGTCTGTGGGTTTGCGGTAGAGTGTGGTGCTGAGGTGTCCCTCCTCGATGGAGATGCATGTGTCTAAGAATGAGACAGATAGTCGAGAGTAGTCCATGGTGAGTTTGATGGTGGGATGAAACTTGTTGACGTCACAGTGACTCCTCACCATGGGTCCAGAGGAAGAAAATGTTGTCAATGTACCTGGTGTACAATTTTGGTTGGAGATCCTGCATAGAGAAGAAGCCTTGTTCGAACCTGTGCATAAAAATGTTGTCATATTGGGGTGCACATTTGGTCCCAATAGCTGTTCCATGTGTCTGGATGAAGAATTGGTTGTCAAAGGTGAAGACGTTGTGATCGAGCATAAAGCGAATGAGTTGTAGGATGTTGTTTGGAGATTGGCAGTTGTTGGTGCTGAGTACTAAGGCTGTTGCCGCGATGCCATCATTGCGGGGAATGCTGGTGTAGAGTGTGGAAACGTGCATTGTTCAACTGGTCCGTGGGTGCTGAGTTTCTGTAAGAAATCCGTAGTGTCGTGACAGAAGCTGGAGATCCCCTGTACAATAGGTTTCAAGATGCCTTCCACACAACCAGAGAGATTCTCATGTAGGGTCCCATTGTCCGACATGTGTGTTGGCTTTGTCTATCTTTGGAGGGCAGTAGAAGTCACCTACACGAGAAGTACGTAGGATGTGGGCATGTAGGGAACTCTGAAGGACTGGATCCAAAGTTCTGATCAGTATGTTTAATTCATGGGTGTGTTCTTTGGTCAGGTCAGCTGGTAGTTGTCTGTAGTGTTCCTGGTTGTTCAGTAATCGGTACACTTCCTTGCAGTAATCTGTTCTATTCTGAATGACAATGGCTCCTCCTTTATCTGCTGGTTTGATGACAATGTTGTGATTGTTTTTGAGAGCCTGGATGGCATTGCGTTGTGTAGCGGTGATGTTTTGCTCTACTTGGTTGGTATGGCTGATGAATCTGGCATTTATATATTTCCTGATGGTTTGAGCATACATGTCAAGCTCAGGGAAAGTGGCCCTGTGGTGGGGTCCAAGTTGACACCTGCTTTGGTCGCCCCTCTACAGATCCCTGTGATGACTGTTCGAGTACATCAGTGGGCTCATTGGGATCGCTGCTGGCTCCTTGAAAGAATTCCTGGAGTCTCATTCATCTGGTGAACTCCTCCGTGTCTGCTGCCAAAACCAACGGGTCCATTTTGGCAGTGGGGCAGAAGTTGAGACCCCGACTGAGGACTTCAATCTCTTCCGATTTACGGGTGTGGTCCGATAAGTTGATAATAGACTTCCCCGTAGTGATAATGTTGTCTACAGTGGTTCCAGGGTGGGCTTAGCTATTACTGGTGAGAATCCAGTTTTTTGCTCTTGGCGTGCATGTACGTGGTGTAGTTTTGTCGCCTTGTCTGATAATGTTGGGGAGAAAAGGTTCAATCCTAGATACAGTTGGGGCTGGAGTAAGCTGGAGGTGGAGCTGAATTCCCTGCTCTGTCTGTCACTCATTTTACTCTCCGGACCCGCCTCTCACTCTCTGTCAGCTCTTTCTCAGCCAGGTCGGGCCGGGCTACAGAAAAAAGGAAGGGGAGGCAGCTCGGCTCTCACTCGGCAGCGATTGTAGTGAAGAAGCGTGATGTCTGGAAGAGGTAAAGGAGGCGAAGCGGCACCCCAAAGTGCTACGTGATAACATCCGGGGCATCAGGAATCTTGGGCTTGATCTACGAGGAGACCCGCGGGATGCTGAAGGTTTTCCTGGAGAATGTGATCAGGGATGCGGTCACCTACACTGAGCACGCCAAGCGCAAGACGGTCACCGCCATTGATGTGGTAGGACAAACTGAGGACTGCAGATGCTGGAGATCAGAGCTGAAAGTGTGTTGCTGGAAATGCGCAGCAGGTCAGGCAGCATCCAAGGAGCAGGAGAATCGACGTTTCGGGCATGAACCCTTCTTCAGGAATGAGGAAAGTCGAAGGAGATGTGGCTGTGGTAGCGAGTCTGTTTGAGAACGTGGCTGAAGAGCTTCTGTGCAGAGGAGATGACCTGGGGTGTGCAGTGAGAGAGGGACTCTGAAATCCTTGTAGAGGGAGGAAGAGAGCTTCTTCAAGGAAGGCATACTTGCAAGAGGATTCGCAGTAGGTTAAAATCTTCTAGGAGAAAGTGAGGACTGCAGATGCTGGAGATCAGAGCTGAAAATGTGTTGCTGGAAAAGCGCAGCAGGTCAGGCAGTATCCAAGGAGCAGGAGAGTCGACGTTTAGGGCATGAGCCCTTCTCCTTGAATGCGGCCTGACCTGCTGCGCATTTCCAGCAACACGTCTTCAGCCATGAAGACGCCAGGGCCGCGCTCTCTATGGATTCGGCGGCTGAGCATAAAGCGACCCTTTTCCAACGAACCCAAAGGCTCTTTTCAGAGGCACCCATACCCTCCCGATAGAGAGCGGAGACCTGAGGACGGGGAAAGCAGCGCATACTGAGGGGAATGTTACTGTAGCTGGTTATTACGCATTCATCCCGACTTTTACCATTATATCAGAACCGAAAGTATACTAATACCATGTTCTGGGTTACGGCAGAGCGCATTTGGAGTTCACTTTGTTGCTGTTTACCGTGGCGAATAGTTTTAAAATTGCAAGTATTCCTACAGTGTAGATAAGAGGCTATTCGGCCAATCGAGACTCTACTGTTGTGCAACCTGGTTATTCCATGTAAAGGATCGCATCGTAACTTGGAATTGTAAAATGTAGCAGCAGTAGTAGGCCATTCTACCCCTCCAGCTTGTTCTGCCATTCGATCATGGCTGATATTTCCCTTAACTTTCGATCCTCTTTTATTCGTGAATACCTGTCCATCTCAATAATGATATCCAATTTGTTATTATTTATTGTGAAACCCAGACGTTAATGTTACACATTACACTATTTATATTTCCCAGACATACCACTCAGCTCAGTTTTGTTACTGGGAGCCCGCAGATGTGTTATGTGGCGCGTTCTTTCCACCTGCCCGTTCAGGCAGCGATTACAAATTGTCTTCGGGCAATTAATAAATTGGATGAAATAAAAATTATTGATAAAGTGTGGTTCTGTAATTTTACCGGTGTACACTGTTTTAGCTTTTAAAATGTTTTACTCTGCAGTTTTTCGATTGATTCACGGCGGATAAAATTCGGTTGCTCATCCAGAGAGAGCAGGAAACGATAGGGGATATTAGTACAGTATTTCTCTAGGAATTTAGTTAAAAACAGAAAGCAGCGGCAGTGAATTTGCAAATAATGAGATCTTCATTCAGGGATTGCGGAAATATAGTAATTAGATGAGTGATGTTATTCAAATTTTCTTATTGGGTTAGATATTTCAGGAAAAACCCTATCTCCCCATGACTCCCTTTGCGTTAACATGGCTTGTGGTGAGGTGGAGGCAGGAGAGAAAAGGGAAAAAATGGCGCCGGGATCAACGGCTTATTTTCAAATTTGAAAATGCCCGCCATCACGCATAAAAGAGCAGGAGGATGTACGACTACGTTCACGTTGATTGGTTTTTCTATTCCGAAAGTAAACTTCACACAATCTCACTTTACCACATTCCCTCCTTTTACAGCTGAAAAATAACTGACTGCTGTTGAACACACTCTCTCTCTCTCTCCAGAGGCTGGCGAAAAAAAAGTGGAACTGAACCGAACAAAGAACAATTTGCAGAGGTATATGCTGCAGAGACAGTGGGAGGATTCAGCTCTTGCTGATGCGGTTAAAGGAAATGTGAAGCCAAACCCGATCGGGAACACCCGTGACACTCATACAACATTGATGAAACATAAAAGGTCACTCAGGCAGTGACCGTGCAATGAGAAATAATGTATTTCCAGACACCCTTACAATCATATTCTATGACAAACTCCTTCTGCTACCACAGATAGAAACCGTATCCAACAAAAAGGACCTAGCATAGCTATATTTCTAGGTATAACAGGCACGGCTCTACACATTAAAAAGGAGAATAATTCAATCCGACAGACGGTTCAGCCGCTTTCACAGATGCTGTGAGTGGCTCTTAAAAGAGCCTTTGGGTTGTCAGATTCAAGAATGGTCTCTTCACTTTTTAGCGGATCCAGCAGCGGAAGTTTTCTTGGGTAGCAGCACGGCCTGGATATTAGGCAGCACCCCGCCCTGAGCGATGGTCACCCCTCCCAGCAGCTTGTTGAGCTCCTCGTCGTTGCGCACGGCCAGCTGCAGGTGCCTGGGGATGATGCGGGTCTTCTTGTTGTCCCGTGCCGCGTTGCCGGCCAGCTCCAGGATTTCAGCCGTCAGATACTCCAGCACCGCAGCCAGATAGACCGGCGCTCCGGCACCCACACGCTCAGCATAGTTGCCCTTTCTCAGGAGCCTGTGAACACGGCCCACCGGGAACTGCAGGCCAGCCCGGGACGACCGAGACTTCGCCTTGGCGCGACCTTTCCCACTGCCCTTTCCTCTTCCAGACATTACCACAATCCCAAACACACTTTCACAGAGAATGCTACACTCTGCCCACATTGCGGCCTCTTATACCTTCGGGAGGAATGGTGGGGCGGCCATTTCTGATTGGTCAGCATCTCCTAATGCTGTTTCAATTCCCAATCAGAAATCTGCCTCATTTCCCAATCGGTGAGGGCCCGGGGAGGAGGGCGGAAAGTACCGGCGCCAAATCATCAACCGCTTTCTTTTCAATTTGAAAAGCCCGCCAATTTCCAAACAAAGGAGTATTTTTATTTGAATAATGAAGTACAAAAAACTGAGGAAATTCAAAAAAACATTAATACTCAAGTTAATTTACTTTTAGTTTACAAATGATGATTCACACGGTCATACTCTCCCTCATTTGCCGATCTGTATCTGATCATGAGAGTTGATTAATTTCTAAACCTTGAGAAGAAGTTGAACAAAACAGGCCAAACACTGCAGTCTGCAACCTGTCTTTTCTTTTCACATTTCAGTACCACCCCGATATGCTGATAAAGCAGCACACTGCATTCTGCCGGCTCAGCATCGAGGGCGAACACGTTTTTTTAAGACGATATTTTAAAGCTGTCCTCCATTATCGCTCTCGATCAGATTCAGCAAAAGCTCCACGTTTCAGTCCGGCAGCTGTGTTGGGAGTTCTCTCGGTTCGGTTTGAAAGTCTCTCACCGACAGCAGGAAGATTTATTTGGCATTGCGAAAAATCGGATCGAACCCGTGCATTGGAAATGTCGAGTAAATCATTTTAAATCAGAAGGCAATCGTTTGAGTGAAAGACGTGGGCATTTGTCTACCAGGGGTAATCAAGCAAGATGAAAAATGACTCACTGGCGCTTGATCTGCATCTTCCACCCCACTCCCGAATAATTTGCGAAGTACTTATTAACACAACAACATGTAGATCTAGAAGTTGAAACGCCTTATCAACAATCACATGGAAGCTAAAACAAATGGTTCAGCTGCCTCAGGGATGTTGTGGGTGGCTCTTATAAGAGCCTTTGGGTTGTGGATGTGTGTTTCAATGCAGCGCGGTCCTTCACTTGGAGCTGGTGTACTTGGTCACCGCCTTTGTACCCTCCGACACGGCGTGCTTGGCCAGCTCCCCGGGCAGCAGCAGCCGCACGGCGGTCTGGATCTCCCGGGAGCTGATGGTGCTGCGCTTGTTGTAATGGGCCAGGCGGGAAGCCTCCCCCGCGATACGCTCGAAAATATCGTTGACGAACGAGTTCATGATGCTCATGGCCTTGGAGGAGATGCCGGTGTCGGGGTGAACCTGCTTCATCACTTTGTAGATGTAGATGGAGTAACTTTCTTTCCTGGACCGCTTCCTCTTCCTGCCGCCCTTCGCTGGCGCCTTCTTGATAATTTTCTTCGCGCCCTTCTTGGAAGCTTGCTGGGCTTTCTTCTCATCAGCCATCGTCCTGATTAATTTCAGACATAGAATAAGGGAAAGCGGGCTCGGAGTTCCCTCTTTATAGACTGACGGCGTCAGCAATGCTAATGAGGGATGGGGAAAGGCTTGCTCCTGATTGGGTAGTTTGCACAGAGTCAATCCAAAACATGGAGTCTCTCTGATTGGTTAGTGTGAGATCCAATGTGGATCTGCAACGAAATGTGAAGTGGATGGTGATTCTGTTCCTGTCAGTCTGACTGAGGGAGATTTGTTGAAGAGAAATAATAAGAAAAAGTTTCGATGTGATACTTTTCTTGAATCACGAGTAGAGTCACGTCTTGAATGTGGGATGAATATATTTCTGAGACCTTGACTGATAATTTTGGGCCCAGAGACGTATAGATAACTGGGTGCTTTGAAAGTACCTGCAGTGTAACTGAACCACGTTGCTGCACTTTTCAATTAGGCGCCTTGCAGTTTCATGCAGGGATTTATAACATTTCTCAGTTTTACGCGAATGCCTGTTAACTAGCAACTGTCAGCATATATATATGTGAGTGTCACTTTAACTTTATATCTGTCATGTCCTAATTTACACATTTTGCATTAACTCAACACTTGTCCAATGACGCTCTGGTCCTCCATCTAATAGGCAGTGTTATTTCAAGACAGGTTTTATTCTGTAACCATCAAACACTGATGTGAGCGGTAAAACGTTACACTATTTACCAGTCACTTGGAAATATTCCCCCAATCTGTGCCCCCAGGGCACAGTGAGAACTGCAGATGCTGAGGATCACAGGCTTATGCCCAAAACGTCGAGATGAAGGGTTTATGCTTAAAACAACGATTCTCCTGCTCCTCAGATGCAAGGAGCAAGGCTCCAACAGATCACCAAGGCTTTAGTTATGGTCTTCATCTCATTTTGATGTTTAGTGCCCATAGCCAAAGACTCCCTTATGTATCAAAAATGATATATGGCTACATGAGCATACATTAAGCTGATAACTCAACCCTAACTGCTCTCTGTGGAACAGAACAAGGGGAGAATGTTCTGCATTGCTTTCTTAGACAGAAGGCTTCCTGTTCAAAACTGTGTCCCTTACTCGGGATTCTCTCATCAGCATTGACATATTCCCAGCATCAACTCTGTCAACTCCATTCAGATCATTTTTTTTGCTCTATAGATCAAACATTGTTCTTCAATACTCCAATGCGAATATACCCAAACATTTTATAAGTACAATGAGAGCTTATATATCAATCTGCAGCTCTAAGCTTCTGCTATTTGAATATGTGAGTACAGGTATCGCCCTCTCCCCGTAGGTTTCTATTGTGTGAATATGGCAGTTTCTGGTCTGTAAATGGGATAGTTAAATCAATCGTCTATATCAGTTTCTGCATTGTTAAAACGTTGAACGTAGTTATCAATGTCAACCTGCCATCTTCTGCGAAGTGAACATGTGGGGGTCCATATTGAAATGTACCTGTTGCTTTCAGCGACAGGAATGCATGAGTTTAGTTATCATTCTTTTCCTGTCAGTTTCTTTGATGTGAATGTATTGGTGTAGTTATCCATCTGTACTGATGAAGGGCTTTTAAACAAAACGTCAATTCTTCTGCTCCTTGGATGCTTCCTGACCTGCTGTGCTTTTCCAGCACCACACTCCTGACTCTAATCTCCAGCATCTGCAGTCCACACCTTTGCCTACCCATTTGTACCTGTCAGTTTCTGATCTGAGAATATGGAAGTGTAGTTATTGATCTGTCCATCAGTTTCTGAAATTTGAATATGACTGTCTAGTTATCTAGCTCTCCCTGTCAGTTTCTATGATGTGAAGATGACAGTCCAATTATCTATCTGCCCCTGTCAGATTCTGCTGTGTGAATATGAGAATGGCATTACCGGTCAGCTTTTGCTATGTCAATGTAATGTTAGTTATCAATCTGCCTCATTAGGTTCTAGGTGAATGTAAAAATGTAATTATCAATATATACCCACGAGATTCTGCTCTGGGAATGTGGGTGTGTTACCTGTCAGTTTCTATAATATGAATGTTTGAGTGCAGATTCAATCTGTACCTGACAGTTCCTGCAATGCCAATGTGTTTGTGCAATCATCAGTCTATTTCTGACAGCTTCAACTATATGGATGGATGAGTGTATCTGTACCTGAAGGTATCTGTACCTGTCAGTTTGTGTTCTGTGAATAAGTGAGTGTACTTACACATTTGTCTCTGTTTAACATGACACTTGAAGAAACTGCAGGAACTCTATTTACTTCAAATCTCTGTTGCTCAACACGAATAAGATTTTATCTATTGCCATCCATGTCAGGGTGGCACAGTGGTGCCAGGGACACACATTCAATTCCAGCCTTAGTTCATTATCTGTGTGCAGTTTGCACATTCTGCCCATGTCTCCGTGAATTTCCTCTGAGTGCTCTCGTTTCTTTGCATGGTCCAAACATGTGCAGTGTCGGTGGGTTAAATATGGTAAACATGGAGTTATGGATACTGGGTGGGATCTGCTTTGGAGAGTTGTTGCAGGGGGATGGGCCAAATTACCTCTCTCTGCACTGGAGAAATTCTATGTCCTATAAATGAAAGTGAGACCTTTTCTACCATTGTCAGTGTTGACAGTGTAAAGCAGTTTGGATAATTTCACAACTTTTGGTATAGTTTTTGATTGTAAGTTATATTCTGCATCTGTATTTTGAATTTATTGTTCACTTGTTTATAACCAGACCACTTTATGAGAGCTTTCTCACTCTGTGTCCAATAACCTCTTCATGTCAATATTTGATTTCCCTTTGGACAGGTATGATGTTTTGGAAAGTGGATGGGGTGACGGATGTTCATGCCATGTTCCCCTGAGAATCCTAGTTTCTGGTACTGAGACTGGCTCTAATGCAACAAGGTACACATCGGCTTCCAGAGATCAATTGTGTGAGGGGATTCTGTAGTCTGAGGTACAGACAGAAGTTTCTGTGGCCAGCAGCGATAAAGCAGAATGGTGTGTAGCTTCCCTGGTGACAGGATCAAGGATGTCTCAGAGAGGGTGCAGAATGTTCTCACGGGGGAAGAGGGGACACAAAAGGTCATTGTCCACATTGGAGAAAGTGAGGACTTGCAGATGCTGGAGATCAGAGCTGAAAAATGTGTGCTGGAAAAACACAGAGGTCAGGCAGCATCCAAGGAGCAGGAGAATCGACGTTTCGGGCATAAGCCCTTCTTCAGGAATTCTAGAACACATTTATCAGAATTGTCCACATTGGAACTAATGACATAGGAAGGGAAAAGGTTGTAATTCTGAAGGGAGATTATAGAGAGTTAGGTAGAAATTTTAAAAAGAGGTTACTCCCAGTGCTACAAGCTAGTGAGGGCCGGAGTAGGATGATAGAGCAGATGAATGCATTGCTGAGGAACTGGTGTATGGGGAAAGATTCAGATTTTTGGATCATTGGAATCTCTCTTGGGGGTAGAAGTGACCTGTACAAAAAGGACGGATTGCACCTAAATTGGAAGGGGACTAATATACTGGCAGGGAAATTTCCTAGATCTGCTCGGGAGGATTTAAACTAGTAAGGTGGGAATCACGGAAGTAGTGAGGAAAGAGATCAGTCTGAGACTGGTACAGTTGAGAACAGAAGTGAGTCAAACAGTCAGGGCAAACAGGGACAAAGTAGGACTAATAAAATAAACTGCATTTACCTCAAAGCAAGGGGCCTAACAGGGAAAGCAGATGAAGCCAGGGCATGGTTAGGGACATGGGACTGGGATATCATAGCAATTACAGAAACATTGCTCAGGGATGGATAGGACTGGCAGCTTAATGTTCCAGGATACAAATGCTCCAGGAAGGATAGAAAGGGAGGCAAGAGAGGAGGGGTAGTGGCATTTATGATAAGGGATAGCATTACAGCTGTGCTGAGGGAGGGTATTCCTGGAAATACATCCAGGGAAGTTATTTGGGTAGAACTGAGAAATAAGAAAGAGATAATCATCTTATTTGGATTGTATGATAGACCCCCGAATAGTCAGAGGGAAATTGAGAAACAAACTTGTCAGGAGATCTCAGGTATCTGTCAGAATAATAGGGTGGTTATGGTAGGGGATTTTAACTTTTCAAACATAGACTGGGACTGCCATAGTGTCAAGGGTTTAAATGGAAAGCAATTTGTTGAGCGCATACAAGACAATTTTCTGATTCATTATGTGGATGTTTCTACAACAGAAGGTGCAAAACCTGACCTACTCTTAGGAAATAAGGCAGGGCAGGTGACTGAAGTGTCAGTGGGGGAGACTTTGGGCCAGCGACCATATTTTTATTAGATTTAAAATAGTGATGGAAAAGGATAGACCAGATCTAAAGTTGAAGTTCTCAATTGGAGAAAGGCAAATTTTGACGGTATTAGGCAAGAACTTTTGAAAGCTGATTGGGGACAGATGTTCACAGGTAAAGGGATGGCTGGAAAATGGGAAGCCTTCCGAAATGAGATAACAAGAATCCAGAGAATGTATATTCCTGTCAGGATGAAAGGAAAGACTGTGAGGGAATGCTGGATGACTAAAGAAATTGAGGGTTTGGTTAAGAAAAAGAAGGAAGCATATGTCAGTTATGGACAGGATAGATCGAGTGAATCCTTAGAAGCATATAAAGGAAAAGCAGAATACTTAAGAGGGAAAGATTTTAAAAAGCCCTAAGGGACAACTTTTTCACACAGAGGGTAGTACAGGTATGGAATGAGCTGCCAGAGGAAGTGGTGGAGGCTGGTACAATTGCAATATTTAAGAGGCGTTTGGATGGGTATATGATTAAGAAGGGTTTGGAAGGATATGGGCCAGGTGCTGGCAGCGGGAGTAGATTGGGTTGGGATATCTGGTCGGCATGGACTGGTTGGAGCAAAGGGTCTGTTTCCATGCTGTACATCTCTATGACTCTATGAGACATAAGGGCAGTTTTATTTTTAAACAAAGGGAGTGGTAGCAGTGGAACACACTGCCTGGGGTGGAGATGGAGGAAGATACAACAAGGGTATTGAAAGGACTTTTAGGTAAGCAAATGAATATGTAAGAAATAGAGGGTTATGGACCAAGGCCAGGGAGAAGGGATTAATTGCATTTTGGCGGCATGTTCGGCACAGCACGGTGGGCTGAAGGACCCGTTCCTGTCCTGCACTGTTCCATGCTCAGATTTTAATGCAGTGTATATTTTGGAAGAGAATTCATTCAAGTTGATTGAAACTGGGTAGGATGCATGTAGAATATAGATTTAAAAATATAAACTTTCGTTTCCTCGGTGGTGTTTGACTCTTGGCTATTGACTGAAAGCAGTCAGGCAGTTGGAACAGCTGCTGAACCCAAAGAAGCCGGTCCATGCTGGTACTCTCTCTCTCTGACATCTGTCCTGTACGACTGTGTATGATTTTACTTTTTGTGCCAAGGGGCGTTTGTGGGGATTGTTGCAAGTGTTGGGAACAGTATCATTAAGTTGGCATAATCTGTAGGGTTTTTGGATAGGTTAATTTATTCAGTATTCTGTTCTCTTTTAAGGCATAGGAGCATTTGTTTGTGTTTCATTTGATAATCTTGTAAATCAGTTCTGTTTTGTTTAAGACTACGTGGTTTGACCAGCTACATCACTCCTGGAATATCCGCGTTACACCTGCTTAAACCAACTAGCAAAGTTCGGTTCCAGACTACTTGAAAAGTTTTGAGGGGGTCTGGCCTGGTCCATACCAGTTAGGAGGCTCTTTGCAGGATTTGTTCTGTAGTTCTGATTTGGGATTAGGGTTGTTGGACTTGAAGGCAGCGAGTGGTTTAATTCAGTTGGTTTAAACAGTGTTTGGGAGAGCAATGGCTCTTTCAGTCAACAAGAGTTTTCTGTGGGGGTGGAAGAAGTGATTTGGGGGCTTTTACAAAAGGTGATGAAGGGTAAGATGCTGGAATAAGCAGTTAATCTGGGATTCAATCTATGTCCTACCATGAGGAAAGGAGAGATAATTACAGCAGTAGCTCAGCATTTATATTTGTTGAAAACACCATCAGAATCTTCAGAGATGGCTAACATTCAATGGAAAATGCAGCAACTTGGGTTCGAGGCAAAAGACAAGGACAGGGCATCAGAAATGAAATCTTTTGAATTATGATTAAATGCAGAAGAGAGAGCGAGGAGAGAGAGAAAAGGAGAGAAAGGAAAGGAAGAAAGGGAGGGATTTTAAACTTTGGAAATTGGCATTTGGACAGGAGTTCAAAAATACACTTCCTGAATTAGTGAGAACTGATGTGGAGCCTGACCTTGGTGGTGGACTAGTTGTTGGAGGGAATCCAGAGGGACAGGATGTACATGCATTTGGAAAGGCAACAACTGATTCGGGATAGTCACCATGGTTTTGTGCGTGTGAAATCATGTCTCACAAACTTGATTGAGTTTTTTGAAGAAGTAACAAAGAAGATTGATGAGGGCAGAGCAGTTGATGTGATCTATATGGACTTCAGTAAGGCACTTGACAAGGTTCCCCATGGGAGACTGATTAGCAAAATTAGATCTCATGGAACACAGTGAGAACTAGCCATTTGGATACAGAACTGACTCAAAAGTAGAAGACAGAGGGTGGTGGTAGAGGGTTGATTTTCAGACTGGAGGCCTGTAACCAGTGGAAAGCCACAAGGATCGGTGCTGGGCCCTCTACTTTTTATCATTTCCATAAATGATTACATAAAGCGAGCAAAAGAGGGACAGTTAGTAAGTTTGCAGATGACTCCAAAATTGGAGGTGTAGTGGACAGCGAAGAGGGTTACCTCAGATTACAACAGGATCTGGACCAGATGGGCCAATGGGCTGAGAAGTGGCGGGTGGAGTTTAATTCAGATAAATGCGAGGTGCTGCATTTTGGGAAAGCAAATCTTAGCAAGACTTATACACTGAATGGTAAGGTCCCAGGGAGTGGTGCTGAACCAAGAGACCTTGGAGTGCAGGTTCATAGCTCCTTGAAAGTGGAGTCACAGGTAGCTAGGATAGTGAACGAGGCATTCGGTATGCTTTCCTTTATTGGTCAGAGTATTGAGTACAGGAGTTGGGAAGTCATGTTGCGGCTGTACAGGACATTGGTTAGGCCACTAATGGAATATTGCATGCAATTATGGTCTCCTTCCTATCGGAAAGATGTCGTGAAACTTGAAAGGGTTCAGAAAAGATTTACAAGGATGTTGCCAGGGTTAGTGGATTTGAGCTATAGGGAGAGGCTGAACAGGCTGGGGCTGTTTTCCCTGGAGTGTCAGAGGCTGAGGGGTGACATTGTAGAGATCTACAAAATTATGAGGGACGTGGATAGGATAAATAGTCCAAGTCTTTTCCCTGGGGTCGGGGAGTCCAGAACTAGAGGGCATAGGTTTAGGTTGAGAGAGGAAAGATATAAAAGAGATCTAAAGGTTAACTTTTTCACACAGAGGGTGGTACATGTATGGAATGAGCTGCCAGAGGAAGTGGTGGAGGCTAGCATAATTGCAACATTTAAGAGACATTTGGATGGGTACATGAGTAGGAAGGGTTTGAAGGGATATGGACTGGGTGCTGGCAGGTGGGACTAGATTGGGTTGTGATATCTAGTTGGCATGGACAGGTTGGACCAAAGGGTCTGTTTCTATGCTGTACATCTCTATGACTCTATGTAGGGATTTATAGCATTTCTCAGTGTTACGCGAATACCTGTTAACCAGCAACTGTTAGCATGCTATATATGTGTCACTTTAATTTTGTATCTGTCGTGTCCTTATTTACACATTTTGCATTAAGTTAACATCTGTCCATTCAGACTCTGGTCCTCTGTTTAATAGTCAATTAGTGTTACTTCGAGAGGTTTTATTCTGTATCCATCAAGCATTGATGTAAGCAGTAATATGTTATGCTATTTGCCAGCCACTTAGAAATATTCCTGCAATCTGTGCCCCAAGGAGAAGTGAGGACTACAGATGCTGAGGATGAGAGGGTTTATGCCTGAAACGCCGAGATGAAGCGCTAATGCCCGATACATTGATTCTCCTCTTTCCCGGATGCTGGCTGATCTACTGTGCTTTTCCAGCACCACACTCTCGACACCAATCTGTGCACGTCTGTTTCTGGGATCTAAATTCTATTTCACAGTCTTTACATGTCAGTATGTGACTGGACTATAACTCAAACCTTTTTAAGTGTAACTTCTTTTACTCTGTAGGTGTCATCCATTGAAATATGAATGTGTTTCATGTAGTACCTACAATTTTGAATGTGCTGGACTTTGGACAGACACAGGTAGGTCTCACTGCCCTCCACTCCCATACCCTATGAATATCAGCTTCTGCACACAGACAGTCACCCAAGGCTGGAATTGAACCGAGGACCCTGTTGCTGTGAGGCAGCAGTGCTAACCACTGAGCCACTGTGCCACCCCACTAGCACAACCATTTCATACTTACAATGAGAGCCTATATCAATCTGCAACTCGCAGATTCTGAATATGTGAGTACAGTTATCACTCTCTCCCTGTCAGTTTCTGCGATGTGCATACTTGAGTGAAATTATCTGCCTTTACCTGTGGGTTTCCACTCACTGAATATACAAGTAGAGGCATTACTCTCTCCCAATAAGGTTCTCATCCATGCAAACTTGAGTGAAGTTATCTGTTGGTTTCTGCTATGTGAATATGACAGTTTTTGCTCTGTGAATGTGATTGTTTAATTATCAATCTGTCCATGTCAGTTTCAGCATTGTTAAAATGTGAACATTGTTATCAATATCTACCTGCCATCTTCTGCCAAGTGAACATGTGGGGGTCTGTATTGAAATGTACCTTTTGCTTTCTGCAGCATGAATGCATGAGTGTGGTTGTCAATCTTTCCCTGTCAGTTTCTGCTATGTCAATGTATGGTTTACTTATCCATCTGTACTGATGAAGAGCTTTTAGCCAAAACCTCAATTCTTCTGCTCCTTGGATGCTTCCTGACCTGCTGTGCTTTTCCGGCACCACATTCCTGACTCTAATTTCCAGCATCTGCAGTCCTCACTTTCACCTATCCATCTGTACCTGTCAGTTTCAGATCTGTGAATATGGAAGTGTCGCTATTGATCTGTCCATCAGTCTCTCCAATTTGAATATGACTGTCTAGTTATCTATCACACCCTGTCAGTTTCTGTGACGTGAAGGTGACGGTCCAATAATCTATCTGCCGATGTCAGATTCTGCTGTGTGAATATGAGTGTCATTATCAGTCTCTACCTGTCAGCTTTTGCTATGTCAATGTGATGTTAGTTATCAATCTGCCTCATTAGGTTCTAGGTGAATGTAAGAATGTAGTTATCAATATATACCTGTCAGACTTGCCTCTGGGAATATGAGAGTGTATTATCAAAATGTACCTGTCTGTTTCTGCAATGTGAATGTGTTTGTGCAATCATCACTCTATCCCTGACAGCTTCAACTATATGGAATTATAGAACACAAGAAAATAAACAGGGCAGGCAGGGAGGCATCAGGCCACAAAAGGGGGAACCTAGGACCTGCAGAAGATAAAAAACATCTGTTCTCACCAAGTGATAACAAAATGCTCTAAAGCAAATAAGAACATTTGCCTTAACAAAAACCTATGAATTTAATGAAGTGTTTGATTGTGATCTCGGAAACTTTGTATCATTTCAGAAGCGTGTCAAAAGCCTTGTAATGAACTGTGTGTGTCTGTGTGTGTTCATGTGCGCGCCTGAGAGGGAGAGTGTGTGTGGGAGTATGTGTGAGAGAGTATGTGAGAGTGAGAGAGTGATGAATGTTTGGAATTTATTTGTATTTTGGGACTTTATGATGATTTTGAGTAGCCACCACTGATTATGAAATACAAACTCTAAAATGTAATACTGATGAAGCACTTGTTAGGCTGAAGGACCTGCTTCCATGCTGTAAATAATCTAATCTAATCTTTAACTTACTTGGTGTTCCTACACAACACGACTGACCCTCTGTCAATTCTAACTCGTCAGACCTTCTGTCGTCTTTGAATTTGAAACCCAACCCTGAAAAGAAAGCATGTTTAATTTGAGACTTATGAATCTTTTAAAACTTAACCTTTCAGCCTCAGTTACGGAATGATTTTGTGCTTAAGATAAAAAAAAGGAGTCTGCTCCTACCTTAAAAATTATTCTAAACCGAACATTGAAGAGATTCTGACACAATCTGTCAGGAAGCCATGTTATGGTCAGTTTGCCCTCCTCGCTAAGATGCCATTTTATAAAACAATGATCTCTGACATGCAAGCTGTGCAAGGTTACCTTATGACCTCTCCCACTTAGTTTAGACTGATACCTCTTTATGACAGGGACTTGCCTCACCAACAGACAGTGACTCAGCTGGATCTATTTTTCCCACCTGATGGATGGCTGAGGGCTTACAGGAGCGATCAGTAAAGCGCTCACAGACCTGTTAATTAACTTCTCTTCCTTACAAATTATTGCCTTTCCACTGTCTGTCTAATTAAGAACATGCAGTGTTTTTTTGTCAAGTATTGTAAAAAGAAAGCCTGTTTGAGACAGAAGAGTGGAGTAGTCTGTGGGGGCTCTTAAAGGAAGAGCTGGTATCCTACTTTTCTAAGGTTTAAGAAGCTCAGCTAGCCTGATTTATAGGTGTCAATGTTATGTTGTAACACTGATACTATTGGTAAATAAAGGGGAAGGCTAAAATTAAACTAAACTGTTTGTAAGAGGTTTTTATTCCAGACTATCAAAGTGTATGACCTCCAGGACAAACCAAGAGAAGCTTATAGATCTGAGTCCCCAAGGGATTCCCTGGGCTGTCTGAAATCTGTACTTTAACAGGAAAGGTTTGAGAGAGAGATGGGCTAAGTGCTGGCAAATGGGAATGGTTAGGTTAGAATACCTGGTTGGCATGGACATGTTGGACCGAAGTGTCTGTTTCCATACTATACGTCTCTGAGTCGACGACTCTTCAGTAACTCTTGCCCTGTCAGTGAGCACAGTTTCCCTCCATCTCTGTACTTAACCCCTCCTTCATGGATGGTTGTTGAAACAATGCAACGATGTGGCCTATTTGTCTACCTTCGTTGTAACTTTGAAAATGCTCTTAATAATTGCAGATTTTAATGTTGTTCCTTCATGTCTATTTTGGATGAGGATTCAGTTTATCTATCTTCAACACTGGTGTGTAAACATCAATGGGCTACATACCTTCCGTTTGTTAGAGACAGCTGGTCACTCTTTGCTTTGAACTGAGGAAGTATTACAGTGTCTTAGTCCCTCAGGTGTTTTTCTGGAGGAAGACACAGGGACACCACCTGTAAATCAACAAGAGGCTAGTCTGGCAATATTGAACTGATCATTGTCACATTCATTGCATCTTCGTTAAGATATGTGGGTTTTTTTTCTTTAAAGCCAACCACTTAACAAGAAACACGGATCTGATTCCATTGTTGCCCTGAGCTGCTCTCTGTCTGGGGATTGTTTGGTTTTCATGTGTTTCGATACCAGTTGATTTGGAGATGTTGGTGTTGGACTGGGGTGCACAATGTTACACATCAAGTGCTTCCAAAAAACCTTTTGGATGAGAACCTGGTGTTGTGTGATTTTTTAAGTTGATATCAGTTGAGTGAAATCCAGAAACTGAGCAACAAATGCGCAGCACCATGAATGGGAATACTCAACTACCAGCACGCTTACACAGTTCAACATCCAATTGCCCAACTACCTGTTGGAAATAGGAAAAACGGCACTGTTTCTAATGTTTTTACCAAGACCCCAGAGAATGTCCTTTTCCAAGAGTATCCTATTCCTACAGTTGGTCCACACAACCTCAAGAAACAGCGGGAAACAGATTGAAATTAAGACCGGGATCAGAGGATTGTAAGCCACAAGAATGTCCCACAGCAGCTTCTTCCCGCTCTGTCTCCCACAGCAGGCCCACACACAGCCCGAGAAAGGCCGCTCTCTTCCCCCCAGCCCGCTCACTCCAAGTTCCGGGACCAGTTCCTGCTCCGCTCGGCCCCTTACAAACAGCCCCCGGTTCTCCCTGAACTCACCCCGAATCAATCCCGGTCTCGGAGCCCCCTCTGTGTCCCAGGCTCCCATCCCGATGTGCTGCTGGAAGGAGCCTGCTGTTCCCTCGCTTCCCTGGGCGCTGATCTCTCCATTGCGGTCTGTTTCGAACAAACCTCTTGCACTCACTGAGTAAATGCTCCTCAATGGCAGCGCTGGGGGAGGGCCTCACGCATGCGCTCCTCTACTCAGGGACAGTCAGCGTTGGGGAGAAAAGTTTAAAATCACACAACAGGTTGAATTGGAAGCACACTAGCTTTCGGAGCATCGCTCCTTCATCAGGTGGTAGTGGAGGGCTCAATCCTAACACACAGAATTTATAGCAAAAATTTACAGTGTGATGGAACTGAAATTATACATTGAAAAATTAATTGCCTGTTATGCCTTTCATCTGTTAGAATATCATGATAGTTTCACTTCTTTCATGTGTAAATTACAAAACTTTTTAAAATAAAGTTGCATTCTCAGGTTAGCTGTTAACAATGGTGATAGCTCGACAATATGTTGAAGATGTTCGCCCCCGTCTTCTCTGTCTATGCCAGGATGTTTAGATTGATTCTAATCTAAAAAGTGAGAAAACGGAGTTTTACATGAATTCATGCAGTTTTTGAGCTCAGAATTCTACATGAATGCATACAGTTTTTGAGTAAAGTACAAGGTAACCTTGCAAGTACAAATTCACCCCACAGAATATGTGTGTGCATGTGGATCTTTGTGTGTGTGTGTCTGTGTCTGTCTGGGTTGGGAGGTGTGAGTGTGAAAAATTGTGTGTGTAGTGAGTGCAGAGTTTCTTAAGTCTGTGAGGGGGTGCATGTGTGAGTGTGTGGGTGTATGTGTGCACTTCTGTTAATATGTGTGTCCGTGTGTATCAGGAGTGCCTATGTAAGTGTGTGTGAGTGTGTGTGTAGGAGTATCTCTGTGTGTTTATAGTACAATGGTGGTCACCTGTAATGTGATATGAACCCAAGGTCCCGGTTGAGGCCCTCCCTCTGGGTCCTGAACTTAGCTATCAGCCTCTGCTCGACCACTTTTCACTACTGCTTGTCCCGAATCTGCCTTGGAGGATGATCACCTGAAGGTCCAGGTCGAACGTCCTGGGCCATTGAAGTGTTCTCCAACTGGGAAGGAACACTCCTGTCTGTTGATTGTTGTGTGGTGCCCATTCATCTGTTGTCGTAGCCTTTGCTTTGTTTCCCTGATGTAACATGCCTCCAGGCATCTTTGCCTGCAACGTATAAGATAGTCACCGTTGGCTGAGTCACATGAGTACCTGCCATGTACAAGGTGGGAGGTGTCCCCACGCGTAATGGTGGTATCTATGTCCACACTCTGACATGTCTTGCAGCGCCTACTGTGACAGGGTCGTATGGAGTTATCCTGAGAGCTGGGCAGCTTGCTAAACAATGATTTGTTTGAAGTTTGGCAGTTGTTTAAAGGCAAGTAGTGGAGGTGTGGGGAAGGTCTTGGTGAGGTGCTCATCCTCAATGATAATGTGTTGTAAGTCATGAAGAATATGGCATAGTTTTTCAGCTCCTAGGAAATACTGAACAATGAAGGATACTATGTCAGTCGCAGCACATGTCTGTCTCCTGAGGAGATAATTACGGTTCCTTGCTGTGGCATGTCGGAACTGGTGGTCGATGAGTTGAGAATCATACCCCGTTCTTGTGAGGGCATCCCCGAGTACTTCCAGGTGTCTGTCACATTCCTCCTCATCTGAACAGATCCGGTATATGCGTAGGGCTTATCCATAGGGGATGGCTGTTTTAATATGTTTTGGGTGGAAGCTGGAGAAGTGTAGCATTGTGAGGTTGTCTGTGGGTGTGTGGTAGAGTGTGGTGCTGAGGTGTCCATCCTCGATGGAGATGCATGTGTCTAAGAATGAGACAGATAGTCGAGAGTAGTCCATGGTGAATTTGATGGTGGGATGAAACTTGTTGATGTCACAGTGACTCCTCACCATGGGTCCAGAGGAAGAAAATGTTGTCAATGTACCTGGTGTACAATTTTGGTTGGAGATCCTACATAGAGAAGAAGCCTTGATGGAACCTGTGCACAAAAATGTTGTCATATTGGGGGGGCACATTTGGTCCCAAAGGCTGTTCCATGTGTCTGGATGAAGAATTGGTTGTCAAAGGTGAAGACGTTGTGATCGAGCATAAAGCGGATGAGTTGTAGGATGTTGTTTGGAGATTGGCAGTTGTTGGTGCTGAGTACTAAGGCTGTTGCCGCGATGCCATCACTGCGGGGAATGCTGGTGTAGAGTGTGGAAAAGTCCATTGTTCAACTGGTCCGTGGGTGCTGAGTTTCTGTAAGAAATCCATAGTGTCGTGACAGAAGCTGGAGATCCCCTGGACAATAGGTTTCAAGATGCCTTCCACACATCCAGAGAGACTCTCACGTAGGGTTACATTGTCCGACACAATGGGACGTCCTGGTGTGTTGGCTTTATCTACCTTTGGAAGGCAGTAGAGAGCAGGAAGCGATAGGGGATATTAGTACAGTATTTCTCTTGGAATTTAGTTAAAAACAAAAACAGAAGGCAGCGGCAGTGAATTTGCAACTACTGAGATCTTCATTCAGGGATTGCGGAAATATAAGTAGATGAGTGATGTTCACATCAATTTTTTTTATTGGGTTAGATATTTCAGGGGGAAAAAAAACATCTCCTCATTGACTCCCTTTGCGTTAACATGGCTTATGGTGAGGTGGAGGTTGGAGAGAAAAGGGAAAAAATGGCGCCAAGAGATCAACGGCTTATTTTCAAATTTGAAAATACCCACCATCACGCATAAAAGATCAGGTAGATGCACGACTACGTACACGTTGATTGGTTTTTCGATTACGAAACGAAACTTCCTACGATCTCACTTTACCACATTCCCTCCTTTTACAGCTGAAAGATGACTGACTGCTGTTGAACACGCCCTCTCTCCAGAGGCTGGCGAAAAAAAAGAGTGCATATGAAACGAGCAGAGAATAAATTGCAGAGGTATATGCTGCACAGGCAGTGGGAGGACTCAGCTCTTACTGATGCAGTTAAAGCAAATGTGAAGCCAAACCCGATCGGGAACAAGTGACACTATTCTCTAAACTCATAGAACATTGATCAGACAAGGTCACTCAGGCAGTGACCATGCAATGAGAAATAATGTATTTCCAGACACCCTTACAATCGTATTATATGATATAATCTTCCTCTGCTGCCACAGGAAGAAACAGTACTCAATAAAAAGGAGATAAAAAGAAAAGTAATTCGATCCGACAGACGGTTTAGCTCCTTTCACAGATGCTGTGAGTGGCTCTTAAAAGAGCCTTTGGGTTGTGAGATTGAAGGACGGTCTCTTCATTTTTTAGCAGATCCAGCAGCGGTGGATTTCTTGGGCAGCAGCACGGCCTGGATATTAGGCAGCACCCCGCCCTGAGCGATGGTCACCCCTCCCAGCAGCTTGTTGAGCTCCTCGTCGTTGCGCACGGCCAGCTGCAGGTGCCTGGGGATGATGCGGGTCTTCTTGTTGTCCCGGGCCGCGTTGCCGGCCAGCTCCAGGATTTCAGCCGTCAGATACTCCAGCACCGCAGCCAAATAGACCGGCGCTCCGGCACCCACACGCTCAGCATAGTTGCCCTTTCTCAGGAGCCTGTGAACACGGCCCACCGGGAACTGCAGGCCAGCCCGGGACGACCGAGACTTCGCCTTGGCGCGACCTTTCCCACCGCCCTTTCCTCTTCCAGACATTGCCACAATCTCACAAACAGTTTCACAGAAAATGCTTCACTCCGCCTACATTGCGGCCTCTTATACCTTCGGGAGGAATGGTGGGGCGGCCATTTCTGATTGGTCAGCCTCTCTTAATGTTTCAATTCCCAATCAGATATCTGCCTCATTCCCCAATCCGGAGAGGGCCCGGGGAGGAGGGCAGAAACGACAGGCGCCAAATCATCAACCGCTTTCTTTCCAATTTGAAAAGCCCGCCAATTTCCAAACACAGGAGCCTGTTTTACCTGAATAATGAAGTACAAAAAACTGAGGAAGTCCAAAATACATGAGTACTCATGTTAATTTACTTTTAATTTACAAAGTGTAGTTCACACGGTCATACTCTCCTTCATTTGCCGATCTGTATCGGAGCAAGAGAGTTGGTTAATTTCTGAACCTTGAGAAGAAGCTGAAACAAAACAGGCCAAACACTGCAGTCTGCAACCTGTCTTTCCTTTTCACATTTCAGTACCACCCCGATATGCTGATAAAGCAGCACACAGCATTCTTCCGGCTCAGCATCGAGGGCGAACACGTTTTTTTAAGACGATATTTTAAAGCTATCCTCCATTATCGCTCTCGATCAGATTCAGCAAAAGCACCACGCTTCAGTCCGGTAGCTGTGTTGGAATTCTCTCAGTTCGGTTTGAAAGTCTCTCACCGACAGCTGGAAGATTTATTTTGCATTGCGAAAAATCGGATCAAACCCGTGCATTGGAAATGTAGAGTAAATCAGAAGGCAGGTTAGGCAGCATCTCAGGAATAGAGAATTCGACGTTTCGAGCATAATCCCTTCATCAGGAAGAAGAGAGAGAGAGCCAAGCAGGCTGAGATAAAAGGTAGGGAGGAGGGACTAGGGGGAGGGGCGATGGAGGTGGGATAGGTGGAAGGAGGTCAAGGTGAGGGTGATAGGCCGGAGTGGGGTGGGGGCGGAGAGGTCAGGAAGAGGATTGCAGGTTAGGAGGGCGGTGCTGAGTTGAGGGAACCGACTGAGACAAGGTGGGGGGAGGGGAAATGAGGAAGCTGGAGAAATCTGAATTCATACCTTGTGGTTGGAGGGTCCCCAGGCGGAAGATGAGGCGCTCCTCCTCCAGCCGTCGTGTAGTTGTGTTCTGCCGGTGGAGGAGTCCAAGGACCTGCATGTCCTCGGTGGAGTGGGAGGGGGAGTGAAAGTGTTGAGCCACGGGGTGATTGGGTTGATTGGTTCGGGCGGCCCAGAGGTGTTCTCTGAAGCGTTCCGCAAGTAAGCGGCCTGTCTCACCAATATAGAGGAGGCCACATCGGGTGCAGCGGATGCAATAGATGATGTGTGTGGAGGTACAGGTGAACTTGTGGCGGATATGGAAGGATCCCTTGGGGCCTTGGAGGGAAGTGAGTGTGGAGGTGTGGGCGCAAGTTTTACATTTCCTGCGGTTGCAGGGGAAGGTGCCGGGGGTGGAGGTTGGGTTGGTGGGGGGTGTGGATCTGACAAGGGAGTCACGAAGGGAGTGGTCCTTGCGGAACGCTGATAGGGGAGGGGAGGGAAATATATCCTTGGTGGTGGGGTCCGTTTGGAGGTGGCGGAAATGGCGGCGGATAATACGTTATATGCGCAGGTTGGTGGGGTGGTAGGTGAGAACCAGTGGGGTTCTGTCTTGGTGGCGGTTGGAGGAGCGGGGCTCAAGGGCGGAGGAGCGGGAAGTGGAGGAGATGCGGTGGAGGGCATCGTCGATCACGTCTGGGGGGAATCTGCGGTCCTTGAAGAAGGAGGCCATCTGGGTTGTGCGGTGTTGGAATTGGTCCTCCTGGGAGCAGATGCGGCGGAGACGAAGGAATTGGGAATATGGGATGGCGTTTTTACAGGGGGCAGGGTGGGAGGAGGTGTAGTCCAGGTAGCTGTGGGAGTCAGTCGGTTTATAATAGATGTCTGTGTTGAGTCGGTCGCCCGAGATAGAAATGGAAAGGTCTAGGAAGGGGAGGGAGGAGTCTGAGACAGTCCAGGTGAATTTCAGGTCGGGATGGAAGGTGTTAGTAAAGTTGATGAACTGTTCAACCTCCTCGTGGGAGCACGAGGCAGCGCCGATACAGTCATCGATGTAGCGGAGGAAAAGGTGGGGGGTGGTGCCAGTGTAGTTGCGGAAGATGGACTGTTCCACATATCCTACGAAGAGGCAGGCATAGCTGGGGCCCATGCGGGTGCCCATGGCAACTCCTTTAGTTTGGAGGAAGTGGGAGGATTGAAAAGAGAAGTTATTCAGGGTGAGGACCAGTTCAGTCAGTCGAAGGAGGGTGTCAGTGGAAGGGTACTGGTTAGTGCGGCGGGAAAGGAAGAAGCGGAGGGCTTTGAGTCCTTCGTGATGGGGGATGGAGGTGTACAGGGACTGGATGTCCATAGTGAAAATAAGGCGTTGGGGACAGGGGAAGCGAAAATCCTGGAGGAGGTGGAGGGCGTGGGTGGTGTCCCGAACGTAGGTGGGGAGTTCTTGGACTAAAGGGGACAGGACCGTGTCGAGGTATTGGGAGATGAGTTCGGTGGGGCAGGAGCAGGCTGAGACAATGGGTCGGCCGGGGCAGGCAGGTTTGTGGATTTTGGGCAGGAGGTAGAAACGGGCGGTGCGGGGTTGTGGGACTATGAGGTTGGAGGCGGTGGATGGGAGATCCCCTGAGGTGATGAGGTCCTGGATGGTCTGGGAGATGATGGTTTGGTGGTGGGAGGTGGGGTCGTGGTCAAGGGGGCGATAAGACGAGGCGTCCGCGAGCTGGCGTTTGGCTTCAGCGGTGTACAGGTCAGTGCGCCAAACTACCACCGCGCCTCCCTTGTCTGCGGGTTTGATGGTGAGGTTGGGATTGGAGCGGAGGGAGTGGAGGGCTGCACGTTCTGAGGGTGAGAGGTTGGAGTGGGTGAGAGGGGTGGACAGGTTGAGTCGGTTGATGTCACGGCGGCAGTTGGCTATAAAGAGGTCGAGGGCGGGTAGGAGGCCTGCACGGGGTGTCCAGGTGGATGGGGTGTGTTGGAGGCGGGAGAAGGGGTCGTCAGAGGGTGGGCGGGAGTCTTGGTTGTGAAAGTAGGCACGGAGGCGAAGGCGGCCCTCCACCGCATACGTGATCGACGATGCCCTCCACCGCATACGTGATCGACGATGCCCTCCACCGCACACGTGATCGACGATGCCCTCCACCGCATCTCCTCCACTTCCCGCTCCTCCGCCCTTGAGCCCCGCTCCTCCAACCGCCACCAAGACAGAACCCCACTGGTTCTCACCTACCACCCCACCAACCTGCGCATACAACGTATTATCCGCCGCCATTTCCGCCACCTCCAAACGGACCCCACCACCAAGGATATATTTCCCTCCCCTCCCCTATCAGCGTTCCGCAAGGACCACTCCCTTCGTGACTCCCTTGTCAGATCCACACCCCCCACCAACCCAACCTCCACCCCCGGCACCTTCCCCTGCAACCGCAGGAAATGTAAAACTTGCGCCCACACCTCCACACTCACTTCCCTCCAAGGCCCCAAGGGATCCTTCCATATCCGCCACAAGTTCACCTGTACCTCCACACACATCATCTATTGCATCCGCTGCACCCGATGTGGCCTCCTCTATATTGGTGAGACAGGCCGCTTACTTGCGGAACGCTTCAGAGAACACCTCTGGGCCGCCCGAACCAATCAACCCAATCACCCCGTGGCTCAACACTTTAACTCCCCCTCCCACTCCACCAAGGACATGCAGGTCCTTGGACTCCTCCACCGGCAGAACACAACTACACGACGGCTGGAGGAGGAGCGCCTCATCTTCCGCCTGGGAACCCTCCAACCACAAGGTATGAATTCAGATTTCTCCAGCTTCCTCATTTCCCCTCCCCCCACCTTGTCTCAGTCGGTTCCCTCAACTCAGCACCGCCCTCCTAACCTGCAATCCTCTTCCTGACCTCTCCGCCCCCACCCCACTCCGGCCTATCACCCTCACCTTGACCTCCTTCCACCTATCCCACCTCCATCGCCCCTCCCCCTAGTCCCTCCTCCCTACCTTTTATCTCAGCCTGCTTGGCTCTCTCTCTCTCTTATTCCTGATGAAGGGCTTATGCTCGAAACGTCGAATTCTCTATTCCTGAGATGCTGCCTAACCTGCTGTGCTTTGACCAGCAACACATTTGCAGCTGTGATCTCCAGCATCTGCAGACCTCATTTTTTACTTAAATCAGAAGGCAATCGTTTGAGTGAAAGACGTGGGCATTTGTCTGCCTGAGGCAATCAAGCAAGATGAAAAATGACTCACTGGCGCTTGATCTGCACTCTCCAACCTACTCCCGAATAATTTTCGAAGTACTTATTAACACAACATATATCTTTAGAAGTTGAAACGCCGTATCAAAAATCACATGGAAACTAAAACAAAGAACTCTTGAAGAAATGGTTCAGCTGCCTCAGGGATGTTGTGGGTGGCTCTTATAAGAGCCTTTGGGTTGTGGATGTGTGTGTTTCAGTGCAGTGCGGTCCTTCACTTGGAGCTGGTGTACTTGGTCACCGCCTTTGTGCCCTCCGACACGGCGTGCTTGGCCAACTCCCCGGGCAGCAGCAGCCGCACGGCGGTCTGGATCTCCCGGGAGCTGATGGTGCTGCGCTTGTTGTAATGGGCCAGGCGGGAAGCCTCCCCCGCGATACGCTCGAAAATATCGTTAACGAACGAGTTCATGATGCTCATGGCCTTGGAGGAGATGCCGGTGTCGGGGTGAACCTGCTTCATCACTTTGTAGATGTAGATAGAGTAACTTTCTTTCCTGGACCGCTTCCTCTTTCTGCCACCCTTTGCTGGCGCCTTCTTGATAATTTTCTTCGCGCCCTTCTTGGAAGCTTGCTGGGCTTTCTTCTCATCAGCCATTGTCCTGCTTACCTTCAGAAACAGAATAAAGGAAATCAGCCTCGGAGCTCCCTCTTTATAGACTGACGGCGTCATCAATGCTAATGAGGGATTGGGGAATGCCTGACTTCTGATTGGGTAGTTTACACAGTGTCAATCCCCAACATGGAGTCTCTCTGATTGGTTCGTGTGAGACTCAATGTGGATCTGCAACGAAATGTGAAGTGGATGGTGATTCTGCTCCTGTCAGGCTGGCTGAGGGAGATTTGTTTTGTATCTGTGATACAGAAAGTGACTGTGGTATTGGCTCGGTTTCCTTGTGCTTGTTGTTGTCCTGATGTGTTTCTAGCTCCGCATGTCTATTTCTGATGCTCTATATAGGCTGGAATTAACACAGAACTTGTCACTGTGTGAAAAAAAACTCATCCTTTCGAAATTGCGATTACATTTGTTGTCAAGTTACACAAACCACTGGAACATGACTGTCAATGTTTTCTACACTTGGGGTTGATGCATCTCGTTCTTAAGTTGAAAATAAATGAAAAGTTTCTACGTAATACTTTTCTTGAGTCACGAGTTGAGTCACGTCTGTGGGATGAATATATTTCTGAGACCTTGACTGATAACTGTGGGACGTATCGGTAACTGAACCACGTTGCTGCACTTTTCAATTAAGCGTCTTGCAGTTTCATGCAGTGGTTTATAACATTTCTCAGTCTTACGCGAATGTCTGTTAACCAGCAGCTGTCATGTCCTAACCCAATCTAATAGGTAGTGTTAGTGTTACTTACAGCGTGGAAACATGCCCTTCGGCCCAACAAGTCCACACCGACCCGCCGAAGCGCAACCCACGCAGACACGGGGAGAATGTGCAAACTCCACACAGTCGGTCGCCTGACGCGGGAAATGAACCCGGGTCTCTGGCGCTGTGAGGCAACAGTGCTAACCACTGTGCCACCGTGCCGCCCACAAAGACAGATTTCAAGACAGATTTTATTCTGTAACCATCAAACACTGACGAGAGCGGTAAAACGTTATACTATTTGCCAGTCACTTGGAAATATTCCTCCAATCTGTGCCCCAGGGGAAAGTGAGAACTGCAGATGCTGGGGATCAGAGGCTTATGCCCAAAACTTCGAGATGAAGGGCTTATGCTTCTCCTGCTTCCCGGATGCTGCCTGACCTGCTGTGCTTTTCCAACACCACACTCTCGCCTCCAATCTGTGCCCGTCTGTTTCTGGGATGTATTTTTGTAAACTCTATTTCACAGTCTTAACATGTCAGTATGTTACTGGACTGTAACTCAAACCTTCTGAAGTGTACCTTGTTGCTTTACTCTGTCGGTGTCAATTTTGAAAGTACCAGGTACCATTTTGGACAAACTCAGGTAAGACTCACTACCCTCCACTCCCAAACCCGATGAATATTAGCTTATGCAAAGTGAAGTTGGGTTTGTATTTGTAACTGCAGCATTTTGATAAAGGATAATGCTTTGTACATTGTTACTGACAATATCTACAATGTCACTGCGGATGTTACATTGTTCATGCTAGTTTATAGCTAATCGATACTTGTATTATATCCTAATAATTTATTGCTTTGCAACTGACTCAGTATTTCATTCTATAAATGCCAGTTTATTGTTTCTAATCTTGTATTTACTCAGTATCAGTTAATCACTGACATGACAGAGAGCAAATATCTCAACATCTCAAAGTTTCTGATGAAATGGATGGTTAATCTTATTTTTCACTCCACCCTTGATACATAGGGTAACGTATAAACGAATCGATCAGTGTCTGATCTGTGAGTACACACATATCAGTAAGTTAATAATAAAGTGTATGGTGAATAATGCTGCAGATACAGATTACATGGTGTAGTTATTCATTTCTTTCGATTTTGTATCACTTTAAATATCTCAAAGCAGAAGACCATGTGTACTCTGTCATGAGAACAGATCACCAAGGCTTTAGTTATGGTCTTCATCTCATTTTGATGTTTAGTGCCCATAACCAAAGATTCCCTTATGTATCAAAAATGATATATGGCTACATGAGCATACATTAAGCTGATAACTCAACACTAACTGCTCTCTGTGGAACAGAACAAGGGGAGAATGTTCTGCATTGCTCTCTTAGACAGAAGGCTTCCTGTTCAAAACTGTGTCCCTTACTCGGGATTCTCTCATGAGCAGTGACATACTCCCAGCATCAGCTCTGTCAACTCCATTCAGATTTTTTTTTTGCTCTAAAGATCAAACATTGTTCTTCAATACTCCAATGAGAATATACCCAACTATTTTATACGTACAATGAGAGCTTATGTATCAATCTGCAGCTCTAAGCTTCTGCTATTTGAATATGTGAATACAGGTATCGCCCTCTCCCAGTAAGTTTGTGCATACTTGAGTGAAGTTATCACTCTATACCTGTTGGTTTCTATTGTGTGAATATGACAGTTTCTAGTCTGTAAATGGGATAGTTTAATCAATCGTCTATGTCAGTTTCTGCAACCTGCCATCTTCTGCGAAGTGAACATGTGGGGGTCCATATTGAAATGTACCTGTTGCTTTCAGTGACAGGAATGCATGAGTTTAGTTATCATTCTTTTCCTGTCAGTTTCTTTGATGTGAATGTATTGGTGTAGTTATCTATCTATACTGATGAAGGGCTTTTAAACAAAACGGTGTAAAAACAATGACTGCAGATGCTGGAAACCAGATTCTGGATCAGTGGTGCTAGAAGAGCACAGCAGTTCAGGCAGCATCCAAAGTGCAGCGAAATCAACGTTTCGGGCAAAAGCCCTTCATCAGGAAAGCAAAACATCAATTCTTCTGCTCCTTGGAAGCTTCCTGACTTGCTGTGCTTTTCCAGCATCACACTCCTGACTCTAATCTCCAGCATCTGCAGTCCTCAGCTTTGCCTATCCATTTGTACCTGTCAGTTTCTGATCTCTGAATATGGAAGAGTAATTATTGATCTGTTCATCAGTTTCTGTAATTTGAATATGACAGTCTGGTTATCTATCTCTCCCTGTCAGTGTCTGTGATGTGAAGATGACTGTCCACTTATAGATCTGCCCCTGTCAGATTCTGCTGTGTGAATATGAGAATGTCATTACCAGTCTTTACCTGTCAGCTTTTGCTATGTCAATGTGATGTTAGTTATCAATCTGCCTCATTAGCTTCTAGGTAAATGTAAAAATGTAGTTATCAATATATACCTGTGAGATTCTGCTCTGGGAATGTGGGTGTGTGATCAAAATGTACCTGTCAGTTTCTATAATATGAATATGTTTGAGTGCAGATTTCAATTTCTGCAATGCGAATGTATTTGTGCAATCATCAGACTATCCCTGACAGCTTCAACTATATGGATGGATGAGTGCATTTGTACCTGAAAGTACCTGTACCTGTCAGTTTGTGTTCTGTGAATGAATGAGTGTACTTACACATTTGTCTCTGTTAAACATGACACTTGCAGAAACTGCAGGAGCTCTACTTACTTCAAATCTCTGTTGGTCAACATGAATAAGATTTTATCTATTGCCATCCATGTCAGGGTGGCACAGTGGTGCCAGGGACACAGATTCAATTCCAGCCTTCGTTCATTATCTGTGTGCAGTTTGCACATTCTGCCCATGTCTGCATGAGTTTCCTCTGCGTGCTCTAGTTTCTTTGCATGGTACAAACATGTGCAGGGTTGCTGGATTAGCCATGGTAAATTGTCCTGTATTATTCAAAGATGTGCAGTGGCAGTGGGTTAACTATGGTAAACGTGGAGTTATGGGGACTGGGTAGGGTCTACATCTGGGTGGGATCCGCTTTGAAGAGTTGTTGCAGAGGGATGGGCCAAATGACCTCTCTCTGTACTGGAGGAATTCTATGTACTTTAAATGAAAGTGAGAATTTTTCTACCATTGTTAGTCTCGACTGTGTAAAGCAGTTGGAATAATTTCCACAACTTTTATTCAATGGTATAATTTTTGACTGTAAGTTATATTCTGCATCTGTATTTTGAATTTATTGTTCACATGTTTATAACCAGACCACTTTATGAGAGCTTTCTCACTCTGTGTCCAATAACTTCTGGGTATCTGTCTGAATGTGTACCTCTTCATGTCAATATTTGATTTCCCTTTGGACAGGTATGATGTTTTGGAAAGAGTAGGGGGTGATGGCTGTTTATGCTACATTCCCCTGAGAATCTAAGTTTCTGGTACTGAGACTGGCTCGAATGCAATGAGGGATACATTGGCTTTTAGATTAGACTTACAGTGTGGAAACAGGCCCTTCGGCCCAACAAGTCCACACCGACCCGCCGAAGCGCAACCCACCCATACCCTTTACATTTTACCCCTTACCTAACACTACGGGCAATTTAGCTTGGCCAATTCACCTGACCCGCACATCTTTGGACTGTGGGAGGAAACCGGAGCACCCGGAGGAAACCCACGCAGACACGGGGAGAACGTGCAAACTCCACACAGTCAGTCGCCTGAGGCGGGAATTGAACCCGGGTCTACAGGCGCTGTGAGGCAGCAGTGCTAACCACTGTGCCACCGTGCCACCCAATTGTGGCTTCCAGAGATCAATTGTGTGAGGGGATTCTGTAGTCCCAGGTACAGACAGACATTTCTGTGGCTAGTAGCGGTAAAGCAGAATGGTGTGTTGGTTCCCTGGTGACAGGATCAAGGATGTCTCAGAGAGGGTGAAGAATGTTCTCACAGGGGAAGAGGGGACAGCAAGAGGTCATTGTCCACATTGGAGAAAGTGAGGACTGCAGATGCTGGAGATCAGAGCTGAAAAATGTGTTGCTGGAAAAGCACAGCAGGTCAGGCAGCATCCAAAGAGCAGGAGAATCGACGTTTCGGGCATAAACCCTTCTTCAGGAATTCCAGAAGAAGGGCTTATGCCCGAAACGTCGATTATCCTGCTCCTTGGATGCTGACTGACCTGCTGCGCTTTTCCAGTAACACATTTTTCAGAATTGTCCACATTGGGACTAACGACATAGGAAGGGAAAAGGTTGAGATTCTGAAAGGAGATTACGAGAGTTAGGTAGAAATTTAAAAAGGAGGTTAATCCCAGTGCTACAAGCTAGAGAGGGCAGGAATAGGAGGATAGAACAGATGAATGTATGGCTGAGGAACTGGTGTATGGGGAAGGATTCACATTTTTGGATCATTGGTATCTCTATTGGGGTAGAAGTGACCTGTACAAGAAGGACGGATTGCACCTAAACTGGAAGGGGACTAATATACTGGCAGGGAAATTTCCTAGATCTGCTCGGGAGGATTTAAACTACTAAGGTGGGAAGCACGGAAGTAGTGAGGAAAGAGATCAGTCTGAGACTGGTACAATTGAGAACAGAAGCGAGTCAAACAGTCAGGGCAAACAGGGACAAAGTAGGACTAATAAAATAAACTGCATTTACCTCAAAGCAAGGGGCCTAACAGGGAAAGCAGATGAAGCCAGGGCATGGTTAGGGACATGGGACTGGGATATCATAGCAATTACAGAAACATTGCTCAGGAATGGACAGGACTGGCAGCTTAATGTTGCAGGATACAAATGCTCCAGGCAGGACAGAAAGGGAGGCAAGAGAAGAGGGGTAGTGGCATTTATGATAAGCAACAGCATTACAGTTGTGCTGAGGGAGGGTATTCCTGGAAATACATCCAGGGAAGTTATTTGGGTAGAACTGAGAAATAAGAAAGGGATAATCATCTTATTGGGATTGTATTATAGACCCCCGAATAGTCAGAGGGAAATTGAGAAACAAACTTGTCAGGAGATCTCAGGTATCTGTCAGAATAATAGGGTGGTTATGGAAGGGATTTTAACTTTTCAAACATAGACTGGGACTGCCATAGTGTTAAGGGTTTAAATGGAGAGCAATTTGTTGAGTGCATACAAGACAATTTTCTGATTCATTATGTGGATGTATCTACAAGAGAAGGTGCAAAACCTGACCTACTCTTAGGAAATAAGGCAGGGCAGGTGACTGAGGTGTCAGTGGGGGAGACTTTGGGCCAGCGATCATAATTCTGTTAGATTTAAAATAATGATGGAAAAGGATAGACCAGATCTAAAAGTTGAAGTTCTCAATTGGAGAAAGGCCAATTTTGACCGTATTAGGCAAGAACTTTCGAAAGCTGATTGGAGGCAGATGTTCGCAGGTAAAGGGACGGCTGGAAAATGGGAAGCCTTCCGAAATGAGATAACAAGAATCCAGAGAGGGTATATTCCTATCAGGATAAAAGGAAAGGCTGTGAGGTATAGGGAATGCTGGATGACTAAAGAAATTGAGGGTTTGGTTAAGAAAAAGAAGGAAGCATATGTCAGGTATGGACAGGATAGATCGAGTGAATCCTTAGAAGGGTATAAAGGAATAGGAGAATACTTAAGAGGGAAAGATTTAAAAAAGCCCTAATGGACAACTTTTTCACACAGAGGGTGGTACAGGTATGGAATGAGCTGCCAGAGGAAGTGGTGGAGGCTGGTACAATTGCAATATTTAAGAGGCGTTTGGATGGGTATATGATTAAGAAGGGTTTGGAGGGATATGGGCCCGGTGCTGGCAGCGGGAGTAGATTGGGTTGGGATATCTGGTCGGCATGGACTGGTTGGAGCAAAGGGTCTGTTTCCATGCTGTACATCTCTATGACTCTATGAGACATAAGGGGCAGTTTTATTTTTAAACAAAGGGAGTGGTAGCAGTGGAACACACTGCCAGGGGTGGAGATGGAAGAAGATACAACAAGGGTATTGAAAGGACTTTTAGGTAAGCAAATGAATATGTAAGAAATAGAGGGTTATGGACCAAGGCCAGGGAGAAGGGATTAATTGCATTTTGGCGGCATGTTCGGCACAGCACGTTCCTGTCCTGTACTATTCCATGCTCAGATTTTAATGCAGTGTATATTTTGGAAGAGAATTCATTCAAGTTGATTGAAACTGGGTAGGATGCATTTAGAATAGAGAGAAAAAAATATAAACTTCCGTTTCCTCAGTGGTGTTTGACTCTTGGTTTGAACATATCTCTCTGGGAATGGAGCTCAATGTCAATCCACTCTGTGACTGTGGAAAGGATGTTCTTTGCTCTAACAGCAGTAACATACCTGCTGTTTGTTGGAAGCAGCTGGTCACATTTGGCTCTGTACCGAGGGAATATTACATTGTCTTGGTCCTTTGAGTACTGCCTGGAGGAAGACAGAAGGGATACCCCCTGTAAATCAACATCAGCTGTGATTGGCAACATCAATCTAACATTCAGTTCCTCATCATTAAGGTTTTTTTTATTTAAAGCCAGCAATTTAAACTGAACCATGGGTCTGATTCCACTCCTGCCCTGAGCTGTTCATTGTCCATTTTTTCTTAAAATTCAAAGCCCAAATGAATGTGATCCAGAAATGAAACAATACCCGTACAGCTCCATAATGCAAATGGATATGTGGGTATATGAGTTTAGTTATTGATCTATACCTGTCAGTTCCTGCTTGGTGAATGTGAGAGTGTAGTTATCAAACTGTAACATTCATTATATGGTCAATATGTTTACATATTCATCCTGCAAAGTCTGGCAGGGTCCAATTGATAACAATTGAATCATAAAAATAATACAGCACAGAGGGGGCTATTCAGCCCATCTTGTCCATGCCAACCCAAAAACCCCCAGAGGCCGTTTCTCATCCCATCTTCTCGCCGTAGCCTTGCAGTTAACAGAACTTGAAGTGCAGTTCCAGGGATTTTTGTTTAAAAGAGTTTATGGTCCCTGCCTGTACCACCAAATCATGCAGTGAATTCCAGATACCCACCACTCTATGCATAAAACACATTTTCCTCACATATCATGTAATCCTACACCACTTTGTTTGAATCAATGATCCCTGGTGTTTGAACTCTCTGCCAAAGGAAACAGGTTCCTCTTGTGTACTCTAATCTCTCCCTCTCACTATTTTGTGAAAAATCACATAACACCAGGTTATAGTTTAACAGGTTTATTTGGAAGCATGAGCTTTCAGAGTTCTGCTCCTTCATTAGTATCTCACTATTTAATATCCACTATTTAATATTCCTTAATCATGGCACCCCTGTTCCAAAGAATAAAACCCCAACCTCCCCAATCTCTCCCAATAGCTACAATTCACCAGCCCTGGCAACATTCCAGTAAATCTCCTCTGCATTCTCTCCAGAGCCATGACGTCCTTCCTGTGATGTGGTGACCCGACTGCACACAATACTCCAGTTGTAGCCTCACCAGTGCCTTATACCGTTTCATTGTTATATCCCTACTTTTGAATTCCATCCCTCTGTCCATGAAGGAGAGCATTCCACGTGCTTTAGTTACAATCCCATTTACCTTTAGGGACCCATGCACTTGCACACCAAGATCTCTCACTTACCCTGCCCCCTCAGTATATTCCCATTTCTTGTCTATTCCCATTTCCTGTCTGACTTCCCAAAATGCATTCCCTCACACTTATCAAGGCTGAACCCCATCTGCCACTTTCCTGCCCACTCCACCAAACCATCTATAATACATTTGGAGATGACAGCTATCCTCTATAGTATCCAACAAATGGCCAATTTTTGTGTCATCTGCAAATTCCACAAATCTGCCCACCACATTCAAGTCCAAATCCTTAATGTATAAAACAAACAGCAGAGGTCCCAACACTGAGCCATGCAGAGCACCACTTGTAACAGCTTTCCATTCACAAGAGCAGCCATCAACCATTACCATTTGTTTCCTGTTACTAAGCCAACTTTGCATCCAATTCAACACATTACCCTGTATCCCACAGCTTTTACTTTTTGAACCAGTCTGTGTGATGCTGCTGCTCCTTTAACAAGCCTGTAAAAGATACAGGCTCCGAAAAGTCTGACTTGATGGGTTTTAGGGACATTTTAATTATTGCTAACAAGTAATGCCTCACGGAAAAGGCTTCCACATTTTTAAAAAGAACGCTTGAACAATGAAAGGGGAGTAGCCCAGTTTTCCCAGCACAGGTTTGATTTGGTTTTTGGCTGTCTGGCTATTGACTGAAAGCAGTCAGGCAGTTGGAACAGCTGCTGAACCCAAAGAAGCAGGTCCATGCTGGTACTCTCTCTCTCTCTCTCTGACATCTCTCCTGTCAGACCCTGTGTTTTTTTTTGTAGATATTTTTATTGAAATTTAACATTTTTGCAAATTTACAAAATAAACAAAACTCTCAAATACAAACATTGATGTACAATTAAATCATATATACAATAGTCATAATTTAACAAAGAAAAGAGAAAGAAAGAAAACAAAAAGAGAAAAAAAACGAAAAAAGAAAGAAAAAAAAACTCAACTTTCTACTAATCTAACCTATAACTAACCAGAGTGTATACCTAAGTCTCTTACATGCTCGGAATGTATAAACATCAAATATAATAAAACCCGTATTCGCGCAGGATTCCTCTCCCAAGGGGCCCCGGAGCAGCCCGGTCTGAAATCTTCACTAAATAAAAGCCCTTGTTAGGATAGCCGAAATATCTGCATTTATATAATTCAAAAAGGGCTGCCATATTTTATAAAATAATTCAGTCTTTCGGTGCACCATATTTGTGAGGAAGTCAAGGGGGATATATTCCATAATTAATCTGTGCCAATTTGAAAGTCCAGGGGGGCCCTCAGCCACCCAGTTCACCAAAATATTTTTCCTTGCACAGAAAGAGAGAACAGAAAATAGTCTCTTCCCATGCATATCCAGAGATGAGAGGTTCGAAAAGCCCAAAAGGAGAGATACAGGGTCCACCCTAATTTCCGTTCCTAAAATTTCTGTCAGGGTATTTGCCACTTTAGTCCAGTATCTGTGGATTTTCTGACAAGTCCACAGACAATGTGCAAGAGTACCCACCTCTATTTTGCATTTGGGACACATTGGAGATGCTCCTGCCTTAAATTTTGCCAATCGAGCCGGAGCTATATGGGCCCTATGAAGTATCTTTAGTTGGATAGCCTGAGTTCTGTTACAGATAGCAATTCTTCTAGCATTTTCCCAAATGTCATTCCACATATCCTCAGAGATTTCTAGCCCCAAGTCCTGCTCCCATGTTTTAAGCAGGTCATCCATGTCTCCTGAGACTCCATCATGTAGCAAATGGTATATAGTACTAACGGAGGATGCCCCCGCTGGTCGTAAGACATTACGTTCTCTGTCTGATTTATAAAGACTATCTATTAATGTAGTCTTCCTCTGTATATAATCTCGAACTTGGAAGTATCGAAAGAGATCCCCATTAGGTATTCCGAATTTCAGACGCAGCTGCTCAAAGGACATCAGGATGCCATCTTTAAATAGGTCCCCTAAGCATGAGATGCCCCTGGATCTCCAGAGTTTAAAGGTGGCATCTGTAATCCCCGGTTGGAATCCCCATGCGCCTACTATTGGTGCATGGGGGGATGTTTTATGTGAGTTACCCTCATTTTGCCGCATTATATTCCAGGCCTTAATTGTGTTTAATATTATGGGATTTTTACAGTGGTCTGTAATGATTTTCCTCTTATCTGAAAATAAAAGGTTAATAAGTGGGTATTTTACTTGGGAGGCTTCGATATCCAGCCAAATTGATTGTGGATCAGATGAAACCCAATCAGCTATGTAACTTAGTAGGGAGCTTAACTGATATTTCCTAAAGTCTGGGAAGTCCAGTCCTCCCCTTGCCTGTGGAAGCTGTAGCTTCTTCAGCTTAATAAGGGGCCATCTATGGTTCCAAATAAAGGAGCCCAACCAGCCATATAATTTACGTAGGGCTAGCCTTGGCAGCATCAGTGGGAGCATTCTCATAGGATATAAGAGACGGGGCAGAACATTCATTTTAATTAATGCTATTCTCCCTAGCCAGGAAGTCGGAAGGTCTCTCCATCGCTGGAGGTCCTGCCTTATCCTTTCTATTAATTGTACAAAATTAGCCCTATACAGCTGATCAAATACTGGCGTGATAAAAATACCTAAATATAAGAAGCCCTCCAGGGACCAACGGAAGGGAAAAGTGGATCCGTCCATTAAGTGGGGTATCATAGCCAGACCACCCATTGGCATGGCTTCCGATTTTGAAAAATTAATTTTATAGCCTGAGAATGCACTAAATGTATTCATAACTTGAATTAGACGAGGCACTGACATTAAAGGATTACTGAGGAATAAGAGAACATCATCTGCATAGAGGGTAATTTTGTGTTTACCTGTACCAATCCTCGGGGCCGTTATATTAGGATCAGTCCGGATGGTTTCTGCTAATGGTTCGATTATCAGTGTAAACAACAATGGTGAGAGAGGACATCCTTGACGGCAGCCCCTACCCACACTGAAGCCATCCGATCTTAACCCATTAGTAATAACAGCTGCTTTGGGGTCATTATACAATGTTGAGACCCATTTGGTAAACACCTGTCCAACGCCAAACCTTTCCAATGTGTAAAATAAATATGACCATTCAACCCTATCAAATGCCTTTTCCGCATCCAATGAAATTACTACTCCTGGTATCTTTCCCTGATGACAGGCTTGGATCATATTCAAGACCCTTCTGATATTATTGGATGATCTGCGGCCCTTAATAAATCCCATCTGGTCCTCCTTTATAATATATGGCAGTACCCTTTCTAGTCTTAGTGCTAACATTTTTGAGAGAATTTTAAAGTCTACATTTAGTAAGGATATTGGTCTGTAAGATGCACAACCTTCTGGGTCTTTTCCTTTTTTGAGGATAAGAGAAATATTTGCTTCTTTCAGCGTGGGCGGGAGACAGACCTGACTATGCGCAAAATTATACATATCCGTAAGTGGGTCAACCAATATTCCTGTAAATTCTTTATAGAATTCAGCTTGAAAACCATCCGGGCCCGGTGCTTTTCCGCTCTGAAGTTGCCTAATTGCCTCAAGTATTTCTTGGACTGTTAAAGGGGTATTTAGGGCCGACACCTGTTCCGGAGTCAGGCCCGGGAAGGTCAAATTTTTTAAAAATGACTGCATCCTCCTAATCCTATCTTCACAATCCTGCGATCTATATAGTTCAGAATAAAATTCTTTAAAGGTTGCATTGATCTTTTTATGATCATGAGTCAGGGTACCTGTACTTTCCTTGATGGTCGGAATAGTTTGAGGGGCTTTCTTTTTCTTTGCAAGAAATGCTAAGTATCTACCCGGTTTGTCGCCATATTCATATAATCTTTGTTTCGCAAATAATATTTCCCTTTTAGCCGTTTGAGTAAGCGTGGTGTTTAAAGCTGTCCTAAGAGCTGTAATCCTCTGCAATTTTGTGATAGAAGGTCTATCAGCGTATGCTGTTTCAGCTGCTTTTAGGCGAGCTTCGAGCAGACGCTGTTGCTCTCCCTTCATTTTCCTCTGGGTCGCTGAATAGGAGATGATCAAACCTCGTGCATAAGCTTTGATGGTCTCCCACATCATTGACGGATTGCTAGCCGTACCAGTATTAATTTCTAAAAAAGTTTTAAGCTCTTGGGAGAAGTACTTTAAAAATTTGCTATCTTTTATCAGGAAGGGGTCCATACGCCAATGCTGAGCGGATGTCCCATTGTTCTTTACCTTAGTTTCCATGTATACAGCGGCATGGTCAGAGATTGCTATAGTACCTATTTTACAGGTTGCTATAGAATTTAGAAAAATCGATGGGGCAAAAAACATATCAATTCTTGTGTGACATTTATGTGGATTAGAGTAGAAAGAAAAATCTCTACCCTGTGGATGGAGACATCTCCATACATCTACCAATCCTAATTCTTTATTCAGGTCCACCAGTTGTCTAGATCTGGGAGATACTCCAGCGGCACTCTTGGGAATCCTGTCTATTTCCGGATCCATAATACAATTAAAGTCTCCCCCTATAATTGTATGACGGGCACCAAAGGCCATCAGTTTTGAAAAAGCTTCCGTTATGAATTTAAAGGGGTGTGCCGGGGGGCAGTACACATTTAAGATCCCATATTCCTCTCCATTTATGAGGGCTTTAATCAAAATATATCGTCCAGATTCGTCTTTTATCTGATTTAGAATTTTCAAAGGGAAGTTCTTCCGGACAAGGATAACGACTCCCCTGCTTTTTGAATTAAAAGAGGAAAAAAAGGCCTGATCAAATCCGCCCTGTCGTAATTTTAAGTGTTCTTTATCTGACAGGTGTGTCTCCTGTAGGAGAGCTATATCAACTCTCTCCTTCTTAAGATTTGATAATATTTTCGTCCTTTTAACTGGCGAATTACTCCCCCTGACATTCCAGGTGCACCACTTAACCAACTGTTCAGCCATAATCATCTGGACAGATCCGAGACCCCTCGGGAGGGGAAACCCTATCTAGAACATCCCGAGCATGGAGCATACAAGATTTACAAAAGTAAAGACTCTCTGATACACTCAAAACAATATAACAAAAAACTCTTTCTAAGTATAAAAGATATAAAACATTCCGAATTGGAGATTTTCTCCCTTGTTCCCAGGGAGCGTCACTTCCTCTCCCACAGTCCATCTTACCCTCTTCCAACCAGTGCCCCACCCTTGACCCAGGTGTTCCTCAATAAAATGAGGAGAATTCAAATATAATATAAAGCTAGAGTTAACAGTGAACATCCCACCCCCACCCACACCCACACCCACATCTAAATATATTTGGGAATATTAATACCATATATAACTATAAGATTACAATCTCAACATGTAATACTTAAATATAATACCACAAAATAACAGGGGAAAGAAAAACAACCCCGCTCCTAAAAACAGAAGTAAAATAGAAAAAGGTAACCACCTCTCCCCATCAACATTAACCAAACGCCCCAACATATATATATATACATACACACATAGGGGGAAAGATAAGAAAAGATGAAGGGATGTAAACCAAAATAATGGGAAAGGCAGACCAACGTCCACAATCTCTTATAGTTTATTTAAGAGAGTCCAAGAATTCCTTAGCCTTCTCCGGTGATCCGAAGTTATATATGGATCCTTCGTGGCTAAGGCGTAGTGTCGCTGGATATCGTAAGGAGTACTGGATATTTAAGTCCCTTAAACGCTTCTTCGCCTCATCGAATGCCTTCCTCTTTCAGACCAAAGCTGGGGAGAAGTCCTGGAACAGCATGATCCTGGATCCTTTGTGGGTCACAGCTTGGGGATCTTTTCCCAGATTTCTTGAGGCTTCCAGGAGCATCTGCCTCTCCCTATAGCTCTGCAGCTGGAACAGGACCGGGCGTGGGCGCTGGGTTGAGCCGGGCCCACGTACTGTGACCCGGTAGGCCCATTCTACCCTTACCTGGCCTGATCCATTATGCAGATTTAAAAGTTGTGGCAGCCAATGCTCTAAGAATGCTGTCAGCTGACCTCCCTCTTCCTGCTCGGGCAGGCCCAACAACCGAATATTTTTTCTACGACATCGATTTTCGAGGTCATCAATGTGGTTTTCTAGGTTCTGGACTCGATTCTCGAGAAAACGGATGTGGTCGGCTGCCGATTTTATCGCAGTCTCTGAGGCTGCGGCCTTCGACTCCACCTCTCTGACTCGGCACTCCAATTCCTGAATGTCTCTGCCCTGCTTCTGCAGCTCGGCTGATAGTGCTTCTCTGCTCTGCCGAGACTCATCGATAAAAGCATCAATCTTCGCCTCCTACCTGGCAAACATCTCCTCAAAGCTCATCTTCATTGGTAAATCTCCTGAAGTAGCTGAAGACACCTTTGTTGCAGCTGAAGAGGGAGAGGGTGGGGGAGGGGTCCCTGCTTTCTTAGAGCCACCTGTTCCCTTCCCTTTACTCATTTTCCAGCTAGTATTAGACTATTTAAATGTACTAATAGGTAACTATTTAAGGTTAACAACTATTATAAATGGTTTAGTGAGTGTGGTGGGGGTGAATAGCCCACTTTGCCCAAGTTTTGGGTGGAGCACTGTGGACTCAGTCTTGCTGGGTCGCCGCCATCTTGGATCCCCCCCAGACCCTGTGTTTGATTTTATCTTTTTGTGCCAAAGGATGTTTGTGGGGATTATTGCAAGTATTGGGAACAGCATCATTAAGTCGGTATAATCTGTAGGGTTTTTGGATAGGTTAAGTTAATTAGTATTCTGTTCTCTTTTAGGCATAGGAGCATTTGTTTGTGTTTCAATTGATAATCTTGTAAATCAGTTCTGTTTTGCTTAAAACTATGTGGTTTGACCAGCTACATCACTCCTGGAACATCCACATTACACCTGCTTAAAACAACCAGCAAAGTTAGGGTCCGGGCTACTTGAAATGTTTTGAGGGGGTCTGGCCTGGTCCATACCAGTTAGGAGGCTCTTTGCAGGATTTGTTCTGTAGTTCTGATTTGGGATTAGGGTTGTTGGACTTGAAGGAAGCAAGTGGTAGGTGTTAGTGTCTTTTGTTCTGAGTTTTGAATTCAGTTGGTTTAAAAGTGTTTGGGAGAGCAATGACTCTTTCAGTCATCAAGAATTTTCTGTGGGGGTGGGAGAAGTGATTTTGGGGCTTTTACAAAAGGGGATTAAGGGTAAGCTGCTGGAAATAGCAGACAAGCTGGGATTGAGTCTGTGTTCTTCCATGAAGAAAGGAGAGATAATTACAGCAGTAGCTCAGCATTTAAATTTGTTGGAAACACCATCAGAATCTTCAGAGATGGCTAACATTCAATGGAAAACGCAGCAACTTGAGTTCGAGGCAAAAGACAAGGAAAAGGCAACAGAAATGAAATCTTTTGAATTATGATTAAATGCAGAAGAGAGCCCGAGGAGAGAGAGAAAAGGAGAGAAAGGAAAGAAAGAAAGGGAGGGAGATTGGATTTTGGAAATCGACTGATTCGGGATAGTCATCATGGCTTTGTACGTGTTAAATCATGTCTCACAAACTTGATTGAGTTTTTGAAAAAGTTCCAAAGAAGATTGATGAGGGCAGAGTAGTAGATGTGATCTATATGGACTTCAGTAAGGCATTCGACAAGGCTCCCCATGGGAGATTGATTAGCAAGGTTAGATCTCATGGAATACAGGGAGAACTAGCCATTTCAGTACAGAACTGGCTCAAAGGTAGAAGACAGAGGGTGGTGGTGAAGGGTTATTTTTCAGACTGGAGGCCTGTGATCAGTGGAGTGCCACAAGGATCGGTGCTGGGCCCTCTACTTTTTGTCATTTACATAAATGATTTGGGTGCAAGCAAAAGAGGTACAATTAGTAAGTTTGCAGATGACTCCAAAATTGGAGGTGTCATGGACAGCAAAGAGGGTTACCTCAGATTACAACAGAATCTGGACCAGATGGGCCAATGGGCTGAGAAATGGCAGATGGGGTTTAATTCAGATAAATGCGAGGTGCTGCATTTTGGGAAAGTAAATCTTAGCAGGACTTATACACTAAATGGTAAGGTCCTAGGGAGTGTTGCTGAAGAAAAAGACCTTGGAGTGCAGGTTCATAGCTCCTTGAAAGTGGAGTCGCAGGTACATGGGATAGTGAAGAAGGCATTTGGTTTGCTTTCCTTTATTGATCAGAGTATTGAGTACAGGAGTTGGGAGGTCATGTTGCAGCTGTACAGGACATTGGTTAGGCCACTGTTGGAACATTGCGTGCAATTCTGGTCTCCTTCCTATCGGAAAGATGTTGTGAAACTTGAAAGGGTTCAGAAAAGATTTACAAGGATGTTGCCAGGGTTGGAGGAGCTGAGCCACAAGGGAGAGGCTGAACAGGCTGGGGCTGTTTTCCCTGGAGGGACAGAGGCTGAGGGGTGACCTTATAGAGGTTTACAAAATTATGGTGGTGTATGTATGGAAGGAGCTGTCAGAGGACGTGGTGGAGGCTGGAACAATTCCAACATTTAAAAGGCTTGAAGATGCGACATGAATAGGAATGGTTGAGAGGGATATAGGCCAAGTGCTGATAAACGGCACTAGTGCAGCCAAATGGGACATGATTAGTTTCCAATATCTGGTTGGCATGGATGAGTCAGACCGAATGGTCTGTTTATGTGCTATACATCTCTATGGCTGTGAATTATAACAACTAATGGCAAATGGGGTGATTTACATAAACAATGGAGAGAGAGAGAAAAAATTGTAATTCCTCCGAGGTAGTTGACTCTTAGAACATAGAACAATACAGCACAGAACAGGCCCTTCGGCCCACGATGTTGTGCCGAACATTTTCTTGATTTGAAAATTTCTCTCTGGAAATTGAGTCAGCGTGTGTCTAATTCAATCTGCTCTATAAATATGGAGAGGATGTTCTTCAGTCTGACAGCAGTAACATACTTGCTGTTTGTTAGAAGAAACTGATCACACTTGGCTTCGTACCGAGAACATATAACACTGGCTTGGTCCTTCACGTAATTGTCTGGAGGAAGACAGAAGAGACATCATCTGTAAATCAACATTAAGTCAATGTAATAATTTAATAACCATTAGGCTGTTTTTCCTTCAAGACAGCAATTCCAACAGGACCACGGGACTGATTGTCGTCTTAGCCTGAGCTGCTCTTTAGTGATTATTGAGAATTTACTGAGAAACAGATGCGAACAACACCTCTTCAAATGGGATAATCTGATGTTAGGAAGTGTCTGGATATGAAAGTTTCCTTATCTATCCATAGTTGTCTGTTCCTGCTCAGTGAATGTGTGAAGACAATTATCAACATGTACGTGTTAAATGCTGCTCTGTGAATATCTAAGTGTAATTATCAAACTGTAATTATCAATCCATATAATCTATGCAAATATGAATACAGTTATGAATCTGTCCCTGTCACTCTCTGGTAAATATATTTACATTTTCTCAACACAGAGACAAATAGGGACAGACTGATAACTACACTCATACATTCACATAGCATAAACTGACAGGTGCAGATTGATAACTGAACTCGTGTATCCACATGGAGGAAACTGCCAGGGACTGGTTGATAAATACATGTCATATTTTCAATAAATACAATCAGTCCCTATGTGTTTCTCTGATGTGGATTTGCAAGTTTAGTTATCAATATATACCTATCAGTTTCTGCCCAGCGAATGTGTGTGTTACTTACCAATCTGTCCCGAACACTTTCTGCTGTGTATCTGAGAGTGTAATTATCAACCTAAACCTGTCAGTCTCAGCTATGAGAATGCGAGTTTTGATATTAATTTCTACCTGTCAGTTTCTGCTGTACAAATATTAAATGCAGTCATCAATTTGTTTCCATCAGTTTATTTTGTGAGAATGTAGATATTGATCTCTACCTGTAAGTTTATTCTATATCAATATGTGAGTGCAATTATCAAACAGTATCTTTCACATTTTGCTATTTGACTCCAGAGTGTCATTGTCAATCTGTTTCTACTATGTCAATGTGACAGTGTAGATACCAATCTATCCATGTCAGTTTCTTCCCTGTCAAGATGTGAATACAGTTATTGAGCAGTACCCATCAGCCACTGCTCTGTAAGCATGGGTGTATTAATCAAACTGTCACTGTCAGTTTCAGCGAAGTGAATGTGGGAGTACAGTTATCATTCTCTACCTGTCAATTTCTTCTTTGTCAAAGTGAGTGTAACTGTCAATCTGTCTCTTTCTGACTCTGCTGTGTGAATACATAAATATAGTTGTCAATCTTTAGCTGTCCGTTTCTGCTTGGTGAATATGTTTGTGTAATTGTCAATCCTTCCAGTTTCTACTATGTGAATGTGTGAGCTGAGTTTTCACCTGTCGCTATCAGTTTCAACTTTGTGAACGTGAGAGTTTAGTTATCAATCTTTCCCTGTCAGGCTCTGTAATGTCAGTGCTTGAATGTATTTATTCATCTTTGTGTGACTGTAGTTATCAACCCATACTCTCAGATTCTGCTACATGAATATGTGAGTGTAGTTATCCATTTCATTTGATATGATTTATTATTCTCACATGCACTGAAAACAATGGAAAGCATTGTTTTGTGTGCTTTACAGGCAGATAATATCATACAAAATGCATCAGGGTAATAGAACAGAATCTGTAATACAGTATTAAAGCTGCAAAGAGAGAGAGATTAACATTAAAATTTGAATGAGATTAGAGTGGTGCTGGGAAAGCACAGAAGGTCAGGCAACATCTGAGGAGCAGGAAAATCGACTTTTTGGACAAAAGCCTTTCATCAGGAATGCCCAAAACGTCAATTTTTCTGCTCCTCGGATGCTGCCTATCCTGCTGTGCTTTTCCAGCATCACTCTAATTGTGACTCTAATCTCCAGCATCTGCAGTACCCACTTTCACCTTAAAATATCAGCAGTACATTCAAAAGTCTGATAACAGAGAAGCTGTTCTTGAGTTTCTTGATGGTGTACTCAAACTTCTGTATTTTCTGGTGGTAGCTAGGAAAATATTAGTTTTTGTACAGAAGACAGGCTGGGCGGAAAGGTGACAAGTAAAAGATAGATGGAGGTAGAGTCCAAAGAAAGAGAAGAACAGTAGAACAGACAAAGGAATGGATAACTGTCACACTAAGAGGGTGAATAGCCTATTAATAGGGCCTGTTAATGGCTCATAATTGGTGGTGTATAACAGCTGACTATATGTTAACAAGACCGGATGTGTCGAGTTTTGGGTAATGACATGGGTGAGCTGAAGCCCTAAAGTTGAAGAACTCAATACTGAGTCCAGAAGGCTGTCGAGTTCCCAAGCAGAAAATGAGATGCTGTTCTTCAAGCATGCACTGAGCTCGACTAGAGCACTGCAGCGAGCCTGAGACAGAAATGGTGGCCAGGGAACAGGGTGGTGTGTTGAAGTGACAGGTAACTGGAAGTTCAGGGTCTTTTTGTCTGTATAGAATGTAAGTGTTCTGCAAAGTGGACACCCACTCTGCGTTCAGTTTCCCCAACACAGAGGTGAGCACATTTTGTGCATTCTCCTTGCCACTATCAGTTCTGAGGACCGGTCACTAGACCCGAAATTTGCCAGACCTGTGAATGTTCCACCAATATTTTTTTTTGTTATCAATCTCTGCCTGTCAATTTCTTCTCTGTGAATACGTGAGTGTTATATCAAAGTATACACGTCAATTTAGGTGATTTGAAATTGGGAGCATAATCAATCTATTCCTGTCAGTTTCTGCTTTGTGAACATGAGAGTGTAGTTATCAATCTTCCTCCAAAATTTACTACCACCAGCATGTGTGAGTTACTAACCAACCTGTCCCTGTCAGATTCTGCTCTGTGCATCTGAGAGTGCAGTTACTAATTTGTATCTACCAGCTTCTTGTTTATAAATACGTAAATTCATTTATCATACTGTACCTGTCAGGTTTTGCTATGCAAATCTGTTAGTCTAGTTATCAACCTGTACCTGTCATATGTGTGTGCATGATTATTGTTCTCTCCCTTTCAGTTTCTGCAACGTGAATATTGTGAGAGCAGATATCAATCAATGACTGTCAGTTTCAGTTGTGTCCATACGAGAGTTTAAGACTTGATGTATATATGTCAATTTCTGCTGTGTCCATGTGTGAATTTAGGAATTGACCTATATATGCCAGTTTCTGCTGTGTGACTGTGAGAGTGAAGTTCTCAATGAGTTCCAGTCACTTTCAACTTGTATATATATCAAAGTTGCTCAATTCTCTGACAGCCAATAATATTCTAAGAATCTAATGATGTCCATGAGTCTATTGTTGATTGCCAGAAAACCTCATCTGGTTCACTAATGTGCTTGAAGGGAGGAAACTGCCAACCTTACCTTGTCTGGCCTGCACGTGACTGCAGACACACATCAATGTGGTTGACTCCTAAGTACTGCATGGGTAGTTAGGGATGTGCAACAAATGCTGGCCGAGCCACTGATGCCCCATCCCATGACTGAATTAGAAAAAACAAGTTCTCTGTGACTGTAATTCAATCTGTGATAGCAGCTTTTAGGCTGTTGTGAATGGGCCTTAAACTCTTATGCATTTTGTGATTTATGACTCATTCACAGAATTGGTACAGCCATTCAGCCTGTTATGTCTGTGCTGGGACATTCTATTCTTCATCTGTCCTCCATACTAGTTTTCAATAACTGTTTGGGATTCTGAACCTCATCCACTCATTGCCAGTGTCTCGGTGTAAATGAAATTTGAGATTAGTTCTGCAGTTATCAGCTTTTGAATACCTAGAGTGCCAGTTTTGCTCGTGTGCAGTGATGAGTCGAGTATGTGGATGCCATTCTCTTTCTATGTTCAGTTCTGTTTTTTTCAGTCAGGGTGTAGGATAAACCAGTTCAATGTTTGCTAAACCGGTGTGATCGAGGGATTAAAGTTAGTTCAATACTTATCTTTGCCAAGAATTTGAATTTTACTGTATTTAATCTCAGTTTTATTTTTACATTTTGTGTGTGCACTAGTCTTTGTCAGTTGCTGCTGGGCAGTGCAGTAATGTAACATCTAACACTAACATCCTCTGAAGCAATTAATAATTTGGTCCGTCAATTGATAACTGTTCATATTTGGAAGTACTTGTTGGCCTAAATTGCTTTTTTCTCCTTTCAACATTAACTGGCTGAGCGAGAGTGAGTTTTCTGTTGTGCTGCCAATCTGTATCACTTTGAAGAGTGGTACTGGTCTATATCACACTGACACTGTCTCCTTGTGTTTCCAGTCCTGCAGATCTGATGCACTTTATGAGGTAGGTTTATTGTCTTATCAATCAGTGCTTCATACATTTAAAAAGTCTGGAAATGCTTCTCCATTACTCAGGCACTCAATCAGAATGGGAGTGTGGATAAAGTATATTTTCGTCAACACCAGGCTGAGAGACAGAGACATATAGAACATAGAACATAGAAAGATACAGCGCAGTACAGGCCCTTCGGCCCTCGATGTTGCGCCGACCGAATCCTACCTAACCTACACTAGCCCAATAACTTCCAAATGCCTATCCAATGCCCGCTTAAATGACCATAAAGAAGGAGAGTTCACCACTGCTACTGGCAGGGCATTCCATGAACTCACAACCCGCTATGTAAAGAATCTACCCCTAACATCTGTCCTATACCTACCACCCCTTAATTTAAAGCTGTGTCCCCTAGTAACACCTGACTCCATTAGCGGTAAAAGGTTCTCACTGTCAACCCTATCTAAACCCCTAATCATCTTATACACCTCTATCAAATCTCCCCTAAACCTTCTCTTCTCCAATGAGAACAGCCCCAAGTGCCTCAGCCTTTCCTCATAAGATTTTCCTACCATTCCAGGCAACATCCTGGTAAACCTCCTCTGCACTCGTTCCAATGCCTCCACATCCTTCCTATAGTATGGCGACCAAAACTGCACACAATACTCCAGTTGAGGCCGCACCAGAGTCTTATACAGTTGCAACATGACCTCAGGACTCCGGAACTCAATTCCTCGACCAATAAAGCCCAGTACACCATATGCCTTCCTCACAGCACTATTTACCTGGGTGGCAACTTTCAGAGATCTGTGTACATGGACACCAAGATCCCTCTGCTCATCCACACTACCAAGTATGCACATGTGTGAATGGGCTGTAAGCATCTCTCTAGAAGCATCCTCTGTAGATCAGGCTTGACCCAAGAGGTTCATTTGGAATTTACATTGTTTGATTATTGTCTTTGTACTGAACAACTATTTATTAAAAGAATAAACTTGTCCTGCTCAGTTGCTCAATATCCAATTTTGCTTCTATATCTGCACTCAATATCAACTTCATATATACTTGTTATAACAATGTAACAGCATAAATGATTATTAATTATAACTTTAAAAATGCATATTCTACATATGGATTTAATGCAGCTCAAATGCATATTTATTACAAGCATACAGGCTAACCTGCTTCTAATCTTCTGAATGATAATTGGCTTTGAATACTGGAATTTAGTGTCACTAAGGTGGTATGCATTGAGAACAGGGTGAAATAATATAGATTTATATATTGTCAGTTGCGTTTAACTCTTGGATTGAATGTGTACTTCTGGAAATTGAGCTCTGTGTGTCTGACTCAATCCACTCAGAGAGCGGAAAGGACATCCTCCACTCTGACAGTGGTAACATACCTGCTGGGTGTGAGAAGCAGCTGGTCACCCTTGGATTGATCCATCAAATATTTGCCTGGAGAAAGACAAAAGAGAGATCTCCTGTACGTCACTAGCAGCTGAGCAGAAATACATCAAATAATCAATGCAATATTCAGATAATGATCATTTTAATTCTGACACTCTGCACTTCATATCCACTTTTTTATCCCCTGCCTCTGGGCTCATGCATTCTCCTCTGCAAAACCTGTTGCTCTTTTATACGTGATGGCGGGCATTTTCAAATTTGAAAATAAGCCATTGGTCTCTTGGCGCCATTTTTTCCCCTTTCTCTCCTGTCAATGAGGAGATGGGGTTTCTCCAGAAGTATCTAACCAATACCAAAATCTGATGTTTAAATCACATTTCTTATTGCTATATTTTTTCATAGATTCCGCAATCCCTGAATGAAGATCACATTAGTTGCAAATTCACTGTCGCTGCATGTGGTTTTTGTTTTTAACTGATGTCCCCTATCGCTTCCTGCTTTCTGTGGATGAGCAACCGAACTTGTATCCGCCGTGAATCAATCGAAGGCCCGCCAATTGAAACATCTTCAAAGGTAATACAGTGTACACCCATAGAATTACAGAACCACGCTTTATCAATACATTTTTATTTCACCTGGGGTTATTACTTGCTCGAAGACAATTTGTAATCGCTGCGTGAACGGGCAAATGGTTACGGGGAGCAGGCACAAAAATAAAGTTTGAAAAATATCAGCCATGATCGAATTAGCAAAACAAACTGGACGGGCAGAGTGGCTACTGCTACTGTATCTTACAATTACAGGTTGCAGAACGGTAGTCTCGATTGGCCGAATAGCCTCTTACCTACACTGTAGGAATGCTTACAATTATAAAATCATTGGCCACGGTAAACAGCAATAAAGTGAACCGTCCACTCTGAATGCTCCCTGGCCTAACGCAGAAGACGGCATTACTAAATTGTCACGGTATATGTGAAATAACCGGCAACAATACCGAGAACCGGTATGTGCTGGTCTCCCCATCCTCGGGTCTCCGCTCTCTATCGGGAGGGTTTGGGTGGCTCTGAGAAGAGCTTTTGGGTTCGCTGGAAAAGGGTCGCTTTATCCTCAGCCGCCGAAACCATAGAGAGTGCGGCCCTGGCGTTTCAGAGCGTACACCACATCCATGGCGGTGACCGTCTTGCGCTTGGCGTGCTCAGTGTAGGTGACCGCATCCCTGATCACATTCTCCAGGAAAACCTTCAACACCCCGCGGGTCTCCTCGTAGATCAAGCCCGAGATGCGCTTGACCCCGCCACGGCGAGCCAGGCGCCGGATGGCTGGCTTCGTGATGCCCTGGATGTTATCACGGAGCACTTTGCGGTGCCGCTTCGCTCCGCCTTTCCCCAGGCCTTTGCCTCCTTTACCTCTTCCAGACATCACGCTTCTTCACTCAAATCGCTGCCGAATGAGAGACGAGCTGCCTCCCCTTCCTTTTTTATACAGCCCGGCCCGACCTGACTGAGAACGAGCTGACAGAGAGTGAGAGGCGGGTCCGGAGAGGAAATTGAGTGACGGACAGAGTAGGGAAATGGCTTTGATCATCCAGCTCCGCCTCCAGCTCACTCCAGCCCCAACTGTATCCGGTACTGAACCTTTTCTCCCCAACGCCTTCTCCACACCTCCACGACTTGCTTTTAAACAACCACCAAACCTCAAACAGATCGTTGTTCGTAGCAAGCTGCCAGGCTCCCAGGACAACTCCATACAACCCTGTCAGGGTAGGGGCTGCAAGATTTGTCAGACTTTGGACATAGATACCACCATTACGCGTGGGCACATCTCCCACCTTGTACATGGCAAGTACTCATGTGACTTAGCCAGTTGTCTATCTTGTCTATCAGGTGACTCAGCCAACGTTGCAGAAAATGATGCCTGGAGGCATGATGTATTGGGGAAACCGACCAAAGGCTACGACAACGGATGAATGGGCACCGCACAACAATCAACAGACAGGAATGTTCCAGTTGGAGAACACTTCAGTGACCCAGGACATTCGACCTCGGACCATCGGGTGACCATCCTCCATGGCGGACTTCGGGACAGGCATCAGTGAAAAGTGGACGAGCAGAGGCTGATAGCTAAGTTTGGTACTCAGAGGGAGGGCCTCAACAGGGACCTTGTGTTCATGTCACATTACAGGTGACCAACATTGCACTATATACACACACACACACACACACAGGCACTCCTATACACACAGACACACATATACACAAATGCGCACACAGACACCCACACAACACCCTTACAGACACACACACTCCCACACTCACACATGCACCCCCTCACAGACTTAAGACACACTGCACTCACCACACACACACATACACACACACACACACACACACACACATATGCTTTCTCACACTCACAACTCCCAACCCAGAAAGACCCACATGCACACATATTTTGTGGGCTGAATATGTACTTGCAGGATTACATTGCACTTTGCTCAAAAACTACATGAATTCATGTAAAACTCTGTGATCTCACTTTTTAGATTAGAATCAATCTGGCATAGACAGAAAACACAGGGGGTTAACACCTTCAACATATTGTCTGACTAGGTATCACAATTTTTAACAGCTAACCTGAGAATGCAACTTTTTTTTAAAAAGGTATTGTGATTTATACATGGAAGAAGTGAAACTATTATGATATTCTAACAGATGAAAGGCTTAACGGACAATCAATTTTTCAATGTATAATTTCAGTTACATCATACTGTAAATTTTTGCTATAAATTCCGTGTTAGGATTGAGCCCTCCACTACCACCTGATGAAGGGGCGATGCTCCGAAAGCTACTGTGCTTCCAATTCAACCTGTTGTGTGATTTTAAACTTTTCTCCCCAAAGGGGACTGTTCCTGAGTAGAGGAGCGCATGCGTGAAGCCCTCCCCCAGCGCTGCCATTGAGGAGCATTTACTCAGTGAGTGCAAGAGGTTTGTTTGAAACAGACCGCAATGGAGAGATCAGCGCCCAGGGAAGGGAGGGAACAGCAGGCTCCTTCCAGCAGCACATCGGGATGGGAGCCTGGGACACAGAGGGGGCTCCGACACTGGGATTGATTCGGGGTGAGTTCAGGGAGAACCGGGGGCTGTTTGTAAGGGGCCGAGCGGAGCAGGAACTGGTCCCGGAACTTGGAGTGAGCGGGCTGGGGGGAAGAGAGAGGCCTTTCTCGGGCTGTGTGTGGGCCTGCTGTGGGAGACAGAGCGGGAGGAAGATGCTGTGGGCCCTGTTTCATTGTGTTTCCCGCTGTTTCTTGAGGTTGTGTGGACCAACTGTAGGAGTGTGATACTCTTGTAAAAGGACATACACTGGGGCCTTAGTAAAAACATTAGAAATAGCGCCGTTTTCCCACTTTCGAACAGGCGGTTGGGGAGTTGGATATTGAACTGTATAAGCATCCTGTTGGTTGAGTACTCCCATTCATGGTGCTGGGCAGTTGTTGCTCAGTTTCTGGATCTCACTCAATTGGTATGAAGTTAAAAATCACACAACACCAGGTTATAGATTAGATTAGATTTTTTTAGATTAGATTCCCTACAGTGTGGAAACATACCCTTCAGCCCAACAAGTCCACACCAACCCTCCGAAGACCCATCTCTCTCTGACTAATGCACCAAACACTATGGGCAATTTCCATTGATTTTTCAACCACAGTAGGCAACACTCCTACCAGTGAATCAGCAACATCATTAGCAAGGATAAATTGTATTCCTGGAGCTGAAAGTTTAGCCACTACTCCTACTATGACTTCTCCCCTCTTCACTCGACACTCTAACCTCACTTCTTACAATTGAGCATTTCTTATTTCAATGTGAATTCCCGCTACTCGTACTTTTTTTGGCAATAGTCCTTCAGAGGTACATATATCCTCATTTTATGGCATCACAGATTGAGAGGATCCTTGTGTTTGCTAATATTGTTACCTCTTTACCTGCTGTTCCTGACTTATGTGAGTAAACTTTACCTTCACGGTGTATGGTTTAAGAAGATCTGGCACTTCCTCCATAAACAACCTCCAACCAGCTTGTACATTCTGGTGTAGCTTTCTAGTCTCCACAGTACTCTCGGTTACCACTCCAACAAAATTCACTGGCTTATCCTGTTTTCCTACATTTTGGCTTCTCAGTGCTTTTCCTAACCCACCAACACCGATTTCATGTGGCCTACTTTATTGCAGTGAGAACACCAGAGCTTTTTCACTTCTCTTTCAAGGGTTTCCTTTTTACCGTGGTAAATCATCCATATGATCTTCACCGAGATATACTTTTCCCTTTCCGCGTGAGAATTTCTATAATCCACAATTATTATTCCTCATGGATTGAAACTGATTTTGGCAGCCCAAATTTGATTTATTGATCAACTCAATCATCAGCTATTTCTGATGCCAGTCTTGCTGTTTTAGCTCTCTGCTCTTCCACATAGTTCTCATTACATCAGGAAATGAAGTTTTGAACTCCTGTCTAAGTGCCAGTTACTAAAGTTCAAACTCCCTCTTTCTTCCTTTCCTCGCTCTCAGTTTTTCTCTCTTCTCCCTCTCTTCTGCTTTTACTAGTAATTCAAACTGTTTTGTTTCTATTGCCCTTTCCTTAACTTTTGCCTCTAACTCGAATTGTTTAATTTTCAATTGAATGTTAGCCACCTCTAAAGAGTGTGATGGTGTTTGCAGCAAATTTAAATGTTGAGCTATTTGCAAAAGAGAACAGAAGACTGAATAACAACAAACCTGAAAACTCAACGGATTATACCAACTTAATGATGATGATCCCAACATTTACAACAGTCCCCATAAACACCCCTTGCCACAAAAACTAAAATCAAACACAGTGTCTTACAGGAGAGATGTCAGAAAAATGGTACCATCATGGACTTGCTTCTTTGGGTTCAGCAGCTTTTTCAACTGCCTGACTGCTTTCAGCCAAAAACCAAATCAAACCAGAGAAAAGCTGAGCTGGGAAAACTGGGCCACTCCCCTTTCATTGTACAAGTGTTCTTTTTAAAAATGTGGAAGCCTTTTGCCTAAGGCATTATCTGTTAGCTATAATCAATATGGCCCTAAAACTCATCAACGCAGACTTTTTCGAGCCTGTGTCTTTTACAAGCTTGTTAAAGGAGCAGCAGCATCACAACAGACTGGCCCAAGAAGTGTGGAGCCACAGAAAATGGGGGAGATACTAAATGAATATCTTGTTGTGGAATATTTACTGTGGAAAAGGATATGGAAGATATAGACTGTAGGGAAATAGATGGTGACATCTTGCAAAATGTCCAGATTACAGAGGAGGAAGTGCTGGATATCTTGAAACGGTTAATGGTGGATAAATCCCTAGGACCTGATCAGGTGTACCCAAGTTCTTACTCTGTGGAAAGCTAGAGAAGTGATTGTCTGGCCTCTTGCTGAGATATTTGTATCATCGATAGTTACAGGTGAGGTGCCGGAAGACTGGAGGTTGGCAAACATAGTGCCACTGTTTAAGAAGAGTGGTAAAGACAAGCCAGGGAACTATAGACCGGTGAGCCTGACCTCGGTGATGGGCAAGTTGTTGGAGGGAATCCTGAGAGACAGGAGGTACATGTATTTGGAAAGGCAAGGACTGATTCAGGATAGTCAACATGGCTTTGTGCATGGGAAATCACGTCTCACAAACTTGATTGAGTGTTTTAAAGAAGTAACAAAGAAGATTGAGGGCAGACCAGTAGATGTGATCTATATGGACTTCAGTAAGGCGTTCAACAAAGTTCCCTATGGAAGACTGATTAGCAAGGTTAGATCTCACAGAATACAGGGAGAACTAGCCATTTCAATACAGAACTGGCTGAAAGGTAGAAGACAGAGGGTGGTGATGGAGGGTTGTTTTTCAGACTGGAAGCCTGTGACCAATGGAGTGCCACAAGGATCGGTGCTGGGCCCTCTGCTTTTTGTCATTTACATAAATGATTTGGATGTGAGCATAGAGGGACAGTTAGTAAATTTGCAGGTGACACCAAAATTGGAGGTGTAGTGGACAGCGAAGAGGGTTACCTCAGATTACAACAGGATCTGGACCAGATGGGCCAATGGGCTGAGAAGTGACAGGTGGAGTTTAATTCAGATAAATGCGAGGTGCTGCATTTTGGGAAAGTAAACTTTATCAGGACTTATACATTTAATGGTAAGGTCCTAGGGAGTGTTGCTGAATAAAAGAGACCTTGGAGTGCAAGTTCATAGCTCCTTGAAAGTGGAGTTGCAGGTAGATAGGATAGTGAAGAAGGCATTTGGTATGCTTTCCTTTATTGGTCAGAGTACTGAGTACAGGAGTTGGGAGGTCAAGTTGCAGCTGTACAGGACATTGGTTAGGCCACTATTGGAATATTGTGTGGAATTCTGGTCTCCTTCCTATCAGAAAGATGTGAAACTTGAAGGGGTTCAGAAAAGATTTACAAGGATGTTGCCAGGGTTGGAGGATCTGAGCTACAGGGGTGATCTTATAGTGGCTTATAAAATTATGAGGGGCATGGATGGGATAAATAGACCAAGTCTTTTCCCTGGGGTCGGGGAGTCCAGAACTAGAGGGCATAGGTTTAGGGTGAGAGGGGAAAGATATAAAAGAGACCTAAGGGGCAACCTTTTCACACAGAGGGTGGTATGTGTATGGAATGAGCTGCCAGAGGATGTGGTGGAGGCTGGTATAATTGCAACATCTAAGAGGCATTTGGATGGGTATATGAATAGGAAGGGTTTGGAGACAGATGGGCCGGGCGCTGATAGGTGGGACTAGATTGGGTTGGGATATCTGGTGGGCATGGACGGCTTGGATAGAAGAGTCTGTTTCCATGCTGTACATCTCTATGACTTTAAGTAAAATCCCATGGGAAACAGGTTAATGTGTTTAATTGGATCCAAAGTTGGCTCAGTCACAGAAAAGAAACAGTAATGGGCAATGGCTGCCCTTGTGAATGGAAAGCTGTTTTAAGTGGTGCTCTGCATTGCTCAGTGTTCGGATCTCTGCTGTTTGTTTCATACATTAATGATTTGGAGTTGAATATGGTGGGCAAATTTGTGAAATTTGCAGACGACACAAAAATTGGCCATAGAGTGGATAGTGTAGAGGATTGCTGTAAATTCCAAAAGTAAATAGTGAGCTACCTGATGAAGAAGCAGCACTCCGAAAACGTGCACTTCCAAATAAACCTGTTGAACTATAACCTGGTGTTGAGTGATTATTAACAAACTAGTGAGAGGGAGACATTAGAATAGACAGGAGGAATCTATTTCCTTTGGCAGAGAGTTCAAAAACCAGGGTTCACAGATTCAAGCTAAGTGGCTGTAGGATTGGATGATATATGAGGAAAATTGTTTGTTATGCAGAGAGTGGTGGGTATCTGGAATTCGTTGCCTAATTTGGTGGTGGAGGCAGAGACCCTATTTTTAAAAAAAAACAAAAATTCCCTGGAATTGCACATCAAGTGTTCTAAACTGCAAGGTTGCAGGCTGTGGCAGGAAGGTGGGATGAGAAAGGGCACCTGTGTGTGTTTACATTGGCATGGACAAGATGGGCTGAATGCCCCTCATGCTATCTTCTGTTTATGATTCTCTAGTTATCAATCAGATTCTGCCAGTCTCTGCTGTGTGAATATGGAAATATATTTACCATATACTGAAATTTACAGTTTGATAACTACACCCACACATTCACCAAGCAGGGCCTGACAGGTATAAACTCACATATCCACATACCCACTACATCAGGTGGCCTCATTCATGGAACTGTATGGATATTGTTTAGTTTCTGAATCTCGTTCAATTGGTATTAGAATTTTAAGAAAAAAATGGACAAGCAGCAGCTCAGAGCAGGAGTGGAATCAGACCTGTGGTTCTGTTTAAATTAGTGGTGTTGAACAAAAAATCCTAATGATTAACTGAATATTATAATGATGTTGCCAATCACAGCTGATGTTGATTTACAGGAGGCATCTCTTCTATCTTCCTCCAGGCAAGTACTCAAAGGACCAAGGCAATGTAATATTCCCTCGGTACAGAGCCAAGTGTGACCAGCTGCTTTGAACAAACAGCAGGTATGTTACCACTGTCACAGTGAAGTACATCCTTTCCTCATTCACAAAGTGGATTGAGTCAGGTTCACATTGGAGATCCATTTCCAGAGAGATGTTCAAACCAAGAGTTAAACAGCACCAAGGAAATAGAAGTTTATATTTTTTATCTATATTCTCAATGCATGCAATCAGTTCCAATCAACTTGAATGAATTCTCATCCGAAATATACACTGCATTAAGTCTGAACATCGAATGGTGCAGCACAGGAAAGGGTCCTTCAGCCCACGAAGGTGTGCCGAACATGATGCCAAATGAAATTAATCCCTTCTGCCTGCCCTTGGTCCATATCCCTCTATTTCTTGCATAATAATTTGCATATTTTAAAGCCCCTTCAATATCTGTATCGTATCTATCTCCATCACCACCCCAGCAATGCATTCCACTCCCACCACACTCTACTTTTAAATAAAAACTGCACCTTAGGTCTCCTTTGAACTCCACACCCCCCCCTCCCCCCCCCCCCCCACCCCCCCACCCCCACCCCCCCCCCCCCCCCCACCCCCCCCCCCCACAACCCCCCCCCCCCCCCCACCTTATTTGCATGCCTCTTAGTTTTAGACGTTTCAACTCTTGGAAAAAGATTCTGACAATCAACCTTAACCATGCATCTCATACGTTTAGACACTTCTGGATATAGATTTGTTTGCTGAACTGGAAGGTTTGTTTTTAGAAGTCTTGTCACCATAATAGGTATCACGATCAGTGAGCCTCCAGATGAAGCACTGGTGGTAAGGCCGGCTTTCTATTTATGTGTTTAGGTTTCCTTGGGTTGGTGATGTCATTTCCTGTTCATTTTCTCCCGACGTGGTAAATAGGATCCAAGTCAATGTGTTTGTTGATGGAGTTCTGGTTGGAATACCATGCTTCTAGGAATTCTCATGCATCTCTATGTTTGGCTTTCCCAAGGATGGATGTGTTATCCCAGTCGAAGTGGTGTCCTTCCTCGGCCTCTGCTGTCCAGAAGAAAACTACCCGGGTTTTTCAAGCTTCTTTTTATAGCTCACACCCTCTAATCTAGACAACATTCTGGCAAACCTCTTCTGCACCCTCTCTAAATCCTCCCCTTCCTTCCTGTAATGTGCTGACCACAACTGAAAAATCACGCAACACCAAATTATAGTCCAGCAGGTTCATTTGGAAGTACCAGCTTTCAGAGCACTGTTCCTTCATCAGGTAGCTGTGAAACATGATCATGAGACACAGACTTTATAGCAAAAGATTACAGTGTCATGCAATTGAAAGGATATATTGAACAAATCTAGGTTGCTGTTCAGTGTTTCATCTTTTAGAATGGGTTGCAGGTTTTAGTTCATTAATGTATACATCCCAGAACTACTTCTAAGTCATGTTCTCAAGATGACTTCAGGTTTTATTTTAAAAAGGGTGACATCTCAGCTCAGACAGTGTATTAAAGATGAGAATTAGAGTCTGTCTGTATCCCAATCTTGAGTCAGACTGGTTTTATTGCCAAAGTAGGAATATATAAAATATGGCATGGATTGACTGCCTGTAGATTGTGCTCTTTTTGAGCAAAATAGAATGTATCTGCAAATATGATTGTGCAAATGCAAATTCAACCCATAGACTTGTGTGCGAGAGAGAGAAAGAGAGAGAGAGCATGTGAGTGTGAGTACATATGTGAATGTGTGCGTTTGTGTGTGTATGAGTGTGATCGAGTATAAGCCTGTGTGTGTATATGTATGAGCATGTGGATGACAGAGGGTCTGCTCAAGTGTGTGTGTGCATGTGTGTAGTGTGACAGGAACCCAAGGTCCCGACTGAGGATGTCCTCATGTGTTCAGAACTTTAGTAAGGATACTTTTCACGTTACAAATAGATGATGCTGTTAGTTTGAACAACCATCTATGAAGTAGATCGTGATGACAGATATTCAAGGAAACATTTCCGCTATCAGTAACTGAGAAGGACAGAATTAATCTTTTTTCACAAAACTAAGCATGACCTAACCAAAGTCTTATAAAGCTGCAATATGACATCCTGACTCTTGTACTCAATTCCCTGACCAATAAGGCAAGCATGCCACCTTATAGATACCACCCTGAATACTTGCATGGCCACTTTCAGGGAGCAATAGACTTGAACCCCAAGATCCTTTTGTACGTCAATGGTGTTCAGTGTCCAGCCATTTACTGTATACCTTTCCTCAACATTTGATCTCCCAAAGTCCAGCCTGTTACACTTTGCTGAATTAAACTCCATGTTTCATTTCTCCGCCCATATCTGCAAGTGATATATATATCTCGCTGTATTCTTTGACAAGCTTCTCCACTACCCACAAATCCACCAATGTTTATACTGTCTGCATTTATTAACGGTAGTTTTAATGTTACAATGAAGAGGAACAAATAGCTGATGCGATTGCTTTGAGCAACCATGTGTAAAGTAGATATTGAGTACAAATTGTTATTGAAAGAAACATTTCAGCTGTTAGTAAGTGAGAACGACAAGTAATCTTTTGTCACGTATATAGACACAGCAAATAATATGAATTCCAAGTGCACATTCTATGTCGAAATCTGACATAGAATGATTAATGTGTAGGTACATAACCAAACATTTCCCCTCATCCCCTTCCCCAACACACACACACACATTTGGATGGGTATATGAATAGGAAGGGTTTGGAGGTATATGGGCTCGCAGTAGGACTAGATTGGGTTGGGATATCGGGTCAGCATGGATGGATTGGACCAAAGTGTCTGTTTCCATGCTGTACATCTCTATGACTCAATCGACTTGCTCAGATAGAAAGCAGTGAAGAGTTTGCACAGGGGTAGGAGTCAAGTGCAGAGCAGACAAAGAAGGGCAGATTTCATTCCCTGAAGGACCATGACAGACAGGAACAGGAGAAGGCCATTTGGCCCCTTGGGCCTGCTCAGCCATTCAATAGCATTGTGGCTGATGCACCATTCCTCACGGCCACCTTCCTGCACTTAACATGTCATCCTCAATTCCCCGACTGATCAAGAACCTATCTGTCCTTGTCTCAAACCTGCTCCCTGTCCCCACACACAGCTCTCTGTGGCAAGGAGTTCTAAAAACACTCAACAGTCCGAGAAGAAATTCCTCCTCACCTCAGTTTTTAATTTTGAACATATTAAAAATTAACTACCATCTTTTTTACTGCAAAAATAACTTGTGTGTTTCCTTCCTGATGTACAATTTGAGTAAGCAGTAAATAAAATAAAAGACATTTTACCAATGGTTACATACCTAAATGAACTGGGAGAGGAAGCATAGTGACATTTACCACATATTGTCTTGGGGGATGGAGAGTTTCAGTGATTGAGAGATTGGATAGACTGGGCTTGTTGTCCTTACAGCAGAGTAGGTTGGATTAGATTTCCTACAGTGTGGAAATAGGCCCTTCAGCCCAACAAGACCACACCCACCCTCCAAAGAGTAACCCACCCAGACCCATTTCCCTCTGGCTAATGCACCTAACACTACGGGCAATTCACCTGACCTGCACATCTTTGGAATGTGGGAGGAAACCGGAGCACCTGGAGGAAACCCACACAGACACAGGGAGCATGTCCAAACTCCACACTGACAGTCACCCAAGGCTTGAATCGAATCTGGGACCCTGGTACTGTGAGGCAGCAGTGCTAACCACTGAGCCACTGTGTCACTTATTGATTTTTGATTATAGATGACTCCAAAACAGACAGCAGTTTGGTGTACTTAGTTTTCACCATCTGTGAGTAGATTTGTAGCTCGGGTGCTCGTTGCTGTGGTTCTGTTCGCCGAGCTGGGAGTTTTTCTTGCAAACGTTTCGTCCCCTTTCTAGGTGACATCTTCAGTGCTTGGGAGCCTCCTGTGAAGCGCTTCTGTGCTGATTCCTCCGGCATTTATACTGGTTTGAATTTGCCGCTTCCGGTTGTCAGTTGCTGTCCGTTACAGTGGCCGGTATATAGGGTCTAGGTCGATGTGTCTGTTGATAGAATTCGTGGATGAGTGCCATGCTTCTAGGAATTCCCTGGCTGTTCTCTGTTTGGGAATCGATTGGGACAACACCACTATTATAGGGCAGGCCAAACAGAGAACAGCCAGGGAATTCCTAGAAGCATGGCACTCATCCACAAATTCTATCAACAGACACATCGACCCAGACCCTATATACCGACCACTGCAACGGACAGCAACTGACAACCGGAAGCGGCAAATTCAAACCAGTATAAATGCCGGAGGAATCAGCACAGAAGCGCCTCACAGAAGGCTCCCAAGCACTGAAGGTGTCATCTAGGAAGGGGACAAAACGTTTGCAAGAAAAACTCCCAGCTCGGCGAACAGATCCATAACAGTTTTCACCATCTCAAACTAAGAAACGCTGGTACAGGATATACTTCTATAACATTTCTAGTTCATTGAGATTTTCTCTCGTTCATATTAACCCTCAAAAACCCAGCCACTTTTGAACATCATATGGAGTGAAGGTCTGTTTCCTGTTCCCTGTTGCCCTGACCCCCTGCCAACACCCGTCCATTTGAAGGAAAACCTTTGTGTCTGTAAAATTCGCTCCAAACCCTCACCATCGCAGTGACATCATTGTTTCTGTGCAGCCTCTCATTAACAATATCCCACCAATCCAACCCAGAATATTTGATGCTGAACTCAAAAGAGCATTCTGCATCCACACTAGAAATTATTGTCCCTCATTTTCATTGCCTACATATATCTAGGCAAAACTTCCCTGTGTCATCCACCTGTCAGTGGCAACTGGGCCATTCACAGACAAACATCGAAAATACCATTGGGAGGCTGCCATTCGGCCCCTCCAGCCTGCTCCACCCATTCAATGGGATCATAGCTGATGATCCAACTTCATCCTGTGCCTCCCTGCGCTCTCCCTTTAGCCCCAAAGAACTCAATCCAACTCCTTCCTGAACAACATTCGGTGTTTCCTTTAGACAATGGCACCCTGGTTCTGGATTCTCCGCGTGGTCACCGGGAACACCCTCCCTGTGTTTACTCTGTCTCGTCCTTGTTCAAAGTTAATAGATTTCTAAGAGATTCCACCTTAATTTTTCTCAACTCCAGTGAATATCGTCCTAACCAATCCAGTCTGTCTCCACCCGTCAGTCCTGCTATTCCAGGAATCACTCTGGGAAACCTTTGCTGCACTCGCTCCACAGGCACAATGTCCTTCCTCAGATAAGGAGACTAGGAGAAAGTGAGGACGGCAGATACTGGAGATCAGAGCTTATGTGTTGCTGGAAAAGCGCAGCAGGTTGGCCTGAAACGTCGATTCTCCTGTTCCTTTGATGCTGCCTGACCTGCTGCGCTTTTCCAGCAACGCATTTTTAAGCTCAGATAAGGAGACTCCAAACTGCACACACAGTTCTCCAGAGTGTGGTCGCACCCTGTCCAATTGTCGCAAGCCATCCCTGCTCCCGGACTGGAATTGTCTCACTGTGAAGGTCTCCCTTATCTGTGCAAGGATGTTACACACACTCTTTCCCCCCCCCCCCCCCCCCCCCCCCCACACACACACACAGCTACTGCCAGACCTGCTGAGCTTTTCCAGCACTTTGTGTTTAAAACCTGCAACATTCACTCTGTCTGTCTGTCTCCCTCCACAGATGCTGCCAGACCTCCTGAGTGTCTGAGGCAATTTTTTTTTAAGTGTTCATGTCAAGTCTTCAGCTGCACCCCAGTGAAAAATGAGCACAGATCATGGATGAAAAATGGATTACCTGGCACCGTGAGGTCGATGGAATTACTGGTAACATTAAATATCATTCCAATGGGACCCCTGTTGATCAAGAGACACTGTTATCGGCGTTGGTGCTGGGACTGGGAGGATTCAATGGCCAGCTCTGTTCTGCCTGAGCTCGAGTTGTAATTCCCACTGGCATTGTTTAAGGCTTTCTGTTGAAAGTACCATTGAAAGTACGGTCCAGTACCTCGGCTCAGTACACACTCTGAAACGAGATGACTCCCAATCAGAACCTCCATTTTCTTGGCTCTGGGCATGAGGAAAACCCCAGCAACAGGAACTGGAACAAAACAAGACAAAGAGGAAAGAAAAGATCGGATGCTGAAATTGTCTCTTTTTTCACAGATGTTATCTGCGATGACAGGATAATAATTGATGGAAAGGAGAAATAAAACAAGCAAGATTTCACATCATTGCAAAGTCTTCCGATGTTGTAAAATCTATACTTCGAAAGATTTGTGTTAGTATGGATGGCCAGATCATCCAACCATTGCCTCTCGATGTTCAATGGTGTTACCATCACCGTCCCCACCCCACTGCACTATCAACATCCTTGGGGGTTCCTGTCATTGTCCCAACCCTCTTCCCACTATCAACATCCTGAAGGTTACCGTCACTGTCCCCACCCTGCTGCACTAACAACACCCTGAGGGTTACCATCACTGTCCTCATCCCCACTATCAACATCCTACAGGTTACCATCACAGTCCCCAACCCCACTATCAACATCCTGAAGGATACTATCACTGTCCCCACCCCCACCTCACTATCAACATCCTGAGAGTTACCATCACTGTCCCCAACCCTACACTACTATGAACATCTTTGGTGTTACCATCAGCCTCCCCCAGCTCATAATGTCTAAGCTTCTACCTTTCTCTGATGGATTGCTTAAGAAGTAATTGCAGAGTCAGTGGTCTACAGCACAGATCTTCGGCTGACTGAATCCATACTAGTCAAAAGCAACCAACTCACTATTCTCTCATACAATTTTCCCAGTCATTGGGTCATACAGCATGGAAATAGACGCGTCGGCCCAACACGTCCATGCTGACCAGGCCTCACTCACAAAACTAGTCCTATTTGTTTGCCTTTGGTCCATATCCGTCAAAACTTTTCCTATCCACGTATCTTTCCAAATCTCTTTTAGAGGTTGTTATTGTACTCACTTCTACCACTTCCTCTGGCAGCTCATTCCAAATATGCACCACCATCTGTGTGAAGAAGTACCCTCTCTGGTCACTTTTCAATCTTTCCTCTCTCACCTTAAATCGATGCCCTCTAGTTTTGCACTCCCCGGCCCTGCAGAAAATACCTTGGCTATTCACCTTATCCAAGCCCCTATTTCTGCAGGAAAATACAAGTGAAACTTCAAGGACCACTTAATCTGACTCAAGCCTTGGCATCGCAAGTGTACATCTAAATCCTTCTTCAGCATGATGAGGATTTCTGCCTCTCTCACCTTTCCAGGCAGTGAGTTCCAGACTCCCCACCACCCTCTGGGTGAAAATGTTTGCCCCCACATCCCTTTCTAAACCTCCTGCCCCTTACTTTCAATGTATGCCCCTCCCCCAGTCATTGATCTCTCCATCAAAGGGGGAAAAGTTTCTTCCTCTCTACCCTATCTACACCCCTCTTCATTTTATACATCTCAATCATGTCACTACTCTCAATCTCCTCTGCTCTCAGAAAAACAACTATAGTCTGTCCAATCTCTCTCTCCATCACTGAAACTCTCCAGTCCCCAAGGAAATATCCTGGTAAACTTTGCTCTTATGGGATATAGGTAAATTATTGTTACTTCTGCAATTATAATTGCTGGTGCGAGGTGAATGAACTCACACTGGTGTGTAGTTGTTAGGCCGGGGGCTGAGTCGGCGGGAGTGGGAGCTGTATGGAGGAAATGCGTGATTTTTTTTTGTATTAGCTAAAAATGTATGCAAGAAAGAAACGGGATTGCAAAACAATGGTAGATATTACAGGCGACGAGATACGATGCTTTGAGGGGCAGCACAGATGGAGGGAGTAGATAATGGTAAGCAAAGGATGTGCCTAACAATGACCTACAGCAGCATGAGGTCAAACGACCTTGTGAGGCCAGGATAAGACAAGAGATAAACAGGAGTAATGGGTACCGGTCTTGAGGAAGTGGAGGATGTAAACAGCTGGGGGAACAATGAAATTTTTTTAAAAATGTAGGAACCAAATTATATAAATAGAGTATTTGTTGAATTCAGTGTGTTTTGTCCCTGCCTTGTGGACAACACACCCACTTGCAAGTGTGAAATAAATGACACTACTGATTCAGATCTTGTCTCGGACTGAAATTATTGAAGTGAGTGAGCTTTGTCTCTCATACTGTGATAATGTCGATTTGTATAGAGTTGCTTAAACACTCACTGAAACGGCGATACATTTGCTGTTCAGGAGAGACCCTGCCTGTTGGTTAGAAACAGCACAGTGCTAATTGCCCTGTTGACATTTGCTGATGTTGATGATTGTGTGTAAGGTTCTGCAGTGGTTGGAGTGTTCCCAGTAAATCTCCTCACCATCCTTACAGAAAATGTATTGAATTGGGGTCAAACTGAGCAGTTTAACGAGATGCTGTCTCCCTCCACTACCTCATTCCCAGGTGGGCACTTAGCTGTAGGACTGACACAGGGATGCCTGTGATTAAAGCAAACTGTTAGGCACTTTTCTAAGGCAGGAGTTTTTTGTGTTCAGCAACAAACAGTACTCCGACTGGAGTCAGAAAGGGACATACAGAGGGACATAGAGTTACAAAGAAACATAATGATAGAGAGTCAGAGAGAAGCACAAGAGTCGTCGACATTAATCAATATAGAGAGTTAAAGCAAGTCATGGACAGTCAAACAGTTACAGATAGAGAGACAGATGTATAGAGACAAGGACACGGGGAGAGACCTCACGGTTTGTACAAGATGCCTCACTGGGAGGGGAAATCTCTCCTGTTCCCCCTCCACCCCCCAATAATCCTGACCCTCGGGAACGGGACATGTTGACACAGTCCGCTCTCCCTCGGCGCTTTTCCTTCCCGCGTGGCCCCGGCGCCATTTGAGCTTCAGGCCCCGCCCCCTCAGGCCCCGCGCGAGATGGCGGTTAACGGCCGCCTCGTGCCCCAAGTGACCGTTAGCAGCTGCTTCAGGGGAAAGACTCTTTAAAGGGACAACCCTTTCAGGAGAGAGAAACAACAGGGCCGGCTCCGGGACTCGCCAAACTCAATCATAATCACAAATACACACACAGACAGAGAGGTGGGAGTGAACAAGAAATTGTGCGGCGGCACATCAAGACCAAAGGCCCCTCTCCCGAAGGACGGCTGCCCCGGACTCGAAACGTTGACCCCGCTTTCTCTCTGTCTGTCTCTGGACAGATGCTGCCAGGCCTGAAGCACAAACAAGGTCCTCGGGGGTGAGTCCGAGTTCAGGATCCTATTAAGGTTCGGTTGGCAGATGGATGACCGTGTGGGAGGGTATGCAATGGGATTAGAAGACTAGAGGCGGAGATTGTTTCCTAAATGGGGAAAGGTTTCGGAAATCAGAAACACAAATGGACTTGGGAGTCCGAGTTCAAGATTTTCTTCAGGTTAACAGGCAGGTTCAGTTGGCAGTTAGGAAGGCAAATATAATAAATGTGAGACGTAAAAAGTCAGCTCAAGACAAATTCAGGAAAACAAAGTTTATTAGCAAGTCTGCAGAGTTGGGTACCCCTCAAAGAAAGGGACCCTGATTGTTACAAAGCATCCCCTGATATACCCTTAAACTCCACCCCTGTTGAGTCAGGTGATTCTCAATCTTGAGCAACCGGTACTTTTCCATTACTTGTTTACCCCAATCTTGCAAGCGCAGCTGGACACATTCCCCCCTCAAGTGTTTACAATCTTCCCAGGCAGCTGACAACCGCCCATTGTCCACCTCAAGTTGTTTCTCAACGGTTGTCCTTCGTTATCAGTCACGAGGTTCGTTTCTGACATAAATGTCGGCCTTGTGGTTTTTCCTGCCTAGACGTGTTTTGCTATGAGTAAGGTCGCCCATTGTCTGGTTTCATTATCTGTCAAGGGGCTTCATTATTCTGTTATCTGTCTAGCTGCTTGTTTTCTGACTTCTGCTGACCTTGTGGTCCAGCTGCAACTTGTTTACCACTTCTGCTGCTATAGCTAAGTTAGTCAAATTCATATGTCGGCCATTTTCTTTTGGTCACCTTCTTGCCCCTTATGCTTATGCACATCTTGAATCGTTACTCCAACTCTCACAATCCACCCTTTTTCTTTTCAAGATGTGCATAAGGAATCAGTCAGGCAGGACACTTGCGAAGCAACATGACTTTAAGCTCACGGGTCCCATGTTGAGGAATGGCCACGGCCTCAAGCTGGGATAGGTTCTTTTGAATCAGGGACTGAAAGCAGCGGAGCAGGCAAGGAAGGATTAGCAGCAGGGCAAAAACGCCCAACCACCACTCTAGCCAGCCAGTCCAATTAGTATTTACACCTGAATTCTCAGCTATCTCATCAGCCAGTGCCTGGAGACCTTCCAGGGCACGGGTCACCGAGCCATCAGGGGCCGTATTGTTGGGAATAAAAGTATAACATTGAGAGCCTATCATGACACAAACGCCCCCCTTTTCAGCTAAGAGCATGTCCAAGGCCAGTCTATTTTCCCAAGCCATACGACTGGTGGCATCCAGTTATTCGGCCAAACCCTTTACTGCATCTCTAGTATGGTTAATAAACCGTGCTTGGTTATAATAAATGTAGTTTATCCAATCCACATTCTTATTAATAGTAACCCACCAGAATAGGGATGATTCAAAGCCTGCTGAAGTCTGGTTACGAGCTTTGAACTCATCAGGCACCCCCCTTAGGGACCCCTATTGAATCAAGATAAATCCCTTTATCAAAAGAAGTGGATAGCAGTGATCTCTTATCTCTTCCTTTTTTTCTCAACTAAATGTTCTCTTTCAAATGCCAGGGTGAATGGTATTGCCAATTGTACAATTGCACATATCCCCTTCCAATCAGGGGGCAGGGTAGGTCTCAGTATTTTCCCTCCACAATACCACCACAGATCCGCTCGGGGAATGTTTAAAGATGAGTAATTTCTTCCTTCCACTGCTTCAGTAACATTTTTAATCACCGAACACAATCTCAGCTCCCCCAAATCAATAGATCCACCCTGTCTATAAACACACGATGTGTGATTCCCAACAGCGGCAGAAAACACAGGGGGAGCTTGCCTCTTATGTCCTTTTAAGGAAGAGAACATCAAAGACAAAGAGGCATAATTCGGATTTTTCCATGCAGTCTCATCTTGATATAGGGCTATCATGCATTCCATGCCCTTTTTGTTTCGCTCCCACCCGAGCAGAAAGGGAACTACCTGAGACACTGTCCTACCGGAGGCACATGCATAGCAATTGCTTTTGTTCAGACTTTTTACAGTATATTTAACCCATTCAATCCAGGCATTTGTTTATCCATATCCTGTTTCTATTTCAAGAGTCTGTCTCAGGTCTTTAACCTCTATAATCTGCATTGACTTTGGATCAGTGTAAGGGGTTAAAGGTTGCAGTTTAGAATCAAGGAATCCCAAAGGCTGTCCCCGTCCGACGCCAATTCAAAAATAGCAGCCCACAAAACGCTTCCCATACACTGTCATCTCTATCTTTAAATCTTTACTATGGAGTTGGGACCCATTTTTATGGGGAAATGAGTCTTCAGAGGAAGCATTTTTAATGGTGAGATATATATAGGATGACACTTCCTGTCAAAACAGTTTAGGGCTGGGCTAAAGGGGCTCTATGGATAGTGATGCTAGGCGGTGGCTTTTGCGGTTCGGTAGGGTGTGAAGAAATATCTTGGAGGAAAGATATTCCCTTTGAAACTCTACAGTGGGATGCACAGGCAGTGGGCGGCACGGTGGCACAGTGGTTAGCACTGCTGCCTCACAGTGTCAGAGACCCGGGTTCAATTCCCGCTTCAGGTGACTCTCTGTGTGGAGTTTGCACATTCTCCCCGTGTCTGTGTGGGTTTCCTCCGCGTGCTCTGATTTCCTCCCACAATCCAAAAATGTGCAGGTCAGGTGAATTGGCCATGCTAAATTGCCCGTGTTGTTAGGTGAAGGGGTAAATGTAGGGGGGTGGGTTGGTGTGGATTTTTGGGCGGCACGGTGGCACAGTGGTTAGCACTGCTGCCTCACAGCGCCTGTAGACCCGGGTTCAATTCCCGACTCAGGCGACTGACTGTGTGGAGTTTGCACGTTCTCCCCGTGTCTGCGTGGGTTTCCTCCGGGTGCTCCGGTTTCCTCCCACAGTCACAAAGATGTGCGGGTCAGGTGAATTGGTCAAGCTAAATTGCCCGTAGTGTTAGGTAAGGGGTAAATGTAGGGGTATGGGTGGGTTGCGCTTCGGCGGGTCGGTGTGGGCTTGTTGGGCCGAAGGGCCTGTTTCCACACTGTAAGTCTAATCTAATCTAATCTGGGCATTCTACTTAGACTGCAAGCATCAATTTTTATAACTTGTGGAAATTCCGAAACAGAAATCATTAACACAACATCTGAAAAAGATATATGAGCAAAACTCAGAAGTAACAGGAATAGCAGCATAATTCTGACTAGTGCTAAGAACTTAAACAATATATCAAAGCACAAAACAAGATTAACATACAATTCTGAAGAAACAGTCCCCGCACTCACGTCGCCATAGTATAATCAGTCAATCAAAGTCTGTTCAGTCTGAGTTATAGTGGGTCACATGTTGATTCGGCTGTCCAGACTCCTTTCTTAACTGGAGAGGTGACTGGCCATTTGCCAGCTTTTCTCCGCTGTTCAATGGTGAGGAGTACTAGGAACGGGCCGTCCCACACAAGTTCGAGAGTTAACTGTTGTCAATGTTTGATCAAAACCGCTTCACCGGGTTCAATAGTGTGCACAGCGAAATCCAGAGGTGGTGTCTGAGTCAGGAGTCCCTGGTGAAGTAAACGAGAAACAGCGAAGCCCAGGGTCTCAACATATTTACAGATACACATATCTCGTGACTCAAGCTCTAGGTGATAAACACTCAAACATTCATGCACTAACGAACAGATGACTTTCAGCCAGAAACACAACAAAATGTAATAGCTTCCGTTCTCTCTCTGTAGGTCCTCACACACAGCCAGTCTCTCTCTCTCTCTCTCTCTCTCTCTCTCATACGATGTTGGTCTCTCTGTCTATGTCTGCCTGTCACTGTCTCCTGTGTCTGCGCATCGGAGCTCATAGCGACCTCCCCTCGACCACCAGGTCTTCAAGTGCTAATTCTTTTCCCCAACTATCTCCACTCGCAGTCTCCAGTACTGCTGGGCAGTCCCCATGTGGCAGATCTTCCCCCCCATTTTTCCCGGAGGTCACTGCTCTACATATGGAACTGTTCAGGGTCGGTTGTCAGTAACATTTTAATTCTTTCAAGCACATCGCAGTTGTCAAATGCAATGTTTTCCCTGTGTCTGGGCGCATCTGCCCCCGGGGCTCCCGCTCCCTACCTACCGTTTTTCAATGCGGCCCTACGCGCCGTATAGCCCCCACGAACAATCTCAGCGCAATACAGTCTACTTACTGTCTCAACGTCCTGAAACTCACTCTCAAGTTACCCATATTAATTCGCATCTGCCCTCAGAGTTTCTGTTCCCCCCTGCCTTATCAGCAGCCTATTTCTTTGTACATCTGTTCCGGAGCCACTGCTCCCCTGCCTCACTGGCAGCCTATCTCTCTGTGTAACTGGGTACATTTGCCCCTGGAGCCCCTGCTCCCCTGCCTCATTTTCCTGAAGGTGGATACCATCCCTCATGTCGTGTGAATTTGGAATTGTTCTAACTTATTACTACCTTGCACTCAATCTCATGAATGGCTCTCCTTTCCATAAGAAGTCAGCCGGATTTGAACATGCACCCACCTCTATCTTAAGGTCCTCTCTATCTAAGAGCACTGCCTCATATTTTAGGATTCGGGAGTCTGTGAGCCATCGTCCCGCTTTTTGATTCAGAATAGTGCGGACTTGGTGAGGAGTAACCACAGTCAGTGGTGCTCCAAACGTCAGTTTCTGGCCTTCTTCCACTAGCTTAGCAGTGGCTGCTACTGCTTGTACACATTCGGGCCAACCCCGTGAAACGGGGTCTAGGATTCTGGAGAGGAAAGCTACAGGTTTTCTATGTCCACCCCATTCCTGAGTCAAGACCCCAAAAGCCGTCCCGTGCTTGGCGTTAACAAAGAGTCGAAAATCTTTATTAAAATCTGGCAAGCTCAAAACCGGTGCTGTAACTAATTTTTTTTTAAAGTTTCAATCAGCATTTTTCCTTGTGGGTCACATTTAACCCTGTCCGGAGCCTCCTCTGTTAGCTGCAGGTATAGTCTTTTTGTAGGAGTAGCATAATTATATATCCAGAGTCTGCAATAACCTAGCAAACCCAGGAACTTTCGGAGTTCCCTCTTAATTCGGGGTAGTCCTAATTCTACAATTCCCTTTACTCTTTCAGGGCTTATTCTCTTCTGCCCTTGACTGATCAAATGCTCTAAATATCTTACTTCCCGTTCCACATACTGTAGTTTGTTCTGACTAACTCGCAATCCCTTCACTGCAAGGTAGTTTAATAAATCATTGGTTCCCTGCTGTGTGTCAGTTTGGGTGGGACCGGACAACAGGAGGTCGTCCACATACTGAATTAACTTTAAAGTTGGTCTTAAAGTATCCCTTGGATTATCAAATTTTGCATGTCTAACATATTATTCCACCCTTCTATATTGTGGTGGTCCCAGTTAGGGTTCTGAAGGGGATATTTGTCTTCACCCCTAACCATCCCCCTCTCATGCCAAATTGTCCGGCAAGCTTAATACCGGCACTGCTACTCGTTTTTTTTTTAATCTCAATTAACACTTTCCCTATCCAGTATCCCCATATAAGTCTCCTTTCTCTCCCAGTAAATAGTATATTCAAAAATAGACATTAACTCAGCCCACATATACAGACTGGGCCTCAAAAATTAATTTGTTCTGACAATCCTATCGGATTCTCATCCAGGACCGTCATTTCCTTCTAAATGTTCCGACCTCCCCACTGGTGAGGGGGTCACACACAAACCCAATCTCCTTGTCCCCTATCGGCACTTTAGTCGATACGTTCTTCCTTTTTTAAGAAATATTGCTATGTTCCTAGCTTCTCATATCCTCAAACACTAATTTATTAATTCATGCTTGACTAACTTTAAAGCCTGTTCCTAACTTGTAAACATATTTATATATTTACGTCCATTTATTCAGTATTTAATATTTAAAATGTAAAATGCATACAGTTCCCAATTTTGAAATCCACTGTAATCACCCAGATTTAGTACTCTAAATTAGATCCAAAATTAGATTTCTCAACTACTCCTGACCAATTATTTCTTAATTACAATACTTTAGGTCGTAAAATAATCAGAGCTGTCTTACAATAATTTGTCAATTCAAGTTTAAAAAAATTCTAATGGCCGAATCCAAGGTCTCAGATAATAACCATGGAAGTTATCGTCTTTTTTTTTCCGACAGTCTACTGTTGAACTGAAACTACAACTGTCCTTCACATATTGAAAATAAATCATGTTAAGTTTACATAAAGATCACATTTAAAACAATCCTGGAACTCAAGCTCCAGTGAATAAAACTTCCTCATTCAATCACCAACAAACCAATGTGCATTCAAACCGAATCACAGAGGGTTAAATGTTTTGCGAGCAGTTCTCGCACTCTCTCTCTCTCTGTCGGTCTTACTGCAAGCTGCTGGTAAAAAAAAAAATTCTCATTATCCACGTTCGGACCTCCCTCTTCCTTATTTGCTTTCGAACCTGGTTTAGACCCTCTATTTCCCATTTCCGAGGACTTACGAAGATCTATCTGTGTCAAGACACACTTACCCCGGCCCGTAGACCCTCGATCGCCCAGGAATACAAGCAGGACCCCCGGTCCTCAGATTCGCGTGTGCCACGCCTCTACAGAAGGCCTGCAGGACCCCGTGACGCACGCTCCTCCTTAAACCAGACCTCTGCAAGGTATCTTACCTGGGTTTGGTGCACCAAAATTACTCGATCGAAAAAAACGTCCCTTCTGCCTTGGTCCCCTGTTCTTTGTTTTCCTGAGTCCTCTGGATATCACTCGCTCAAGCCGCGTGGCGACGAGCAAGCACTCAGGGACTGCCAAACTCGGCAGGGTGCACCTTCCCCGATGTCCTTTCTCGATCCGCTCGCAGCCGGAGTGTCGATCCCGGACGAGCCCCCAAGTTGTGAGACGTAAAAAGTCAGCTCAAGACAAATTCAGGAAAACAAAGTTTATTAGCAAGTCTGCAGAGTTGGGTACCCCTCAAAGAAAGGGACCCTGATCGTTACAAAGCATCCCCTGATATACCCTTAAACTCCACCCCTGTTGAGTCAGGTGATTCTCAATCTTGAGCAACCGGTACCTTTCCATTACTTGTTTACCCCAATCTTGCAAGCGCAGCTGGACACATTCCCCCCTCAAGTGTTTACAATCTTCCCAGGCAGCTGACAACCACCCATTGTCCACCTCAAGTTGTTTCTCAACGGTTGTCCTTCGTTATCAGTCACGAGGTTCGTTTCTGACATAAATGTCGGCCTTGTGGTTTTTCCTGCCGAGACGTGTTTTGCTATGAGTAAGGTCGCCCATTGTCTGGTTTCGTTTTCTGTCAAGGGGCTTCATTATTCTGTTATCTGTCTAGCTGCTTGTTTTCTGACTTCTGCTGACCTTGTGGTCCAGCTGCAACTTGTTTACCACTTCTGCTGCTATAGCTAAGTTAGTCAAATTCATATGTCGGCCATTTTCTTTTGGTCACCTTCTTGCCCCTTATGCTTATGCACATCTTGAATCGTTACTCCAACTCTCACAATAAAGAACAAAGAAAATTTATAGCCCAGGAACCGGCCCTTTGGCCCTCCAAGCCTGAGCTGATCCAAATCCACTGTCTAAACCTGTCACCAATTCCTAAGCATCTGTATCCCTCTGCTCCCCACCTACTCATGCATCTGTCCAGAGGCATCTTAAATGAATCTACCTGCCTGCCTCCGCTGGCAATGCGTTTTAGGCACCTACCACTCTCCGTGTTGAGTAACTATCGCGTATATCCACCTTAAACTTTTCATCTCTCACCTTGAACACTTCACTCTGGGAAAAAACTTATCTCTATCTTCACTGCCTATATACCCTTCATGATTTTGTAGACATCAATCAGGTCCCCCCTCAATCTTCGAGTTTCTAGTGAAAACAATCCTAACTGACTCAGCTTCTCTTCATAGTTAGCACCTTCCATACCAGGCAACATCCTCGTAAACTTTCTGCACCTTATCCAAAGCGTCCACATCCTTTTGGTAATGTGGCGACCAGAACTGGACACAGTATTCTAAATGCGGATGAACTAATGTCTTGTAGAATTTTAACATGACCTGCCAGCTCTTATACTCAATACCCTGTCCGATGAAGACATATCGTATGTCTTCTTGACCACTCTACCCACCTGTACAGCAAGCTTCTGGGTACAATGAACCTGAACTCCCAGATCTTTCTGCTCATCAAATTTTACCAAGGTTCTTCCATTTACTGTATAATTCGCTCTAGAATTAGACTTCACAAAATGCATCACCTCACATTTGCCTGGGTTGAATTCCATCTGCCACTTTGCCACCCAACTGTCCAGTCTATCTATATTCTCCTGTATTCTTTGACAGTCCCCTATGCTTTCTGCTACTCCACCACTCTACGTGTCATCTGCAAGCTTGCTAATCAGTGGCTTCGGCACTGATCCCTGTGGAACACCACTGGTCACCTTTCTCCTTTTCAAGCAACTGTACTACTCTGTCTTCTGTTGCTCAACCAGTTCTTTATCCAACTGGCTAGAACACCCTGCACATCATATGACTTCACTTTCTCCATTCATTTACCTTGGAGCCTTATCAAACGCCTTACTAAAGTCCATTGGAATGACATGTACAGCTTTTCCTTCTTCTAACAACTTGGTGACTTCCTCAAAGAACTCCCCTGCACAAAATCATGTTGCCTATCACCAATCAGCCCATTCTTTTCCAAATATAAATAGATTTTATCCTTCAGTACCTTCTTCAGCAACTTTCCCATCACTGACATCAAACTCACTGGTGTGTAGTTACCCGGAATATCTCTACTACCCTTCTTGTACAGGGGACAACATGAGCAACCCTGCAGTCCCCTGGCACCTCACCTGTGTTTAATTTTCCCAACATTGACTGGGATACACTTAATGCCAGAGATCTGGATGGGGTAGAATTTGTAAGAAGCATCCAGGACAGTTTTCTAGAACAGTATGTCAATAGTTCGATGAGGGAAGAGGCCATATTGAACCTGGTGTTGGGGAATGAGCCAGACTAGGTGGTAGACGTTGTGGTGGGAATTCCTTTTGGAACAGTGACCACAATTCTGTAAGTTTTAGTATACTCTTGGACAAAGATGAGAGTGGTCCAAAGGGAAGTGTACTAAACTGTGCCAAGGTCAATTATATCAAAATAAGGCAGGAGATGTGAAATGGGGATTGGACACAGCTATTTGAAGGGAAGTCCAGATTTGATATGTGGGAGGCTTTCAAAGATAGGTTGAAGATAGTGCAGGATAGGCATATCCCATTGAAAGCAAGGGACAGGTAAAACAAGAATCGTGAACCATGGATGACACGAGAAATTGTACGACTAGCCATGAGGAAAAGGGAAGCATACATAAGGTCCAGGCAGGTAAGAACAGAACGGGCCCTGGAGGAATATCAGGAGAGTTGGACCAGTCTTAAACAAGGAATGAAGCCGGCTAAAAAGGGTCATGACATTGCTTCAGCGAGCAGAAGTATGGAGAATCCCAAAACCTTTTATTCTTATGTAAGAAGCAAGTGGGTAATGAAAGGATTGGTCCGCTAAAAGGTAAGGAAGGAAGGCCATGTGTCAAACCTGAGAAAATGGGGGAGATTCTGAATTATAACTTTGCATCAGTGTTCACGGAGGAGAGGAACACGATGCCTGTTGTGATTAGAGGTAGAAGCTTGATTACTCTGGATCATGTTGAAATAAGTAGGAAGATATGTTGGATAGGCTAGAGGTTATTAAGATGGAGAAATCCCCACGACCGGATGGGATTTATCCCAGGTTGCTAGGGGATGTGAGAGAGGAAAGAGCTAGGGCCCTGACAGATATCTCTGTAGCATCAGGTGTTCTTTCTCCAGGCTTCGGGTGGTTATGTTAATGTGCAGATTTGAGACAGCCCAGGGAATCCCTTGTGGTCTCAGACCTGTAAAGCCTGTCTCTTAGTTCATCCTGGAGATCGTACTCTTTGGAAGTCTGCAATAAAAATCTCTTACAAACAGGTTAGTTTAATTTTAGTCATCCCCTTTATTCACTAATAGCATCACTGTTACAATTAACACTGATACCTATAAGCTAAACTAACGAGTTCTAATAACCTAGGAGAATGGGGTACCATCTCCAAGTGCCCCAGCAAGCTGCTCCAATGTACTGTCACAAAGTGTCTTCTTTTATACAAAAGTTTACAAAAACATTGCATGTTTTTAATTAGACAGATAAGTGAAAGACAATAATTTGTAAGAAAGAAAAATTAATTGACAGATCTGTGTGTGCTTGACTGATCACTCCTACAGACCTTGAATTATTCATCAGATAGGAAAAACATACCTAGCTGAGTTAAGTATCTGCTCGCGAGATAAGTTCCTATAAAGAAGTATCAATCTAAATTAAATGGGAGATGTCATAAGGTAACCTTGTACAGCTCGCATGTCTGATATCATTGTTTTACGAAATGGCTTCTGAGCAAAGAAGGCAAATTTTTGACCATACAATCTGTCAGGAAGCCATTTTATCAGAATCTCTTCAATGTTAGGTTTAGAATAATTTTAAGCTAGGAGCAGATTCCTGCTTTATATCTTAGGTACAGAATAATTCTGTACCTGAGGCTAAAATGTTACTGCAAGGTTGTATTTAAAGTGAATAATTAGTCTCGAATTAAACACTCTTTGCAAGACTGTGATTCAAATTCATATAAGACATAAGATCTGACTAGTTAGAATTGACAGTTGAGGCAGTCTGTAAGATCTGTAGAGTGGCCTGCAAGAACAGCAAGTAAGTTAAAGCTTCATAAATACAAACTCTGCAAGAGGTAATATTAAATAACTGGTAATGGCTACTCAGTAGCATCATAAAGACCCAAAATGCAGTTAAATTCAATCCATAGCAGATAAGCACTAAGTGTTAATTTTCTACAGGCTCCAATAGACTCAGCACTAAAATGGTCTCTCCCTCTAGTGTCCTTTTGAACTCTCAAGTCAGCAAAGATTTTTTTCTCTCTGTCTGCCCCGCATGCAAAGGTTAATAAGAATCTATTATAATTGGCAGCATCCTGCCGTTAATTACAAATCTTTTGATAGTACCGAGTTCCGTTTCAGGGTCAGAATCAAACACTTCCATTAATTTCACAAGGGAATGGTTGTGAATGTTATCACTTGGTGTTCTGTTCACACAGATTCACCAATGCTAAGGCAAATGTTCTTAATTGCATTGCAGCATCCTGTTATCATTTGGTGAGCCCAGATGTTGCTATCTTCTGCATTGCCTGAGATCCCCCCTCCCTTTTTCTGAGCCTTCCTGCCTGTCTATTTTCTAGTAAATGTGTTCTATAATTCAGCATTATATTTTAGTCTAAATGTTTAAAGACAGGTTTTAAGGCTATAGACTTTCTCTTTTCTTGTTTTGTCATTTCATGACAACTACTTAGCTTAAACAAGTATACTTAGCCCATTCAGTCAATTTGTATTCTTAATAAGTCAAGTGCCTCCTCTGACGAGTCATCGTATGGAGGAGCAGAGTCTGAAAAATACTGGATTTCAGCATGAAAGTTCAGACACTGAGCTAGTGGGGGAGACATGGGTCGATTAATCAGATTCCTCTTTGGCTTAGGTGAAAAGCAAATACGGTCCATTTCATGCATAAGTGGACAACAATGTATATTCCTAGGATGAGACCAAGGATTATCAGTACGTTCCACGGGATCCATCCGTACAGCGACCATAGCCAGCAAGTAAAACTCCATCCACGTGAATCGGATGACTGTGGGGCAGGTACCTTCCCTGCATCTTGATCCGTTTTGTTGATAACATCTGTATCATCCAAAATGTTTTTCAAGAAATCATCGATGTAGGTGCAACATTGCGGGCCGATGACTGAACAAATGTCTCCTCCTTTAGCAAGGGGGAAATCTAGCACTAGTTGATTCTGAAGCATTATCATCTGAGTCTCCTGTAATCTTTGTTCACCAGTTTCAAAGCATGGGCAGTCGAGTTACAGGTTTTTTGATATCCTATGCAAGGTCACTTATTTGATCTAGGGCCATCTCAATACCCCAGCCAGGAATAAGGCCTCTCAGCAACCTGGACCACCAGGTTTGTTGATGGAAGACAATGTGTAAGTCCCGTTTTGGTTTCCCTCTACTTGTTGTTTCATACTGATTCACCTGCTGGTGGGTGTTCCATTCATCATCTACTTCAGGCATCTCACGGTGGTGGGGTGAACAGTGGTGAGCGCATTAGAATGATGGAAGAGTGAGCAGATAGCACATAGGTCAGGGGGCTTAGCTTGAATAAAGAAACCATTAATAACAGGAGGAGGATTGGGAGTGCATAGTAATTTTGGTCTTTCTTCATCTTTCCAGCTTGTCTTGTTAATTAGAACATAGAACATAGAAGGATACAGCGCAGTACAGGCCCTTCGGCCCTCGATGTTGCGCCGACCGAATCCTACCTAACCTATACTAGCCCAATAACTTCCAAATGCCTATCCAATGCCCGCTTAAATGACCATAAAGAAGGAGAGTTCACCACTGATACGGGCAGGGCATTCCATGAACTCACAACCCGCTGTGTGAAGAATCTACCCCTAACATCTGTCCTATACCTACCACCCCTTAATTTAAAGCTATGTCCCCTAGTAACACCTGACTCCATTAGCGGTAAAAGGTTCTTAGTATCTACGCTATCTAAACCCCTAATCATCTTATACACTTCTATCAGATCTCCCCTAAACCTTCTCTTCTCCAATGAGAACAGCCCCAAGTGCCTCAGCCTTTCCTCATAAGATTTTCCTACCATTCCAGGCAACATCCTGGTAAACCTCCTCTGCACTCGTTCTAAAGCTTCCACATCCTTCCTATAGTATGGCGACCAAAACTGCACACAATACTCCAGATGAGGCCTCACCAGAGTCTTATACAACTGCAACATGACCTCAGGACTCCAGAACTCAATTCCTCTGCCAATAAAGCCCAGTACACCATATGCCTTCCTCACAGCACTATTTACCTGGGTGGCAACTTTCAGAGATCTGTGTACATAGACACCAAGATCCCTCTGCTCATCCACACTACCAAGTAGCCTACCATTAGCCCAGTAATCCATCATCTTGTTATTCCTACCAAAGTGAACGACTTCGCACTTAGCTACATTGAATTCCATTTGCCACATTTCCGCCCAGCTCTGCAACTTATCTATATCCCGCTGTAACCTACCACTTCCTTCCTCACTATCCACAACTCCACCGACTTTTGTGTCATCCGCAAACTTGCTTACCCAGCTTTCAAGTCCTTCCTCTAGATCATTTATAAAGATAACAAAAAGCAATGGTCCCAAAACAGATCCTTGTGGTACACCGCTAGTAACTGCGCTCCAAGATGAACATAATCCATCAACTACTACCCTCTGTCTCCTTCCAGCCAGCCAATTCCTAATCCAAACCTCTAATGTATCCTCAATGCCATACCTCCGAAGTTTTAGCATTAGCCTACCATGGGGAACCTTATCGAACGCCTTACTAAAATCCATATACACAACATCTACTGCTTTACCCTCATCCACTTCCTTAGTCACCTTCTCAAAGAACTCAATAAGGTTTGTGAGGCACGACCTGCCCTTCACAAAACCATGCTGGCTATCCCTGATCACGTTATTCCTACCCAGATGTTCATAAATCCTATCCCTTACCATTCTCTCTAAGACTTTGCCCACCACTGAAGTCAGACTCACTGGCCTATAGTTACTAGGGCTATCCCTACTCCCTTTCTTGAACAATGGGACCACATTCGCTATCCTCCAGTCCTCCGGTACTATTCCCGTTGACAATGACGACATAAAAATCCAGGCCAATGGCTCTGCTATCTCCTCCCTAGCTTCCCATAGGATCCTGGGGTAAATGCCATCAGGCCCAGGAGACTTATCTATATTCATCCTTTCCAATATTCCCAAAACCTCTTCCCTGCATATTTCCAGGGCATCCATTCTAATTATTTGTGATTCCATATTCACATCAGCAACAGTGTCCTGTTCCTGAGTGAATACTGATGAAAAGTACTGATTTAATGTCTCTCCAATCTCCTCCGCCTCCACACACAACTTCCCACTACTATCCTTGACTGGACCGATACCTACCCTAGTCATCCTTTTATTCTTGACATACCTATAGAAAGCCTTTGGGTTTTCCCTAATCCTACCAGCTAAAGACTTTTCATGTCCCCTTCTCGCTTCTCTTAGCTCCCTCTTTAGCTCCTTCCTGGCTACCTTATAACTCTCAATCGCCACAACTGAACCTTCACGCCTCATCTTTACATATGCCGCCTTCTTCCCTTTCACAAGGGACTCCAATTCCTTACTAAACCACGGCTGCCTCACAAGGCCCTTTACACCATGCCTGACTGGTACATACCTATCGAGGACACGCAGTAGCTGCTCCTTGAACAATCCCCACATCTCATTAGTGTTCTTCTCTTGAAGCCTGTTTTTCCAATCCACACATCCTAAGTCATGCCTCACTGCATCATAATTTCCCTGCCCCCAGCTATAGCTCTTGCCCTGCGGCACACGATTATCCCTCTCCATCACTAAAGTAAAAGTCACCGAGTTGTGGTCACTGTCCCCGAAGTGCTCACCTACCTCCAAGTCTAACACCTGGCCTGGTTCATTACCTAGAACCAAATCCAATATAGCCTCCCCTCTTGTTGGCCTGTCGACATATTGTGTCAGGAAACCCTCCTGCACACATTGTACAAACACCGACCCATCTAATGAACTCGAGCTATAGCTCTCCCAGTCAATATCTGGGAAGTTAAAGTCCCCCATAACAACCACCCTGCTACCTTCACTCTTTTCCTGAATCATCCTCGCAATATTATCCTCTACTTCTCTCGGACTATTAGGAGGCCTGTAGAAAACACCTAACAGGGTGACCTCACCTTTCCTATTTCTAACCTCAGCCCAAACTACCTCAGATGGCAAGTCCTCTTCCATCGTCCATTCCACTGCTGTGATACTGTCTTTGACAAGTAATGCCACGCCTCCCCCTTTTTTACCCCCATGTCTGATCCTACTAAAACATTTGAACCCTGGAACGTGCAACAGCCATTCTTGTCCCTGTTCTACCCACGTCTCTGTAATGGCCACAACATCGAAGTCCCAGGTACCAACCCACGCTGCAAGTTCACCTACCTTATTCCTTATACTTCTGGCATTGAAGTATACACACTTCAATCCACCTTTCTGGTTACAGGCACCCTCCTTAGAGATCGCTGCATTATTCCTAACCTCCCTACACTCAAGGTCCTGTACCCTAAAGCTACAGTCCTGGTTCCCATGCCCCCGCGGAGTTAGTTTAAACCCTCCCAAAGAGCACTAGCAAACCTCCCCCCAAGGATACTGGTGCCCCTCAGGTTCAGGTGTAGCCCATCCTTTTTATAGAGGTCCCACCTTCCCCAGAAAGGACCCCAGTTGTCCAGAAACCGGAATCCCTCCCTCCTGCACCATCCCTGTAGCCACGCATTTAACTGCTCTCTCTCCCTATTCCTCGACTCTCTATCACGTGGCACGGGTAACAAACCAGAGACTACAACTCTGTTTGTTCTAACTCGGAGCTTCCAACCTAGCTCCCTGAAAGCCTGTCTGACATCCTCACCCTTCTTCCTACCTATATCGTTGGTGCCAACGTGGACTATAGCTACTGAATACAAGAAACGTGTTAAGGTATTTCTGTCCGTGGCAGTAGGTTGGATAGGATAGGATTCCATCATAGAAGGAATAAGTGGTCAGTCTCATGGCAATAAGTGCCTTAGGGTTTGGTGATTTCTGTACTATGTGCTCAGTACTGCAAAATGGTTCATTTTGAAAAGGGAACAGACAAGCATTTCATGTAGCAATTTTCAGTTGACAGAATGGACAAGGTTATGGAATTGTGCCATCTCACGACTGGCATAGAAGTGTTGCAAGGATAACAATGAGATCGAGAGTGATGTTTGGATATGCAATGTGAGTAGTTTAAATTAATTTCAGCTGGGCAGCTGCATTAAAAACTTCCAATGGTATTGGTACAGGTATCATACATACAGTCACATTGGAATTTTAGCTGGTCTGAGTTATCTCAGAAGGGTTGGTTACATTTGTGCACATGCACATGTACTTGGGTTGGGCTTTCATCGGATACCTGTATCAGTACCAACACTAGAGCTGTGAGGGGGCTACAAGCTTGCAATGTCCTTTGTAGACCTATGTTGAGCATCCTTCTACCTTTACTGCAGTTTCAGTTGTCAGAACTTGATAAGGACTTTTCCAGGGGGTTCCAATTTTCCACAATTAAAGTATTTCAATAGTATGTAGTCATCAGGGTTAATGTCTTTAAACATTGAAGCTCTTTCTTCTTCCTTCCCTGGTATCCGATAAGCTTATTTGACCTGTTGATGATTAGACTGCAGTGCTTTGGTTAGCTTAATCATGTACCTGTGCATCTCTTCTGCCATGAAACGCACATGTGTTGGGCAGTTAATGGTGCAGACCAGGGAGTCCTCAGGGGCTTTCCATATATTAGTTCAGCCACCGAGAATCCTGTCTTTTTCTGTGCCATGGGTCTCATATTAAAAAGGGCGATTGGAAGTACTTGCAGCCAACTTATGGCCTGCTTCTTCTACCAATTTGCTTAGCTGACCTTTTAGGGTACCATTGGCTCTTTCTACAATTCCCGCTGCTTGGAGATGGTTGGCACAGTGGAATTTTTGATTCATATTCAAGCTCTTGCATAGTTCCTTATTTAGCTCCAAACAGAAGTGGGGGCCATTATCAGAAGAGACCGTTACTGGTATTCTAAATCTGGGTATGATTTCCCTTAACAGAATTTTACAAGTAGTTGTTGTTGTGCAGTCAGTAAAGGGATAAGCTTCAATCCATTACTAAATACATGATTATCACGAGGCAATATGTATAACCGTGGCATCTAGATAACTATAAAATCTAACTGGATAGTGTCAAAAGGTGCACTTGGTAAGGGAGGTTCACCTGGTGAACACTTTATTCCTTTCCCGGGATTATACTTTTGACGAATTAGGCAATTTGCAGCAGCTTGTTTTGCTTTTTCTTGCAGGTGGGAATTCCACCAAGTTTGGAGAATTCTGTCCACCATTCCTTCCATACCTGCATGCATATGCGTATGAACATAATCAACTAGAATTGGCAAAAGCGAGTCGGGCAGATGTCTGTCTTAACGACGTAACCCAAAGCTTCTTATAACTACTTCCATAAAAACCATGGTTCATCTATCTTTGTCTTTCCTCATCAGAGGCGTCCCCTGATGGGTCCGCATTTGCTCTTGCTCAGGCATGGTCAGGGTGTCAGAAGAGGAACTAGGAGAATCTCTCTTTGGTTTCCTATTCGTCTTTTGAGTAACCATGTCTTTTTGCTCAAGAGCTGCTTTCTTAACAATTCTGCCAACGCAGTTGCTGCTTTTAGTGACATCGGAAGTATCAGAGGAGTGAGCAGAACATTTGATCATTGTCAATTGAGAGGGAAATTGAATAGCAAATGAGGAGATTAGCATCGCAGGCAACATTGAGGGTTGGGATTCCTGATGAGCTAAGGAAGCCGCGCTGCTGCCAACGTTGAACAAAATTATGGATGCATCTAAAGGCGTAATGGGAATCTATAGATATTAGCTGACTTTCTTTTAGCAAGTATACAGGCACAGGTGAGAGTAAGGAGTTCAGCTTGCTAGGCAGAACAGGATGGGTCGGCAGAGTAACCTTCTAGTGTCTGGGAAAAAGTGACAGTCTCATATCCTGACATACATTTGCCCTCTGGAGAGATAGAAGAAGAACCATCAACATAAAGTGTAAGGTCTGGATTAACTAGAGCCTGATCGGTAAGATCTGGATGTGGTTTAGTAATAAGTTAATTTACTAGAACACAATCATGGGGAGGATCAGGTAGTTCAATACGTCCTTCCTGTAGGAATGTAACTGTGTTAATGTGAGAGCAGTATTTTAGGAGAGAAGCAGATTCTGAGTGGAGTACGTTTAGAGGTAAGCAAGGATATTGCAGAATGGGAGGTACAGACTTCTACATTTTGATGCAAAGTTATATTAGAGGCAGCCAATCCCACGGTATGGAACCATCCACTTCTTTGTTGTTCAAAAATCAGATGAACTCAGCCTTGAACATATTCAATGGCCCCCTAACTGTAGGAAGACATTCCAACTTCTGAACTCCATTCCTCTTGCTAATATATCAGTTGCCAATCTCATTGCTTGCTACATATGTTTGACAACTGATGTTGACTGGTGTAGAAGGACACAGAGGCGCCTTTGTACATCCACACATCATTCCTGACGAAAGGCTCAAGCCCGATACATCATTTCTGCTGCTCCTTAGATGTTGCCTGACCTACTGTGCTTTTTCAGCGCCAAACGTTCTGACTTTGATCTCCAGCATCTGCAGTCCTCACTTTCTCCACATCCCAATATATCACCATTTAAACTATACACCACTTTTCTGCTTTTTTTTGGCAGCAAAGGTTATAACTTCATACATGGTCCTGCATTTGCCATGTGTTTGCCAATTGAGACACAGACCTAGATGACTTTTCCAGAGTCTGTCCCCTCCCTGAATTCACTCCCTTTCCTTTCAGTTCCTGCAAGTCAACAATTGAACCCCAGAATGAAACAAAGAAATGGAAAACAGGGTGAGAAAAGAGAGTGCTGTACACACAGATGTTGAACAGAGGAGGAAATTTGCAGTCTGGGGTGAAACCCAATCTTCATTCAGAGAGAGGAGCAGCAATTTCCGAAGCTCATCGTCCAATGTCTGCATTCAGACGAAAGGAGGGTTGTGACTGGCAGGAGGACCACACTCCTTCTGGTTGTCCAGGGCTGCTCATTGGTCCATTTAAAAAATGCCGCAGGCCGTTTCTGCGGTGAGCGAGGAGCATGCACATTATTTTGCTGACACCAGTGAACATTCACAGTGTTTGCTGACTCTGAGGAGCATGCACAGTACGCAGTGTGAAGATGCCGGTATTACTGACAAATTTAAAGTGTCTAAATGCCAATAGATTAAAAAAGGGCTGCAGTCACAATTTTTTTCCCTACGGTGGCTCGATATTGTATTTTATTCTGTTTACATTTTGTCCGGGTGCTCAACTTTTGTATGTGTTTTCCCCAGGGTAGAATGCTGTCCAAATCTAGAGGGGCATAGCTTTAGGGTGAGAGGATGAAGCTTTAAAAGGGATCCGAGGAGTAACTTTTTTCATGCAAAGGGTAGTGCGTGAATTGAATGAGCTGCCAGAGGAACTAGTAGAGGCTGCTACAATGATAACATTTAAAAGGCATCTGGATGGGTACATGAATGGGAAGGGTTTAGTGGCATATGGACCAAATGCTGGCAAATAGGTCATTATATTAATTTAGGATATCTTGTCAGTGTGGATCAAAAGGTTTGTTTCCACGCTCCATAAAACTATGGCTCGATTTCTACATAGTCGGAAGCAATTGCACAAGACTTGGAATAGACCATCCACCCCTTACAGCCTGTCTTTAGCTGTGGCTTAACTGTGCATATTTCAAGCAATTTTGTCAAAGAATTCTGAAGCTTGTTTTAAAAAATTGAACATGCTTTCAGACTTTTATGATGTTTCTAAAGATATCATTTTAGCTATTCTCAATTTTAAAGGCCAGCCAGTTCTCATGCACTCCCATCTCCCAGGTAGAGTCATCACCATCCATTCTCCGTATTCTTGAAGGAGGGCTTGATTCAGCAATCAGAGGGCTTGAGGCATGAGAAATGATAGGGGTAGGAAGGGAGAGAGAGAGAGAGAGAGAAAAAATAGATGGGGGTTCAGAAGGTGTGGGGAGACAGAGAATGGGGCTGAAGAGAGACTGGGGACAACCGGGTGGGGGAAAGAGAAAGGCTGGGGGGATGGGGGTGCGTAAGAGAATGGGGGAGAGCGAAAGAGAGAACGGCAGCAGAGGGTTGGAGTGAGCCAAAATTGCGGGGGGGGGGGGTGTTTGAGTGTGGGAGAGAGCGAATGGGGGGGTGGGGGGGAGTGGAAGGAATGGACAGGGGGACAGAGGGTGGAGGGAGAAACAGCACAAATCCCATCTTCGCCCGGACTGATGTCAAGTGTCCTACGAACTGGAACCCATTCCTCCACAGCAGATGAGCTTTTGAACAGCACCAAACCGAGACCCACCCACTTACCCTACAGCCCTGCATTTCCCCATTGCTAATACACCAAAACCTGTACATGTCTGGACACTTTAGCATGGCCAATGTAGGAGGAAACCTGACCATCCAGAGGTAACTCTCAGAGACACAAAGTGGAGAACATGCCATAGTCCACAGACAGTCCCCTGAGGGTGCAATCGAACCTGGGTCCCTGGGGTCATGAGGCAATGGTACTAACCTCTGAGCCATGCTACCCAGAGCTTTGAGGTTCTGCTTTGTCTTTGTAGCTTCTAACTTCTCGTGAGCCTGCAATAGAAGATCTCTCCTCCCAACATTGTTGAATCATACCTGCTGCAACCTCCCTTTCCCACTTCTGTTCCTGAATCCTCCTGCCAGACAGACACAGATGCCATCTGGCCTCCTTCTGCCATTTGCAAAGAACGGAGACAATGCCTGCCACTATTCTGTCCGTTACCATCACCTCCCACTCCCCAGCATTGTCGTTACTGTCACCACCCACCATCCAGCCAGTTCGCTCCTCCAGCCTGCAGCCCTCTCTCAGATCTCCTTTACCTGTCTCACACGCACTCTACTGATCCTGTCCACTGAAGGGAGGGGAAGACCATCTCCCGGCATAAAGTGTCCGGTTAACTTTACCCATTTCCTCCCAACATGTCTGGAGCCTGGCTTCTAGCTCCATCTCTCTGAGCCGAAGTTCCTCCAACATGTGCTTGCCCTGGAACACAGTATCCAGATCCTCCCAGCAAACTGAAAGACAAGTCCCACCCAGCCTTCTCCAATGTGTGTTGTGTAACTACTTAATTATTTCTAGTGGACGAGCAGAGACTGATCGGAGAAAGTGAGGTCTGCACATGCTGGAGATCAGAGCTGAAAATGTGTTGCTGGAAAAGCGTAGCAGGTCAGGCAGCATCCAAGGAGGACGTATGCCCGAAACGTCGAATCTCCTGTTCCTTGGATGCTGCCTGACCTGCTGCGCTTTTCCAGCAACACATTTTCAGAGCAGAGTTCAGTATCCATGAGGATAGCCTCAACTGGGACCTTGGGTTTACATCCACTGTACTGTCCACTTTCACATAAGCACATATACACACACTCATGCAGACACTCTTTCTCATACACTTGCTCTCTCCCAGAAACACAGACATACTCTCCCTACACACACACACACCCTCTTAAAGGCTTATACTCCATCACATGTTTTACCAAGCATGCACACACACAAACACACACATATGCACACACACATGTGCAAGTGCAAACTGTCTCTAATGGACGCACAAATACATACAAGTATTTGGGGTGAATTTTGATTTGTGAAATTACATTTGCAGATACATTCTATTGTGCACTTTGAGCAAAATCTGCAGGCAGTCAGTCCATGTAATATTTTATAAATTCCTACTTTGGAAATTAGAACCAGTCTCACTCAAGATTGGGATATAGACAGACTCTAACCTCAAGCTGAGCTGTTAACTTCAGGTTTTAAAAAAACGAGGTATGTCAAGAATATTACTTGAAGGAAGCTCTGGGATTAATATATGAAATGAACCAAAACCTGCAACTCATTCTAAAAGATGAAAGACTTTAACTGCATTCTAGGTTTGTTCATTATATGGTATCAGTTGCATGACACTAATCTTTTGCTATACATTCTGTTTCCTGTGGTCCTGCTCCATAGCTACCCTATGAAGGAGCAGTGATCCGAGAGATGGTGCTTCCAAATAAACCTGTTGGACTATAACTTGGTGTTGCGTGATTTTTAACTTTGTCCACCCCAGTCCAACACGGGCTCTTCCACATAATTTCCAGTGAACACAGCTCACACCTCCCCCTGTGCTGCCAGTAACCTTTACAATGCCAATGAAGCAATGGAGTACCTGCACTCCAGAAAAAAATTACAATTTCTGTTATACTAGCTACTCATTCACTTCACATGACAGCGGAAACTTAGTGCTGGAGGCTGAAAGAAACGAGCAGCTTTGAAATAAAAGCCTGTTAGATTTCACAGATTTCAAGTTCCAAGTACGACGGGAAGTTCAAGTAACCTTTACTGCGACTCAGCTTTGTCACTGCTTCAGATCTCCCCAACAAAAACGTGTACAAAATGTAGCTGTTGTTTTTAAATGGCTCAAGGTCAAAGCGCACACACTACCCACCCACCATCTGAGATGGTGAGCGGGTATCCCCAGTGTGGACCTGCTCGTTCAGCTGCAGGCCAGAGGAATCAATTAATCCCTTCCCGCGCTTGGGCAGGTGAATGGCTTCTCTCCCGTGTGGACCTGCTGGTGTGTCCATAAGTTGCTGGCGTGATGGAATGCCTTCCTGCATTCGGGACAAGTGAATGGCCGCTCCCCGGTGTGAACCCGTTGGTGCATCTGCAAGTTACCCAACCGACTGAATCCCTTCCCGCACTCTGAGCAGGTGAAAGGCTTCTCTCGCATGTGGACCCACTGGTGGGTCAGCAGTGTAGATGACTCAGTGAACCCTCTCCCACACACGGGACATGTGAACGGCTTTTCTCACGTCTGAACCCGCTGGTGCCTTTGCAGATGTCCCATCTGAGTGAATCTCTTCCCACACACTGAGCAGATGAAAGGCTTCTCCCTGGTGTAGACCCGCTGGTGGATCAGGAGTTTTGATGACTCCGTGAACCCCTTCCCACACACTGGACACATGAACGGCTTCTCTCCCGTGTGGACCCGCTGGTGTGCCTGCAAATGGCCCACATGACTGAATCCCTTCCCACACTGAGCAGGTGAAAGGCCTGTCCCCGGTGTGGATCCGCTGGTGGGTCCGTAGACTGGAAGACTCAATGAATCCCTTCCCACACACTGAGCAGGTGAATGGCCTCTCCCCTGTGTGGACCCTCTTGTGAATCAGCAGTGCAGATGAATAAGCGAACCCTTTCCCACACACCAAGCATGTGAATGGCCTCTCTCTGGTGTGGAACCGCTGGTGAGTCTGCAGGTTGGAAGAATTCACAAAACCTTTCCCGCACTGAGAGCAGGTCAACGGCCTCTCACTGGTGTGGACACTGTTGTGGATCAGCAGTGCAGATGATTGATCAAATGTCTTCCTGCAAGCGAACAGCTTCTCTCCCGTGTGGACCTGCTGGTGCTTCTGCAGATGACCCATCTGACTGAATGCCTGCCCACACACGGAGGAGAGAACAGTCTCTCCTCAGTGTGAATGCATCTGTGGGTTTCCAGCACTGATGGGGAAGGGAATCCTTTCCCACAGTCCGCACACTTCCATAGTTTGCCAATTGGGGGAGCTTCCCTTGTGCCGCTCTGAGTTTGAAATTAGAAACAGAATGTGTACACAATTTCTCCCCAACGTGAATTGTGTCAGTTTGATCCCCTAAGCTGAATAAACAGTTTAAAGCACATTTTACTGACAGCGCACTGAATCTCCCTCACTCAGATATCTCCATATTCTTCCTGCCATACCAGTGTTCAAAACCTCTCAAGCAGACAAGAGCAAACATTTCTTCTCTTTTGAATAGCTGCTGATATTCAAGTCCCAATGAATCAAGTGGTTCTGTCAGAAGTTGATGTGTCATGTGCTTTCAGATTTCTTTCCCCATGTCTTCCTGCAAAAATAAATTCACAAAATGATTGATCACTGTCAGTACAGTTAAATAAGCATAACATAGATGGCAATTCTGGTAGATTGCCAGATGCCCGTTGATCACATATTATCAAGGACTCACAAACCTGAAGACCCTTATGTAGCCAGATAGCCTTAAGTGTGTATGGAGGAAAACTTCATTTAGGTGACTAGGACCTGGAACAAAGGTGCTGGAGATGGAGCTTAATCAAGAATATGAAAACTAAAGGTCAAGGCTGCTTGAGAAAAGAAAGCCAGTACATTTGCTGAATGACTTCCTGCTGTCCTATTAAATTTAAAAAAACACAAGAAATACAGGACGTAACTCCATTAGAGGGTGAAGAATAATTGCGAAATAGCTTTGACAACAGCCAATAATATGAAGCAACATACATCTAAATTTTGTACCAATGCACCAAATCCTTAAATCCTGCTCAATTTGATGAGAAACTATCCTTTTAATTGCAAACATGAGGAAAGAAGCAATCCTTTTCTAGTGCCAAACCAAGGGGATACACAATGAAAATACTTTTCTAAGCGAGACAGAGAGCACTGAGCACCTTTGCAGAGCCTGCTTCCTCCCTGGATTCACTCCAGTTGCTACAAGTGAACAGTGTCTCCCCTTCTCTCTGTCCCTCCCAGGATGAGGAACGGAAAGGGGAAGGCATTGTTTTGCTCCCAGATGTTGCCCAAAGGGAGGGAGTTTCACTCTGAAACTGACAAGGCTACTTCTGCAACGTGACATCCTCAACAGGGGGCAGGGCGCAGAGTGGGGCTAAACCGCGTCTACGATGTGTTGCAGCTGAGGCATGTGGGGAGGGGAAGACACCTTGCAAACTCCCTCCACTCTCCTCCAAATCAATTTGCTTTGAGTTCAAGTAAAGCAAGGGGTTTAATTTTAGTTTCACACTCACAGAAAACCTCCTCCTCTGTGAATCCAATTATTTAATCCCCCCCCCCCCAAAGAAATAACGATCTACGAGACTCTGAAGTTGGAGTTGCTACCATACCTGCTGTAGGGGGTTTGGGAGAAACAGTTTATTTTATGAACCATTTCAATTCAACCACATCCTTGCCATTGAAATACTAATTTTCCACAGAGGGTGGTTCATGTGTGAAATGAACTTCCTGAGGAAGTTTTGGATGCAAGTACAATTAAAACATTTGGATAATTACACGAATAGGAAAGGTTTGGAGGGGTACAGGCAGTAGCAGGCAGGGCAGACTATTTGGGATTATGGTCCCAAATTTGGGATTATTGTCAGCATGGACTGGTTTGCATCAAAGGTCTGTTTCCATGCTGTTTAACTCTATGACAGGTTCATAGTTCCATGAAAATGGAGTCAGAGGTAGACAGGATAGTGAAGGTGGTGTTTGGTATGCTTGCCTTATTGGTCAGTGCATTAAATTCTTGTCTCCCTGCTATAGGACAGGAAAGATGTCGTAAAACTTGAAATTGTCAGAAAAGATTTACAAGGATGTTGCCATGGTTAGAGGATTTGACCTACAGGGAGAGGCTGAATATGCTGGTGCTGTTTTCCCTGGAGTGGAGGCTGACGGGTGACCTCATAGAGGTTTTTAACATCATGAGGGGCACAGTAAGGAAAATTGGAAAGTCATTTTCCCCATCGTGGGGGTACAAAAGGTTTAGAGTGAGAGGGGAAGATTTAAAAGGCACCTGAGGGTCACGCAGTGGGTGGTGCATGTATGGAGTGAGCCGCCAGCAAAAGTGATGGAAGCTGATACAATCACAACATTTAAAAGGAACCTGGATGGGTATATGAATAGGAAGGGGTTGGAGCGATATGGGCCAAATGCTGGCAAATGGAACTAGATTTGCATCCGATATCTTGTCAGCACAGCTGTGTTGGATCGAAAAGTATTTTTTTTCCGTACTGTACATCTATGTCTATTTGATAACGGATGCTTTATTTCAGTTGACGTAAGTATTGTTACAAATCAGAGCAAGGTACTAATATTTAGATGTAAGGGAGAGAGAATTCCTCAAGAAGGGCACGATAAGAATCCTGGGAGACCCCTATTTCTGGTTTATTTTCTAACGAACAAACATTAACTACAAGCACCAACTGTGCATTTACTTTTTCTCACTTATTTTGTTTTATTCCCTGCTATGATGACATTCTGTGGCTGGATGGTTTGACAGGCTTGGAGATTGTAGGTTGGACCTTGATCGACTGATTTACTGTTTTATTGAATCAGAATGTGTAAAAGGGGGTCAAATCTTCAGCAAAGCTGAGAACTGACACCATCTTATTTTGTGAGAACAGACAGATCAACACCAACAGCAGACCACCATGTTGTCAGTGCTTTGATTAATAGTGCCAATCCTCTACCTTAACAGAGCTGCTCATTCAACCTGAATGTCACATACCCACTCGATATTCAGGATCCAATTCCTGTCATCCTGAAGTGAAATCTCTGTAAGGAGTCTTGGATCAAAACTATTCTCTTTAATGGGTGCAGTCAATTCATTCACTTGCGTTACAATGCAGCACATATTCAGACACCACAGCTTTTAATTTCAATTTTTGTAACCTTTTGAATCCAGCTTTGATTCCTGGTACATTTATTCTCCTTATCCCTGTCTATCTTTCTCTGACGTTTATTTTCCACATCACTATTCACTCACCTGCCTTGAATTGGATTGGCCATGCTAAGTTGACAATACTGTCCCGGGATGTGCAGGGGTTAGCTATGAGAAATGCAGGGTTATAGTTTCATAGACATCAAAGTAGGAGTAGGCCATTTGGCCTGTCGAGCCTGCTTGGCCATTCATTAAGATCATGGCTGATCTATCCATAGTCTCAGCTCCTCCTACCGGCATTATCCCAACTATCCTTGATTCCTCTACCATGCAAAAACCCATCCAAATGTGTCTTGAATATACTTAATGAAGCTGCCTCTATTGCTTCCTTGGGCAGAGAATTTCATAGATTCACTGCTGTCTGGGAAAAGCAGTTCTTCCCCATCTCTATCCTAAATCTGTACCCCCTTACCTTGAGGCCATGTGTCCTGGAATGGTCTTGCCCACCAGCTGAAACAATTGGATAGAGCAGGAGACAGTGAGCTTGGCATTTTCTTTGTAGGGGTCGGTGTGGACTTGATGTGCCGAATGGCCTGATTCCACACTGTAGGGCTTCTATAATCTATTGCAGTTGTGTTTGCTCTGGATCACAGCACCCAGATTCTCCCACCATCTGCAAATCAAAAGATAAGTCCCGCCCTGCCCTCTCATTTTTGTGTTACCTAACTACTTAATCGTTTCTAGTGAATACAGCCCATACCTCCCTCTGCTGCCAGTAAACTTTACAATGCTGATGAAACAATACAATATATGCAGTACTGAAAATGATAACACTTTTAACAATACCAGTTATTGATTCACCGTTTCTTCTGCTGCATAGCATTGGAAACACAACATTGGAGGCTGAAAGAAATTAGCATTTTAAAACAAAAGCCCACCTAAAACCTCACTGACTGCCACTAAATCTGAAAGCACTTCATCCCTATAGTGTAATGAATTCCTACTTTTCGCCAAAATCCCAGATGTACTCATTCACTCAGTTGCCATCTCACAAACGAAAGATTTCACTGTAACTTTTACTGCTCCGAGGTCAGGCAAAACATCTTTGAAAGTTGCTCTGCAAGTCCAGTCTTCACAATGACACTTCTTTCACCAAAGACAATTAGAATCAGACAGCACAGAAACAGACCCTTTGGTCCAACTTGCCAGTGACAATACGTTATCCTAAATTAGAGCTGAAAAATGTGTTGCTAGAAAAGTCCAGCAGGTCAAGCAGCATTAAAGGAGCAGGAAAATCGACATTTCGGGCATAAGCCCTTCTTCTTATGCCCAAAACGTCGATTCTCCTGCTCCTTTGATGCTGCCTGACCTGCTGTGCTTTTTCAGTAACACATTTTTTCAGCTCTGATCTCCAGCATCTGCAGTCCTCACTTTCTCCTTTCTGATATCCTAAATTAGTCTAGTCCCATTTGCCAGCATTTGGCCCTCTAAACCCTTCCTGTTCACGTACCTAGATGTCTTTTAAAATTTTGTGATTGTACCAGCCTCCACCACTTCCTCTGGCAGCTCATTCCATACATGCACCACCCTCTGCATAAAAGAGTTGCCCCTCAGGTTCCTTTTAAATCGTTCCCCTCTCACCTCAAACGTGTGCCCTCTAGTTTTGGACTCCCCTACTCTGGGGAAAGGATCTTGGCTACTCACCCCATCCCTGCCCCTTATGAACTTCAATAAGCTCACCCCTCAGCCTCTGATACTCCAGGGAGAGCAGTCTCAGCTTATTCAGCCTCTCCCTACAGCTTAAAGCTTCCAATGCTGGCAACAGCCTTGTATATCTTCTGAATCCTTTCAATGTTTCGCAACATTCCTCCTGCATCAGAAAGACCAGAACTGAAAGCAGTATTCCAAAAGTGGCCTAATCAACGTCTTGTACAGTTGTAACATGACCTCCCAACCCCTGTACTGAATGCACTAACCAATAAAGGCCTTCTTCACTATCCTGTCTAACAGTGCCTCCACTTTCAAGGAACTACGAAGCTGCATTGCGAGGTTTCTTTGTTCTGCAACATTCCCCATTAACTGGAAAGACCTGCCCTGATTTGCCTTGCCAAAATACATTACCTCATATTTATCTAAACTAAACTCATCTGCCATTCCTCAGCCCATCTGATCAATTCTAATATATAATCAAACGTTCTTTCCTCTATCATTCCCTAAATGCTGAAAATTTCCATTCCCCCCCATACACTGCCTCCATTCTCAACTTGCTGAACCTAACCCCTGCTGTATCTCATCCTGAAGGTTCTGGTTCATGCTCATTAACAGGCCCACTCTCAGGAGGGATCTAATTGAAACTGACTGAATACTGAATGGCCTCGACAGAAAATGTTTCCATTGGTAGGGGACACTAGGACCCAAGAGCACAGTCTTAGAGTAAAGTGAAGACCTTTTAGAACAGAGACAAGGAGAAACTTCTTCAGCCAGAGAGTGGTGAATGTATGGAATTCATTGCCACAAAAAGGCTTTGGAGGCCAGTCACTGAGTATATTTAAGACTGAGACAGGTTCTTGAGTGTCAAGGGGATCGAGGGTTTTATGGAGAAATCGAGAGAATGGGGTTGAGAAACTCATCAGCTATGATTGAATGGTGGCGCAGATGTAATGGCTGAATGGCCTAATTTCCACTCCTATGTCTTATGGTCTCTTGCTGTCCTGGTCATAGTATTAGAAATGGGAAATGGGAACAGGCCATTTGGTCTTTCGAGCCTTCACCAGCATTGAATACATCATAATTGGATATGTATATACCTACATTTAGGTGAATACACTGGGACTCTTTTCCCTGGAGCATAGGAGGTTGAGAGATGACCTTACAGAGGTCTATAAAATTATGAGGGTTATAGGTGAGTTGAACAGTGGGTGTCCTTTCCCTAAGGTGGGGGTTTCAAGATTAGGCAGCAAATTTTGAAGGCGAGTGGAGAAAGATTTTAAGCACCAGTTTTTTGTTTACAGAGAAAGTGGTTTGTGTGTGGAATGAATGTCCAGAGGAAGTGGTGGATGCAGATACAGTTAAAATATTTAAAAGACATTGGATAAGTACACGAATCGGAACAGTTCAGAGGGATACGGGTCAAACACTGGTAAGTCAGACTAGATTAGCCTGAGAACATAGTCAGCACGGACTAGTTGCACCAAATTGTCTGTTTTCTGTGATATATGACTGTATAACTGTTCTGTACGGGTCTTAAAATCATTGTCTTGCCTTCCCCTAGAACCATCCACTTCGTTATTGTTCAAAAATCTGATTAACTCAGCCTTAAATATATTCAATAACTCCATAACTGCAGGAAGACATCCCCACTTCTGAACTCAATTCCTCTTGCCTCGCTCATTGTTTGCTCCACCTGTCTGACAACTAGCAGGACGCTGAAGCACCTTTGTACACCCAAACATCATTCCTGATGAAATGGTCATGCCCGAAACGTTGACTCGCCTGTTCCTCAGATGATGCCTGACATGCTGCGCTTTTCCAAAACCACAAGTTTTGACTATGATCTGCCGTCCTCACTTTCTCCACATCCCAATGTATCACCATTTAAACAATACACCTCCGTTCTGCCTTTTTTTACTAAAGCAAAAACAATAAGTTCACACTGTGGAATTTCAATTGCCATGTGTTGCCAATTGAGACATAGACCTGGACCAACTTTTCCAATCTGTTCCCTCCCTCGATTCACTTTCTTTCCGTTCAGTTGCTGCAAGTTAACAAACGAACCCCAGAATGAAAAGAAATAAATTGAAAAGAGAGTGCTGTACTCACAGATGTTTAGACAGAGGAAGGAAGCTGCAATCTGGTGAAACTTGATCTTCATTCAGAGATAGGAGCAGCAACTTTCCAATCTTATGGCGAACTTCCGCATCCATGTACTATGGGTGTCTCTGATTGTCAGGAGGACCAGATTCCTTCCGGTCGTCCAAATCTTCCCATTGGTCCAGGGAAAGAACGTCTCGGGACGTTTCAGCTGACAGTGAGTGTGCGTACTATTTTGCTGACACTGATGAACTTGCACAGTACTTCCTGACACCGAGGAGCGTGAGCAATATGTGATGTGATGAAAAGAGAAAATGCTGGAAAGTCTCAGCAGGTCTGGCAGCATCTGTAAGGAGAGAAAAGAGCTGACGTTTCGAGTCCAACTCACCTTTTGTCAAAGCTAAAGAAAGGGTAATATGACGATGCTAGTGTTCCTGACAGATTTTAAATGTCCAAATGCCAATAGCAGAAAAATAATGGTCGGACCCACAATTAGTTTCCCCCTGTAGATAGACATTTTATTCATTTTGCACTTTGTCTCTTGCTCAACTTTTGTAGCTCTTTTCCCCAAGTTAGAGGAAGTCTAAAACTGGAGGGGCATAGGTTGAGAAAGAAAGGGGAAAACTGTAAAAAGAACCTAAGGGGTAACTTTTTCACACAGAGGATGGTAGGCATTTGGAATGAGCTGCCAGAGGAAGTGGTGGAGGCTGGTACAATTCCAACATTTAAAAGGTGTCAGGATGCATATCTGAATAAGAAGGATTTAGAGGGATATGGACCAAATTTAGGCAAATGGGAGTAGATTAATTTCGGATATCTGATTGGCACTAAAATGTTTGTTTCCATTCTTCTCCACCCAACGACACTATTCCTACATCGTAGGAACCAATTTCACAAGACTAGGAATAGACCATTCACCCCTTATAGCCCTTACTGTGCATATTTCAATGCAAGTTTCAGACAGATGCCTGCAGCTTTTTTTAAAAGGAATTGAACATGCTTTCAGACTTTAATGATGCTTCTGAATACATTTTTAAGTATTCTCAATTTTAAATATCAGCCATTTCTCATGCACACCAGTCTCCCAGATAGAGTCATCAACAGTCCGTTCTCTCTCTCTTCTTAGAAAAGTTTGATACAGTGATCAACGAGGGCTTGAGGAATGAGAAGGGACGGTGGGGTGGTGTGTGCAGGAGAAGGGAGAGAGAATGGACAGAGTCAGAGGCTGGTGGGAGAGAGAGAAAGAGGAAATACACAGTTGGACAGAGGGTGGATGTAGAGAGACATTGGGGAGACAGATGGTCGTGGGTAAGAGAATTGGGGGCAAAGAATGAGTGGGACAGTGAATGGTAGGCAGAGAGTTAAGGAGAGAGAGAATGGGGTGCAGAGTGTGAGGAGAGAGAATGGAATAGTGCAGAGGGTGGGGGAAAGAGAGAAAATGGACAGGGGAACAGAGGATGAGGGCAAAGATGAATACTGGGGGGACCGATGGTGGGGGAAGAGAATGGTGGAGCAAAGAGAGAGAATGTGGTGTGCAGAGTGTTAGCAGAGACAGAATAGGTGGGGAGTGGACAGAGGGTGGAGGGAGAGACAGCACAAATCCCACCTTCTTCAGAACTGGTGTCAGTATCCCATGAACTGGAATCCACTTCTGTCACAGCAGGGCAATCATTTCTCAAGAGAGAATCGTATAGTCCATGCAGGCATTTTGGCCCATCAAATTCATACCGACCTTCTGAACAGCATCCCAATAAGACCCACCTGCTTACCCAATAGCCCTGCAGTTCCCCATGACGAAACCACCCTAACCTGCACATGCCTAGGCACTTTAGCACAGCCGAAACACCCTAAACTGCATGCAGAGCTAACCCCACGCAGATACACTGTGCCAAAGTCCACACAGACTATCGCCGCAGGGTGGAATCAAACTCAAGTCCCTGGTGCTGTCAGGAGGCGATGCTGACCTGTGAGCCACCATGCTGCTCAGAGCTTTGAGGCTCTGCTTTGTCTTTGTAGCTTCTAACTTCTCATGTGCCCTCAAGAGAGTCTCCCTCGTCCTGACATTGTTGGACCACACCACAGCAACCTCCCTTTTCCACTTTTCTAGACCTGAGTACATTGGTTCCCAAATCTTGTGCCAGACAGATACTAATACCATCTGGCCTAATGATGCCAACTGCAGAGAATGGAAACAATCCCTGTCACTATTCTGTCCCTTACCACCAACTCCCCTGCCCAATATTCGTTTTACTCCTGTCACCCAGCCAGTTATCTCTTCCACCCTGCAATTCTCTCTCAGATCCCTTTTACCTGCCTGACTCGCACTCACATCCTCCTGATACTGTCCACTAACGCAATCAAAGACTCTGTCTGGAAGGGAATGACCATATTTCAGAATAAAGCATCCAGTTAACTTTACCTATTTTGCCCCAACGTGTCGGCAGCCTGGCTTCCAGCTCCATCTCTCTGAGCCGAAGGTCCTCCAGTATGCATTTGCCCTGGATTACAGCATCCAGAGTTTCCCACTTTCTGCAAATTGAAAGACACGTCCCACCCTGCCCTCTCCAATATGTGTTGTGTGACTGCTTAATGATTTTTATTGGCCGAGCAGAGACTATTAACCAAGTTCATGAGGATGGCTTCAACCGGCTCCTTGGGTTCATGTCACATCATGGGGTGTGGGTAAGAGGGGCACGGTGGCTGAGTTGTTAGCACCAGTGACCCGAGATTGATTCCAGCCTCAACTGACTGTCTCTGTGGAGTCTGCATGTTTGCATGTTCTCCCCGTGTCTGCGTGGGTTTCCACCAACTGCTGCAGTTTCCTCCCACATTCCAAAAGATAAGCAGGTCAGGCGAATTGACCATGCTAAATTGCCCATAGTGCTGGGTGCATTAGTCATAGGTAAATGCTGGAAATTAGTCTGGGTGGGTTACTTTTTGGAGGGTCGGTGTGGACTTGTTGGGCTGATGGGCCTGTTTCCACGCTGCAGGGAAACACAGGTGACCTCAATATACTTTACACTCACTCACAATCACACACAAGCACATATCCATACGCAGACTTTGCTCATACACATGCTCTCTCTCAAACACACACACACACACAGTCTTATACTCCAACATGCACACACTTTACCAAGCATGCACAGACACAAACACACACTCTCTTGTGCAAGCACACACATATATAATTCAATGTGGTGAATTTGCATTTATTGAGTTGTATTTGCAGATACATTCTACTTTGCTCAAATGTGCAACATCTGCAGGCAGTCAATCTATGTAATATTTTACATATTTCAACAGTGGAAGTAGAACCGGTCTGATTCAAGATTGGAATACAGACATACTCAAACCTGACAACTTTAATGCTTTAGGAGACAATGAGGTCCGCAGATGCTGGAGATCAGAGTTGAAAGTGTGTTGCTGGAAAAGCACAGGAGGTCATACAGTATCTGAGGAGCATGAAAATTGACGTTTTGGGCAAAAGCCCTTCATCAGGAATGAGGCTGGGAACCTAGGGGGTGTTGAGATAAACAGGAGGAGGTGGAGCTGGGGAGAAAGTGGCTGAGAGTGCAATAGGTGGATAGAGGTGGGGGGGGTAAAGGTGATAGGTCGGAGAGGAGTGGAGCGGACAGGTGGGAAGCAAGATTGACAGGTCATGACAATGGTACTGAGCTGGAAGGTTGGAACTGGGCTGAGGTGGGAAAAGAGGAAACTGGTGAAGTCCACATTGATGCCCTGAGATTGAAGGGTTCTGAGGCAGAAGATAATGGGTTCTTCCTCCAGGTGTCAGGTATTGGAGGAGGCCGAAGACCCTCTCCCATTTATCTCTTCATCCCTGAGGCTCCCAGCCTCATTCCTGATGAAGGACTCCTGCCTAAAACGCCAATTCTCTTGCTCCTTGGATGCTGCCTGACCTGCTATGCTTTTCCAGCAACACACTGTCAAACCTTTAAAGCTGAGATGTCACTTTTTTTTTAATTAAAAACTCTCAGTTATGTTGAGAATGTGACTTGAAGGAAGTTCTGGGAATTACATATTAATGAACCGAAACCTGCACCCCATTCTAAAAGATGAAAGACTGAACAGCCATCTAGGTTTGTTCAATATATCATTTCAGTTGCTTGAAACTATAATTTTTTGCTATAAATTCTGTGTCTTATGATCCTTCTCCAAAGCTTCCCGATGAAGGAGCAGCGCTCCGAAAGGTAATGCTCCCAAGTAAACCTGTTGGACTGTAACCTGGTGTTGTGTGATTTTTAACTTTATCCACCCCAATCCAACACAAGTTCCTCCATATCATTTCTATTGAATACAGCCCACACTGCCTGGTGCTGCCAGGAAACTTTACAATGCTGATGAAACGATGCAGTATGTGCACTCCTGAAAAATTTACAATTTCTAACAATACTAACTACCCAATCACTGCTCCTTCTGATACACGACATTGGAAACTCAGCACTGGACGCTGAAAGAAATTAGCAGCTTTAAAAGAAATACATGTTAGATCTCAGAGATTTCAATGTCTGAGTACCACGGGAAGTTTAGGTAACCTTTGTTGTGACCCACCTTCGTTACTGCTTCAGATCTCCCCAGCAAAAAAGTGTACAAAATGTAGCTTTACTTTTTAAACAGGTCAAGGTCAAAGTGCACATATTCCCCACCCCACTTCCTTTACTATTGGTCAGCTCAGCAATTTCAACCTATACATTGTATCCAAGTAAGTTTCTCCCCTCCCTCATTTTCTTGGGGTGGCGGGAAGGCAGTAAGGCAGGGTGCAGTCAAGAGTCAACCACACTGTAGTGGGTCTGGAGTGACATGTAGGCCAGACTGGGTAAAGAATGCAGCTGGGATGACTGAGTGAATCCATCCTGCAATGGCAGTTTCCTTCCCTCAAAAACGGCGAGAGAATTAGACCTTTTTTCTTCCCCAAAATTGTTTTCATCATTAGATTCTGAACTGCAGATTTGTGACCGAATTCCAATTCTGCCATCCTCCGCTGCAGGATTCAAACCTGGAAGTCCCCAGAGCAGGGTCGATTGTCCAGCCGATAATGGCATGAGGCCGTAGCTCCTTCAATCCCTCTGCAAAGGCACATGAACTCACTCGTGCTTCCCTAGGTGGGAGGTGTTGATAAAGCCCAGAGCAGGTGAGCGAGCTGTCCCTGATGTGGACCTATTGGTACATCCACAGGTCGGAAGAATCTATTAATCCCTTCCTGCACTCGGTCAGCTGCATGGTCTCTCCTCGGTATGGACCTGCTGGTAGGTCAGCAGGCCACAACCATCGATGAATTCCTTTCTGCACTTGGGCAGGTGAATGGCCTTACCTCGGTGTGGACCATCTGGTGCGTCGGCAGGCTGCCCACCTGACTGAATCTTTTCCCACACACGGAGCAGGTAAATGGTCTTTCTCCGGTGAGGACCTGCTGATGGGTCTTCAGAGTTGAAGAATCGATGAATCCCTTCCTACACTGACAGCATACGAATGGTCTCTCCCAGGTGTGGACCCGCTGGTGTGTCCGCAGGTTGCCCACCTGACTGAATCCCTTCCCGCACACAGAGCGGGTGAATGGCCTTTCTCCAGTGTGGACCTGCTGGTGGGTCAGCAGAGTGGAAGAATCGAGGAATCAAGAGCAGGCGAACGGCCTCTCCCCAGTATAGATCCGCTGATGGGTCATCAGCTTAGCCGAGCAAGTGAACCCCTTCCCGCACTCAGGGCACCTGAAGGGCCTCTCCACTGTGTGGACCCACTGGTGCCTCTGCAGATTGCCCAGCTGACTGTATCCCTTCCGACACACGGAGCAGGTGAATGGCCTCTCTCCTGTGTGGACCCACTGGTGCGCCAGCAGGCCGGAGAAATTGCTGAAGGTCTTCCCGCACTCGGGGCAGCTGAAGGGCTTCTCCCCGGAGTAGACTGACTGGTGGGCCAGCAGGCTGGAGGAGTGGTTAAAGTTCTTGCCGCACTCTGGGCAGGAGAACAGCCTCTCCCTGGTGAGGAGCTCTTGGTGCCTCATCAGGTTGGAGTAGCAGGTAAAGTCCTTCCCGCACTTGGGGCAGGAGAATGGCCTCTCCCCGGTGTGGACCCGCTGATGCTTCAGCAGGGCGGAGGAATCGGTGAAGGCCTTCTTGCATTCAGGGCAGTTGAACGACCTCTCCACGGAGTGGACCCACCAGTGGGGCAGCAGGTGGGAGGAGCGGGTAAATCCCTTCCCACACTCAGGGCAAGAGAATGACCTTTCTCCATTGTGGACCCATCAGTGGGCCCAGAGGGTGGACGCAGGTATAAAGCCCTTCCCACACTCAGGACAGGAGAATGGCCTCTCCCTGGTGTGACTGCGTCGATGGGACGAAAGCCTTTCCCGCGGTCGCCACATTTCCATGGTTTCCCCATGATCCAGGATTCCTCAGGTTCCTTCCTGGCTGAAGCTTCAGCTGTACACAAACGCATGTAGAGCCCCTTGCCACATTGAACTCCTCTTTCCAGGCTGTATAAATGTTTCAGGTTCCACACTCAGTGCACTGCAACACTGGGCTCTCTCACCCAATCCCACTGATGCTGAAAACTTACTGAACTACAATACTTTGCTCCATCTCCCAGGATCATAGTTTAAAATCGTTGCAGTCCCGATGGATTGGAGTGACTTACAGACATTGAAGTAAAAGTGTGAACTGCAGATGCTGGAGAGTCAGAGTCGAAAAGTGGGTTGCTGGAAAAGTACAGCAATTCAGACAGCATCCATAGAGGAGGAGAGTCAGGCATAAGTCTTTCATCTGTTCATTTTGAAACATCCACCTTTAGATCTTCAAATACTCCGTAAGAAGAGACTACAAAACTCACCACTATCAGTTCAAAGTAGAAATTCAGAAAAAGCAATTCCAATTTCTGTGGAACATTCTTTTCTTTTGTTATTCTGAAACATTGAAAGCACCATCCCACGCTCTCTTTCTCCCTCTCTGTTCTCACTCCGCCCCAACTAATTCTCCTCAATGTGCGGATTCAGGATCTTACAGGGGTAGAAAAGCAAAAACATCAAAAATGGTATCTCTTTGAATTTTAGATTAACTCCACCTGAAAAGTCAATATCTTTCACAACGTTGGGATACTGCTGAGATTGAGTGGGCCTGATTTTGGGAGACAAACAAAGTGTGTAATTTCAGGATGAATCTGCAATGCAGGTTCTTGAGAAACAACTGTACACGAAATAGTTAACATCCCCGGGAAGGGGTTTGGGGCAGGTGAATAAGACATCAATGCATTGACACTGACACCAGAGAGAAACTGAACATACAAACGTGCCAAACGTTAGTGGCAAGCCAAAGTCGTAGAGATATCCTAACCTAATCTAGACCCGTTGGTCCATATCCCTCTAAACCATTCCTTTTCATATACCCATCCAGACACCTTTTATATGTCATAATTGTACCAGCATCCACAACTTCCTCTGGCAGCTGATTCTTCACATAGACCACCCTCTGAATGAAAATGTTGCCCCTGAGGTCACTTTTAAAACTTCCACCCCCACCATCACCCTCAACTTATTACTCTCTACTTCTGGACTCCATCACCAGGATGGAGGATTTGAGCAACAGGGAGAGGCTGAATAGCTGGGGCTGTTTTCCCTGGGAAGTTGAAGGCTGAGGGGTGACCTCATAGGCGTTTATAAAATCATGAGGGGCATGGATAAGTAGACAAAGTCTTTTTCCCTGAGGTGTGGGAGTCCAGAACTCGAGAGCATTGATTTATGGTGAGCGGGGAATGATGTAAAAGTGATCCCTAAGGGTCAACATTTTCACACAGAGAGTGATGAATGTATTGGAATTAGCTGACAGAGGAAGTGCTGGAAGCTGGTACAATTGCAACATTTAAAAAGCATCTGGATAGGTATATGAATTGGAAAGGTTTCAAGGGATTTGGGCCAAGTGCTGGCAAATGGGACTAGATTAGGTTGGGATAACTGTTCAGCAAGGACCAGTTGGACCAAAGAGCCTGTTTACATGCTGTACGTCTCAATGACTCTAAATGTCTCTCTGGTCACCCCTCAGCCTCCGGTGCACTAGGGAAAACAGCCTCAGTATATTCACCTCAAATCCTCAAACCGTGGAGACATCCTTGTATATCTTTGCTGAACTGTTTCAAGTTACACAATATACTGTCCAGGAGCAATGGGAGACAGAGCGAAGGTGACATGAGACCAGGAGGGTGCAGGGAATATAAGGACACGTTTAAATTCTAACTTTCGGAGCCCGCAGCCTTTTTCCTGTTCGGGAGCAGCAGGAGACAGAGCGAAGGTGACGTGGACACCAGGATGGTGCCGGGAGGTAAGGACATAATGTGTATTTTGGACAGCGGCTAAACCCAAGATACTACACGTAGAGTATCTCCCTCCCGCACCACCCCTCCTCCGCTAACCAGAAGAAAGAGACTCTGTAAGGTAAGGTTTTATTTTCTCTTTCTTTTCTTTCATGTATTTAAGTGCATTGTTTGGTTTTAGTTAGTTGATTTAAAGCTAAGGCTTACAATGGCAGAGGACCTCAGACCCGTGGCATGTGCCTCTAGCTTGATGTAGGAGTTCAGGCAAGTGGTTGACGTTCTTGACTCTTGCAAGACGTGTGTCCAGCTGTAGCTCTTATTTGACCGCATGATGGCTCTGGAGCTGCAGATGGACTTAATGTGGAGCATCCACGATGCTGTGGAGATCGTGGATAGCACATTTAGCGAACTGGTCACATGGCTGGTTAGAATTGCTGAGGGAGACAGTGAATGGGCTACCAAAAGGCAGAAAAAGAGTAGGAAGGCAGTGCAGATGTACCCTGCGGTCATCTCCCTCCAAAACAGATATACCATTTTGGATACTGTTGAGGGAGATGGCTCACCAGGGGAGGGCAGCAGTGCCAAGATTATGGCATGTGGTGAGAAAAAGACTCGTAAGACCATAGCATTAGGGGATTCAGTTGTTAGGGAGTAGATAGGCGGTTCTGTGGCCGAAAATCGGACTCCTGGATGGTATGTTGCCTCCCAGGTGCTTGGGTCAGGGATGTCACTGATCAGCTACAGAGCATTCTAAAAGGGGAAAGTGAATAGCCAGTTGTTTTGGTGCATATAGGCACCAACAATATAAGTAAAAAAAGAGATGAGGTCCTGAAAGCAGAATTCAGGGAGCTAGGAGAGAATTTAAAAGGGAGGACCACAAAGGTAGTGATCTTGGGATTACTACCAGTGTCACTGTTAGCCAGCGTAGAAATGAAAGAATAGGCAGGATGAACACATGGCTTGAGGGATGGTGTAGGAGGGAGGGGTTTAGATTTATTGGACATTGGGACCAGTTCTGGGGAAGGTGGGACTATCATAAATTGGATAGTCGACATCTGAATCAGACTGGAACTAATGTCCTTGGGGGAGTTTTTGCTACTGCTGTTGGGGAGGTTTTAAACTAGTGTGGCAGGGGGCAGGGAACCAGAAGAGAAGACAGTGAGGTGGAAACTGGAGACTGTAAGAATGATGAAGATAGCATTAATAAGGGGAAGAGTAGGCAGAGAGCAGATGAACGCAAAAGAATTGATGGCCTGAAGTGCATATACTTCAATGCAAGGAGTACAGTGGGTAAGACAGATGAACTTTGGGCTTGGATTGGTGCCTGGGAGTATGGTATTATTGCAATCACAGAGACTTGTTTGAGGGAAGGGCATGATTGGCAACTAAATGTTCCAGGATCTAGATGCTTCAGGTAGGACAGGGAGGGAAGTAAAACGTTTGGGTGGGAGGGTCTTGGAAGAGGAGTTGCATTGCTGGTCAGGGATGATATCATGGTTGTGCTAAAGGACGACACTATGGAGGGCTTGAATAGTGAGGCATTATTGGTGGAGCTGAGAAATAAGGGTGCAGTTACATTGTTGGGGCTTTATTACAGGCCTCCCAACAGTTAGCGTGAGGTAGAAGAACAAATAGGTAAACAGATTATGGAAAGATGTAAAGGCAACAGGGTGGTGGTGATGGGAGATTTTAATTTTCCCAACATTGACTGGGATACACTTTATGTCAGAATTCTGGATGAGGCAGAATTTTTAAGAAGCATCCAGGAGAGTTTTCTGGAGCAATATGTCAACAGGGAAGGGCCATATTAGACCTGGTGTTGGGGAATGAGCCAGGTGGGAGAAGTTACGTTGGCGGGGCGGAGCTGGGGGGGGGGGGGGGAGGTGTGTGGTTTCTTTGGGAATAGTGACCACAATTCTGTTAGTTTTAGAATACTGGTAGGCAAGTATTGATGAGAGTGGTCCTGAGAGAAGATTACTAAACTGTGCCAAGGCCAATTATATCAAAATTAGGCAGGAGCTGGGAAATGGGGATTGGACACAGCTATTTGAAGAGAAGTCCACATTTGATATGTGGGAGGCTTTCAAAGATAGTGCAGGATAGGCATGTCCCATTGAAAGCAAAGGATAGGAAAGGCAAGATTCGTGAACCATGGATGACAGGAGAAATCGTATGAATAACCGAAATGAAAAGAGAAGTGTACATAAAGTCCAGGCAGCTAAGAACAGAACGGGCCCTGAATGAATATCGGGAGACTGGAACCATTCTTAAAAGAGGAATCAAGCGGGATAAAAGGGGTTATGAAATAGCTAGTGAGCAGAAATAAGGAGAATCCCAAGGCCCTTAATTCTAATATAAGAAGCAAGCGGGTAACTAGGGAAAGGATAGGTCCACTAAAGGATCATGAAGGAAGGCTGTGTGTCGAACCTGAGAGAATGGGTCAGATTCTGAATGATTACTTTGCATCAGTGTTCACTGATGAGGGGGACATGATGAATGTTGAGATTAGAGACAGAAGTTTGGTTACTCTGGATCACGTTGACATAAATAAGGAAGATCTGTTGGGTACACTAAAGGTTATTAAGGTGGACAAATCCCCAGGACCGGATTGGATCTGTGCCTGGTTGCTGAGGGAGGCGAGAGAGGAAATAGCTGGGGCCTTGACAGCTATCTTTGTAGCATCCTTAAACACAAATGAGGTGCCGGAGGACTGCTCATATTGTCCCCTGTACAAGAAGGGATATTCTGGGTAACTACAGACCAATGAGCCTGACGTCAGTGGTGGGAAAGTTGCTGGAGAAGTTACTGAGGGATAAAATCTATTTATATTTGGACAGGAATGGGCTTATCAGTGATAGGCAACATGGTTCTGTGCAGGCGAGAACTTAATAGAGTTCTTTGAGGAAGTGACCAAGTTGATAGATGAAGGAAGGGCAATAGATGTCATATACATGGACTTTAGTGAGGAGTTTGATGAACGTATACAGAAAGTGAAGTCACATAGCATGCAGGGTGTTCTTGCTAGGTGGATAAACACCTGATCCAGCAACAGCAGGCAGAGAGTAGTAGTTGAAGGGAGTTTCTCAAAATGGAGAAAGGCGACCAGTGGTGTTCCAGAGGGATCAGTGCTGGGGCCACTGTTGTTTGTGATACATAAATGACGTGGGAGTGGGCACTGTTGGTATGATCAGCAATTTTGCAGATGACATGAAGCTTGATGGAGTAGCAGAAAGCATAGGGGACTGTCAAAGAATACAGTAGAGTATAGATAGACTAGAGAGTTGGGTGGAGAAGTGGCAGATGGAGTTCAATCCAGGTAAATGTGAGATGATGCATTTTGGGAAGTCTAATTCTAGAGCAAATTATATAGTAATTGGAAGAGCTTTGGGAAACGTTGATGAGCAGAGAGATCTGGGAGTTCAGGTCGATTGTACTCTGAATGTTGCTGCATAGGTGGGTAGAGTGGTTAAGAAGCATATGGTATGCTTGCCTTCATCGGACAGGGTATTGCGTATAAGAGCTGGCAGGTCATGTTAAATTGTACACGATGTTGGTTCAGCCGCATTTAGAATGCTGTGCAGAGTTCTGGTCGCCCCATTATGAAAAGGATGTGGATGCTTTGGAGAGGGTGCAGAGAAAGTTTACGAGAATGTTGCCTGGTATGGAAGGTGCTCGCTATGAAGAGAGGTTGATTAGGTTAGGTTTGTTTTCATTAGAAGAAAGGAGATTAAGGGGGGAACCTGATTGAGGTCGACAAAATCATGAAGGGTATAGACAGGGTAGATAGAGATAGCTTTCAAGGTGAGAGGTGAAAAGTTTAAGTGGGATACATGCAGCAAGAACTTCACACAGAGGGTGGTAGATGCCTGGAATGCATTGCCAGCAGAGGTGGTGGAGACAGGCATGGTAGATTCATTTATGATGCTTCTGGACAGATGCATGAGTAGTTGGGGAGCAAGGGATGCTTAGGAATTGGGCGACAGGTTTGGATCGGCTCAGGCTTGCAGGGCTGAAGGGCATGTTCCTGGGATGTAAATTTTCTTTGTTCTTCATTTTTCCTATGGGGGGGGGGGTGTAATCTTAACAATTCTTAACAATGTCCTGCACAGCCTCAATATAACCTTCCTTCTCCTATACTCAGAGGATTGGGAAAGTTCTCAAAATCTAGAAAAGACAACCGGGAAAGAATGGAGGGTCAAACCGAAAATTTGAGGGTCATATTGGAATCATCAACGCCTCGGGGCGGGATTTGGGCTTGGGGGAAGAAAGCAGAATGTGTTGGAGACAAGGAGGAGGAAGAACAGAGGATGCAAAACCGTTGCAGCCAGCTTAAAGATGCAATCATGGATATTGCATGCACTTTTAACTGTTGTATTTAGTTGTGGGGACCGTGTACATTTTAAAAGTAAAAACAGAAAAGATCTCTACTCCTCCCCCTTCCCAATTTCTGTCTTTCTGTCCCTCCTCACCCGCGTAATTAACACGCATACCTGAGTTTACAGAGTCTGCACCCTCCCTGAGTTCACTCCAGTTGCTACAAGTGAAGAGATTGACCCCCTTCTCTCTCCTTCTACCTCCCAGGTCGAGGATTTTCCCAGAGGAGGAAGATTCATTCTGAAACTGATAAAACCACTTCCGCGTTGTGACGTCAAAATTAGGCGACGTCAACGGCGGAACCCGCCTGCTCCGGACGGTCGGACGGGCTGGTCCGCACTGCGCCTGTATTTCCTGCAGTGTTACAGGAGGAGAGTACAGTTTGCAAAAACCCCTTCCTTTCAGAGAAATCCTACAATGTGGAAACAGGTCACTCGGCCTAACGAGTGCACACCGACCCCCTGGAGGGTAACCCACCCAGACGCATTCCCCTACCTCTCTGCATTTATCCCTGACTAATGCACCTAACCTACACATCCCTGGACACTATCGTAATTTAGCATGGCAAACCACAATAACCCGCACATGTATTATTTCGCACAACCAATCAATCATAACCAGCACATCTTTGGGCACTATGAGTAATTTAGCATGGCCAATTCACCCTAACCTGCACATTCTGGTCAGTATTGATAGTTTCAGAGAGGAGAGTCAATCAAGAAAACGTCTGTTAGAGCATAGGACTTTGCTTCATTGTAGCTGCTTCTCTAAGTCCTCAGCAGTTTTTTTTTATTCCAGTAATATTAAATCAAACTGAAGTAAAACGTGAGCTGAGAGAACTAGCCACTCGCCTTTCATTGTAAAACTGTTTTAAAAACATAAAGGCTTCCCTTGGTTGTAGAGTCAAGCTGTGTCTATTCACTATTTCGGCACCACTGCCTTTACAAACCCTTTTGAAAAAAAAACAAAACAGGGACTACATAACACTGTTACAGGGGCAGAATTGTCCCAATAGTATGCTGTCTGTGATGTTGTTTTGACATGTCTTGAAGTTTATTAACATTCAATATTGCAAGACCTCAGGCTGAGACACATGTGGGTTCTGTGATTTATGATGCATCACATGAGTATAACATGACATGAGGCTGACTGCGTGTCCACACATTGCACTCTGACTGCTAAGGTGAAGGGAGAACCTTTGCAGTGGAATGTCACACAGTGTGAGGTGATCCACCTGCCCGAAATATGCATGTTCTTTCTGTGAGTCATGCAATGTTACAAGAGAGTTCATCATCGCATCTTCAAAAAGGAAGTAGCCGGATAACGAGTTTTAATCTTTCAAAGTATCCGAGTTTCTAAAATGGCCACAGCAGACTGCAGGATATTCCTCTTTTCATGGAAGCAGGGATTTTAAAAAAAGCAGGGAAGTATAGGCTGCTTGGTTTAACATCAGTCACGGGGGAAAATGCTGCGATCAGTCATGAAGGAAGACAAATGTGACACTAATAAAATCTAGTTACAATCAGGCAGAGTCGACATTGCCTTGCGAAAGAGAATCACTTAATGGGAGTTTTATTTTGATAAAAAAAGAAGCCAACGTGGATCATTCAATTTGATTTGTTTTACTTTATTCTTGTTGCATGACCTCAGTACAATGAAAGTGCAGGCAGGTTATGTAACGCAAGATGCATTAAGGTAATAGAACAGAGTGAAGAATGAATGTGAAGGCTGCAGAGAGGGTGCAGGAAAGGTGAAATCGATATTAATTTTGAAGTGTCCATTCTGAAGTTCAATAGCAGAAGGGAAAAAGTTGTTCTTGAACCTGTTGGTCCATCTGTTTACGCTTCTGTATCTTCTGACCTATGGAAGAGATTATAACCGGAGTGGGAGGGGTCTTTGATAATGTTGGTTGCTTTCCTGAGGCAGCAGGAAGTACACGTTGAGTCAATGGTTGGCTTGTGTGATGGACTGGGCTGTGTTTAGAACTCTCTGTAGTTTCTTATGGTCCTCAGCACAGCAGTTGCCATACTAAGCCACGATATATCTGGATAGAATTCTTTCTTCGGTACATCTTTTAAATTCGGAAGAGTTTTTACAGATATGCTGAACCTCCTTAGCCTCCTGAGCTAGGATAAGTGAGTGATCGAAGGTCTGACAGTTGGAGTACAATGTTAATAAATGTGAATTAATCCATTTAAGTAGGAATAAGAGTAAAAAGGACTATTACTTGAGTGGTAAGAAGTTGCAGCTTGCTGGTGTGTAAAGGGACTTGGGTATCCTTGTGCATGAATCACAGAAGATTGGTATGCAGGTACAAAAGTAATTAAGAAGGCAAATAGAATGTTGTCGTTTGTTGCTAAAGGGATGAAGTTTAGAAGCAAGGAGGGTATGTTGCAGCAGTATAGGGTGCTAGCTCGGCCGCCCTTGAGTACTGCGTGCAGTTTAGTCTCCTTGCTTAAGAAAGCACGTGCTGAAACTGGGCGGTGTGCAGAGGAGGATCAGTAGTTGATTCCAGGGTTGAGGTAGTTGGCTTATGAAGACAGTCTGAGTAGATAATGATTACATTCATTGGAGTTTAGAAGAATGAGGTAGGATCTTATAGAAACATATAAAGTTATGAAGGGAATAGGTAATCAGGCATAGAGAGGATTTTGCCACTTGTGGGTAAAACTGGGACAAAAGGCCATAGCCTCAAAATTAGGGGTAGCAGGATTATGACAGAAATGGGAAAGAACTTCTTTGCCCAGAGGGTTGTGAATCTGCGGAATTCCTTGCCCAGTGAAGTACTTGAGACTTCCTCAGTAAATGTTTTTAAAGCTAAGATAGATGCGTTTTAAAACAATGATGGAATTAAGGGTTATGGTGAGAGGGTGCGCAAATGGAGCTGGGGCCATGAAACGATCAGCCACAACAATTTGAATGGTAGAATTGGCTCGAAGGGCCAAACTGCCCACAACTGCTCCTAGTTCTTATGGAATAGAGGAAACCATGGATGCCCTTTTATTCCAGAAGTCCTTCGGCATGGTGCCACATTGATAGTCATAATTTCAAATTAAGAGCTCATCATGTTCAGATCATTTAACAATGTTAATGTTGAATTAACATTAACAGCATTATTGAATGAACTTGAAAGAAAGTCGTCAAAACGTTTAGGATTGTCAAGAGGTGATGAATGGAATACAACGCAAGTGTTTCAGTTTTGTTTCAATGTCTTGATGAAGGAAGCATGTGCAAAGGTTTTAAATTTGGTGGTGGCCCAAAACTGGGTAGGAAACTCAAGTAAAAACAGGACATAAGGAATCTGTGTCATTGACAGGTCAAGCAGGTTGGGAATATGCTCGGTAGGAGTTTAATGAAGAAAAACCTGTCCAATTTAGAGGAGCAATGGAAAAGCAGCACGAAGAGAGGCTGCAAGATTCCAGAAGTACAGAAGGATTCAGGCACATGATAAAGTTATCATAAAGGTACCGGCAAGGGATTAAGGCAGAAAATAAAATACTGTCGTTTGTGGTAAGAGAGTGGAACATAAAGTCAAGTTTTCCTCCATTTGTCAGTGGTTTTGGGGAGACCACCAGGCTTGGTCTCTTCACTTAAGAAATGATGGAAGTATATTCAAAGTGGTTCAGAGCTGATTTACCCAACTTACAACTGGGGACAAGGAGATGCCGGGTTGGGCTTGCATCAGTTCGACCTTAGAAGAATCAAACGATCTGATAGAGGTGTACAACATCCCGAGGGGACTTAACAATATGTATGTATAAATCCCTTTGTGCCAGATACGAGAAATGAGTGGACACAGTTAACAAATAGGTGTCCTCTCATTTAATGTAGCAGAATTTTGTTTTTTTCTCTCAGGAGTTCCTGAGTCTTTGGAATTCACTTCTTCAGTGAATAGCGTGGGGTGGTGGCACTGTCGCTAACACTGCTGTCTCACAGCATCAGTGACTTGAGTACGATTTCAGCCTTGGGCGACTTTCTATGTGGTACTTGCGCATTCTGCTCCCCTGTGTCTGCATGGGTTTTCTCTGGGGGCTCTGGCTTCCTCTCATATTCCAAAAAATGTGTGGGTTACGGTGGATTGGATGTCGGAGATGTAGGGTTACAGGGATGGGATATTGGGGTGGGGCGGTCAGTCAGTGTCAACTCGACGGGCTGAATGCACTGCTTGCACTCTATAGGGATTCTAGGACTGCCTGGAATCTATAATTGACCAGATGACACGTGGGCACTTTCTTCTTACACTGCTTTTATTCAAGCTTGCAGAGCCACTTCCACAAGATGGCAACAAGCTCCCCAAATCATAAAATATACCAGTTTTATATAAAATTGTGCAAATTGCAGAGCAGTTTGCATATACCAATCAATAGTATGCACTTGTTTTAAGGTTACCAACATTCAATTACAGTTGATGAATTTGGTTATTTCGTTTGTCTTACCTGATCATATTCAACCGACCACAGCATCTAGACTCTTGCCTAATTACAACATTCAATGTCTACATAGTACTTTTTTATTAACTTGAACACTGACTTGTGGCCCCTTCATTGTTGTCGAAGTTCCTTATTTGTCTTACATCGTCAAGGTTTCGTTTGTCACATGTCTTCCTGGCTTTTTGCAGTTAGCACCTTATGTTCTGATCTGGTCAACATTTTCCCTTCCAAGTCTGTATTAAGAATTTCATGAGCGTGTGGTGAATGTGTGGAAATCACTACCACAATGTGTGGTCGGGGTGAAAGGCATTACAACCAAGGGGAAGCAAGCCAACGCGAACAAGTGTCACTGCCACCGGATTCACAACACAGTGAAATTAAAACATGCAATATCCCTCAAAATTTCTCAACTATTCCAAACCAGACTTGATGAAAAACAGATATTGCACACAAAAATTGTATTTGAACAAACATTGACAATAGTAAATACTGCACATTTGCTAGGGCGAGGTTAAACTAGATAACTGAATTAATAGCAACGATTTCAGCTTTTTGATCATGGCTCCCATTGTCTCATAGACAGAGATGCAAGGGGCAAATTAAAAGAGAAAATAAAAACAAAGAATTACCCATTCAATGAAACAGTTTCCAACAATGGATTGCCAACCCTTTTGGCAATTCTTGGATGTTGAGTTACTTAGAGGCACATAACTCTATATCAAACTCCGAAGTCATTGCTGAATGTGAATGGATGCCCCGAAGTATTCATCTATTTCTTACAACCTGAGACTCATTCCCAGAAAGAGACAATAATTCTTTAACGGATAGAAAATACTCGAGTTAAACAGCGGTTGCCAGAGCTTCCAAAATCAGCAACCGGCCAGCAGCAATTTTCCTCTCTTTGTTTAAAAAAGAGAATTAACAGTCTCTGTGACTGGCTGTTTAAAAACAGTCCTCTCTCGACTGACCAAGTCAACAATGTGGAGGCGGGACTACAGATGCTGGAGATTAGAGTGCTGCTGGAAAAGCACAGTAGGTCAGGCAGAATCTGAAAATCAACGTTTCGGGCAAAAGCCCAAAAAACAACCAGCTGCCAGCCCTGGACAAGGCAAGACACATTGAGTACATTGAAGATGGAGGCGGATAGATTAGATTAGATTACTTACAGTGAGGAAACAGGCCCTTCGGCCCAACAAGTCCACACCAACCCGCCGAAGCGCAACCCACCCAGACCCATTCCCCTACATTTACCCCTTCATCTAACAGTACGGCCAATTTAGCATGGCCAATTCACCTAACCTGCATATTTTTGCACTGTGGGAGGAAACAGGAGCAAACCCACGCAGACACGGGGAGAATGTGCAAACTCCACACAGTCAGTCGCCTGAGGCGAGAATTGAACCCTTTTGGCAATAGTAAATACTGCAAATTTAATAGGGCAAGGTTAAACTAGATAACTGAACTGAACTAGAGCGCCCTCACTGGCGCGGTGAGGCAACAGTGCTAACCGCTGTGCCACCGTGCCGCCCAAGTTCTTGATCGTGGATCCAAGGTTACAAGGAGAAAACCGGAGAGTGGGGTTGAGAAATTATCAGCTATGATTGAATGGTGGTAGAGTCATAGAGTCAGGGAGATGTTTAGCACAGTAACAGACCTTTTGGTCCAACTCACCCATCCCAAACCAATATCCTAACCTAATCTTAGTTTGCCGGCAGTTGGACTACATCCCTCCCATCTCTTCCTACTCATGTGCCTTTTAAATGTTGTAATTATACCAGCATCCACCACTTCCTCTGGCAGTTCATTCCATACATGCATCACTCTTTGCGTGAAAATGTTGTGCCCTAAATCTCTTTTAAATCTCATCCCTCTCACCAGAAGCCTATTCTCTCTAGTTTTGGACGTGCCCTACCCTTGTCTATTTGCCCTATCCATGCCCCTCATGATTTCATAAACCCCCATAAGGCCAACCCTCAGCTTCTGACGCTCCAGTGAAAAAAAAACCAACCTATTCAACCTCTTCCCTATAGCTCAACCCCTCCAGTCCCCGGCAACATCGTGGTAAAACTTTGCTGATAGAAAAGTCAACGTTTCCGGTAGAACCCTTCTTCAGTCCTGAAAAACTCTGACTTCTCCACCTGCTGGTGCTGCCTGGCTTGCTGTGTCCTCCCAGCCTCCCAATTGCCTACTTTGGATTCCAACATCTGCAGTTTTCTTTTCGTCTCCAACGAATGGCAGAGCAGACTCGATGGGCCTGATGCCCTAACTTCTGCTCGGATGGTCTTGTGGTCTCAAGTTTCTACAGATAGTTTCAGTGGGGACATGCAGTCCTGGGGTCAACGAGCAGCAGCGCCAACTGGAAGCAAAATACATATAATTATAGAATTCTGACAGTGTGGAAACAGGTCCTTCGGCCCAACAAGTCCACATTGACTGTCCGAACATTAACCCACCAAGACCCATTCTCCTACCCTATTACCCTACATTTGCCCCTGAATGATACACCACACCTGCGCATCCCTGAGTGCTGTGGGAAATTTGACTTGGCCAGTTCACCCTAACCTATGCATCTGTGGACTATGGGAGGAAACCAGTGCACCCAAAAGAAAGCCATGCAGACACTGAGGGAGAACATACAAACTCCACACAGACATTCAGCCTGAGGGTGGAATCGAACTGCGTCCCTGACGCTGTGAAACAGCAGTGCCAACCGCTGAGTCACTCTGCCACCCCTGAGCACCGTGGGGTCCTGCAGAAAACAAAACAAAATGCCCACCAATTCTCACACTGCATCCACTGTCAGAATGGGGAGAAGTTTCAATCCTTGGAGAGACCCAGAGCAGCAACACCGGTGGAATCTGATTGTTGGGAGCCCTAGTGCCCCTGTTGGTGCCTCTGAAGTTGCAGAGCAATGTTAACATGTGCCCATACTCGAGGCAGGCGAACGTGGAATCGCCAATGGATCAGCAGGTGGTAGGAGTGGGTCAACTCTTCCCATACTCGGGACAGCTGAAGGACCTCTCCCCAATGTGGAGTCACCGGTGGATCAGCAAGTGGGAAGAGAGAGTGAAGCTTTTCCAGTACTTAGGGCACAAGAACAGGCTCTCCCCCTTGTGGACACAGCAGGGCGTCTGGAGGTGGAAGGCCTGAGTGAAGCTCTTCCTGCATCTGGTGCATGAGAAATGTCATCTCCCGGTGTGGACCCGCTGGTGGGCCACGAGGTGGGCGGAGCAGGTGGGAGCAGTGGGTAAAGCCCTTCCTGCACATGGAGCAGGTGGATCGCCAGTCCCAGTGTGGAACTGCTGGTGGTAAAGCAAGTAGGAGGCTTGGGTAAAGCCCTTCTTGCACATGGGGCAGTTAGGCAACCAGTCCCAGTGTGGGCCTGCTGGTGGGACAGCAAGTAGCAGGCTTGAGTAAAGCCCTTCCTGCAAACAGGGCATTTAGACCGCCAGTACCTGGTGTGGACCTGCCTGTGGGAAACCAGGTGGGAGACTTGGGGAAAGCTCTCCCCACACTCGGTGCAGGAGAACGGTCTCTCACTTGTGTGATTGCAACCATAAGTCTCCAAGGCAGACAAGGCACGCAAGTTGCCACACTTCCAAGGTTTGTCCACAGGGCAGCATTCCTCGGGTTTCTCCATGGTAGTAGCATCAGCTGCACACTGACGTGTGTACAGGCCCCGCCCGCCGTGAATTTCTGTTTCAAGGCCATATAACTGTTTCAGGCTCCACATTCAGTGCGCTGCAACATTAGGCTCTCCCATCCAGTCCTACTGATGCTCAACACATACTGAAACAGGAACCAAAATACTTTACTCCGTCTCACAGAATCAGAACAGAAAATCGTTGCGGTCCCGATGGATTGCCATCCAACGACTGTTAGACATTACCGTGAAAGTGGGGACTGCAGAGTAGCGATGCACGCATCCCACAAATTAACAGATTTTTTCAATGCATCTATTGGAGACAAAAGCAGTGCACTCCAGATCAACATGCAGTCTCTCCCGTGATAATTAAATCCAATGTCTCATCAAACTGACGCAATCCAAGACAAGGTCACAATCCCCCATCTCATCTGTCTATTTCAGAGAGAAAAACACACGGAGATATTCCTTTGGTCTCACTCTAGATTTTCAATGCAAAATACAATCTTGTCTTTAAGTTAGAAAACATGACAACCTTGCAGGATATATTGAGAAGTGTTAAAGGCGGTTTCTGTTACTCATTCGGATTATCCATTTGGAAAAAACGTGGACAAAGTAATTGCGCGTCATCTAACTTCGTTGGGTTGGGACGGAAAAGGATGGAGACTGCATTCGCAGGAATGCCGTCATGGAAGGGACTAACTGCTTCTGAACATTCAACAAAGTTAATACCCTTATCAGGTATTAGCTGGATGTTTTACATTTATTGTTTCTAATCCACAACTAATTGGGTATTCAAACGGCTGTTAAATAATTAATGTCACTATATCTGAATTAGTTTGTTTCTGATAAAATAAAACACAAAACACGATTTAAGACCATAAGACATAGGAGTGGAAGTAAGGCCATTCGGCCCATCGAGTCCACTCCGCCATTCAATCATGGCTGATGGGCATTTCAACTCCACTTACCCGCATTCTCCCCATAGCCCTTAACTCCTTGTGCCATCAAGAACTTGTCAATCTCTGCTTTGAAGACATTTAGCGTCCCGGCCTCCACTGCACTCTGCGGCAATGAATTCCACAGGCCCACCACTCTCTGGCTGAAAAAATGTCTCCGCATTTCTGTTCTGAATTTACTCCCTCTAATTCTAAAGCTGTGTCCACGGGTCCTAGTCTCCTCGCCTAACGGAAACAATTTCCTAGCGTCCACCTTTTCCAAGCCATGTATTATCTTGTAAGTTTCTATTAGATCTCCCCTTAATCTTCTAAACTCCAGTGAATACAATCCCAGGATCCTCAGCCGTTCCTGGTATGTTAGACCTACCATTCCAGGGATTATCCTTGTGAACGCCCACTGGACACGCTCCAGTGCCAGTATGTCCTTCCTGAGGTGTGGGGACCAAATCTGGACACAGTACTCCCAATGGGGCCTAACCAGAGCTTTACAAAGTCTCAGTAGCACAACGGTGCTTTTATATTCCAACCCTCTTGAGATAAATGACAACATTGCATTTGCTTTCTTCATCACGGACTCGACCTGCATGTTTACCTTTAGAGAATCCTCGACTAGCACTCCCAGATCCCTTTGTACTTTGGCTTTACGAATGTTCTCACCGTTTAGAAAGTAGTCCATGCTTGTATTCTTTTTTCCAAAGTGCAAGACCTCGCATTTGCTCACATTGAATTCCATCAGCAATTTCCTGGACTACTCTCCCAAACTGTCTAGATCTTTTTGCAGCCTCCCCACTTCCTCAGTACTACCTGCCTGTCCACCTAACTTCGTATCAGCAGCAAACTTCACTAGAATGCCCCCAGTCCCTTCATCCAGATCATTAATATATAATATATGGCTGCGGCCCTACCACTGAACCCTGTGGGGCACCGCTTGTCACCAGCTGCCATTCCGAAAAAGAACCTTTTATCCCAACTCTCTGCCTTCTGTCAGACAGCCACTCCTCAATCCATAGCAGTAGCTCACCTCGAACACCATGGCCCCTCACCTTGCTCAGCAGCCTCCCGTGTGGCACCTTATCAAAGGCCTTTTGGAAGTCTAGATAGACCACATCCACTGGGTTTCCCTGATCTAACCTACTTGTCACCTCTTCAAAGAATTCCAACAGGTTTGTCAGGCAGACCTCCCCTTACTAAATCCATGTTGACTTGTTCTAAGCCGACCCTGCTCTTCCAAGAATTTAGAAACCTCATCCTGAATGATGGATTCTAGAATTTTACCAACAACCAAGGTTAGGCTAATTGGCCTATAATTTTCCATCTTTTGTCTTGATCCTTTCTTGAACAAGGGGGTTACAACAGCAATCTTCCAATCATCTGGGACTTTCCCTGACCTCAGTGACTTTTGAAAGATCTCAACCAATGCCTCCGCTATTTCCTCAGCCACCTTCCTCAGAACTCTATGATGTATCCCATCGGGGCCAAGAGATTTATCAATTTTAAGACCTTTAAGCTTTTCTAACACTTTCTCTTTTGTAATGGGAACCATACTCAACTCAGCCCCCTGACTCCCATTAATTGTTGGGATATTACTCATGTCTTCCACTGTGAAAACTGATGCAAAGTACTTCTTTCTGTGACAATGGGTATTTTCTTATCAACTTTCCCTCCAATTGTTTTCCTCACTTTTTTCTCCTATGTCGGTGTCGCTGTTAAAGTTAGGATTACCTTCCACATCTAATTGCCCATCAACTCAATACTTTCCTAAGCCTTTTCATGTGAATGATTACCTTCAATTAGGTTGACGCTGGTCAGCAATCATTTGCACACAGAATATGTAAGCATGGCAGGTTGCCTAGATGATAGAGCATTCATGAGCCAGAATTGTGCTTCACAGTAATTCATGATAGCTTTTTGTTCGTATTTCAGAGAGGAACAATTAATCTTATTACTTGAGTGTAAGCCCCCATGGCTACTATGTAACGTTTTGAACGTTTGTCTTTACAATTGTAGCTGGGAAATCTTTATAACGAGTCAGAGTAAGATGATAACATGCCACCTCATCATGTCAAATAAAATGACAACTGATCCTCATTTGTTTTTCATGCGGACTCCACACCTGTACGTTATTCTAATGCGCACACGTTTTTCCTCTCTTTTGATGCATCATGTCCACTTCCTCGAGCCAGTGAACTTCTATTTCCCCTGGAAACTGTGTGATAATATCCAATCATGTGTACTGTCCTATCCGACCAGGGGCATACATAACCTTTTTTTTTGTCACATAGACACATTCTTTAATTGGAACAGGCATCAGCCATAATCCGTTAGTTTATATGTTTGTACCATTCTTCGTATGCTTCATTTTATGAAATGTTTCGAATGTGGTCTTTTTCTGGGAAGCCGATTTTGTTTTCAAAACTAAGGTTGCTCGGCTTTGATGACTAGTTGGAGCAATTACTCCTTTATCGGGCATGTTCAATGCTCTATGTTTTCAGTGTGATCATGCTTCTGTGTTAACAATTTTACCTTGTCCTTTTGTTTAGAGGGATCGTAAACGCATAGATTCTGAAATGTCTGGGATTGTCTACTTGAAGAAGCCTTTCAGTGTTAAAACAAACAAAGAGTGTTGAGTCGCCAGTTCTCCTAGCTCAGCTTTTCCCTGGTTTGGATTGATTTAATTTTTCTTTAGCAATCTGACTGTTCAGAACTGTTGGTCACTTGTTAGCTTTGAATCCAAAAGAAACTGCTACATGGAAAAAGGTGTTCCAAGCTGAATCGCTTTGACATCTCACTCTCCTGTAATACCCTATGTTTGTTTTAACCTTTCTTGCCAAGGGATGCTTATGGGGATTGTTGCAGGAATTCGGAACAACATCCAAAAATTGGGATAGTCTGTTGAGTTTTAAAATAGTTGAGTTAGTCTATGTCCTGTTCTCTTGTGTCTGTGTTTCTTTCTGTAAATGAGCAAACAAATTCCGATTCAGTTAAAACTAAGTGGTTTGGCCAGCTGCATCACTCTTCGAACATCCACACTACACCTGCTTAAAACAACGAGCAAAGTTAGGGCCTAAGCTACTTTCTTGAAATGTTTTGACGTGTTCTGGCGTGATCCATAGTATGAGTGAGTGATATGGCTCATGCCTTTTTCTGAACAGGCTTCTATTCCAACTGAGTATTTCTGCAAGAACAATTTACAACAGTGCCTTGTGACGTCTCGATCTGTAATTAAACTGAGAACCTACAATTTCATGAAACAATGGGGAAGAAGAAAAAACAATTACAGAAACCAAGAAAACAACTGGTTTAATAATCTGAATTGGCTCTTACTGTGAGTGCCAAAAAAGTACTGATGGTAGCAGACGGATTCTGGATTTTCTTGTTGTCTCCCAAAAGGTGCTTCCTTGAAAGTAATTCAACTCAACGCCCATTACTCTTTCCTGCAAATTCAACAAATTGCTTTGTCTGAAGTACAAGAAATTAACGCAGTGCAATGTTATGCTAGTATTTGCTTTCCAAATTTTTTCTAAGGAAAGTGACGTTATTCGATTAGCATTTGTGGAATGAATGATTTGAATATTGGTGGAGATTGTGGCAGGGAAGGGTGTACCACTCGCAGATAACCTGGTGTTACCCTATTATTTTTTAGGCAATGATAATCAAGGAAGAAAGAGTGAGAAGTTACCGCGAGGACATTGCACCTTTCACAGCTATCGGCGTTACATAGGTCTTTGCTATTAATGAGACAGTTTTGAAATTACATCGTTGTTATAATGCTGGAAACCGTGAGAAACAGTTTGCAAACAAAGAAGCCAAAATCCATGTTGTTGATTGGATATTCTGATTTTATGCTGTTTATTGAGGATCAGTATCAACATTGTACCAGACGGACTTTTCCTTGGAGGTGAACAAGAAGTATCGGCCATGAATTAACATTTCATCTAGATGGTCGACAAAGCAGTGGGAGTTACGGATGCAAACCTCGATTACATCTTCTTGCATGTAAAAATCAATGACCAGAACAAGAACAACAAAAATATCTTTCCTGGAAATACATGAGTGAATCAGATTTACTTAAAAGGAAATTTACGTTCTGCTGGCTTTCGACTTTGGATTTTTATTGAATTCAAATTTCACTACTTCTCATGATGGCGTTTAGACACATGCCAATACAGCACCATCAAGTCAAGGTTTTGGATTACTTGCTCAGTGACACGACGTCTTCTCGGCAGCTGTGTAGTGCCTCTTTTGTGCGTTTTCATCGAAATTTCACGTCACATAGCGGGAATAGAGCTCTGTTCATGGACACCCCTGAATGAGTGCGCACGCAGCGTTTTGGATGTCAGCAAAGACCGTCTTTCATTGAGCAACCAGATATCTCTGGTCAGTTACGCATTATGCTCAAACCACTTAATTCAGCAGGAAGGTCCTTATGTTAATAAGTTCGTATTGAACAAATGCTAGTTGAACCAATGGGGCTACATCATTGTTTGTTCTTATATTATAAATATTAACGAAGCATATCTGATGTCATGGGATGGTCTATGGGCCCCATAAATGCATGCGCTACGTTTTAAAAGCCAATTTTTTTTTTCAAAACAATAATCATGAACTTGTCAGCAACTTCATAAATATGTTTGATTCAGTTGAAAAAAAGATCTCCCTTGTGTTTGGCATTCAGTATATATGTTGCAATATTTCCATGAACTGCAGAGCTCACATTTCTGAAGAAATACGCGGAATACCTTCTGTCTGTTATTTACTATTCTATCCTTGCAGCGATTGGACTTCCAGGTAAATCAAAGCAGTTGGTCACTGTTTGAGGTAATCACAGTTTTACTGACTCACTGCCGCATATGTTTGTTTCATTTTAAAGCGCTAGCTCATCTTTTAAAAAGAAAAGCAGTCACGTACTCGTCTTTGAGTTGACGTACTTCCTACTTTTGCTGTATCAGTTTTTACTGCTTTAAATGTGTAGATTTCCAGTTTTTTGCTGCTTAGTGTCACATGTTCTCCCTTTACCAGCATGACACCAACTCTTCTGTACACAGTTTCTTCACATAACTAAGTTATTCACATTAATGGGACTATCTGCTCTTGTCTAATCGCATTGACTTCCACAAATTGCACATTTGCTTACGAATCGCCAACATTTTTTAATTGTTTTATTGTTTATTGCCCATTTAGAATAAGGAATTTGTCACTCGGTATCAACGTGACAGTGAAGATCCACTGTTACTTATGTGGCAATGACTGTTTGAAAGTACCTCCCTATTTGAAATTATTGAATTCATGTGTTGCTCCATGAATGTTAATGTATAATCCTTTTAAAGCGACATTATCATGCTTAGCGGCAGTGTTTCTGCTGCTGGTCAGTAGATGAGGAAATTGCCTTCTACAATTCAGACCTCAAATTCTGCCACCTCCTGCGGTACAACTCTGCATCAAGTAGAGTACGTGACTTCCCAACTATGCTCCAGGAATAATCATGGAGACTTAACAATAGGGACAGCTATATTTCACATAAAGCTAACGACGCGTTCGTCTTTGTCTGCTTGAATACATTTTCGGGGGGAAAAGTCAAGGTTTCGGGTGCAATCCTTCTTCAGAACCATTCTGAAGAAGGGTTTCAACCGAACGTCGACTTCTCCACCGCCCCATGCTGCCTGGCCTGCAGTGTTCTTCCTGCCTCCTGCTTGTCTACCTTGCATTCCAACATCTACAGTTTTTTCTAACCTCTGAATACATTTTAGAACAGATTCATTGCCATATGTTCATAAGTTAATCATTTTGCCTTGTGGACTGCGAGCAGGGTGTTTCAGCCCCTTTCGGAATGCAACCGAAAAGGAATTCAAGTCTTCATTTAAGAAAATACGGTATGTTCACCATTCTTATTAAGTTCCATGTTGTTAACACATGCCAACGATTAATGAGCATGCATATTGCCAGCAAAGAAATCGCGCAGGCTAGGAGAGTGTTAGTTTTCAAATGTGTATTGGAGAATGATCTTAAGAAAATTACATAAAATCTGATTGCCTTTTGAATAGGTAGGTTTTTATTTGCTATCCCAACCAGCAGTTCTCCTGACCTCCCATCCCCACCTTTCCTACCCCCAACCAAGCACGCAGGTACACTTTCCCTCGTTTTCTGTATGCTCACCCTTTTCACTCTATGTGTGTTTGTTACAGCTAACATGGTGGCCATTGCGGTTCTGTCCCAAGGGAGATGTGGTCTCTCTAGATGTGTCACTCTAGATAATATCCATGGCAGTATCCGATCTTGTCATTTTTGCCGCCGTGATATTAAACAGGATTTGAGGTATTTACTTTCCAGTCAGTTTCTTTCTATTACACCGTTATGCAGTTTCCGTGCTGTCTGAAACATTGCAGCATTAGGCAGCTCCGCTTGGCTAACAGGGGCTTTCACTTTTGATCGATTTATAGCTATTTGTTGCCAGAAGATGAAAGAGGAGTATTGCACAGAGAAAACTTATATGAACCTTTGTACATAATTAACAATACACCCTGCTGTTGTACCGTTAAATAATATTTTGTACGTCAACAGCTTGGGTAACATGTGACCTGATTCTTGGTATTTTAACGCCTTGTCTCGCATTCACGCCGATTCCGCTGCTCAATGTCCGGACTGTCAGACACATTCTCGCGGCCAGTAAAGCTCGCAGGAGATTATGGATCCAGAGCAATGCAGGTAAATGTGACCCTGAGATGGAGATCCGCAGAAAGTCTATTGTTTTACACTTCACCATCTCAGGCAACTTCATACTTTTGTGGATTTGGGTTCTCATAACTTTCCTGTACGTCAGCATTGCGAGAGTCAGTTATTTTGCCGGAAACAATTCCAAAGAATCAAACTGTATTCTGGAAGAAATCGGAATCATGCTTCAGCTTTTGAGTTCTTCTATCAGCCCATTTATTTATGCTGAAACTCAGAGGAAATTCAGGGCGGAGTTGGAGTGCCATCAAATATCTCAATAACCTGACAGTAAACTTCCGAAAACAACAGAAGATATTTTCTTTTTAATAGAACTTGCTCATGCATCGTCTCAGTGGTCCGATTCTCTACTTTTAGTGCTGTGTGGAGACCTGTTACGTTTGAGTCATGCGTTTTCTTGATATCAATTGAAATGTAGTATCAGATAACAAATGTCAGTGCCATTAAGCCCACCCAGTCTGTTTTGTGGTTCATTGTCTCATGTTTGTTTTGTTTCTAAAAGTATTCAGCCGGTGAAATTCAATTTCGCTTCAAAGTCATACACAAAAAAATCTTATATTTCGAAATTCACTCTGACCATTGCAGGTATTGCATCATTTCCTTTCTCTAAATAAATTAATACTATGGTTCATATCATGACCCATCTTACACTCTCTCATTCCCCTTCTCTGCCTTTCACTGTTTGTTTAATGTTCTCCATTGCTCCCTATCTCTCTCTCTCTCTCTCACACACACACACACACACACACACATCTTCTCCCCAGTTTCACGACCTGACTATTGAAAATTATGGTTCTAATTCACATGATATCTGTTTCTCCCAGAAATTTGTCTTACATATCTGATTTACCGTTTCAGACAGAGGACAGTTGATGCTGCATTGTCAACTCAAGATAGGACAGGAAAGCACATTAGGATCTGGGCCAAGTGCAGGGAAATGAGGTTAGCGTGGCCAGACATTGTGGATGGCATGGACCAGTTTGGGCAAAAGAACTTGTCTCCATGCTATAGGACTCTGTGACAACAATCAAGTTTAGTTTTCAACTGCGATGTAGTACAGGAGTAAATTGACGTTATGTTTTCAACTACTTCCGTTCGGATCTGTGAAGCTAACAATGGGAGAAAAACGATTAACTAGAATGGAAGGAAATTGGACCATCCTGTTGTGAATCAGGTAATGTCGGAAAATCTCAGTGTTTGACCTCTCTCTGCCTATCGACTCCTTCAAATGTGTATAAAAACACCTTATGTACAACGAAAATTAACAAAAACCCACAAAAAAAACGTTTCAATGAATATAATTATGAAATTAAAATTTAACTAGTTTTGAGAAGATTTGTAGCTCAGGTTGAGGTTTTAAATGTAGGTTTGCTCGTTGAGCTGGAAGGTTCGTTTTCAGACATTTTGTCACCATACTAGTTAACATTTTCACTGAGCCTCTGGATGAAGCACTGGTGGCGTAGCCCACTTTGGTTTATATGTCTGAGTTTCCTAGGGTTGGTGATGTAATTTCCTGTGGAGACATCATTTCCTATGGTGATGTCATTTCCTGTTCTTTTTTCTCATTGGGTGATAAATGGGATCCAAGTCAATGTGTTTGTGGTGGTTCTGTTCACCGAGCTGGAAGTTTTCGTTGCAAATGTTTCATCCCCTGGCTAGGAGACATCATCAGTGCTCTGGAGCCTCCTGTGAAGCGCTTCTTTGATTTTTTTTTAGATTAGATTAGACTTAGATTAGATTAGACTTACAGTGTGGAAACAGGCCCTTTGGCCCAACAAGTCCACACCGACCCGCCGAAGCGAAACCCACCCATACCCCTACATTACCCCTTACCTAACACTACGGGCAATTTAGCATGGCCAATTCACCTCACCCGCACATCTTTGGACTGTGGGAGGAAACCGGAGCACCCGGAGGAAACCCACGCAGACACGGGGAGAACGTGCAAACTCCACACAGTCAGTCGCCTGAGTCGGGAATTGAACCCGGGTCTTCAGGCGCTGTGAGGCAGCAGTGCTAACCACTGTGCCACCGTGCCGCCCACGAATCTTCCAGTATTTATAGTGGTCTGTCCTTGCCGCTTCCGGGTGTCAGTTTCAGCTGTCCGCTGTAGTGGTTGGTATATTGGGTCCAGGTCGATGTGTTTGTTGATGGAGTTTGTGGATGAATGCCATGCCTCTAGGAATTCCCTGGCTGTTCTCTGTCTGGCTTGCCCTATGATAGTAGTGTTTTCCCAGTCGAATTCATGTTGTTTGTTGTCTGAGTGTGTGGCTACTAGGGATAGCTGGTCGTGTTGTTTCGTGGCTAGTTGATGTTCATGTATGCGGATTGTTAGCTGTCTTCCTGTTTGTCCTATATAGTGTTTTGTGCAGCCCTTCCATGGTATTTTGTAAACTACATTAGTTTTGCTCATGTTGGGTATCGGCTCCTTTGTTCTAGTAAGTTGTTGTCTGAGCGTGGCTGTTGGTTTGTGTGCTGTTATGAGTCCTAAGGGTCGCAGTAGTCTGGCTGTCAGTTCTCAAACGCTCCTGATGTATGGTAGTGTGGCTAGTCCTTTTGGTTGTGGCATGTCCTCGTTCCGTGGTCTATCTCTTAGGCATCTGTTGATAAAGTTGCGCGGGTATCCGTTTTTGGCGAATACCTTGTATAGGTGTTCTTCTTCCTCTTTTCACAGTTCTGGTGTACTGCAGTGTGTTGTGGCTCTTTTGAACAGTGTCCTGATGCAGCTTCGTTTGTGTGTGTTGGGGTGGTTACTTTCATAGTTTAGGACTTGGTCTGTGTGTGTTGTTTTCCTGTGTACCCTTGTGGTGAATTCTCCGTTCGGTATTAGGAATGGGAGTTGGCTATCCTTTTCTTCTTCTCTCATGAATTGGATTCCTGTGAGTGTGGCGTTGATGATCCGGTGTGTTTTTTCTATTTCCGTGTTTTTGATGATTGCAAACGTGTCATCGACATATCTGACCCAGAGTTTGGGTTGAATTTGTGGTAGGGCTGTTTGTTCTAACCTTTGCATAACTGCCTCTGCTATGAGTCCCGAGATTGGTGATCCCATGGGTGTTCCGTTGATTTGTTCGTATATCTGATTGTTGAATGTAAAGTGTGTAGTGAGGCACAAGTCCAGTAGTTTAAGTATGCCGTCTTTGTTGATAGGCTCCGCCTCCTCTTTTCTGTTCTGTATGTCCAGTAGGTTGGCTATTGTTTCTCTGGCTAGGGTTTTGTCAATCGAAGTGAACAGTGCCGTCATGTCGAATGAGATCATGGTTTCTTCTTTGTCTATGTGTGTATTCCTGATGGTGTCCAAGAATTCCTGTGTTGATTCCAAGTCAATGTGTTTGTTGATAGGATATATGAACATCAACTAGCCACAAAACGACATGACCCACTCTCATTGGGATCCTTACATACGGATGAGGAAGGACAACACATCCATCCTAGGACAGGCCAATCAGAGACACACATGAGAATTCCTAGAAACATGGCATTCTTAAAGGATCTTTACCAACTTTTCATGTGTGTGTGCACGTGTGTGTGTGTGCATGCATGTGTGTGTGTATGTGGGAGTGTGCAGGGAATGCTAAAGTATCTGAATTGAAGTTGATCATTTTTTCTCTCTCTCACTCACCCCACCCTTTCTCTCTCTACACACACACACACACACACACACACACGCACAGAAAGAATGTGAGCGCAATATTTTTTACAGAAAACAGCCAATGCTGGAAATCGCAATGGGTCAGGCAGCATCCATGGAGAGAGAGCAAGCTAATGCTTGGAGTCTAGATGACTGTTCATCAGAGCTGGAGATATGTGGCAGGTCAGCAGTTATGTTATGGTTTGGAAGGGGCACTGGGTAAAGAGTGCTGTTGGAGAATTTATTTTCTTGGTTCAGATGAAGTGATTCAAATGTGAGATTGGCTGAACAATGGTATGTTGAAGCGAGTGGTGCCAGAGATGCACAGCAGTTCAGGCAGCATCTGACCAGCGGGAAAGTCAACGTTTTGAGCACAAGCTCTTAATCAGGAATGGTATGTCTCATTTGACGATGCTTTCCTTGGCATTTTTTTTTCGAGATGTTGCAAAAGCAGCGATTGCAGGAAAGTCTAGGTTTAAAGGGTTTTAGGGTCAATTTGATTCGAGCTAACAGACACGGCCTAATGAAAAAGACTTTCAAGTTTTTAAATAAGAATACTTGTACAATAAAAGGAGAGCGATCAGTTCTCCCCGCTCAGCTTTGCTCTGGTTTGGTTTGGTTTTAGCAAGCAGTCATTGTGAAGCTGCTGCTTCCAAAGAAGCAGGTCCGTGCTGATCCTCCCTCGGTCTGCCATCTCTCCTGGGAGAACCTGTGTTTGATTTGACCATTTGTGCCAAGGGGTATTTATGGAAATTGTTGTAACTATTTGAGACAGTATCATTAATTTGGGCAACCTTGTGTTTCATTCAACCATCTTGTTAATAAATTCTGTTTTGTTTAAAACTAAGAGGTTTGATCAGCTCAAACACTCCTGGAGTGTCTGCCATACACCTGCTTAAAACACTAAGCAAAGCAAGAGTCTGGGCTACTTTTTGAAATATGTTTAGGAGACCAGCTGGTCCATCACACTCCTGCCAGACTTGAAAGGACAGAAAATCTTCACTGAAATGGAGGGGAGTGGGGGGCAGACAGCGTGAGGGGGTGGGAGTGGACAGATGACATTATAACAGAATGTAACTCGCTAAGAGAACAGGAGGGAGTGGATTCACAATTTGAAAGTGTTGAGCTCAACATTAATTCCAAACCGTTGCAAAGTGCCAAGCCTGAAGATGAGACGTTGTTCCTTCAGTTTACACTGTGATTCACTGGAACACTGCAATATGCCGAGGAAGGACACATGGACATATGACCTGTGTAAAATTGACTGGCTGCCAAAAAAGTTGGGGTCGTGCTTGTGCACACACTGGAGGTGTTCTGAAAAGTGTCCATCTTGTCTGTGTTTGGTTTCGACAATGTGGAGTAGTCCACATTGGGTGCAGCGAGTCCAAAACATAATATTGGAGGAGGTACAGTTGAAATGTTGCTTCACCTGAAAGATTGTTTCGGCCACAGGGTCCGATAGCATGGAGACAGGCCTTTCATTTCAAACTGCTCCATGCTGACCAAGATTTCCAGCCACTCTAACCCCATTTCCCTGCACTAGGCCCATATCCTTCCAAATCTTTACAATCCATGTAATTGTCTAAATACCTTCTAAATGTTGTTAATGTACCCGCCTCAACCATTTCCAGAACTTAATACCATCTGCTAGCGGACACAGATTATTTAATCAATGGACACATGGGTGTAGATAAGTTCAAGAGAAGAAAGAAACGAACCATTATCCAAGGTGCAGGATTGAGGGAATCACCCCCCCCACCCCCCCATTTTGACAGTATTTGACCATAAAATAATCTTTCCCTGCTGTATGATCGGATAGCACTGTTCCAATCTGTGATTCTGCGTTGTGAACACTAGGGGCGGTGACAGTAGGCATTGCTGATAGGTGTGCGTGTCTGCTGATTCTCACTGTCAGGCAAAGTTAACTTCTTTACCTCTCAGTAATACGCATGAGCCTACACCTTGTGCTGGTGGATTTTAATCTTATCTGTTTTCTCTCAGCTGAAGGCATGAGACAATTGCAACAAGGCCATTATTTACTCGTTGGTATTCCATAGATGCTGAGATGTTGCCTCCAGTGCGACATTTCCTCTGCCAGGAGTGACTGTGCAATGTTGCACGGTGTCCACCACCTTTATTATGTAAAGAAATGTTTCCAGACACGGTTCTGTCTACTGCACACTCCGGAATGAGATACAATTCCAAGAAGAATTGATTTCCATCCATCTGAAACAGCAATACAGTTTTATTCCAGTGCATGTTTTCAGTCTTACTTTGTTGCAATTGCAACACTGCTTTCACACATCTTGAAGGAAAAAACTTCACTCGCTACGTAATGAGATTAGTAGATAATTAAAAATTCTTGAAGAGTTTGTCAGTGTGGTTCACGTACTGGAGAGAGAGAGGCACTTGGAGATCCTGCCAGCTTCAGGACTGTTTCTTTTCTGGGAAAAAAAATCACACCTTTCCCTTCTTGTCAAAAGGAGTTATATGCAAACATTAGCTCGATTTTCCCTTCCATGAAAACAATGGTGTAAATAACTCGGAATATGATTTATATGTGTCTGAATTCTGACGCAAATTTAGCGGGAAGCATTGTCAGATGGTGTAGCATTTTAGTGCATTACTTGAGAGTTATTGCAATGGAGTTGCTGTCTAATTAGTGCATTACTTTTTCCCCAAGGATTAAGATTTAACGTTTGTGATTTAATCTTGTTTCTAACTTTTTGACATCACTGGGTTAATTCTGTTCACAGCATGATGTTCGACAACAAATCCTTTCATGCCATTTTTTTTTTCATCGATGGGTAGGTATATGAAGGTAAGAAAAGAAGACATGCTCATTAAACCAGGGCTCAGGAGTTACAGTCTGAATGAAATCGTGCAATATTTATAGATATGCACTCTATCATGAAAAGTAATATTAGAGATTTATGTAGCAAATGTCATATCCATCCATCTAGGCAAAACCAGAATGTAGATTAGAGTGATGCTGGTAAAGAACAGCAGGTCAGCTAGCATCCAAGGAGTAGGAAAATTGAAACTTCAGGCAAAGGCCCTTCAGCAGGAATGGAGGCAGGGAGTCTTCAGGCTGGATTGATAAATGGGAGGGGTGTTGGTTCTGCGTAGAAGGTAACAAAGAGTACAATGGGCAGATGGGGGTGGGGATGAATGTGTTAGGTCAGAGAAAGGATGGAGCCAAAAGATGGGAAGGAAGATTGGCAAGTAGGACAGGTCATGAGGATGGTGCTGAGCTGAACGTTTGGTACTGAGGTAAGGTGGAGGCAGAGGAAATGAGGAAACTGGTGATGTCACATTAATGCCGTGGGGTTGAAGTGTTCAGTGGCAGAAGATGAGGCATTCTTCCTCCAGGCGTCGGGTGGCGAGGGAGCGACGGTGGAGGAGGCCCAGGACCTGCATGTCCTCGGCAGAGTGGAAGAGGGAATTGAAATGTTGAGCCACGGAGCGGTGGAGTTGATTAATGAGGGTGTCCTGGAGATGTTCCCTAAAGTGCTCTGCGAGAAGGCGTCCAGTCTCCCCAATGCAAAGGAGACCGCATCAGGAGCAATGGATACAATAAATGACACTGGTAGATGTGCAGGTGAAACTTTGATGGATGTGGAAGGCTTCTTTGAGGCCTTGAATGGAGGTGAGTGTGCCCCTTCTTTCTATCTATCTATCTATCTATCTATCTATCTATCTATCTATCTATCTATCTATCTATCTATCTATCTATCTATCTATCCATCTATCCATCTATCCATCTATCTATCTATCTATCTATCTATCTATCTATCTATCTATCTATCTATCTATCTATCTATCTATCTATCTATCTATCCATCTATCTATCTATCTATCTATCTATCTATCTATCTATCTATCTATCTATCTATCTATCTATCTATCTGACTTATTATCTTCACATGCAACATTTCTACCGTTAGACTCCACCTTACTTGTAATATACGTGAAATAAACGAATTTGCTAACGCTGTTTTTCCAGGTCTAGAGTTAAATTAAAATGTGGTGAAGCTGTCATTTACAGAAACACATGTTTGTCAGATGTACTTACTGGAAATACTTGCTTTGATGAGGCTTGATTCAATCGTGGATAATCTTCAATCCCTCCCTGAGATAAAGGACAGATGTAGTATAATCACATATTTTCGAAATATTGCATGCAATCTTGTCTCCCTCCTACAGGAACGATGTTGTGAGGCTTGAAAGGGTTCAGAAAAGATTTACAAGGATGTTACCAGGATTGGAGGGCTTGAGCTTTCGGGAGAGGCTGAGTAGGCGGGGACCGTTTTCTCTGAAACGTCAGTGGCTCACGGGTGACCTTATGTAGGTTATAAGATCATCAGTGGCATGGATATGGTAAATATACAAAATCTTTTCCCTGGTGTGGTGGTAGTTTGGGTGGTGGTATTTGATCACTTTAGGGTGAAAGGAGCAAAATTTAAAAGGGTCTAAGGGGTAACCTTTCCAAGCAAATGATGGTGCATGTACCGAATAAGCTGCCTGAGAAAGTGGTGGAAGCTGGTACAATTGCAACATTTCAAAGACATCTGTATGGGGATGTGAATAGGAATGGTACAGCAATATGGGCCAAGTACAGGCAAAGGGGACTAGATTGATTTAGGATATCTGTTGGGCATGGACAAATTCGACCTAAGGGCCTGTTTCCATGCTGTCTATCTCAATGAAACTATGACTACACTTTCATGGCCACTGCAGTAATTCAGAGAACAAGTATTTGAGCCAACAACTGTATAAGTTTTGCATTTCAGATCAATATTTCATTGTTAGGGAAGTAAAGTGGTTGAGTGTATTTCTGAGAGAAAAGAAACTAGATCCATTGCTTTCACAACAGAGGAACGTAATAACAGGAGTGGGAGATTCACCCCCATCAACCTGCTGTCCTATTGAATACGACCATGGCTGATTGAGCAGTACAATGCATTTTACACACTCCATCCCATAACCTATTTGAAGATTGGTGATGAGAAATTTCACAGCCTCCATCTTAAACATATACAGTGATGGAGTGATCCTAGCACCCTGCAGGTAGATAATTCTAAAAGATTGCAATTTAATGAGCAAAACAAAATAAACCCTCATCTTCAATGTCCCACTCACCTTAAAATCCTGCCCAGTTCTCATCTCCCGCAACAAGCAAATATTCAAACTATAGGTAACATGTCTCCTTAAGAATTGTGTTACTTTATTTTCAATGATATCATTGCGCATCCATCCAATGCCGAGACAATACAGGCCCAGTTTGCCCACTGTCTCTTCATAGGATGTTGGCCCCATCCCAGGAGTAAGTCTGGTGAATCTTCGTGGCTCTCTCTCTACATGGAAATAACATCTTTCCTGAGATAAGGGGACTCAAACTCTACACAAACCTGCAGGTACAGCTGAACCAAAGTCGTATGCATTTGAAACAAACCTTGACTGCTCCTGTACTCAAATCCTCTTGTAATAATGGATTAACGTTCCATTAGCCTTCCTACAAGTGTAATCAGATATTCAGCAAGGCATCAGAGGTTCTTACAATAACAGTGCAACTGTAATCTTGAGTGACTTTAATTGACATAGACATTTGACAAAACAAAATGGTGGAATGTTTTCTTGAGTATGTGTATGTGTATTTTCAAAATTGATATGTTGGATGTGGATGTCACTGGCTGGCCAGTATTTATTGCCTGTTCCTAGTTGCCCTCGTGAAAGTGTTGGGAAGCCATCATCTCGAAGAGTGAAAGGACATGGCCCTTTAACCTTGAAGAATCAACTGGACAACAGCCTAATCTAGATGGGATACTTTACAATGAGAAATGCTGCATTATCGCTCTTGTTATGCAAAGATCCTTTGGAGAAGAGTGACTATAATATGACAGCATTCTTCATGAAGATGAAGAGCCAAGTAGGTGAACTAGAGGCTAGGATCCTGGATATAAATAAAGGGATGTATGATTTAAGAGGTATGAAACAGCAAGATGGATTGTGGAGCCATACTAATGTGGTTGCTGGTGGATAGTGAATGGCTCATGTTTAAAAATTGTACTCGTGCAGGCCAGCAGGTGATTGTGGTTTCTGTTGATATGTGGACAAAAGACAGCACATGATGCCAAGTCGGCCTGAACTGAGTAACAGAACTCATAAGTTGGTATCTGAGATGGTGCGCACCCGGGCAAGTCCACTTATAGCTGATTTGGAACAGTTATATTGCTTTTAATTCCTATCAATTAAGGGTACAACTTTGGTTCTGGTCTCTTGTGAGAAGCTGCTGATTCAATTAGCATTAACTGTACTAAAAGCCTTGGGCCCAAGCTTGATGGTGAAATTATTTGAGAAAGATTCAACTTGATTAGCCCAACATTTTCTGATTGAAAAACGACTGCCTGTCAAATTAAAGTCCTAATTAAATATTGGCAAGGTGTTTTCAGCAAGCTTATAGAATCCCTACTGTAGGAAAGAAGGCCATTTGACCCATCGAGTTCACAGTGATCTTCCAAAGAGTACTGCACCCAGACCCATCCTGTAACCCTGCACTTCCCAGGGTTAATCTGCATTAAGGGTAATTAGGCTTGGCCATTCAAACTAACCTGCACATCTTTGGACTGTGGGAGGAAATCGGAGCATCAGTAGGAAACCCATGGAGTCATCGGGTGAAATTGCAAACTCCACACAGGTAGTTGTCTGAGGGTGAAATCAAACCCTGCTCCCTGGTGCAGTAGTTCATTGCTACAGGCTGCAGGGACGATCAAAGAGGCAAAGAAGCAATTTCATAATTCAGCAAGGCCCGTCCAGTGCCATTAGTTTGTTGTGTAAAAGTAGAGGCAGATATCAAGAGGCTGGAAAGCGAAGGCATCATCAAACCTGTCCAGTTTGCAGAATGGACATCACCAGTCATACCATAGTCATAGAGTCATGGAGATGTACAGCATGGAAACAGACCCTTCGGTCCCACCTGTCCATGCCGACCAGATATCCCAACCCAATCTAGTCCCACCTGCCAGCACCCGGCCCACATCCCTCCAATCCCTTCCTATTCACATACCCATCCAAATGCCTCTTAAATGTTGCAATTGTACCAGCCTCCACCACATCCTCTGGCAGCTCATTCCATACACATACCACCCTCTGCGTGAAAAATGTTGCCCCTTAGGTGTCTTTTATATCTTTCCCCTCTCACCCTAAACCTATGTCCTCTAGTTCTGGACTCCCCCACCCCAGGGAAAATACTTTATCTATTTACCTTATCCATAGCCCTCGTAATTTTGTAAACCTCTATCAGGTCACCCCTCAGCCTCCGACGGAAACAGCCCCAGCCTGTTCAGCCTCTCCCTGCAGTTCAGATCCTCCAACCCTGGCAACATCCTTGCAAATCTTTTCTGAACCCTTTCAAGTTTCACAACATCTTTCCGATAGGAAGGAGACCAGAATTGCACACAGTATTCCAACAGTGGCCTAACCAATGTCCTGTACAGCCACAACATGACCTCCCAACTCCTGTACTCAATACTCTGACCAATAAAAGAAAGCATACCAAATGCCTTCTTCACTATCCTATCTACCTGCGACTCCACTTTCAAGGAGCTATATCCCAGTTATGAGGCACAACGGGTTGATTTGCCTTTGTGGGATTTTGAGATAATGTACTGCTTTTAGCAGCTGGGTAACTATCCAGTCCCTCAAGTAGAGGACTAATATGCAAATCTGGCGGAGTGCTATTCTTCACAAACCTGGACATGAGCTATGCATGTCTGCAATTGTAATTGGATAAGGATTCCCAGAAGTAAACTAAAACGACTGTCCACACGGGTTTCTATCAATAGAGGAGACTGCTTTCTGGGGTATCATCTGAAACTCCGGTTTTTATCTGTCAGCCAGATCTCCCTAATTGTTCAAAGTTCATGGCCCCAAACAGGAATCTCATACTCAATGAGCTCCACCTGGCTTTTTGTCTAAACACTCCAATTTCCTAAATAGCATTTAGCATGGAAGTGCAGCTCCATACCACCCATCGCCCAGTGGTCTGGCAGAAACAGCAGACCAAACATTCTAGAATAGCAAAGCAGGAGAGTTTATCCTCCGGGCATGCACCCTTAATGAGGAATGCCCAAAACATCGATTCCTCTGCTCCTCAGATGCTGCCTGGCCTGCTGTGCTTTTCCAGCGCCACATGTTTTGATTGTGGTCTCCAGCATCTGCAGTCCTCACTTTCTTCTTAAAGAAACAGCTTACAGCTTCACATGATACCAACCTGTCCCGGTTCCTGTTCGGTTATAGGACCACTCCTCACACACAGCTACGGGGACAGCTCTAATGCAGAGTTGCTAATGGGGAGATGTCTCCGCACCAGGTTAAACTTGATCTTCCCGTACCTGAGGGAGAGCACTCAGTGATGGACCCAAGACTCCTCTAAGTTGGAGAGGTAGTTTACTTTAGGGGATGAAGCTTGGTATTGAAACCATAGGAATGGCTCCACATGGGTAAGAGACACGACGACTCGAGGTCCATCCCATAACATATTGGGTAGGAGATGCAATTCTGAATAAGCACGTGGACCACATTGAAAGCTACAACCTCACAAATAGGGCAGGAGCAAAACACACCCCACCCCGTCAGACGATCCAGCAAAGCTGTCAGAACCCCCTCCACCTCTTCTCGAAGAAACCTCACAGAATGAATTGGACACAACTGTCACAGCCCCAACAGCACCGTTAATGACTGAGGAAAATGATAACTTCCTTCCCACATACTCCGCGAGCAAGAGGCAGGCTATGGTACAGTACAAGCCGTCAGTATTCAAAGCAGAGTTGGAAGACTGGGCCTGATGCTAAAACGGCCCAGGAGAATCTATGGGAAAAAAGAACAGTACGAGGACTGAGGGAAGGTGGGACGTAGTGTTTGGGATGAGGGAGGTCTGCCAGGTGAACCTCATAGAAACTAAATTCCCTGATTGGTGCTTCTAACCTGGTCCGAGCCCTGACTGACAGATATAACCAGGGGTGGCAGGGGTTCTGTTCATTGTAGGAGAGGGTTCTGAGCCAGATTGGTCAGTATGATGTGTCATGCGCATGGAAATGAAGGAGGACTTGGTTATGGATAGAAGCCTCGTGGAGTTATTTCACGATCTTTCCAAGATTCATGCACAAGGACACCGAGATCCCTCTGCACTGAATCACCCTGAAGGTTTGCTACATTAAGATGATAAGTTGCCATTCTATCCTAAGGGGAAGTGTTGTGAATGCTATTGCACTTAGTTGCCAATATCCATTGAGAGTGTTTCAGTATAATCTACTGAACAAGGAACTACAGCAGACCTGTGTTCCTGCGTTACCTTCCACTCATACACCAGATGTGAGAAGCAGCCAAACCTCCAGGCTGTTATGTATCCTGTACATGTGTACCCATCTTTCAGTTACCGTTTCGTTCAGACACACAATTTCACTTCAGCAATCCACCTCTCACTCGCTGAGCTCCACTGAACATGGCATTCCCAGAATGGAAACGTCTTGCCCCACAGAGGCCTCTGCTCAAATTGGTTCCAGCACTCGTGCTGTTTTCAGTGGCCGCCAGGGAGCGGGGACTGACTGGAACATTGAGTAGAAACAGCATCAAAACAGTGACGCAGCTGTTCCCTCGGTCACTGCCGTTCCCTTTTTTTTCTCTCAGAATCAAACAGCAAAAGCATTTCACTTTCTGAGAGATTGCCAGTCGCGAAATCAGCACATTCAAGCAGTTGGGTCTTTTAAGCATGGAAGGTTGGTGTGAAGCTACAGCAAGCAACCAGGAAAGCTCATAGGATGTTCTAGTTCAGTGTGTCTGGAATTGAATGTAAAAGTGAGGAAGGTATGCGTCAGTTACTCAGGGGATCGGTGTTTTCGCATCTGCAGAACTATACAGAACTGTTCCTTATAATGGGACACAGAAGGTTGGTCACACATAACTGCTCCGATTTCTGTTTGTGTAACCTGGAATGTTAACTCTGTTCTGTCATCTGCAGACCTCATTTTTTACTCTGTCTCTATTCACGCAGACCTGCTGAGGTTCTCCAGTAGTTTTGGTATCTATAATTTGTCACAGTAGCTCTGTACTGTCTCTATGCACAAATGCTTCCACACTTGTTGAGTTTCTCCGGTACTTTCTGTGTTCATAATCTGGAACGTAAATTCTGTTCTAACTCTACTCATAAATGCCGCCAGACCTGCTGGGTTTTTATAGCACTTTCTGTGTTTATAACCTGTATCGTTAACTTTCCTTCTCTCTCTCTCTCTCTCCACAGACGCAGCCAGACCTGCTGAGTTTTTCCAGCACTTCCTGTTTTGTTTCAGATCTCCAGCATCCCCCACAGTTTTTGTGTCATTGAATACTACAATTCCTATTATTGCATTCCTGGTTCCGTGTCAGTCCTGATTGTCTGATCACTTATAATTGGAAATGCTCTGTGCTATAAACTAAAATCAGATGAGTCAGTGACCCAGTATGGATTTGAAAAAAAAATCAATACTTTTTGACTGTGTTTCCAAAAATAGCTATATGCAAATTGGTGTTGTCACAGTGTTATTTTCTGAATTGCGAGTGTGAGAATGAGCAATATAGTAAACAAAAACAGAAGTGAGAGAGAGAGAAAAAGAGAAAACGGTGTTCAAGTGACAGATTATAAACGCAGAAAGTTTTGGGGAAACAGATGATAACGAGGGAGAAGGTAAGACCAATTAACGAAAAAGGAGGGAACTTATGTTCAGAGGTAGAAGGTGTGGGTGAGATCCTAAATGAACATTGGTATTTACCCAGGAAAAGGATATGGAGAATAGTGAGATTTGTGTGGAGCATACTAATATGCTACAACATGTTGAGATCAAGAGGGAAGTGATGCTGGGTCTCTTAAAGAGCACTAAGTTAGGTAAGTCCGCAGGGCCCGAAGGTATCAACCCCAAGTCCCGATGGTATCTACCCAGGTTATTGAGAGAGGCAAGAGAGGGAATTTTCTGGGGCTTTCGCTAAGATCTATGTAGCCTCACTAGCCAATGAAGACGTCCCAGAACAGTGTCAAGTAACTAATGTTGTTCCTTTGTTCAAGGAGGAAAATAGAGATAATGCAGGAAACCATAGACTAGTGACTCTCACTTCAGTCGTTGGGAAGCTATTGGAGAGAATTCCTTGGAATAGGATTTGTGCACATTTGGAAAAGCATGGCTGAATCAGGGAAAGTCAGCATGGCTTTGTGCAGGGCAGCACATGTCTTACCAGTTTGATTGGATTTTACAAGGAGGTGACAAATGTGATAGATGAGGGTAGAGCTGTGTGTATTATTTTCTTAGGTTTGAGTAAAGCTTCCGACAAGGCCCCTCTTGGTTGGCTCATCCAAAAGATTAAGATGCGTGGGATCTACAGTGACTCGGCTATGAGGATTCAGAATTGGCTTGCCCAAAAAAGACAGGGTTAATGGTGGAAGAATAGTTTTCATGTTGAAGCTTTATGACTGGTTGTGTTCCACAGGGATTTGTACTTGGATCTCTGCTGTTTGCGATTACATAAATTCCTCAGATGAAAGTGCAGACAAGTGGGTTAGTAAGTTTTCAAATGCTAAAAAGGAAACAGTGGTGTTAAGCATAGTGTAGAGGGTTGTCATAAGATAAAGCAGGACAGACATCAGATGTAGATATGGGTAGAGAAATGGCAGATGAAGATTAATCCATGTAAATGTGAGGTGCTACACTTTGCGCGATCAAATATTAAGAAAAACTATCCAGTTAATCATCCAGCATTGATGTGCAGAGAGATCTTGGGGTACAAGTCTATAGCTCCCTGAAAATAGCTACGTAATATATAAGGTGGTAAGGAAGGCGTACGGCATACTTGCCTTTAGAGAATGGGGAATGAATACAAGTGTCAGGGTGTAATATTGTAGCTTCACAAGACGTTGATTAGACCATGCTTAGAGTGTTGTGTTCAATTCTGGTCGCCACATTACAGGAATGTGGAGAATTTGCAAATATACCCAATAAGTTTACCAGGATGCTACCCGGATTAGAGGATATGAACTATAATGAGAGGTTGGGGGTGGAGGAGGGGGGGGGGAACTTGGATTGTTTTTCCCTTGAGGCTGAGGGGAAAGTTGATAGAAGTCTATAAAATTATGATTTGCATAGATTAGGTTGGCGCTCAGAATCTTTTTCCCGTAGTTAAAGTTTCAGCTTATAGGGTTCAGTCATTTCATGTGAGGGGGGAATTTCAAAGGAGATGTGAGGTGCAAGTTATTTTTTACACAGAGAATGGGAGGAGTCCTGATGTCGCTGTCAGGGATGCTGATTAAAGCAGGCACAGTAAGGGCATTTCAGGGAATTTTAGGGAAGCATTTGAAAATTCAAAGAATCGAGGGAAACAGACCAAGAACAAGCCGAAGGGATCAGTTTCATTTGGTGTTCTGTTTGACACAACATCAGGGACAATAGGGCCTGTTCCTGTGCTGTACTGTTGTATGTCCTGTGTTACTCGTTATAAACAAAGGAAGTGCTGGAGAACCACTGAGAGAAACAGAGTTCACATTTCGAGCCCAGTGACTCTTCGTTGGAACTGAAAGGGATGGGGAAAATGGAGTTTGCAATAATCTCGATCAAGGAGGGGTGAATTTAAAAGGTCACTGCGGCTGCAAAGGACAAAAGGGCTTATTCATTGTGGTGAAAGCAGAGTAGAGATATAAAAGGGTGGGTATAAAGATGGGGGAATGGATAGTCACTCTGTCTTGGTGGTCTGCACGACTTGTTGGCTTTCACTTTCTCCAGTGATTTCTGTTTTAGTCACAGATGTTGCTGGTTTAACGGCAGAAGGAGCCCTGACATTATATCATCGTCATGACAGCTTCTGAGGTATATTCAACCTCAGTGCTGGGTGTTAAACTCTGATAAAATTCATTCCAATATTTGATGAGGTGACCCCTCTCATGCAGGGGTGGATCATCCCTCTCTCTCTCTCGGAGATGGAGGTCAGACTGAAGTTGGTTGTGGTTTCCCTCTGGTCCTGTAAGTAGCAAAGACTCTGGGCAAAGGAAACGGTTTCAGAACACCTTAACGGTGTGCCTCAATCTGCTTCAAAATTCCCAGTGACCAGGTCAGAGTCTAATCCTGGACAGCTACATGGACTGGTGTAATAGAGTCCTACAGTGCGGTAACAGGTCTATTAACTCTGTTTCTGTCTCTCCCTCCCGACAGAAGCTGTCAGATCTGCTGAGTTCCTCCAGCGATTTTGGCTTTTCTTTTCTAACAGGAGCAGTGCTGTTCCAAACTCAGTGCTAGGAAGGGCAGTTTGGTCTAGGAGGCAGTACTACGGAGGTTGGCAGGGGCCAATGTCAGATATGTGAAGTTAGGCTGCAGATCAACTATTGACTGGTGGAACAGGCTTGAGGGGGTAAATGACCTATTGCTGTTCCTGGTATTATGAACCAGGCCAGACCCCTCAAAACATTTCAAGACCGTAGCCAAGACCCTAACGTTACTAGTTGTTTTAAGCAGGTTTTCAGGTGGAATTCCCCAAAGTGTTGCAAATGGCCAACCCACTTTGTTATAAACAAAACTGTTTGACTTAAAAGGTGCTGTGCAATTACTTGCAACAATCCCCATAAACACTCCTTGTTAGAAAAGATAAAAGTAAACACAGGGTCTTACAGGAGAGAATCAGGGAGAGAGGGTCCCAGTCCGGGCCTGCTTATTTGCTCCTGCGGCTTTTGTCCACACTACTGCTAAAAAAACAAGCAAAACCGGCATATGGAGAGAGCATACTCACTTTGCTGTTTCTAAACTTTTCGTCTTTGGTTACAGGTAAATGTAAGAGAGAGAAGGCATAGATGTAGTAGGCACCAGGTCACACTGAGTTGGAAACTGCTGTGTGACAAAACTACGTGGGAAATGTTGCAGATCTCCGTGCTTCTGATCCTCTGTAAGTGTGTGTTATAAAGGAACCTTATCCCTGACAAACCTGCACTGTTACCCACTAACACGAGGTTACATTCTGCAGTAGATAACCTCACGCTTCCTTCTCACATCCAAAAAGCAGGATCTAATGATTATGGCCAACATTTAAAAAAAACAAACTTGGCAAAACTATGGAATGAAACAAGTTGACAACATGGACGATAATATTTTGAGAGGGAGAGAAAGGAATAATCGTTTCAATTTAATGTCCTTTGATCCCACTTTGTGCAATATTATTTGATCTTCTCAGGAAAGGATGCAAGTTACATAGACATGTACACTAAGATCTAAAAATGTTAATTCATGGACCGATCAGTAGAATTTCAGAATCCCATAAAGGGAAGGGCAATCGGTAACAATATACAGGCGACATATGTCACAGAGCAGTGAATGTATATAACATCACTTTTCATCAGCATGAGGAGATTTACCAGAATGTTGCTATGGGGACTAAAGAATTTCAGTGATGGAGAGAACTTAAAGAGACTGGGGTTGTTTTTCTTGGAGCAGATGAGAATGAGAATGTGGATGGGGGTGAGACATGATTGAGGTGTATAAAATGATAAAGGAGCATGGATAGAGTAGAGAGGGGGCATATTTCCCCCTTGATGGAGGAATTAATAACGGGGCTGGGCAGACGGAGTGCATAGATGGAAAGCCAAGATCAGGAGGTTTAGACAGGGATGTAAGGCAAAATATTTTCAGCCAGAGGGTAGTGGGGAATATGGAACTCACTTCCTGTTGGAGAAGCAGAAACTCATTATATTGAAGAGGATTTAGATGTCAATTAGCAAGGGGCCAAGTGCTGGGAAAATGGAATTTGTAAATAGTTTGTTTTAGACTGGCATAGACTTGATGAGCTGATGGGCCTTTTCTGTGCTGTAGACCTCTCTGACGCTGAATATAGATTGGAGATGGTCCTTGTTCCCTTGTGAAGTAGTTTTAGCTGCAGAGGGAGATGTGTAAACATCTCCAAACTCTTCAGAGATGTTTCTTTGTAACAATAGCCTCTCATCACTGAGCTAGAAGCGAAAGTGTGGTCATTGGTGAGACTTGACTGACTTTGGGGGTTTCTAAGAAACTCGCTGAGGCAAGAAATGCAAAATCATCTGATCGCATTCCCTTTGCAATCATCTTCCCAAACGTACTTTAGTTTACAAGAAATCTAGATTTCCAGAGAGCTTTACTTGTTTGAGAAGAATAGCAACGGAAATGGGCACCAAAGCAGAGAGAAAACAGGAAGGGAAAACGAGGGGATAAATAAAAGAGAGAAAGCTACGAAGCAAAATTTGCCGTTGGAATGAGAAAAGGACGAACAAAACTAATGGGTCCTCATACAGTTGATATAAATTCATATTTCTGTGCCCACTTCAATGGGACTGAACAGTTAACAGTTAGTATTGAGTTACAGGCCAGGTGCTGTTTCTCTGCTACTTCTCCACTTACATTGCTTTGACATTGTCTATGCTTTGCCGTTTCCAGGAAACTGACAGAAATAATGACATTTGCATTTCAATTCCCTTCTGTTTTCCAGTGAATCTTGCTCTCTGTCGGATCACCCAAGGTAAGGGAACTGCAATTTTTTTTTTAGATAACCATTTGGAAATCTGAAGTCTTGCTGTGCACATCCTTTCAGTGACCTTTTCCAAACATGCATCAAATAGAATTTTATCCTAGTTTTTCTGCCAAGAGTTAGGGATATCTACTGAAAGGTCAGGCACTGGAATAATTTTCAACTTTTGTACCGAGTGGTTACCCCAACAGTTCTTATGAGGGCCAATGACTTAGTCACATTGGACAGAGTCAATTCAGTAAATCTGCATCAAAGTTTAACTCCACCACAATTCTTCAAATGAGCATGAGATTTAAAACAAGTTTTTTTGGGAAAACACAAGTTTGCGTTCATTTTAGAAGGGAGAACATAACAGAGTATTACTTAAGTGGAAAGAAATAACAGAGAGCTGCAGCATAAAGAGATTTGGGGGTGGTGTAGTTCTGTATGAAACACAGAAAACTAACGCACAGGTGGGGGCAGCAGGTCATCAGGAAGGGTAGATGGAACTTTGAGCTCAAGAGGGATTAAGCGGGTTGAGTCTCTAGCAGACTGGTGAGAAACAGTAAAAGGGAACATCAACAGGTTCTTCATCCTCAAAGGTGTTCAGGAGGCGAGAGAGAGAGGCGGGGAAAACTGCCCCAGCTCCAGAAAAGTATGCTGAACCTGCTCCTGTTGCAGATGATGGGGGTCGATGTCACGGAGGACCTCCAGGAGGTGAAGTGCCAGCAAGCCTCGCTCTTTGCCTCCAATATAATCTTCCAAATCAGGGTCTACTCCTTGGAGCAGGACGAGACGTGCTCACATTTCTTCTTCCAGAAGGTGCACAAAGAGAGCTCAGTGCTCAGCAGCCTGAAGGAAGAAGGTGGCTCGGTAACGTCATCTCAGGCTGACATCACGAGGATCAGCAAATCCTTCTATGCCAGTCCAAATGATTTGAAGCCAACTGACAGTGCAGGCTCCTAGTCGTTCCTGTCCTGTTTCATGGAGGTCTTAAACGACAGAACACAGGAGAAGCTGGAACAGCCGCTATCTCTGGATGAGCTGACCAAGGCCCTCGAGTCCTTCAAAAATAATAAATCTCTGGAAGCGATGGCTTACCGGTCCAGCTCTATTCTGCTTTTTAGGACTTGATTGCCAGGACCTGCTGGAGGTGTATGTCAGAATGCTTCTGGCAGATACCATAAGTGTATCCATGAGGAAAGGCATCACCTACCTCATCTACAAGCAGAAGGGGGAGAAGGAGGAAATTAGAAAATGGAGCCCAATCTCACTATTAAACATGGATTACAAAATCTTGTCAAAGGTCATCGCCAACAGGATTAGGTCTGCTCTGGGACCGGTGATTCACCCTGGCTAAAGCTGTGCTGTACCGGGCAAGAAGATCAATATCCTCAGGGATACGATTGCCTACGTGCAGATGGTGGGGTGGACACCTGCCTCATCAGCCTGGACTGGGAGAAAGCCTTTGACAGGATATTGCATATGTATATGAGGGATGTTCTCTCCAAAATGGGCTTTAGCGAGGGAATGTGTAATTGGATCAGACTGCTCTACTCCAACATTGTCAGTGTAGTCTCAATCAATGGGTGGGAATCAGATAGCTTCCCAGTCAGATCTGGAGTCAGGCAGGGCCGCTCTCTCTCTCTCTCTCTCTCCTGCCTTGTTTGTTTGCTGTATAGAGCCATTTGCTGTGTCTATCAGGAAGGATGTGAGCCTGAGAGGAGTGAGTATTCCTGGCAGCGGGGGCCTGCAGGTTAAGGCCTCCCTGTACATGGATGACATCCCGTTTACTGCTCGGATCCACTGTCCTTGCACAGACTCATGTGCATATGTGACCAGTTTGAACGAGCCTCGGGGGCCAAGGTGAAGATCCCCTTTACTGTCAGGACTGACCACCTGAAGATGTTCAGTGTTTGGCTCAGTGGGGCTGGGGTGTGCGCCAAGACTTGGGAGGAGCTGATCAGAAAAGTGAGGCAGAAACTAAGCAGATGGGAGCAATGGTTGCTCTCCATTGAGGGAAAATACCTGGTCAACAGTTGTGAGGTACTGTCAGTATTGTTATATGTGTCACAGGTCTGGCCTGTTCCCAGAACATGTGCTGCCGCAGTCACCCGGGCCATCTTCCACTTCATGTGGAAATTAAAGATGGATCAGGTCTGAAGGGACAGCGTATATAAAGTTTTGGGCAATGGGGGAAAAACATGCCCAATGCCACCCTTACCCTGATGGCCACCTTTGTGTATGGCCTCATCAAGCTGTGCATGGATCTCCAAAATGCAAATACCAAGTGTCACTGCGTACTGAGGTTCTACCTGTCCCTAGCATTGCAAAGGATGGACCTGGCCTCGCTGCTGCGGAACGCTCCAAGTAGTTGGACCGTTCCGTATCACCTGTCTTGCGTGGAGAAATTTATGAAGAAAAACCCCTTTCTCCACAAGTCCATCAGGAAGTGGTCAGCACGTAGTGTCCTTGAGACCCTTTGGGAAAAAGAGAGGGCAGATCCTATCGAGCGATTCCCTGAGCAGACTGTCAAAGTCATTTGGCAGAATGCCTCATCGCCAGAACTTTCCAACAAGCACCAAGACATGGCTTGGCTGGTGGTGAGGAGGGCTCTGCCTGTGAGATCCTTTATGCATGCCCGGACTCTCTGCCGCACCATACACTGCCCTCAAAGTGGCTGTGGAAGGGACAAGACTGTCACGCACCTCCTTCTGAAATGTGCCAATGCAGAAGAATTCTGGAGAGGAATGCAGTGGTGTTTGTCAAGGTTCGTCCCCAGCAGTGCTGTGACACGGGACTCCGTGCTCTACGGTCTGTTCCCCGGAATGCACACTGAGATGAACATCAAATGTGTCTTACTGAGCAAAGGATAAACAGGTTAGGGCTGTACTCACTGATGTTTAAAGAATGAGAGGTGATCACATTGAAACTTATAGGGGCTTGTCAGGGTCAATGCTGAGAGGATGTCATCCCCCTCATGTGAGAATCCAGAACAAGACAGCAAAATCTCAGAATAAGGGTGGCACGGTGGCTCAGTGGTTAGCACTGCCGCCTCATTGCACCAGAGACGCCAGTTCAAATCCCACCTCGGGCACCTGTCTGTGTGAATTTTGCAAATTCTCCCCACATTTGTGTGGGCTTCCTCCCACAATCCAAAGATGTGCAGGCCAGGTGTGGGTCTGTGTGGGTTACTCTTCAGAGGATCGGTGTGGACTTGTTGGGCTGAAGGGCCTGTTTCCATACTGTAGGGAATCTAATGAATGGGCAGTATTTGAATACTGAGATCAGGAGGGATTTCTTCTACCACAGGTAGGGGAGTCTTTGGAAATGTTTCACAAAGGCAGCTGCATTGGGTCATCGAGTCCTTGTGTATATCTAAAGCTGGCATAGATTCTTGATCAGTGAGGGAATCAACAATTATGGTGATCGGGCAGGGAACTGGATATGAGGAATGTCAGATCAGCCTCGATCCAAGTGGATTGCAGAGCAGGATCAAAGGGGCGAATGGCCTACTCCTATTCTCGTGCTCTTATGATCTTAATTGCGAATAGGAAGGCAGTGTCAATAATGGATGAACTGATAGATAAGATTGGTCAGACAGCAAAGTGGAAGTTTTAATGGAATTGCCGCGTTCATTTACTTAAAAAGGTTTGGGAAGCTAAAGATTAAATGCACATTACAAATCTGGCAGTTAATGGCAGTAAGCATTGACACAATATATTTGTGAACAACAATGGGGAAAATGGACAATTCTCTCTCTTTTTGACAGGATCCTATCATTAAATGGTGCCTCGTATGGATCAGAATTAGTTGTGATAACTGTTATGATAAATATAAATGGGCATTAATTTCAGTTCTGGTCCTCATTTCCATAATATGTGATTAGACGTGTGGAAACGTAACAAAAGAGGAGGAGAATGAGGGAGGACAACAGAGGAAAGTACGGACAGACTGTAATGGGCAGGCGCATGTAATATGAAATTTAATTCACTTGTGGGACATGGCCATCATTGGCTAAGCCCAGCGTATGTTTATCCAATCCTTAATTGCTCTCTTTGGGAAGTGGGAATTGACCTGTCTTCTTGAACCATTACGTCCAAGTGCTGCTGGAAGACCCACAATGCCAGTGGGGAGGGAATTCCAGGATTCTGAACCAGTGACACTAAAGTTGGGATCCAATTTGAGATGCTGAGTGCCTTGGAGGAGATCATGAAGGTATCGTGTTCCCATATTATTGCTGTCCTTATCCTTCGAGCTGGAAGTGGTAGTGAGTTTTGACGGTGCTCGCTGAGGATCTCTGGTGAATTTCTGCTGTACATCTTGTAGGTGGTACACACTGCTACCACTGAGCATCGATATTTGAGGAACTGAATGTTTGAGGATGTGCTGCCAGTCAAGTGGGGGCTGCATTGGGACTGGCTGTTTTTGGAGTTGCAATCATTCGGCCAAGTAGGGAGCATTCCATCACACTCCTGACTTGTGCCTTGTGATAGTGGAGAGGCCTTGGCTACGTCAGGAAGTAAGTTAGTTTATGCTACTCACTCTCTCTCTTTAGCTTTTGGAAGGCCCCTACATAACGTATAAAGCCACAAGTGAATTTGTAAAAGGATAGACTTTAAAGTTTTGGAGAAGATTTGTAGCTTGGGTGCTCGTTGTTGTGGTTCTGTTCGCCGAGCTAGGAATTTGTGTTGCAGACGTTTCGTCCCCTTTCTAGGTGACATCCTCAGTGCTTGGGAGCCTCCTGTGAAGCGCTTCTGTGATGTTTCCTCCGGCATGTATAGTGATGTTGTGATGATATAATCACTATAAATGCCGCAGAAACATCATAGGAGCGCTTCACAGGAGCCTCAGAAGCACTAAGGATGTCACCTAGAAAGGGGATGAAACGTCTGCAACACAAATTCCCAACTCGGCAAACAGAACCACAACAACAGTAGCTTTGAAATTGCAATGTGGGACAGAAAAAAAGATAATATGTTTACTGATACAAAAATGGACAGGTTTTCATTAATATATGGGGTAATATTTATAAAGTACTCGCGAACAATGAAAATGGCGGGTCTTATCACTGCGTGATATAAAACTCATGGCAAAAGAGTGAAACTGTTGAAGTTGTCGTCACAGGTAAGTGAACTTTGACTTTCGTTTACATCGAAAATTTTTCATGGAAGTGGAATACACAGTATTCAAAGAAAAGTACAGTACAGGAACAGGCCTTTCAGTCCAGCAAGACTGTGCTGAAACATGATGCCTATGTAAACTGAAACCCTTTTCCCTCGAGGCTGTCCATGTCGCTCTAATTCCTGCCTGGACATCTTTCTGTAAAATGCCTCTTAAACGTTGCTATTGTATCGGCTTGCACCACCTCCTCTGGCAGTGAATTCCACCAACTTACCACCCTCTCGAGAACAAAAAGGTTCTCCTTACATCTTATTAAAATCTCCTTTTTTTCCCCTTAAACCTGTATCCCTGAGTAATTGACATTCCTACCCTGGGGGGAAAAAAACCTATGACTATCCTTTATATCCATACAGCTCATGATTTTACAAACTTCAATCAGGTCATCCTTTTCCTTCTGACATTCAAGCAAGAACAAACTGAATTTGTACAATGTCTCCTCTTGGTTAATACCCTCCGAATCAGGCACTATCTTGGTAAACCAGTTCAATACCCTCTCTAAAGTCTCCACATCCTTCTGGTAGTGCAGCGACGAAAACTGACCTTTTCCTGACCTCCAAATCAAGTTTCAACCAAATACACATATTATAACATGATTTAATGCTGAATCTTAATTTTCATTCAGTAAGTTTTGGTACCTGATTTGCGAGTTAGTAATTTCTCACGAGGAGAGGTAGAATAATTTGGACCTGTACTCATTGGAGTTTAGTAGAATGGGAGGCCATCTTTTTGAGGATTGTTAGAGGTACTTGAGGGGGAAGATTTGGAAAGAAGTTGTTTCCTCTTGTGTGGGTGATTCATGGACCAGAGGGACATCATCTCAGAATAAGGGCTAGACAGAGGCGGGCCTGGTTGTAGTGGGTGGGGTTGGAATCACCCATTGAAGATGGAGATGAAGAGGAATTTCTTCTGTCCGAGGGGAGTGAAGGTTTGGTATTCCTTATTTCGGAAGGCTGTCAAAGCTGGTTCATTTAGTATATTTGAGGCTAAAATAGAGAGTTTTTTTTTAATCAGGTAGCAGAATCGAGGTTTATGGGACAAAAGGCAGGAAAGTGGAGTTGACAATGATCAGATAAGCCATCATCTCATTGAGTAGAGGAGCAGATTCAATAGGATGAATGACCTAATTCTGTTCATATGACTTATGGTCTTGGAGTCTAATTACATTGAAGGCGGTGGGCGGGGGACTTTATAGTCAAATGGCATACTCCTGTTCCTGTTTCTCATGGTCTTGTGACCTCTCCTCAGGTCAGGGATCCAAAACTGTACTTAACACACCAGGGTTGAAAACAAACTGACAGTAGTTGTCTGGACATTTGTATAAAATATTGGAGATTGGCTGGCCGCTACTTGAAAATGTACTCGGGCAGCAAATTATTAGTGATTCTGAAAGCTTCAGGAGCAGTTTCAAATGTAACGAATGCGTACGGTGAGCTGTAATGATGCAACTTTATTTTTGATTTAGATAGAAATATGGCTTTCCAAGTTGACCCAGTTTCACCTTTGGAAGGAGAAACCTTAAAACTGAATTGTCGGTACAAAAGCAATCGTAGGTGGAACAAGGACGTTAGCTTTTATCGAAATGGCAAGAAGATCCATTCAATGCGGTTCACAGGACGTGGATCATCGTATAGCATTAAAGTAAACGGCACCGAAGACAGTGGACGGTACAGTTGTAAAATTGGTGGGTCTGAATCACGAAATGTTAACGTTCTGGTACGAGGTACGTACTTGACTTTGCAATCTGTGGTGGACATGATGCATATTTGTCTCACTTGCTAATGTAAACACAGGAGGCATTCTGAATTATTCAGTATAGAAGTGGCCGTTTGGTCTAGCATGTCTGTGCTGCCAAAGGTACACCAACTCACTTTTCCGTATTGTCTTGAACGTTATGATCCTTCAAGTGCTCATCCATTTATGTTTTGAAGATTGTGTGGCTTCTTGCCTCAACTGCCTTTCCAGGCAGTGCATTCCAGACTCTCACTTCCCTCTGGGTGAAACAATCCTCAAATCCCCCTTAAACCTCCTGCCTTTCACTTGAAACAGATGCCTTCCTTGTTACTGACTCTTCAACTAAGGGGTACAGCTGCTTCCTATCCACCCTGTCCATAATCCTGCATGACTCTGTCAGGTCACCTCCCCCCCCTCCCCTCCCCTCCCTCCCCTCCCCAGCCACCACCACCACCCCTCAGCTTTGTCTGCTCCAAAGGAAATAACCCGAGCTCAGTTGCTGTTCATTTGTCACCACCCAGCCCGCTCACCTGCCTTTGAGAAGAAGCCATTCCTCTTTATTTCTATTTTGAATCTGTCCCAGCCCATTCTCTTAAAACAGTGACCTCTTGTTCCAGATTGTCCGATATCAGGAAACATCGTCTGTCCATCTACCTTTAATATCGCATGAGTAAAGTCACCATGGTCCAACTCTTTCATTGGCGAGAGGGGGGAATAGGTGGTGCTCGAATCTGAGGGTTATCACGCCTTAGGTGAGGGGAGCAGCAGAGATGTAGAATCCTCCGTGGTCACCTCAGCTGGTGTTGGAATAGAACCCACACCATGGGCACCATCTGCAACTTAGATCAGCCATCCAGCCGACTGAGCTAGCCACCAAATAACGTCTCAGCCTTAAACTCTGACCTGCTCAATCGCTCCTCTTAAGACAAACTTACGTCTCTGGTGAAATCTGGACAAGTTTTAATATGTTGAGATCGATCATGTCAATGGTCTGAATATATCTTTGCCAAATAGAGTCATGGAATCATGCAACACGGCAACAAGCCTTTCCGCCCAACTCATCCCTGCCAACCAGGATTCCTGAGCTGAAGTGAGTCTCATTTGCATTGGGTCCAAATCCGTCCAGTCATATACCTGTCCTTTTCTTTTAATATTGTAATTCTATCCGTGTCTACCACTTTCTCTGGCAGCTCTTTCCATACTCACGCTACCTTCTGTCTTAAAATGTTACTTTTCAGAACCCTTTTAAATCATTCCCCTCTCACATTAGACCCTTTCTCCCCGTTTCCACCCACAGTCCAAAAATGTACAGGTTAGGTGAATTGGCCAGGCTAAATTGCCCTTAGTGTTAGGTGAAGGAGTAAATGTAGGGGAATAGATCTGGGTGGGTTGCAATTCGGAGGGTCGGTGTGGGCTTGTTGGGCTGAAGGGCCTGTTTCCACACTGTGAGCAATCTAATCTAAAAAAGGTGTTTGGATGGATATGTGAATGGCAAAAGTTTAGACGAATATGGGTCAAATACAGAAAAATAAGACTAAATCAGTGGACGAGTTGGGCCAAAGTCTCTGTTTCTGTGCTGTATGATTCTATGACTGTAGTGCCATCACAATGGAATTTTAGATTTGGAAAGCAAGAGAAAGATAAAGTTTCTCCCTCTCCCCAGTCCTTTGTTTGTAAATTCTCGCATTCTTCATTCACCGTTGTGCCTTTCGCTCTGTGATGATAACAGTTGATCGATGAGCTTTGATTGTGTGTTACATTCCAGAACGCTTCGCCAAGCCCGTGCTGAGGGTGGAACCGACGGCTGAAGTATTCGAGGGCCTCCCGGTCACGCTGACGTGCACTGTCCGGGCGGCAAGGCCCTCCGTCCACCTTCACTACTCATTTTACAGAGACAGCGCCGCCCTAGAGGCCGTGCCTGGTCATGGCAGCATGTACACGATCAATGCGGCGGCTGCAAACGTTGCCGGGAATTACGCCTGTGAAGCGATCAACACAGTTTACAGTCTGAGGAAGAGGAGCAACAGCATTCACATTTCTATTAAACGTAACTACCTGTCATTATCACTAGCGCAAATTAAAGGCCTTTCGACCCATCGAGTCAGAAACAGTCACTCACTATTCTCTAATCCCTATTTTCCCCAGCACGTGGCACCATCACCTTGGCCTCGAGAGTGCACATCTAAACACTCTTCAATTTGTTAGGGGTTTCTGCCGCTCCTACCCTTACAAGCAGTGAGTTCCAGATTATCTGAGTGAAAATGTGTTTCCTCTCATCCCTTCCACACCTTCTGCCTCTGACCTTCAATCGATGTCCCCCTCTCTCCACCAATTGGGAAAGGGTTCCTCCTATCTATCCTGTCTACGCTCCTCATCATTTTATACATCTCCATCGTCACCTTCACCCTCGTCTCAATCTCCTCGGCTGGAAGGAAAGCAATCGCAGCCTATCCAATCTCTCTTCATCACTGAAAATCTACAGCTCCAAGGAAACGTCTCGGTAAATAAAACAAAGAACAAAGAAAAAAGATAACTTACAGCCCAGGAACAGGCCCTTCGGCCCTGAGCCGATCCAAACATACTGTCTAAACCTGTCGGTCAATCCCTAAGCATCTGTATCCCTCTGCTCCCCACCTACTCACGCATCTTAAATTAATCTACAGTGCCTGCCCCTACCACCTCTGCTGGCAACAAGTTCCAAACGCCCACCACCCTCAGTGTGAAGTATGTGTGTGCACCCGCGTGTATCCCCTTAAACTTTCCACCTCTCACCTTGAAAGCATGACCTCTCATTATTGAATCCTTCACCCTAGGAAAAAGTTTATTGCTATCTATCCTGTCCATACCCTTCATGATTTTGTAAACCTCAATCAGGTCTCCCCTCAATCTCCTTTTTTTCTAATGAAAATAAACCTAACCAACTCAATCTTTCTTCATAACTAGCAGCTTCCATACTAGGCAATATCCCCGTAAACCTTCGCTACGCTCTCTTCAAAGCGACCAGACGGTAATATGGCGACCAGAACTGTACACAGTACTCTAAATGCTGCCGAACCAATGTTTTGTACAATTTTAGAATGACTTGCCAGCTCTTATACTCAATACCCTGTCCGCTGAAGGCAGGCATACTATATGCCTTCTTGATCACTCGATCCACCTTTGCAGCAACCTTCAGGGTACAATGGACCTGCACCCCCAGATCTGTCAGCCCATCAAGTTTTCCCAAGAGTCTTCCGTTCATTGTATAATTCGCTCTCGAATTAGTCTTGCATCACCTGACATTTGTCTGGATTGAAAACCATCTGCCACTTTTCCTCCCAACTCTCCAGTCTATCTATAGCCTGCTGTATTCTCTGACGGTCTCTTATGCTTTCTGCTACTCCACCAATCTTTGTGTCATCTGCAAACTTGCTGATCAAACCAACAGTCCCTCTTCCAGATCATTTATGTATATTACAAACAACAGTAGCCCCAACTCTGACCCCTGTGGAGCACCACTGGTCACATTTCTCCCTTTCGAGACACCCCCTTCAACTACTACTCTCTGTCTCCTATTGCTCAACCAGTTCTTTACCCACCTAGCTAGAACACTGCACACCATGTGGCTTCACTTTCTCCATTAGTCTACAATGGGGAACCTTATCAAATGCCCTATTAAAGTCCATGCATGTGACATCACCAGCCTTTCCTTCATCTATCAACTTGGTCACTTCCTCCAAGAATTCTATTAAGTTGATAAGGCACGATCTCCCCTGCACAAAACCGTGCTGGCTATGACTGATTACCCCATTGTTTTCTAAATATAAATAGATCCGATCCCACAGTACCTTCTGCAGCAACTTTCCCACTACTGACCTGCACCCTCTCCTATTGCTGTCCTGTCCGTCCTAGAATGTGGATTCCAGAACCGGGTACAATATTCTCGCTGTGGTTTTATTTATTCATTCCAAATGCAATCTCGATTGTCACAAAATCTGACCTGGAGCTGACATGATGCTAACAGCCTTGATTGGCCTTGAAGGATTGTTAGGAATCTCCTGCACTGGCCCCTCCTCGGCATATTTTTTTTCCCCTCTCGTTCTGATCACTGAGCGTAACCAAGCCCAGACACTCTACAGGCTCAAACACAAACATGTCCTTCTGCTTTTTAGAGGCGTTCGCTGTGCCTGTGTTGATCATGCGTCCTGAGGGACAGCTGTTTGATGGCCAACGGGTCAAACTGGTGTGCTGGGTTGAAGCGAATCCCTCCCAAGCTTCCTTGCAGTACAGCTTTTACAGAAATGGGATCCTTCTCCAGGCTCCATCTGACCACAGTGATTACATCTCTGAGTCAGCTCGTCCGACAGACTCGGGTACCTACCATTGTGAAGTCACAAACGGGAAGGTGTGGAAACGCAGTAATCAGCTTTATTTATCCATCAAGCGTAAGTATCATTTATCATTGTCCGTTTATTAACTGTTAAAGACTCAGAATAGAGCCAATTTATCATCACTCCCCACATCTCACAGACATATATTGGAGAGCGAGAGAGAAGCAACACAGAGTATTGGCATTTAGAATTGAGATGGGGAGAAATGTCTTCACACAGAGAGTGAGGAGTCTGTGGAATTCACTACCCAGAAAATTATGGAAACATGTAAATGGCAATAGGCAGTTTGGTCCTTCCGGTTTGACGTGCCCACTCACTAGGATTGTGGCTGATGGTCCAATTCAGTCCCCTGTCCTCTTGCTCTCTTCCTTTAGGCTCTAAGAATTCTATCCGCCTCATGTTTGAACTACTTTCAATGTTCTGGCTCTGACCATTTTCTGTGGTAGAGAATTCCACAGGCTCCCCACTCTCTTGGTGAAGGTATTCATCCCCATCTCAGTCCCTCTTCCATCTCCTTTGGACTGTGACCCTGGGCTGAAGGGCCTGTTCCTGTTCTGTACTGTTATATGTCCTAAGAATTCAGAGAATCGGCTCATATTCTGGGCTCAAAATCCACGGTAGCAGATGCGAGAAACTGAATTCAATTCCAAAGATTGATTGAAGCCCCACAACCGTCAACTGCCCTCTGTGTAATTAGGATGAGCAATAAATACTGGACTACCCAGTGACACCCACATGCAACGAATAAAAAAAGACAAATGAATATGTGTTTTGTGTGACTGTGATGATGTTTATAATTGAGTTTGCAATTAACTCCGCCAAAAAAATCTATCATTTGTGCATGATTACAGGAATTGCAGTGTCAAAACCAGATCTAATAATTCTACCCGGAAAGGAGCTAATTGAAGGAGACACGGGATCCTTAATCTGTTCAGTCTCGAATGGTTCTCTGCCGATTTATTACCAATTCTACAACAGCTCAAGTGTGGAACTGTACAGGGAGCTTTCCAACAGCACTGAGCTTGTTTACAACATTGGGCCTATCAGCAGGAGGGACGAAGGGCTTTACCATTGCTCAGTGAGAAATGAGGTGACAGGCCCTCAGCGCAGTGAAGACATAGAGATCACAGTGATAGGTGAGTTTCCAAGAATTCTCTCCCAAAGAATAATTGAACCATCAGCTCAGGGAAAATTGCTGCTGAGACCAAATCAAAGCTGGTGCTTTGTCTTTGAACACCACACTTTTGACTAAAGCAACAGAGAGAGAGATAGAGGATTGCAGATGCTGGAGATCAGAGTGAAAATGTATGGTGCTGGAAATGCACAGCTGGCTAGTAAACATCCGTGCAGCAGGAGAGTCAATGTTTCGGGCTTATGCTCGAAACGACAACTATGCGTTTCCAGCATCACACTTTTCAAAACAAAAGCAGCACAACCTTAGACACCAGAATTATAGAGTCCTACAGCAAGAAAACAGGCCCTTATGCTCAAACTTGTCCATGCCTACAAAAATGTCCATCCACGCTAACCCAATGTTCCTGCACTTGATACAGTATCCTTCTAAACCACTCCTATCCATGTACTTGTCCAAATGACTTTTAAATGTTGTTGATGTACCCGCTACAACCACTTCCACTGGCAGCTCATTCCATACGCATACCACCCTATGTGTAAAAAAAGTTGTCCTTCAGGTTTCCCTTTTATTATTTCCTTTCGAACCTGAAGCTGATGTCCTCTAGTCCTCGATTCCACAACGCTGGGAAGGAGACGGAGTGCATTCACCCCAATTATGCCTCTCATAATCTTATACACTTCTTTGAGATCTCCCCTCAGTCTCCTACGCTTGAAAACAAAATGGCTTAGGTTATCCAGCCTCTCCCTAAAACTCCGAGTGTTGAATCCTTGCAAATCCTTGTAATTTTTTTTTTCAGTATTCTCTCCAGTTTAATAACATCCATCCATTACATTAGGTTTTGAATCTGTCGAATTCCCAAACTCTCTTCTAAAACATTTCTGTCAAACTGATTCCCACTGACGATCTGAATCAATGGGTAAGCTCCATGCTTTTTGATCTCGGTGTGTTTTCTCCTCAGTGCCGGTCACAGATGCTGTGCTGATTTCCTTCATTAATGGGACTGAGATACAGTCTGGGGGTCGCCTTGTTCTCCGCTGTCGGGTGAGCGAAGGCACAGAGCCCCATTTCCTTTGGTACCGTGACAACATGCTGCTAAGAAACGGCAGTACAAGCTACCATGTGACTGCCGATGGTGGGGAGCTGGTCATTCATTCATTCCAGAGAGACCATGTCGGGAGGTATCATTGTGCAGCTATCAACAAAGGAACCAACAACACCATTTTTAATGTGACCAGCGACTACATCGAATTCACCCTGCGAGGTAACAGTGGCACTCGGATCGAACATAGGCAGAGCGCAGAGACAGACCATTCGCTCCATCCAGTCTGTACCAATTAGACACTGTTAACCATCTCAGTTGGGGAGGTGATTGCTGGATGGTATTATCATAGGTTATTGATCCAGAGTGGTGGTGGGTGGTGTTCCTGGGATCCCGCCCATACCAGATGGAGGAATTTGAATGCAAAAGATATCTGGGATTGCACGCCTCATGGAGAAGGCAGTGTGCAGAGAAGATTTACCAGGACGTTTTCTGGATTTTAACGAGGAAGAGAGGGAGGCTGGATAATCTTGGGATATTTTCTATGAAACAGTAAATGCTGAGAGAGAAACCCGGTGGAGCTGTGAGGGGAAGGGACCGTGGAGTAGGAAGCGTGTGTTCCCCCTAGTCAAAGGATCAGTTACACGGGCTGGGATGGGAGGCCATTTAAAATGAAGGACGGGAGGTTTAAAGCGGGAAATTGAGGATTGTTTCACCTAAAGGATGGTAGAGGTTGGAACATACTGGCTGACAGGGAAACTCCCAACCTTTACAAAGTACTTGGATCAGCACTTGAAATGTCATAGCCTTTGTGGGGTTAGTATGGGAAAGTGGGATTGGTGAATTCTTCACACTGTGATACTCTCGATACTTCCATGGTGACAGGGAATGACATATCTGTGTGTGCGTGTGTGGTGGTGGTGGTGGGGGTGGGAGGGGGGGGGGGGAGGTTAGTCTGTTGTTAACTGTGCATCTGACGCAGGGGTGATGTGAAAAAAAACTTCCTTGCGAATTTGTTAACGTGAGCCAAAAATTCTTGTTGGGTTCCAGCTCGGAGTTATTCCAAGGAAATCATGGCATCGCTCCTCCCACTTCTGCTATTGGCTGGCCTGGTTGTGTCAGTGTGCTACATTCACCGGAAGGACACAGGTCTGTAACATTCCATGGGAATGAGATTTGTTCCACATCCCCACACCATGACACTGCCATCCCCGCCAGAATGTAACTTTTCAGCTGAATGAGGGGAGCCGGGGGAAGGAGGGATAGCACTCACAAAGTTAGCCTGTTGGATCGGTTAACTGTGACCCCCCCCCCCCCACCCCCCCAACACCACCACCCCACGACTCTGAGTCAGAGCACCTCAGAGAGGTGGAGAGACGTAAGACCATGAGAGTCAGGAACAGGAGGATGACATTCAGTCCCTCGGGATCTTGCTCTGTCATTTAATGCAATGTATCTGGATCAACTTCACTTTTCTGCCTCACTCTCTTTCAATTATGACTCTTTTAATTATGTCTATGTCTTCCTTCAATTTATTCAGTATTCACTGGACAGGCTTACCTACCCCTAACCATAAACTGAACCCAAGCCCAAAGACTAACCCTAAACTCAAAACCTAGGTCAACCTTAACCCTTACTCTAACACTAAGCTTAACCATCACCCAAACACATCACAAACGCAAACTCTGACCGTAAACGTAAACGTAACTCCATCATAACGTTAACCCTAACTCTAACTTCGGTCCTAACGAAACAGCTAACGCTAATCCTAACCCTAACTCTAGCCCTAGTCCTAACCCTAAACCTAATGCTGTCTCTAACCCTAACGGTAATCCAAACCATAAACCTAACCATAACTCTAACCTTAAAGCTAACTGTTAATATAACTCTAACCATGACCCTTAACCAAACACTGGCACTAAATTTAACCTTCATCATAATCCTAGCCCTCACTCTAACCCTATCCATCACCCTAACCCTACGGCAGCTGTTTAATGCATTAAAACAGATCTGACAATTATCATTTATTGGTGTGTTTGTTCCCTGTTTAAGACGGAGATAATGTTTTGGCAGCTCCAATCCGTGGCAGTGCAAAGTTACTGTAAGTTATACTGACAGTATTCTCTCTTTCCCTTCAGGCAATTCGTCAACTGAGTCACAGCCCAGGAGGTAAATGACAGAAAATACGGTTGTTATTTTTGCCATTGTTTATCCCGATTCTCCTCAATCAGGGAGAGACGACAGGAGTGAAAAAGTCATAGAGGGAGCTTGGGTATGACTGCATCCTTTTAACTTGGGTCTTATCGACAAACTAGGAAACCATATTCTAGGAAGGTTTCAGACAGCTTTTATTCATTCATGGGCATGTTGCTGTCACTGGTTGGGGCAGCATTGATTGTCCATCCCTAAATGCCCCAGAGGGCAGTTATATTTAACCAGGGTATGGAGTCACATTAAAGCCCAGACGAGGTAAGGAAGGCGGATTTCCTTCTCCAAAGAACATTAGTGAAAACAAGTTGGAGAGCTGAGCAGCTCCTTGAGGGTGAGAAAACTCGATGTTCGGATGGAAATCAGAGACGGAGGACCAGGAAATACCACATCTCGCTGGGTTTTGTACTTTCTGTGATAGCTTTGCCGTTTTGTTGAAGTTGAACATGTTTTGAAAGCATTGCATTCGGAATGATGGCTTCCTTTCCTTCCCCTTTCTACTGGAACTAGATCCCAACCTTCTGGTGAAGGGGCAGCAGCCAGCGATCTGGAGTATGCAGTAGTTGGAGCAGCACACAATGCTGGTGAGTGCCACTGACTCGGTGTGATTAAAGAGCCCCGCCCAGTGACAGTGTACTGTAACCTGGTAGAAATTCTGGATAAACATCCGAGCCATCAGATGGGCTCGAGTGGTTTTCCTTGGAGCTGCGGTGTCTGAAGGGGAATGCAGAAAGTAGTGAACAGGAGGAGGCCATTCAGCCCTTCTAGCCTGCCCCACCATTCATTATAATCATGGCTGACCATTCAACTCAACCTCCGCTTTCCATAGAAACTAGGAATTGGCCATTTAGTCCTTCCACCTGCTCCGCCCGCTTGATAGGAATGCGGTTGCACATCCAACTCATTACCTGGCTCCCCGCTTTCTCCGGCATACCCTTCAATCCCTTTAACCCCTAAAGACGTCAACTACTTCTTGTTTGAAATGTACAAAATGATGAGGAGCTTAGAAAAGGTAAACGGTAAGAAACACTTCCTTCTTGATGAAAGGATCAATGGGGGCCATAATTCATAGGAACAGAAGGAAAGCACAGGACAGGAACAGGCCCTTCGGCCCTCCAAGCCTGCGCCGATCATCATGCCCAAACCGAACTAAAAAAAACACACCTCATGACTTTATTTAGTCTCTATCCCACTATTCCGTCCCTGTTCATGTGACCATCCAGATACCTGTTAAACATGCCTGCTTCTACCATCATTTCTGGCAATGCTTTTCAGGCTCCTTCCACTCACTGCATGAGAAACTTCCCTCATACATCTCCCTTAAACTTTCCTACTCTCACCTTGAATCTGTGCCCCCTTGTAAGTTGAGCGTTAACCCTGGGAAAAAGCCTCTGATGATCTACCCTATCTGCCTCTCATAATTTTGGAGACCTCTATCAGGTCTCTTCTCAGCTGCTGTCCTTCCAGAAAAAAAGCAACAATACTCGTTTCAACTTTTCCTCTTGACCAACGTCCTTAAGAACTGGCAACATACTAGTGAACCTTCTCTGCACTTTCTCTAAAGCTTCCACGTCCTCTGGTAGTGTGGCGACCAAAACAGTACACAATACTCCAATTGTGGCCTAAGAAGAATTTTATATAGCTGTAAGATAAATTGCCAACTCTTGTACTCCATGTCCTGTCCAATGAAGTCACGTATGCCTTCTGCATCACCTTGGCCACCATAGATTGAAGTAAGGAGCAGGACATTCAGAGGGGGAAGCGAGGAAAAAACAGAGGGTAGTGGGAAATCTGGAAGCTACTGCCTGTAAGGGTTGGAGAGGCAGAAATTCTCATTGAAGAAGAATTTAAATGTGCACTTGCGATGCTGAGGCTATGGATCAATTGCAGGGGAGATGGGTTCAGAAAATAGTGAGGTGCTTGCTTTTGACCAGCACAGGCTCAATGGGCCTTTTTCTGTGCTTTAGATATTTATCTCCAACCAATGTATTTTCCAAACGGCTACGGCTCTTAATATTCTGTGATTGGACCTCCGTTGCGGTGTTTTGCTCGACTTACTAACACTTATTTTATCTCAAGTAACATTGGAAACTGAGAGCACTGTTCTCTGCAGTTGAGAAATTCAACAGCCGTTGATTACAATGAGCGGTTATGTGCAAAGATTGGGTTCCTCAATAATGAAAAGGAAGACGTTTCCTGTGCAATTATCTTTCCAGAGGTCTTGGCTAAATTAATGTTTCCTAATGAAATGTCTCTGTGTGCATGCTTATCTATCTATCAAGATAAGACCATGGAGCCATAAGATATAGGAGCAGAATTAGGCAATTCAGCCTTTTGTAACACCTCTCCCCCTCAATCGGGGCTGATATGTTCCTCAAACTCGCTCTCCTCATTTCTTCCCATTAATCTTCATCCCCCTTCTTCATCAAGCTTCTATCTACCTCAGTATAAAATTTATTTGTCTGTCTGTTTATCTATCTATCTATCTATCTATCTATCTATCTATCTATCTATCTATCTATCTATCTATCTATCTATCTATCTATCTATCTATCTATCTATCTATCTATCTACCCACCCAATACGTTTAATCTATTGATTATCTAGCCCTTTATAGTGAAGCTGTCGGATTGATTGTGTTTCTTGTGGCACTTTATTTCTTTAGAAAACACCACTGCGGATCTGGTTTATTCAGAGGTCACCATCAAGAAGAGAAAACAACCCGGTAAAGATCTCTTTGCTTTATTAGGACTTGTGTGTGTGTGTGTGTGTGTGTGTGTGTGTGAGAGAGAGAGAGACTGTGTGGGGTGGGGGGTGGATGGTGGTATTCGGTGGTCATGGGAGTCTTTGGAGTTTCAACAATAGCACCTTCCCAGTTGCTGGGGACGTGTATGCCTGTGTGTGTGTGTCTGTGTGTGTGAGAGAGAGAGACAGAGAAAGAGATACCAGTTCCAAATAGGGAAATTGAGTAGCATAGTGCTTACAGTGACGGAAGTGTGAGGGATTGGAGTGTGTGGCAAAAAATACATCCCCACCACTTACGAAAGTTGGGCAGTCAATCAGCCAATCAGAAGCAAGTTCCAATCTGATCTCCTCTGTCCCTTTCTTCTCTTACAGATAGGGTAAAAACAAAGAATTCAGAGATGATTTATAAGTTGTCAGTGACCCAGAACAAACTCACAGAGTAATTCTTGTGGTTCTGTTCGCCGAGCTGGGAATTTGTGTTGCAGACGTTTCGTCCCCTGTTTGGCGACATCCTCAGTGTTTTGGGAGCCTCCTATAAAGCGCTTCTGTGATGTTTCCTCCGGCATTTATAGTGGTTTGTTTCTGCCGCTTCCGGTTGTCAGTTCTAGCTCTTCGCTGCAGTGGCCGGTATATTGGGTCCAGGTCGATGTGTTTGTTGATAGAATCGGTGGATGAGTGCCATGCCTCTAGGAATTCCCTGGCTGTTCTCTGGCTTGTCCTATAATAGTAGTGTTGTCCCAGTTGAACTCCTGTTGCTTGTCATCCGCGTGTGTGGCTACTAAGGATAGCTGGTCGTGTCCTTTCGTGGCTACTTGGTGTTCATGGATACCGATCTTCCTGTTTGTCCTATGTAGTGTTTTGTGCAGTCCTTGCATGGGACTTTGTACACTACGTTGGTTTTGCTTATGCTGGGTATCGGGTCCTTTGTCCTGGTGAGTTGTTGTCTGAGAGTGGCTGTTGGTTTGTGTGCTGTTATGAGTCCTAGTGGTCGCAGCAGTCTGGCTGTCAGTTCAGGAATGTTCTTGATGTATGGTAACGTGGCTAGTCCTTTGGGTTGTGGCATGTCCTCATTCCGTTGTCTTTCCCTTAAGCATCTGTTGATGAAATTGCGGGGGTATCCATTTTTGGCGAATACATTGTAGAGGTGTTCTTCTTCCTCTTTTTGCAGTTTTGGTGTGCTGCAGTGTGTTGTGGCCCTTTTGAACAGTGTCTTGATGCAACTTCTTTTGTGTGTGTTGGGGTGGTTGCTTTCGTAGTTCAGGACTTAGTCTGTATGTGTGGCTTTCCTGTGTACCTTTGTGGTGAATCCTCCGTTCGGTGTTCGCTGTCCCATCACGTCTAGGAATGGGAGTTGGTTGTCCTTTTCTTCCTCTCTAGTGAATCTGATTCCTGTGAGTGTGGCGTTGATGATCCGGTGTCATCCGTTGATGACACACCGGATCATCAACGCCACTCTCACAGGAATCAGACTCACTAGAGTGAAAGAAATCGACAACTAACTCTCAAGCCACGTTACCATACATCAAGAACATTTCTGAACTGATAGCCAGACTACTACGACTCATAACAGCACACAAACCAACAGCCACTCTCAAACAACAACTCACCAGGCATGAGCAAAACCAACGTAGTGTACAAAATCCCATGCAAGGACTGCACAAAACACTACATAGGACAAACAGGAAGACAGCTACCGATCGGTATCCATGAACACCAACTAGCCATGAAACGACACGACCAGCTATCCTTAGCCACACGCACGGATGACAAGCAACACGAGTTCGACTGGAAAAACACTACTATTATTGGACAAGCCAAACAGAGAACAGCCAGGGAATTCCTAGAGGCATGGCACTTATCCACAGATTCTCTCAACAAACACATCGACCTGGACAAAATATATCGGCCACTGCAACGGACAGCTGGAACTGACAACTGGAAGCGGCAGAGACAAACCACTATAAATGCTGGAGGAAACATCACAGAAGCACTTCACAGGAGGCTCCCAAGCACTGAGGATGTCACCTAGACAGGGAACGAAACGTCTGCAACACAAATTCCCAGCTCGGCGAACAGAACCTCAGCAATGAGCACCCGAGCTACAAATCTTCTCACAAACTTTGATGACAGAGTAATTAGACAGAAATATAGTTGTGGGTGTTGGTGGGTGGGTTATGGTAGTGGTTGCTTCAGAATTACTTTTCTTGCACATGTATATACAGTCAGTGTGTGAGAATGGCAGTCGGACCCGTACTTTATTCTTCTCTGAGGCAGATCATAGAGTCATAGAGATGTGCAGTGTGGAAACAGACCCTTCAATCCAACCCGTCCATGCCCACCAGACATCCCAACCCAATCTAGTCCCACCTGCCAGCACCCAGTCCTTACCCCTCCAAACCCTTTCTATTCATCTACCCATCCAAATGCCTCTTAAATGTTGCAATTATATCAGCCTCCACCACATTCTCTGGCAGCTTATTCCATACACATACCACCCTCTGCGTGAAAAAGTTGCCCCTTAGGTCTCTTTTACATCTTTCCCTTCTCATCCTAAACGTATGCCCTCCAATTTTGGACTCCCCCACCCCAAGGAAAATACTTTGTCTATTTATCCTATCCAGGCCCCTCATAATTTTGTAAACCTCTATAAGGTCACCGCTCAGCCTCCAACGTTCCAGAGAAAACAGCCCCAGCCTGTTCAGACTCTCCCTATAGCTCAAATTCTCCAACCCTGGCAACATCCTTGAAAAATCTCTTCTGAACCCTTTAAAATTTCACAACATCATTTCAATAGGAAGGAGACCAGAATTGCATGCAATATTCCAACAGTGACCTAACCAATGTCCTGTAAAGTCGCAGCATGATCTCCCAACTCCTGTACTCAATACTCTGACCAATAAAGGAAAGCATACCAAACGCCTTCTTCACTATCCTATCTACCTGCGACTCCACTTTCAAGGAGCTATGAACCTGCACTCCAAGGTCTCTTTGTTCAGTAACACTCCCTAGGACCTTACCATTAAGTGTATAAGTCCTGCTAAGATTTGCTTTCCCAAAATGCAGCACCCCAAGTTTATCTGAATTAAACCCCATCTGCCATTTCTCAGCCCATTGGCCCATCTGGTCCAGATCCTGTTGTAATCTGAGGTAACCCTCTTTGCTGTCCACTACACCTCCAATTTTGGTGTCATCTGCAAAATTACTAACTGTACCTCTTATGCTCGTATCCAAATCATTTATGTAAATGATAAAAAGTAGAGGTCCCAGCACCGATCCTTGTGGCACTCCACTCTTCACAGGCCTCCAGTCTGAAAAACAACCCTCCATCACCACCCTCTGTCTTCTACCTTTGAGCCAGTTCTGTATCCAAATGGCTAGTTCTCCCTGTATTCCATGAGCTCTAACCTTACTAATCAGTCTCCCATGGGGAACCTTGTCGAACGCCATGTTGAAGTCCATATGGATAAATGTAGATCATTTTCACATTAACCTAAGAACTGCAGACGCTGAAACAAATTCGGACATTTCAGGGGAAACTCAGTAGGTCTGACAACATCTGTGGAGAGAGAAAGAGAGAAAAACAGAGTTAACTTTGCAGAATATAAACACAGAAAGTACAGGAGAAGTTCAGCAGATCTCGCATTATCTGTGTAGAGAGAGAAAGCAAGTCCAGATTTTGCTACATAATACTCAAGGCCGATTTGCCATATACTGCCATTCAATGATTTGAGATAGCCGCGAAAATAAAAGCATCGCCAAACATATTGTTGCTCAGAAAGTTGAGCTTATAATTATCATGCAGATGCTTCTCAACACCTATAAGGGACATTTGAACCGAAATTGGCCTTATCTACAATGAAATCTGTCTCTCAGTACACATTCTAGTCACCATGTCTGGGGATGAGCAGTAAAAGCCATGTTCGTCCAGGCCATTGTCCTGTCCTCTCATTCGACAGAGAGAGAGAGAGAGAGAGAAGTGGAAGGATACTCAAAATTAATTTGCTGGTCATTGTGCATCATGAGAGAGGAGAGGTTCAGAAGGAGAGTCCCTCAGGGTAACTTCAGCTGGTGTGGGAATTGTAACCATGTTGATGGCAAAGATTGGCATATAATGCATTGCAAAAACTAGCCATGCAGCCAGCTGAATCACACTGAACTGTCAGCAAACAGCAGTTAAAACCCAAATGTATGGAACCTCAATAGTTCACTTCTGTCTTTTATGAACAACTACTGAGCTAGTGACGCAAAGGCTGACGAGATTAAGACGAAGATGTTGCACTGACAAGCATTGTAAAAACTGATTCACCACCTTATTGGTCAGAAAACCAGTTGCTGGATTTCAACAGAGCCGACTTTTCCAAACGCGATATTCTGAAATGTCTGGATTGATTAAGAGGGACACAATTCAGAAAGTGTTGCGCTGACTTTTTTAAAATTGACATAAGCACAGCTACACTTTCCCAAGATGCAGCTCAGTCTTTAGAGTTGATCAGCCCTCAATGGGTCCAGATCGAATCGCTAATGCCTACAACGAGTTCCTTCTCATCTTTTTCTGTTTTATTTTCAGGCAACAGAATTGCTTTCTCCTCCGATTTGAAAAAGGTATGTCACATTTTATGTCTAAATAGACTACGGCTATAGCCACAGAACGTGCAGGGAGATTTATACCTTGTATCCACAGTGTAAAACATGAACTGTGGATTATTATCAGACTAATTGAAGAATACGCCATAAAATGTAGGGCTAGGAGTAGGTCATTCAGCCCTTCCAAACTACTCTTCCCGTTCAATAGCATCATCCAACTCAGTCTTCTGTTCCACGTTTTCTCCCTTTCGCTCCCGCCCCCCAGAACTCTATCTAACTCCTTCCTGAACAACATTCCGTGTTTTGGTCCTGACTGCTTTCTGTGGCAGAGAATTCCACAGGCTCCCACTCTCTCGATGTGAAAGCATTAAGCCCCATCTCAGTCCTCCTCCATCTCCTTCAGACTGTGACGCCCTGGTTCTGTACTCCATCCTGTTCATCAGGAACATCCTTCCTGTGTTTACCCTGTTTAGTCCTCTTACAATTCTATTTGATTCCCCGTCATTCTTCGAAAATACTGTGAATATTATCCTAATTAATAGAGTCTCTCTCCATCCGTCTGTCCTGCCATCCCAGGAATCACATTGGGAAATCTTCCCTGCAGTCCCTCCATAGCCAGAACACTCTTTCTCAGATAAGGAGACCCCAAACTGCGCACACAGTACTCGAGGATATAGTCTCATCCTGTGCAAGTGCAGCAAGACATACCTGCTCCCGGATTTGAATCCTCTCACTATGAAGGTCAACATTCCATTTACCTCCTTCACCGCCTGCTGCTTCTGCAATGTTCACTTGCAGTGACTGGTGTATGAGGGGCACCCAGTCTTATTCGGATCAGTATTCGGATATTTCACCATGCTGTTTTTGCTCTCAATTGGATTATCTCACGCTGATCCGCAATAACCTGAATCTGTCGTGTATTTGTCCACTCATTCAACTTGTCCAAATCACACTGATGCATCTCTGCATCCTCCTTCTCAGCTCCCCCTCCCTCGAGTTTTGTGTCTGCCTTTAAACACAATGGAAAATAACCGGCAACACTTTCGCAATGGGGTAGGTTACTCACTACTTCGCGTTCCACTTTCAATGCCCAGAGACAAGTGAGTTTCAAAATTGGGACAATATTAGTGTTGATGTTCCAGTTCCCTTTCGTATATTATTACAACATCACTGACATTGACGTTAAGTACTTGCCAGTCCGTTGTCCTTTGCACCCAATTGGTAGCAGCAGCGTGTACCATCCACAAGATGCACTATAGAAAGTCAGCAAACATCCTCAGACATCACCTTCCAAATCCACAGACAATTCCACCTAGGACGACAAGGAGAGCAGACGGGAAGACCAACCCTTGTGTGCTCCACTCTGAGCCACTCAACATCCTTTGGAATTACATTAGCTGTTCCTTCAGTGTCGTTGCGTCAAAATGCTGGAATTCCCTCCCTTAGTGAATTGTGAGTTCCCCTTCAGAGATTGTGATACAGTGCTCTGGAGAGCAAGTGGAGACAGGTCAACAAATGCTGGGCCCACCCACGCTGCTGCCGTCCCATAAGTAAATGGAATCAAAATCAAAACCGCCTTCGTCTACTCTGCTCCAAAGAAAACAAGCCGCGCTTATCCAGCCTCACTACAGCACTGAAATGTTCCATCCCAGACAACATCCTGGCGAATCTCCTCTGCACCCCCCTCCAGTGTATCACATCCTTATGATTGTGCAGAGGTTGGAACAGCACACAATGGTCTCACCAAAGTCCTGTCACACTCCAACATCACCTTCCCGCTTCATATAGCACACCACAGGAGCAGGCGGGATTTGAACCCTACCCTCCTGGCTCAGAGATAGGGACTGTATCACTTTGCCGCCAGATTTCTAACTTGCAGGCCTTGAACTGCTGGCGATTCTCATTTTCCTCTGAGACTCACTGCTACCCGTACCCCAACTGACCTCTCCTTCCCCTTCAGCTTCTTGCTCCCACTCGATTCCAATTTCATTCCAATATCATTCCATTGCAGGATTTGAAGACTGACCTTGATGATTGTTGTATCACATACGCCACAGTGAACCTCAGCGAGCCCTCGCAGGAAGAAGATGGAGGGGACGGAAACGTTTACATGAATATTCCACGGAAGTAAGAAGCAAGAAGACAGTTGGGTTGGGGGGTGTTGGTTCGATTCAGTACACCGTCTAGGGAAGCGATACAATGTACCTCCTGTGTACAGATAACTAACTTCTTAACTTTATGTTGGAAACCGTGTTTCACAAGGCATTTTCTTCCGGGGAAGCTACTTTCACGTCAGTGTGACCGTCAATCTGTTCTGGACCTCGCTGGGTTTTAAATTTATCAAACTATTTTGGCTGCTGGTTTTCTTTGGATATTTCATACCTGCCTCACTTTCGCTCTCATGTTCATATCTGAGGATTAAGCTTTCCATTTGGTCCAAGTTTAAAGGGAGGAATCTGTCTCCTTCCATGAATGGGAAAAAGTGAGGTCTGAAGATGCTGGAGATCAGAGCTGAAAATGTGTTGCTGGAAAAGCGCAGCAGGTCAGGCAGCATCCAAGGAACAGGCGATTCGACGTTTCGGGCATTCCTGAAGAAGGGCTTATGCCCGAAACGTCGAATCTCCTGTTCCTTGGATGCTGCCTGACCTGCTGCGCTTTTCCAGCAACATATTTTCAGCTCCTTCTATGAATGGACGATCACGTGTATGTCCCATTCTGACTAATTTAGAACAGAAATTATCAGACGGTGCTGACAGGTGGGAGACACTCAGACAGAAAGCAGGCAGTTTTACTGGTTACTTTTCAGGGTGAACGTGTCCTGGAGTGTGCGGCTTGAACTCGAATCTTCTGGCCCCACAGACAGACTGGACACTGAGCTGCAAGCCACTGAAGATCCGGATGGAGGGAGCATTGCTGATAGGGAGTCTCCATGGAGAAGAGAACTCTCAACAATCAGAAACCCCTGCCCGATGCATCTTGGTGAGATTCTGTAGCAATTGTGTGAATGTCTGTGATGTCTCTCGCTGCAGATGTTTGGGAAACGCCACGATGACGGGGGGAGGGGGGGGGGGGGAGGAGGCGGGGGGTGTAGGGGTATCAGACATATCCAGAGCAGCAGACTTGAACTTTGAATGGGGAAGCGATGGCCTGATGGTGTTATCGGTGAACTGTTCACCCAGAGACCCCAGTAATATTCTGGGGACCAGGGTTTGAATCCCACCACGAAAGATGGTGGATTTTAAATTCAACAAAATTCTTGACTTTAAAGACTAATTGTGACTGCGAATCAATTGTCGGTAAAACCCATCTGGGTCACTAATGTCCTTTAGGGAAGGGAACTTCCACCCTTACCTGGTCAGGCCTACACGTGACTCTGGGCACACAGCAATGTGATTGATTTCTAACTGCCCTCTGGGCAATTAGGGATAGACAGTAAATACTGACCTCTCCAGTGATGCCCTCCTCCCAGGAATAAAAGAAAAATTGGCCTCTCAGTCCGGAGGTAGGAACACTACCACGGCACCACATAAGGGCTCTAACTGATGTAAATACAGGCTTTGTTGATGATGTAATATTTTAACACCGCCCTCGTACTGATCTGATAACTCCATCAAGAAAGGAGCAGTACAGGTCTGACTACAAACCGATAAACACCATCAGGGACAACGACAGTGTGAAGGCGGAAGGTTCTGGTCAACAGTTGCCATTTGTCTTTCAATGGAACAGCAGGACTATGTCGATGAATTAGAGGGAGCAAAGACAGTGACTGAGTTACAGGTTTTAAACACTGCATCCCTCATTCAGGTAAAGGATGTAGGGCATTGCTGGCAAGGACAGCATGGATGCCCGTAATCTTGGAGTCATAGAGTCATAAAGCAGGGAAACAGACACTTCAGCCTAACTCATCCATGCTGACCAGGCTTCCTAAACTGAACCAAGCCCCATTTTTGTGCACTTGACCAATATCTGCCGAAACCTTTCCTATCCATGTGCCTGTCCTGTGGCTGCTGGTTCCATATATGCAACAACCACTGCATGAAAAATTGCCCCTCAGGTCTCTTTTAAATCTCTCTACTGCCATCTAAAATCTATGCTCTCATTTCTACTTTCCTACCCTGGGATAAAGACCTTGACTATTCACCTTATGTATGCCCCTTATGATTGTATAAACCTCTATTCGTTCCACTCCTCAGACGGTGACCCTCCAGGGAAAAAAATCGTCCCAGGCTCTCCAGCCTCCCCTTATTATTAAAACCCACGAACCTTGATAACATCCTTCTAAAACTTTCCTGCACCCTTTCCAATTTAATAACAGCAGGGAGAGAGGAATTGTATGCACTACTCCAAACGTGGCCTGGCCAATGTCTTGAACAGCCGTAACATGACATCCCAACTCCTGCCCTCAATTCTCTTTTCCCAATCCATCTCCATTCGGATAATAATCCACCTTCCTGTTCTTGCTCCCACATTGGCTAACCTCACGTCGATCCATTTTAAACTTCATCTGGCTTAGTGGTCTTTGCTTTTGTACACAATAATTCTGGTAAAAAGTGAGGTCTGCAGATGCTGGAGATCAGAGCTGAAAATGTGTTGCTGGTTAAAGCACAGCAGGTCAGGCAGCATCCAATGAACAGGAAATTCGACGTTTCGGGCCAGACCGAAACAGTACAGCAGTACACAATAATTCTGTATTCATAAATGAGCAAAATTCCTGTACATAACGTATTGGGAGATTTTCTTTAATAAGTAGAGATAAGCTGGTGGAACCCTCTTGATGAGATGTGAGATGATTATCAGAGAATGCAAACCAAAAGGATTGTGAATGTAGTAATTCAGAAATAAAAACTGCAGTTGCTTGAAAAGCTCAGCAGGTCTGGTCGCATCTGTGGAGAGAAACCAGAGTTAATGTTTCAGATCAAGTGGCAATTCCGCAAAACTGTGTGGGCTTAAGGGGAATAGAATGTGGACAGTTTGGGGAGAGAGGAAATGAGGGGAGAGGAATAGAGTGGGGGCTGGGGGAATGGGGAGGAGGATAGAATAAGAGTGGTGGGGAAACGAGAGAGGGATAGAGTGGGGCAGTGGAAACAGGTGAGGGGATAAATTGGGAGGCAGGGGAAACAAGGAAGATGGATAGTGTGAGGGGGCAGGGGAAACAGTGGAGCAGAATAGAGTGGGGGCAGGGGAAAGGGTAAAGTGACTGATCGGAGATACGGAGTGGGAGTTAGAGTAAGGGGACAGAGGGAGCAAGGAGGGAAGTAAAATGGGGACAAGGTGAACAGGGGAGGGGGATATGGCGGTGGCAGGGCAAACAGGGGAGGGTGCTAGAGTGGGGTGAACAGGAAACAGGGAAGAGGGACAATCTATCCCCCTCCCCCCACTCCATTTGTCTCCACCCCATGTCCCCTCAATCTCCCGCAACTCTATTCCCCTCCCCCATTTCTCCTCATTAACCATCCTCTGAACCTTGGCCCCGCCCACCCCCGACTCTATTGCACTCTCCTCCCATCTCTATCACCTTCCCATTACTGTTGAGCCCCGCTCTACCCACTCCCGGTTCCCCTACACCCTACTCTATCCTCTATTTGTGGGTAGCACGGTGGCTCAATGGTTAGCACTGCTGCCGTACAGCGTCAGGGACCCGGATTCGAACCTGTTGACTGTGAGATGGGAGGGGAGCAAGATGAAAGGGGCTATTCCTGCTCCTGCTTGTGATGTGTCTGTGATTTCTTGCGGCCAGGTGAGGTAACTTTACACAGAAACAACATTCCTGTTCCCCATTACCTTGGCGTTGTGGCTGTGATGGAGAGAATATGGGAATTCCGTTGTGTAGTCTCATACCCCACAGACTGGTTAGCGTGCACACACCCACAACACCCACCAGGTTAACCCGTGACTGGGAAGCAGATTGGTGACATTACTCACCGTCATTTCCACACCGAGCTGCCTCACATCACATGGTGCCTTTAGAGGTCAGCTTAGCCCGGCTGTCGCTCACATATTTCACAGCACACCGGTTACTGGCAGGGGAGGAGCTGACCCTGATGAATCAAAGCAGAGATCGATCAGTCAAGATTGAACTGTCACTCAAAACTGTCCGGCACAGAGGCATTGGGCTGAAGGGCCTCCTTCTATGCTTTCTCTTCTCCATCACTCCAAAGGCCAAATCCTTTGTAATCACGGGAATGTAGCCATCAACTCAATTCAATTCATGTTTAAAAAAAATCACAATTTTTTACATTCGCTCATGTGATGTGGGCATCACTGACTGGGTTAGCGTTTATTGCTCCATTCCTAATTGCCCCAGAGGACAGTTAAGAGTCAATAGCAAGGAGTTGTACAAGTCTACAGCACAGGAAAAAAGTCCATCAGCACATTGCGGCTGTGCTGGTCAAAAGTAACCATCTCACTACTGTCTAATCCCATTTCCCCAGCACTTGGCACATAGCCTTGCCATCACAAGTGCACACCTACAAAACCTTCTTCAGCTTTATGAGGGTATCAGCAAGGTGGGAGGGGAGAGATACAAAAGAGTCCTGTGGTGCAATTTTTCACACCTGGAACAGGCTGCCTGAGGTAGTGAAGGAAGCTAGTACAGTTTTGCAATTTCAGAAACGTTTAAGCAGGTACATGGATAGGATTGGTATGGAAGGATACGGATCAAACACAAACACATGGGATTAATTTTAATTGCGAAAACTGGGCACCACTGAGATGTTGGCCCAGAGGACTGTTTCCAGACTGTGGAAATGCATGACACTGTCTCTACTCTCGTGCACTCTCTCTCTCTCTCAGACACACACACTTTCACACACACACACACAATCTCGCTCTCACATTGTTTCAAACACACACTGTCTCTCTCACATAGACACTCACACAAACACACCGTCTCACACACGCTCTCTTTTTCACACACAAACTGTCTCTCACGCACACACACACACTTTTTCCTCTCTCTCACACTTCTCCTCTCACTCTCACACGTGTACACTCACACACACTCTCATCAACTCTCCCTCTTTCTCTCACACACTCGCACAGTGTCTCACACGCACTCTCACTCACACACACTCTTTCACATAGACTCTCTAGCACACACTCACTCTATCTCACACACACACACACTCCGTCTCACACACTCTCTCAGACACACTGTCACACACACACAGACTCTTTCTCACCCACACAAACGCTCTCTCTCCCACACACGCACATACCCTCACACACGTTTTCCTCCCACGCACAGTCTCCCTCTCACCCTCACACGCACACACTTACTCTCATGAACTCTCTCTCTCTCTCTATCTCTCTCTCTCACACACACACACACACACAGGTCTGTGGTCTATCTCACACCACTCTTTCTCGCACACCCTCTCTCTCACACGCATCCTATTCATTCACAAAGGCATTCCAAATCTTTTATCAGAAACAAGCCAGCTAGAGATACAATCACTGGAAATGAGGGTGAAAATTGACTAGCTGTGCAGTGAACAGTTAAACTGCCCAAGTACAGAAAGCAGAGGGCTAAAGTAACAGTCAAATGGATAAGTTGCAAAGAGAGTGATGAACAGATTAGCAAAATTTTTAACAAGTCAACAGAAAAGGGAAGAGCAAATGTTTGTTTCAAACACATATAGAAAAGGAGAATTGAATCGAGGCAGGGACAGATTAGGGACAGAAAGAGGGGACAGCGAATGCAGATTTGTGGTGAATGATGACTTTACAGAGGGGAGGAAGTAGATTATCTTGTGCCTCAGGGAGAAGATATCGCTCACTTAGTAGGATTAACATAAGATCTGCCCACTGGAGATCCCAAATCATACCGTGACACTCTGCAATGGTGTCTGATGTTATGGTGCATGAGGAACACCTTCAAAACCACCAACTGCACTTTGAGGTCCTCAAGCAGTTGAGGAAACTAGTTCTTACGATCCAGGTGCTGGTTGGCTTACAGAGGCTGAAGCAACTGCATTTTGGCACAGAGACTAGCACTGCTGCCTCACAGCACCAGGGACCCAGGTTCAATTCCTGCCTCGGGCAATTGTCTGTGTGGAGTTTGCACATTCGCCCCGTGTCTGCGTAGGTTTCCTCTTGGTCCTCCGGTTTCCTTTCAAAGATGTACAGGTTAGGTGAATTGGCCACGCTAAATTGCCCGTGGTGTCAGGTGAAGGGGTAAATGTAGGGGAATGGGTCTGGGTGGGTAGCTCTTCGAAGGTTCGGTGTGGGCGTGTTGGGCTGAATGGAACACACTCCCATTGAGAATGTCCTTATCAGAGGCATCGGGAAGACATTGTCAGTGAAGAAGAGCACCACTGTTCAACTGGTCATAGGGAGGCCTATTTCAGAGGGAATGGTGGATAAAAATTCGGACGTTTTGCTTAAAAACTATACAAGGCACTAGTCAGACCACAGCTAGGAGACTGTGAATAGTTTTGGGGCTTCCTATCTGAAAGATAGACGTGGGCATTGGGGGCAGTCCAGAGAAGTTTCACTTAGCTAATCTGGGGTATGGAGGGACTGTCTGACGAGGAGAGGTTGGGTCGATTGGGCCTGTCCTCACTGGAGTTTAGAAGAATGAGAGGTGACCTTATTGAAAGTTCTGCGAGGGATTTGACAGGGGAGATTTCGAGAGAGGTTGTTTTCCCTTTTGGGGGAGAGCATGGGACCAGAGGGATATCATGTAAGAATAAAGGAGTGGTCGCCAATTGAAGACGGAGATAAAGAGGAATTTGTTCATTCAGAAGGGATTGAATCAGTGAAATTCTTTACGACAGAGGGCTGTCAAGGCTGGGTCTTTCAGGATATTCAAGGCTGAGATAGAGAGGTTTTTAAATAGAAAGGGAATCGAGGATTATTGGGGAAAGGTGGCGAAGTGGAGTTGAGGATGATCAGATCAGTCACTATCTCTTTGAATGGTAGAACAGACTCGATGGGCTGAATGGCCTACTTCTAGTCCTATAGCTGTATGGACCCGATTCACAAAAGGTGTAGTTACGTAATCCCGTGTTTGTATTCTGACAGAGCGATGCATAGTTATTTTGAAATGTGTCATCCCCGTCTTTCTTCTTTGCTTGAATATCAGCAGACACACTTTCACCAGGAGTGGGGCCACTGGCATCTGATACAAAGAATTCCAAAAACAACAGAGTGCAGGATTCTCGAGATCTGAAACCAACACAGAGACCACTGGAGAAACTCAGCAGCTCTGGTGGCACCTCTGAAGAGAGAGAGAGGGAGAGAGAAATCAGAGTTATATCATAGTTTATAAAAGGTCTGCCAACATTTGTGCGGAGAGAGAGAGAATGTTATTTTGAGTCTGTTGACTCACATCAATCCGCTTGCCTTGTTGGCGAGTGTTTCTGTCAGATAAGGAGCTCGCTGCCAACTGCTGAAGCTTACTTCCCTTTTCTTTGTGTATCAGTTGCAGGCAGACCATTCGACTGTCTCTGGATGGTTCGTGTCAGTTCCTGTACTCTCTAACCCAAGGTCATCCCACAGACGCCGCTAGAGTTTCCCTGTGACCCCACAGCTGATGATTCAGATCTGCAGACCCATCTGCAGAAGCCAAATCCTGATCTCCCAGTTTAGATTGTCTCCCTGGTTCTTGGGGTGGGAGATGTGGCGCTCAATCCCTCCAGGATCATGTATCTATTGGAAAGGCTGTGCGCACGTCAGACATGTTTGTCCGGCTTACTGATGGGAGAGAAAGGGGAGGGAAAACTGGAGGCAATTCCCTCTCTTTGAAAAATCAATTGGAGAGATTAATCCTGGTGAGAAGTCCCCCAGGGAATGAAATAGCAATTCCTGAGATGCAACAGGAAGGATGTTATTAAACTGGTAAGGGTGCAATAAAGATTGACAAGGACTGGAGAATTTGAGTTGGAGGTAGAGGCTGCATAGGCTGTGACTTTCTAACACTGGAGTGTAGGAAGCTGAAGGGTAACCTTATAAATGTATAAAAGGTTCTAAGATCATGAGGGACATGGATAGGCTGAATAGCCAAAGTCTTTGCCCCAGGAGAGGGGAGTCCAAAGCTGGAGAGCATATGTTTTAGGTGAGCTGGGAAAGATTTATAAGGGATCTTAGGGGGTATCTTTTTCTCAAACATGATGGTGCATTATTGGAATGAGCTGCCAGAGAAAATGATAGCGATAGCTAAAATTGCAACATTTAAAATACATTCGTACTGGGCTGTATTGGATTCGTTTGGACAGGTTGAGCAGGATGGGGGCTGGTTCAGTTTGGGAATCCTGGTCAGCATGTACGAGTTGGGCCGAAGACCCTATTTCCGTGCTGTATGACTCTACGTTTGCTGAGCTCCCTTTACTCACTGCAGTTAAAGAGAGAAAATTATGGAAAAAGTGGTAGGTGGAGAGAAACCAATTTGTAACCCACTCACGGAGACAGACAGTCACAGATTACAAGTATCTACTGCTGCTAGGTGGATCGAGTGACCTCAATCCCTGCTCAGTGAAGCCACACACCCATTTATTTCCTTTATTCAGGAAGGCCACAGGAGAAATTATTAGCCTCCCTGAAGTATTTACTCTCCCAGAGAGAGAGAGTGGTCGACTTTGCGTTTGGATTCTATTCGATGATGCATATGAAGGTGTGTTGCCTGCTTGTTTTCTGTAAGTGATTGTTACATATTATTATCTAAATGAAACATTGTATGTGTTTGTCTCTAGGATTAATGAGATGCCAGTGTCATGCTCTTAGGAGGAGTGAAAACAATTCAAATTGGTTTGTGTGTTTGAGTGTTAAAGTCCAATAGAAAGAGTGTGGGGGCAGGATTGGGGGAGAGAGAGAGAGAGAGAGAGAGAGAGAGAGAGCAGGATTGAGGGAGGGGAGAGAAAGAGTGTGGGCAGGATTGGTAGAGGATGAGTGTGGGGGCAGGATTGAGAGACAGAGAGAAAGAGAAAGATAGAAAGAGAGAGATAGAAAGAAAGATTTAGATAGATAGAAAGAGAGAGATAGAGAGAGATATCTGGCCCTGACTGCTTTCTGTGACAGAGAATTCCCCACTCTCTGGATGAAGAAATTTCTCCCCATCTCAGTGCTGCCCTGTCTCCTTTAGACTGTGACCCCTTGGTTCTGGTCACCTCCACCCGGTGATCGGAAACATCCTTTAGTGTTGGCAGGTACAGTCTGGATGTGTCGATGGGCTTCTCCTTTACTGTCAGAGTCTATCGCATTAAAGTGTACATTCCTTATCACGTACTGTCACCCAGATTTCTATATTGCCTTTCTCCAAAACTAAAAGGCATAGTTTAGGGTGAGAGGGCAAATGGTTAAAAGGTACCAGAGGGGAACGTTTTCAAACAGAGGGTGGTTTGTATAAGGAGCAAACTGCTGAGGGAATTGGCAGAGATGGATACAACTATTACATTTAAAAGATATTTGGACAGGGACATGGACTGGAACGGTTTCGAGCGTTTTGGGCCAAACTACAGGCAGATGGGACTACTTTAAGTTGGGAAACCTGGTTGGCATGGACACGTTGGGCTGAAGGGCCTGCTTCTGTGCTGGATGATCCTATGACTCTATTGTGGGATGCCCTGAGCTCCCCATCTGAGCAGATTGAACAGACATCTCCGCACAAAGAAGCAGTGTCCCCAGGACCCTTCCCTATCACATCTCGGCTAAACTCTCCCACTTCCTCTTCTATTCTCCATTCTGACATTCTGGTCTTAGCTTTCCATTTGGACATCAGTCTGTGGAGACTCTGAAATAGAATGCATCATTTTCTCACGGGCTGTGGTGCTTCCAATGCAAATGTACAAACTCAAGGTAAAAACAAACGGCGTATCCCTTTGATAAACAGAAATGCTGCCCCAAAACCCGTGGCTGCAGGATTTCAAACAGCAGATTCCTCTTTAAGCAAATGACACATGATCGCTCGGGTATGTGCATCATCTCACAGAGTTTAAAACCGAAAATGAGAACTTTTAAAGGCGTGACGGCCAATTCTCTCTCGTTTCTTTTAATAGTAAGAAGGGTTTCACATCTGGAGGAACTCTCACCAACAAACCACAGTGGAGGCTGAATCAGATATTAGCAAATGCAATTTCTCTTAAATTGAAAACTAAGTTATTAACGGAATAGGGGCCAAAGAAAGTGGAATAGATTTAACGTTACAGGTTATAAACACAGAAAATACTGGAGGAACTCAGCAGGTCTAGCATCATCTATGGAGAGAGAAAAAGAAAACAGAGCTAATGTTACAGATTATAAATATAGAATACACTAGAGAAACTCCGCAGGTCTCGCGGCATCTTTGGAGAGAGAGAGAGTGAGAGTGAGAGAGAGAGAAAAAAGTTAATGATACCGGTTATAAACACAGAAAGTACTGGAGGAACTCAGTAGGTGTGACAGTATCTGTGGAGAGAGAGAGAGAGAGAGAGAGAAACAGCGTTAACATGTGTCCTGTAAATGTTTATCAGTTGACCTTTAACTGCCCTTTGAAATGGCGGAGCCAACCATTTAGTTGTATTCATCGCTCTGAAGTATTAACAATGAAATGAAACCAGACGGATCACCCAGTGTCAACCTGGAAACAGGAAAAGACAATGGCAGATACAACCCTATCGACCCTGCAGAGAGCCCCTCACTAACATCTGGGGGCTAGTACCAGAACTGGGAGAGTCATCATCGTACGCACTTAATTATACCTTACAGACAATGTCCCAGACACCACCATCACTATCCCTGGATATGTCCTGTCCCGCAGTGGGACACATTCAGCAGAGGTGGCTGCACAATGGGATACAGCCCAGAGGGAGTTACACAGCGAGTCCTCAACATTGACTCTGGACAATACGAGGTCTCATGGCTTCAGGTTAAACATGGGCAAGGACACCTCCTGCTGAATACCACAAATCGTCCTCCCTCAGCTGATGAATCGGTATTCCTCCATGATAAACAACACTTTGAGGAATTTCTGAGGATGGCAAGGGCACAAAATCTAACTTGGGTGGAGGATTTCAGTGTCCACCACTAAGACTGGCTCGACAGAAGCACCACTGATCGAGCTGGTCGTGTCTTCAAGAACATAGCTGCTAGACTGGGTCTGCAGCAGGTGGTGTGGGAACCAACAAGAGGGAATAACAACATGACCTCATCCTTATCAACTTGTCAGTTGAAGATGCATCTGCCCCTGACCATATTGATAAGAATGACTCCTGCACAGTCCTTGTGGAAATGGAGTCCCGTTGAAGATCATTTCTGCTTATGGGATATGGGTGTCACTGGCTGGGCACATCATTAATTGTTCCCTTCCCTGGTTGTCCCCTTGAGAAGGTGATGGTGAGCTGTCTTCTTTAACCACCGCAGTTCAAATGCTATAGGTAGACCCACAATTCCCTTAAAGAGGGAATTCTATGATTTTGACCCAGTAACACTGAACGATCCGCTGATGTATTTCCAAGTCAGAATGGTGAGTAGCTCAGATGGGTATTTGCAGGGGATGGTGTTCCCATGTATCTATATACTGTGTCCTGCTGGATGGAAGTTGCTATGGGTTTGGAAGGTGCTGTCTCAGGATCTTGGGTGAATTTCTGCAGAACACCTTGTCAATGCTACTGAGTAACTCCCTCTGAGTAGTGGAGGGGACAATGGATGTTCATGGATGTGGTGCAGGAACTGCTTTTCCCTGGATGGTGTTGAGTGTCTCGAATATTGTTGGAGCTGCACCCATCCAGGCAAGTTGGGAGTATTTCTCTGGCTCCTGAGCTTTGTCAATGATGTTCAGGCTTTGGGGAGGAGAAACATTGATTAAACTACCAAATGCAGATTTTGCATCGGGCACAAAAACCAAAGGCCTGAACTATGATTAAGAATGAAAGGCTTCAGTGAAGTTTCAAGCATTAGAAATGACTGTTATTGTTGTTCTGCAGGCCAATCTGCAGAGGTCATCATATCTAATCCCAAGGATGGTATCAGCAAAGAAGGGGAGTGGTTCACTCTGAAGTGTCAGTGCAACAACAGATTTATAAAGGTTTCCTGGTATAAGAACAACTTTACAAGATTAAATCTTCCAACTTTAATGGAAGAGTTGGCAGTAAAACTGAGGGATTATACAAGTGACAAATTGGGAATGTTTTTTCATGTTAACCATTGGATATGGTGACCATTGGTACATAAATGTTGATGTATGTACTTGTGTCGAACAATTTTGCAGAGAGACCACACAATATATCATACTCCACACTCATCCATTCATCAAGCCCCAATGAGCAGGTCTGTGCACACTGCGATGCACCAATGAAGGGAATTCTCAAGCTTCCCAGATTATAATGTTGACCATCAGGACCAGAAGATATTGAAAAAAGGAGGAGGCCATTTAGTCCTTTGATCCTGTCCACAATTCAGACAGTTAAATGACTAATCTGTAAACGAGTTTCAGGACACAACAGCTCCAGAGAGATTACCCACGTTGGTTACAAGGCTGGGCCTCACCCTAAACTGGGACACATTCCAAACTGGGCCTCACCCTAAACCCAGTTTAGAATGTTGCCCAGTTTAGGGTGAAGCCCAGTTTAGAATGTCGCCCAGTTTAAGGTGAGGTCCAGTTTGGAATGTGCCCCAGTTTAGGCTGAGCCCCAGTTCGGAATGTGGCCCAGTTTAGGGTGAGGCCCAGCCTTGTAACTAACATGGGTAATCTCTCTGGGGCTGTTGTGTCCTGAAACTCGTTCACAGATTAGTTGTTTAACTGACTGAAATGTGGACAGGATCAAAGGACTTTGGATTAGTGGTGCTGGAAGAGCACAACAGTTCAGGCAGCATCCAAGGAACAGCAAAATTGACGTTTCGGGCAAAAGCCCTTCATCAGGAATAAAAGCTTTTATTCCTGATGAAGGGCTTTTGCCCAAAATGTCGATTTTGCTGCTCCTCGGATGCTGCCTGAACTGCTGTGCTCTTCCAGCACTACTAATCCAAAATCTGGTTTCCAGCATCTGCAGTCATTGTTTTTACCTAGGATATTAGGACTGAATGGTCTCCTTGTTTTTTCAACATCTTCTGTCCTGATGGTCAGCATTAAAATCTGGGTAACATTCCAAACTGAGCCACATCCCAAACTGGATCTCACTCTAAACTGTACCACATACAAAACAGGGCCACGCTCTAAATTGGGCCACATCCCAAATTGGGTTTCACCCTAAACTGGGCCACATCCCAAACTAAGCCTCACCCTAAACGGGGTCACATCACAAACTAAGCTTCATTATAGACTGGGATATATCCTATACTGGGCGACGTTCTAAACTGGGCCACATCGTAGACTGAGCCTCACATTAAACTAGGCCACATCCCAAAGTTGGCCTGAAATTGAACTGGGCCACAATCCAAACTGGGCCACTCCCTAAACTGGGCCAAATCCCAAATGGGGCCACACCCTAAATAGAGCCACATCCCAAAATAAGTCTCACCCTAAACTGGGCCACAGGCCAAACTGCATCACACCTGAAACTAGGCCATATCGAAAACTGGGCCTCACCCTGAAATAGGCTACATCCTAAACTGGGCATCGCCCTAAATATGGACCACATGCCAAAAGTGGGCCTCACCCTAAACTGGGCCACATCCCAAACTGAATCTCATCTTAAACTGGGCCACATCCCAACATGGGCTTCACTGTAAGCTGAGCCTCAAACAATTTTTCATCAGATCATATTCTTGGTCCAAATGTAAAGTTGGCCACTTTATAAACTAGACCGCATCTTGAACTGGACCTCATTCCCGAACTGGGCCAAATATCACACTGGGCCTCATCCTAAATTGGGCCAGATATTACCCTGGGACCCTTCCTAAACTGCGCCTCATTCTACACTGGGTGTCATCCTAAATTGAGCCATATTGGAGAGTGGGCACATCCGAAGTTGGAACTCATTATAAACCTTTCTACCACATAAATTGGAGCCTGACCCCAAAGTGGGTCTCATCCCAAACCAGGCCTCATGCTAAACTGGAACTCATCTTAAACTGGGCCTCACCCTGAACTGGGACTCTGGCTAAAATGGGCCATATCCTAAACTGGGCCACATCCCAAATTGCACCTCACGCTAACCTGAGCTACAACCCACACTGGTTCTCACCCTAGACTGAGCCACAGCCCAAACTGGACCTCACACCACATAGGCCACATCCCAAAGTGGGCCTCACACTAAACTGGGTCACATCCCATTCTGTGCATCATCCCTGACTGGGCTGCATCAAAAACTGGGTGTCATCCTATACTCGGCTACATCCCAGACTGAGCCACACCCTGAACTGGGCGACATTCCAATCTGGGCCTTGCTGTAACGTTAGCCTCCCACAAACTTTTTCCAGATCGTAAACTGGGCTGAATCCAAACTGGGGCTCACCCTAAACTACGCCACATTCCAAAGTGAGACTCACACTAAACTGAGCCACAGCCCAAACTGAATGTCTCTCAAAACTGGGCCAGATCCCAAATTGGGCCTCACCCTGAATCAGGCTACATCCTAAACTGGGCATCAACATAAACTGGGCAACATCCCAACCTGGGCCTCACTGTAAGGTGAGCCTCACACAATTTTTTTTCAGTTTGTAATTTTGGCTCAAATGTAAAGTGCACCCATTCGTAAAGTTAACCTCATCCTAAACTGCACCTCTTCCTAAACTGTGCCTCATACTAAACTAGGTCAAATGTCACATTGGGCCTCATTGTAAATTGGGCCAAATATTACACTGGGACTCCTCCTAAACTGCACCTCATTCTATGCTGGGTGTCAATCCAAATTAAGCCTCATTGGAGACTGTGCCCATCCTAAATTAGGACTCACTATAAACATTTGCACCACAAACTGGGCCTTATCCTACAGTTGGACTCAGCCTAAAATGAGCCATATCCCAAACTGGGTGAACGTGAGGACTGCAGATGCTGGAGATCAGAGTCTAGATTGGAGTGTTGCTGGAAAAGAACGGCAGGTCAGTCCACATCCGAGGAGCAGGAAAATCGATGTTTCAGGCAAAAGCCCTTCATCAGGAATTGATGATGGAGGGCATTTGCCCAAAACATCGATTTTCCTGCTACTCGGATGCTGCCTGAAATGCTGTGCTTTTCCAGCACCACTCTAGTCTAGACTCAACCTAAACTGGGCCACATCCCAAATGAGGCCTTATTCTAAACTGGGCCACATCCCAAATTGGGCATCTCCCTAAATGGAGCCTCATCTCAAACATGTCCTTACCATTATCTGGGCCACTTTCCAAACAGGGCCTCAACCTAAACTGAGCCTAATTATAGACAGGGAACACATTACGAACTGTGGCCCAGTTTAGGGTGAGTCTCACTTTTGGCTGTGGTGTAGTTTAGGGTGAGCCCGAGTTTGGATTCAGCCCAGTTTACGATCTGAAAAAGTTTGTGGGAGGCTCACCCTAAACTGGGCCACATAACAAATTGGATCTCACTCTAAACTGTGTCACATTCCAAACTGGGCCTCAACCTAAACTGGGCCACATCCTAACTTTGCCAAAACTAAACTGGGCCAATTTTGAAACAGGACCTCAAACTAAACTGGGCCATGTCCCAAATGGAGCCTCATCCTAAACTGGGCCGCATCCCAAACTGTGCGTCACCCTAAACTGGGCGACATCCCAAAGTGAATCTCACCATAAACTGGGCCACAGTCCAAATTGGATCTTATCTTACTCTGGGCCTCATGAACCAGGCTACATCCTAAACTGGGCATCAACATAAACTGGGCATCAACATAAACTGGGCATCAACATAAACTGGGCAACATCCCAGCCTGGGCCTCACAGTAAGGTGAGCCTCACACAATTTTTTTTTCAGTTTGTAATTTTGGCTCAAATGTAAAGTGCACCCATTCGTAAAGTTGACCTCATCCTAAACAGGACCCCTTCCTACATTGTGCCTCATTTTAAGCCAGATGTCACACTTGGCTTCATCCTAAATTGTGCCAGATATTACACTGGGCCTGATCCAAAACTGCACCTCATACGAAGCTGGGTGCCATCCAAAATTGTGCCTCATCAGAGATTGGGTCCATCCTAAATTGGGACTGAGGACAAACCATGCCACAACTTAAACTGGGCCACATCCAAAAGTGGGTCTTAGCTCAAACCAGGCCTCATACTAAACTAGACCTCATCTTAAACTGGGCCCAATTCTGAACTGGGACTCAGCCTAAAATGGGTGAAATTGAGGACTGCAGATGCTGAAGATTAGAGTCTAGAATAGTGTTGCTGCAAAAGCACAGCAGGCCAGGCAGCGACCGTGGAGTGGGAAAATCGACAGTTGGGTAAAAGCCCTTCATCAGGAATGATGATGAAGGGCTTTCATCATCATGCTCCTCAGATGCTGTCTGACCTGCTGTGCTTTTCCAGAACACTCTAATCTAGACTCGCCCTAAACTGAGCCATATCCCAAATGAGACCTTATCCTAAACTGGGCCACATTCAATCAGAGCCTCACCCTAAACTGGGCCATATCACAAACTAAGCTTCATTGTAGACTGGGACACTTTCTATAATGGACCTCACCCTAAACTGGGCCACGTCCGAGACTGGGCCTCACACTAAACTAGGCCACATCCCAAATTTGGCATCACCCTAAACTGGGCAGCATTCTAAACTGGGCGTCACCCTAAACTGGGCCACATCCCAAAGTGAACCTCACCATAAACTGGATTTATCTTACTCTGGGCCTCATCCCAAACTGGGACTCACCCTGAACTAGGCTACACCCTAAACTGGGCAACATCCCAACCTGGAGCTCACTGTAAGGTGAGCCTCACCCAAATTTTTTTTTCAGATTGTGAATTTGGACCAAATATAAAGTGCACCCATTTGTAAAGTTGACCTCATCCTAAACTGGACCTCTTCCTACATTGTGCCTCATGTTAAACTAGGCCAGATGTCATACTTGGCCTCATCCTAAATTGTGCCAGATATTACACTAGGTCTGTTCCTAAACTGCACCTCATACGAAGCTGGGAGCCATCCAAAATTGCGCCTCATCAGATATTGGGCCCATCGTAAATTGGGACGGAGTACAAACCATGCCACAACTTAAACTGGGCCACATCCAAAAGTGGGTCTTAGCTCAAACCAGGCCTCATACTAAACTAGACCTCATCTTAAACTGGGCCCCATCCTAAACTGGGACTCAGCCTAAAATGGGTGAAATTGAGGACTGCAGATGCTGAAGATTAGAGTCTAGAATAGTGTTGCTAGAAAGGCACAGCAGGCCAGACAGTATCCGAGGAGCGGGAAAATCGACGGGTGGGTAAAAGCCCTTCATCAGGAATGATGATGCTCCTCAGATGCTATCTTACCTGCTGTGCTTTTCCAGCAATACTCTAATCTAGACTCACCCTAAACTGGTCCATATCCCAAATGAGGCCTTATCCTTATACTAAACTAGGCCAAATTCAATCTGGGCCTCACCCGAAACTGGGCCACATCACAAACTAAGCTTCATTACAGACTGGGACACATTCTATACTGGACCTTACCCTAAATTGGGCCACATCTGAGACTGGGCCTCACACTAACTTAGGCCACATCCCAAATTTGGCACCATCCTAAGCTGGGTCACATCCCAAACAGGATTCACACTCTAAACTGAGCCACATATCAAACTGGGACTCAACCTAAACTGGGCCATATTCCAAACTGGGCCACATCCCAACTATGCTGCACCCTAAATTGGGCCACTTTGGATATAGGGTCTGAACCTAAACTGGGCCACATCCCAAATGGGGCCTCACCCTAAACTGGGCCTCACTCTATACTGGGCCAGCTCAAACTGGGCCTCACACTGAACCTGGCTACAACCTCACCTGGGCATCAACATAAACTGGGCCACATCCTAAACTGCACCTCACCCTAACCCGAGCCACCTCCCACACTGGTCCTCACCCTAAACTGGACCTCATCCCAAATTGGGTCCTCACACCAAACTAGGGCCACATTTCAAAGTAGACCTCACCCTAAACTGAGCCACATGACAAAACTGGGCCTCAAACTAAACTGGGCTTCACTCCAAACTGGACCTCACACCACATAGGCCACATTCCAAAATGGGCCGCACACTAAACTGGGTCACATCCCATTCTGTGCATCATCCCTGACTGGGCTGCATCAAAAACTGGGTGTCATGCTATACTTGGCTACATCCCAAACTGGACCACACCCTGAACTGGGCGACATTCCAAACTGAGCCTCGCTGTGAGGTGAGCTTCCCACAAACTTTTCCCAGATTGTAAACTTGGCCCAAATTTAAACTGGGCCACTTTGTAAACTGAACCTAATACTAATCTGGACTTCATCATAAACTGGTCCTCATTCTAAACTAGACCAGATGTCACACTGGGCCTCATCCTAAACTGGGCTAGATATTACATAGGGCCTCATCCTAAACTGTGCCTCATTCTACATTGGGTGTCAATCTAAATTGAGCCTCATTGTAGACTGGGCCCATCCTAAATGGGGACTCACTATAAACCTTGTCACAGCTTAACCGGGGCCTCATCCAAAAGTGGATCTCTTGCCAAACCAAGCCTCATACGAAACTGGGACTCAGCCTAAAATGGGCTATATCCCAAATTGGGCCTCACCATGAACTAGGACACATCCTGAATGAGGCCTTATCCTAAACTGGGGTATAGCGGAGATTGGGCCTCACACTAAGCTCGGCCAAATCCCAAAGTTAGCCTCATCCTAAACTGGGTCACATCCAAAATAGGGCCTCAAACAAAACTGGGCCACATTCCAAACTGGGCCTCACTCTAAACTAGGCCACTTTTGAAACAGGGCCTTAACCTAAACTGGGCCTCATCCCAAATAGGGCCGCACCCTAAACTGGCCGAATCCAAACTGGAGATCACCCTAAACTACAGCACATCCTAAAGTGAGACTCACCCTAAACTGGGCCATAGCCCAAACTGGATCTCGCTCGAAACTGGGCCAGATCCCAAATTGGGCCTCACCCTGAACGAGGCTACATCCTAAACTAGGCATCAACATAAACTGGACAACATCTCAACCTGGGCCTCACTGCAATTTTGGCCCAAATGTAAAGTGCACCCATTCGTAAAGTTGACCTCATCCTAAACTGGACCTCTTCCTAAACTGTGTCTCATACTAAACTAGGCCAAATGTCACACTGGGCCTCATTGTAAATTGGGTCAGATATTACACTGGGACTCCTCCTAAACTGCACCTCATTCTATGCTGGGTGTCATTCAAAATTGAGCCTCATCGGAGACTGGACCCATCCTAAATTAGGACTTACTATAAACTTTTGCACCACTTAAACTGGGCCTCATCCAAAAGTGGGTCTCATCAAAAACCAGGCCTCATACTAAACTGGACCTCACATTAAACTGGGCCTCATTCTGAACTGGGTCACATGCCAAATAAGGCCTTTTCCTAACCTGGGTCACATCCCATCTGGGCTTCACCCTAAACTGGGTTTCATCCCAAATTGGGTCTGTCCATGAAATAGGATACATTCCAAAGTGTGCCTCACCCTAAACTGGGCCACATATTACACTGGGCCTCACCTTATGCTGAACTATATGGCAAACTGGGCCTCAAACTAAACTGGGTTTCATCCCAAATTGGGTCTTCACTCTAATGTAGGCCACCTCCCAAAGTGAGCCTCATCCTATACTGGGCCACATTCCAAACAGGGTCTCACATTAAAATGGGCCACATCATAAACTGGTCCTCACCCTATACTGTCCCACATCCAAAACTGGGCCTAATCCTGAACTGGGACTCAGCCTAAACTGGGCCACATGCTAACCAGGCCTCACCCTAAATTGGGCAAAAATGAGGACTGCAGATGCAGGAGATCAGAGTTGAGATAGACTGTTGCTGGAAATGCACAACACGTCAGGCAGCATCCCAGGAGCAGGAAAATCGATGTTTTGGGCAACATCCCTTCATTAGGAATGTCTGAAATATCGATTTTCCTGCTCCTTGGATGCTGCCTGATGTACTGTTCTTTTCCAGCACCACTCTAAAGTAGACTCACCCCAAAAGTGGGCCACATCCCAAACTGGGCCTCTCCCTAAACTGATCCTCAATTTAAAATGGGCCATATTCCAAACAGGGACTCACCCTAAACTGGGCTACATCACAAACTGAGCTTCATTATAGACTGGGACATAACCATACTGGGTCTCAATCAAAACTGAGCCACATCCCAAACTGGGCCACATCCGAGGCTGGGCCTCACACCAAATTGGACCACATCCGAAAATGGGCCTCAACCAAAACTGGACCACAACCAAAACTGGACCACATTCCAAATAGGCCCTCAGCCTAAACTGGGCCAGATCCCAAACTGGGCCTCACCCTAAACCAAGCCACATCCGAAACTGGTCCTCACCCTAAACTGGGCCTCATCCCAAATTGGGGCTTCACATTAAACCAGACCACATCCAAAAGTGAGCCTCACCCTGAACTGGGCCACATTCCAAATTGGGCCTCACCCTAAAATGTACATCCAAAAGTGGGACTCAGCCTAAACTGCGACACATCCCAAATTGTGACTCACCCTAAACTGGGCATCCTCCTACTGAGACTCATCCTAAACTGGGTGAAAGTGAGGACTGCAGATGCTGGAGATCAGAGTCTTGATTGGAGTGTTGCTGGAAAAGCACGGCAGGCCAGTCCACATCTGAGGAGCAGGAAAATTGATGCTTTGGGAAAAAGCCCTTCATCAGGAACTGATTTAATCTCGACTCACCCTAAACTGGATCACATCCCAAATGAGGTCTTATCCAAAACTGGGCCACATCCCAAACTGGGCCTCTCCCTAAATGAAGCCTCATCCCAAACTTGTCCTCACCATTACCTGGGCCACTTTCCGAATAGGGCCTCACCCTAAATTGGGCCACATCACAAACTGGATCTCATTCTAAACTGCGCCACATTCCAAACTGGGCCTCAACCTAAACTGGGCCTCAACCTAAACTGGGCCTCAACCTAAACTGGGCCTCACCCCAAACTGGGCCTCACCCCAAACTGGGCCTCACCCTAAACTGGGCCTCACCCTAAACTGGGCAACATCCCAACCTGGAGCTCACTGTAAGGTGAGCATCACACAAATTTTTTTTCAGATTATAAATTTGGCCCAAATGTAAAGTGCACCCATTTGTAAACTTGACCTCATCCTATACGGACCTGGGTTGATGACGATTTGCTGTGGCACATTCGCCGCCGCCGATTAGCCGCTGCTGGTCCGCCACCAACGTTTGCAAATTGGGTCGATTGACCTCTGGAGAGTATTTGCCACCGGAAATATATATGTAGTGATTATTTTCCCTCCCACCTGTTCTTTCATACTTATCAGTCCCCTTTATTTATACAACAACATAGTACATATTGATAAAAAAGGTGAAATAAATATCATTTCATTGGTTTATACATAAAAATAAGTTACAAACACTTGCGGTGGCGAATCATCCTCAGCAGCCAAAGGGTGGTGGCGAAGTGTCCTCGGCGGTGAAAGGGCAGTGGCTAATCGGCGGTAGTGAATCGGCAGCGGTGAATGGTCCCATCCCGATTGGACCTCATCCTACATTGTGCCTCATTTTAAACTAGCCCAGATGTCACACTTGGCCTCATCCTAAATTGTGCCAGATATTACTCTGGGCCTCATCCTAAACTACACCCCATACGAAGCTGGGTGCCATCCAAAATTGTGCCTCATCGGAGATTGGGTCCATCCTAAATTGGGATTCAGTACAAACCATGCCACAACTTAAACCAGGTCATATCCGAAAGTGGGTCTTATCCCAAACCAGGCCTCATACTAAACTTGACCTCATCTTAAACTGGGTAAACACAATGGCAACTGATGCTGAAACTAGAGTCTAGATTAGAGTGGTGCTAGAAAAGCACAACAGATCAGGCGGCATCCGAGGAGCAGTAAAATCAACGTTTCGGTCAAAAGCCCTTCATCAGGAATACAGGCAGAGAGCCTGACAGGTGGAGAGATAAGTGAGAGGAGGGTGCGGGTGGGGAGAAAGTAGCATAGCATACAATAGGTGAGTAGGGGAGGGGATGAAGATGATAGGTTAGTGGGAAGGTTGGAGTGGATAGGTGGAAAAGAAGATAGGCAGGTAGGACAAGTCATGGGGATAGTGCTGAGCTGGAAGTTTGGAACTGAGGTGAGATGGGGGAAGGGGAAATGAGGAAACTGTTGAAGTCAACATTGATGCCCTTGGGATGAAGTGTTCCGTGGCGGAAGATGAGGCGTTCTTCCTCCAGGCGTCTGGTGGTGAGGGAGCGGCGGTGAAGGAGGTCCAGGACCTCCATGTCCTCGGCAGAGTGGGAGGGGGGAGTTGAAATGTTAGGCCACAGGGCGGTGTGGTTGATTGGTGCGGGTGTACCAGAGATGTTCCCTAAAGCGCTCTGCTAGGAGGCGTCCAGTCTCCCCAACGTAGAGGAGACCACATCGGGAGCAATGGATATAATAAATGATATTGGTGGATGTGCAGGTAAAATTTTGATCGATGTGGAAGGCTCCTTTAGGGCCTTGGATGGAGGTGAGGGAGGAGGTGTGGGCGCAGGTTTTGCAATTCCTGTGGTGGCAGGGGAAGGTGCCAGGATGGGAGGGTGGGTTGTAGGGGGGCGTGGACCTGAGCAGGTAGTCACAGAGGGAACAGTCTTTGTGGAAGGTGGAAAGGGGTGGGTAGGGAAATATATCCCTGGTGGTGGGGTCCGTTTGGAGGTGGCGGAAATGTCGCTGGATAATTTGGTTTATGCGAAGGTGGGTAGAGTGGAAGGTGAGCACCGGGGTGCTGTGTCCTTGTTACGGTTAGAGGGGTGGGGTCTGAGGGCGGAATGCGGGATGTGGACGAGATGCGTTGAAGGGCATCTTTAACCATGTGGGAAGGGAAATTGTGGTCTCTAAAGGAGGAGGCCATCTGGTGTGTTCTGTGGTGGAACTGGTCCTCCTGGGAGCAGATACGGCGGAGGCGGAGGTATTGGGAATACGGGATAACATTTTTGCAGGAGGTAGGGTGGGAAGAGGTGTAATCCAGGTAGCTGTGGGAGTTGGTGGGTTTGTAAAAAATGTCGGTGTCAAGTTGGTTGTCATTCATGGAGATGGAGAGGTCCAGGAAGGAGAGGGAAGTGTCAGAGATGGTTCAGGTAAATTTAAGGTCAGGGTGGAATGTGTTGGTGAAGTTGATGAATTGCTCAACCTCCTTGCGGGAGCACAAGGTGGCGCCAATGCAGTCATCAGTGTAGCGGAGGGAGAGGTGGGGAGTGGTGTCGGTGTAATTACGGAAGATAGACTGTTCTACATAGCCAACAAAGAGACAGGTATAGCTGGGGCCCATATGGGTGCCCATGACTACCCCTTTGGTCTGGAGGAAGTGGGAGGATTCAAAGGAGAAATTGTTCAGGGTGAGGACCAGTTTGGCCAGACAAATGAGTGCGTTGGTGGAAGGATACTGTTGGGGATGTCGGGAGAGGAAGAAACGGAGGGCTTGGAGGCGGATGGAGGTGGAAAGGGATTGGATATCCATAGTGAAGATGAGATGTTCCGGGCCATGGAAACGGAAGTCTTGGAGGATGTGGAGGGTGTGGATGGTGTCTCGAACGTATGTGGGAAGTTTCTGGACTGGGGGGACAGGACAGTGTCAAGGTAGGTAGAAATGAGTTCAGTGGGGCAGGAGCATGCTGAGACAATGGGTCAGCCAGGGTGGTCAGGCTTGTGGATCTTGGGAAGGAGGTAGAACCGGGCAGTGCGGGATTCCTGGACTATGAGTGTGGAAGCTGTGGGTGGGAGATCTCCTGAGGTGATGAGGTTCTGTATGGTCTGAGAGATGATGGTTTGGTGATGGGGGTGGAGTCATGGTCGAGAGGACGGGAGGAAGAGGTGTCCTCAAGTTGGCGTCTGGCTTCAGCGGTATAGAGGTTAGTGCACCCAACTACCACTGCGCCCCCTTTATCTGCTGGCTTGATGGTGAGGTCGGGATTGGAGCAGAGGGATTGGACGGCTGCGCGTTGGGAGGGTGAGAGGTTGGAGTGGGGGAGGGGGGTATATAGGTTGAGGCGGTTAATGTCCCGGCGACAGTTGGAAATGAAGAGGTCGAGTGAGGGTAATAGGCCAGCACGGGGTGTCGAGGTGGATGCAGTGTGTTGGAGGTGAGTGAAAGGGTCCTTGGAAGGTGGGCGGGAGTCCTGATTGTCAAAGTAAGCTCGGAGGCGGAGGCGGCTCCTCCTCCTCTCACTTATCTCACCACCCTTCCGGCTGTCTGCCTGTATTCCTGATGAAGGGATTTTGCCCGAAATGTCGATTTTACTGCTCCTCGGATACTGCCTCATCTTAAACTGGGCCTCAGCCTAAACTGGGCCCCACCCTACACCGACCCACATTCCAAACTGGTCCTCACCCTAAACTGGGCCTAATCCCAAATTGGGGTTTCACACTAAACTAGGCCACATCCCAAAGTGGGCCTCATCTTGAATTGGGCCACTTCCCAAACTGGGCCTCACCCTTAACTAGGTCAGATCAAAAACTGGGCGTCATCCTTAACTGGGCCTCGCCTTAAACCGGGCTGCATTCCAAACAGAGCTGAAAATATGTTGCTGGAAAAGCGCAGCAGGTCAGGCAGTATCGAAGGAACAGGAAATTCGACGTTTCGGGCATAAGCCCTTCATAGCCTCACCCTAAACTGGCCCCCATCCCAAAGTGAGCCTTACTCTAAACTGGGCCATAGCCTAAAGTTGGCCTCAAACTAAGTTGAGACATATCCCAAATTGAATCTCACTCAAAACTGGGCCATATCCCAAACTGTGCCTCAACCTGAACTGGGCCAAATCCCAAACTGGGCCTTACTGTAAGTTGAGCCTCCCACAAACATCTTTCAGATTGTAAACTTGGCCCAAATGTAAAGTGGGTCCCTTCGTAAAATGAACCGCATCCTAAACTTGGCCTCCTTCTAAAACTAGGCCAGATGTCACGCTGGGCCTCATCCTAAATCGGGCCAGATATTACACTGGGCCTCATTCTAAACCGCGCCTCATTCTACATTGTGTGTCAACCTAAATTGAGCCTAATCGGATACTGGGCTCATCCTAAATGGGGACTCACTATAAACCTTGCCGCAACTTAACCTGGGCATCATCCAAAAGTGGGTCTCTTCTCAAACCAAGCCTCATACTAAACTGGAACTCATCTAAAACTGGGCCTCATCCTGAAATGGGATTCAGCCTAAAATTGGCTATGTCCCATTTAGGGTGTTAGGTACATTAGTCAGAGGGAATGGGTCTGGGTGGTTACTCTTCAGAGGGTCGGTGTGGACTTGTTGGGCCAAAGGGCCTGCTTCCACACTAGGGAACCTAATCTAAGTTAAACTGGACCTCATCCTAAACTTGGCCTCCATCGAAAACTAGACCAGATGTCACACTGGGCCTTACCTTAAATTGGGCCGGATATTACACTGGGCCTCATCCTAAACCATGCCTCATTCTACGCTAGGTATCAACCTAAATTGAGCCTCATCGGAGACTGAGCCCATCCTAAATTGGGACTCACTATAAACCTTACCACAACTTAACCTGGGCCTCATCCGAAAGTGCGTCTCATCACAAATGAAGCCTCATACTAAACTGGTCCTCACCGTAAACTGGACCTCATCACAAATTGGGCCTCTCACTAAACTAGCCCACATCTCAAGTGAGGTCACATCTCAAACTAGGCCTCACCCTCATCTTAGCCACGTGACAAACTATGCCTCAAACTAAACTGAGCTTCCTCCCAAATTGGGTATGACTCTACCATAGGCCACATCCCAAAGTGGGCCTCACACTAAACTGGGCCACATCCCAAACTGAGCCTCACCCAAAATGTTCGAGTAAAAAATGAGGTCTGCAGATGCTGGAGATCACAGCTGCAAATGTGTTGCTGGTTAAAGCACAGCAGGCCAGGCAGCATCTATTCCTGAGATGCTGCCTGGCCTGCTGTGCTTTAACCAGCAACACATTTGCAGCTCACCCAAAATGTACCACATACAAAACTGGGCTTCAACCTAAACTGGGCCAAATCCCAAACTAGGCCTCACCCTAAACTGGGCCACATCCAAATTGCACCTCACCCTAAAATGGGCCACATCCCAAAATGGGCCTCACCTTAAACTGGGTGAAATTGAGGACTGCAGATGCTGAAGATTAGAGTCTAGAATAGTGATGCTGGAAAAGCACAGCAGGCCAGGCAGCGACCGTGGAGCGGGAAAATCGACGGTTGGGTAAAAGCCCTTCATCAGGAATGATGATAAAGGGCTTTCATCATCATGCTCCTCAGATGCTGTCTGACCTGCTATGCTTTTCCAGCACCACTCTAATCTAGACTCACCCTAAAGTGGGCCATATCCCAAATGAGGCCTCATCCCAAACTGGGCCTCACCCTCAATTGGCCCATGTCCAAGACTGGGCCTCACACTAAACTAGGCCACATCCCAAATTTGGCATCACTCTAAACTGGGTCACATCTCATACTGGATTCTTACTCCAAACTGAGCCACATTCCAAACTGGGCCTCACCCTAAACTGGGCCGCATTCCAAACTGGGCCACACCCTAAACTGGGCCACATCTCAAACTGGATCTCATCTTAAACTGGGCCACATCCCAACCTGGGCCTGACTGTAAAGTGAGCCTTACAGAATTTTTTTTCAGATCGTAATTTTGGCCCAAATGTAAAGTGCACCCATTCGTAAACTTGACCTCATCCTACATTGTGCCTCATTCTAAACAGGGCCAGATGTCACATTTGGCCTCATCCTAAATTGGTCCAGATATTACACTGGGCCTTATCCTAAACTGCACCTCATACGAAGCTGGGTATCATCCAAAATTGAGCCTCATCAGAGATTGGGCCCATCCCAAATTGTGCCACAACTTAAAGTGGGCCTCATCCAAGAGTGTGTCTCATCCCAAACCAGGCATCATACTAAACTGGGCCTCACCCTAAATTGGGACTCAGCCTAAACTGGGTCACATCCCAAATTGAGCCTCACCCTAAATTGGGCCACATCCCAAACTGGCCCTCAGCGTAAACTGAGTCACCTCATAAACTGTGCCTCAACCTAAACTGGGCAACTTCCCAAATTGGGCCACACACTAACAATTGGCCACATCCCAAAGTCGGTCTCATTCTAAACTGAGTCACATCCCAAACTGGGCATCACCCTAAACTGTAAAACATCTAAAATTGGGCCTCAATCTAAACGGGGCTACATCCCAACCTGGGCCGCACCCTAACCTGGGCCACATTCCAAACAGGCCCTCATCCTAAACTGGGACACATCCCAAATTGCGCCTCAATCTGAAGTGAGCAACATTCCAAACTGGGCCTCAGCCTAAATGTGCTACATCCCAAAGTGAGCCTCACCCTAAACTAGGCCACAGCCCAAACTGGATCTCACTCTAAACTGGGCCACAGCCCAAACTGGAAGCACCCTAAACTGAGCCGCATCCCAAACTGGACAGCACCCTAAACTGAGCCGCATCCCAAACTCGATCTCACCCTAAATTGTACCACATCCCAAAGTGGGCTTCAGCCTAAGCTGGGCCACATCCCCAACTAGGCCTCACCCCACACTGGGCCACATCACAAACTGCATTCATTATAGATAGGACACAACCCATATTTGGAGTCACACTAAACAGGGCCACATCCCAAAGTGGGCACCAACATAAACTGGGTCACATCTGAGACTGGGACTCACACCAAACTAGATCACATCCCAAAGTGGGCCTCACCCTAAACTGGGCCTCAAACTAAACTGGGCCATAATCCAAACTGTGCTGCACCCTAAACTGGGCCGCATCCCAAAGTGGGCACCAACATAAACTGGGTCACATCTGAGACTGGGACTCACACCAAACTAGATCACATCCCAAAGTGGGCCTCACCCTAAACTGGGCCTCAAACGAAACTGGGCCATAATCCAAACTGTGCTGAACCCTAAACTGGGCCACATCCCAAAGTGGGCACCAACATAAACTGGGTCACATCTGAGACTGGGACTCACACCAAACTAGATCACATCCCAAAGTGGGCCTCACCCTAAACTGGGCCTCAAACTAAACTGGGCCATAATCCAAACTGTGCTGCACCCTAAACTGGGCCGCATTCCAAACTGGTTCTCACCCTAAACTCAGCCACGTTCCTAAACTGGGCCTCACTGTAAGGGGAGCCTCCCACATATTTTGTTCAGATTGTAAACTTGGCCCAAATGAAAGTGGGTCCCTTTGTAAATTTGGCCTCACCTAAACTGGACTTCATCCTTAGTTGGTGAAAATGTATTGCTGGAAAGGCACAGCAGGTCAGGCAGCATCCAAGGAGCAGGAGAATCGACGTTTCGGACATGAGCCCTTCTCCTTAGTTGGGCCTCATTCTAAACGAGGTTAGATGTCACACTGGGCCACATCCGAAATTGGGCCAGATATAGAACATAGAACAATACTGCGCAGAACAGGCCCTTCAGCCCTCAATGTTGCACCAACCTATGAACTATTCTCAGCTCGCCCCCTACACTATTTCATCATCATACATGTGCTTATCCAAGGATTGTTTAAAACTCCCTAGCATGGCTTAGTTACATTGGCTGAGTTGACTACATCAGCAGGTAGGGCATTCCACACCCTTACCACTCTCTGAGTAAAGAACCTGCCTCTGACATCTGTCTTCAATCTATCACCCTTAAATTTATAGTTATGCCCCCTCGTACAAGCTGACATCATCATCCTCGGAAAAAAACTTTCACTGTCTATCTTATCTAATCCTCTGATCATTTGGTGTGTCTCTATCAAAGCCCCTCTTAGCTTTCATCTTGCAAATGAGAACAGACCCAAGTCTCTCAGCTATTCCTCATAAGACCTTCCCTCCAGACCAGGCAGCATCCTGGTAAATCTTCTTGGCACCTTTCCCAATGCTGCCACATCCTTCCCGAAATATGGCGACCAGAACTGTACACAATATTCCAATTATGGTCGCATTAGCATTTTGTATGGTTGCAGCATGATATTGCGGCTCTGGAACTCAATCCCTCTCCCACTGAAGTCTAACATGCTGTATGTCTTCTTAACAGCACTATCAACCTGGGTGACAACTTGCAGGGATCTATGTACATGGACTCCAAGATCCCTCTGTACATCCAGACTACCACAAATATTTCTATTGACCCAGTAATCTGCCTTCCTGTTATTCTTCCCAAAGTGAATCACCTCACATTTAGTTGCACGGAAATGATTTGCCACCTCTCAGCCCAATTCTGCAGTTTATCCAAGTCCACCTGCAATCTGTAACATTCTTCCAAACTGTCTACTACTCCACCAACTTTAGTGCCATCTGCAAATTTACTAATCCATCCACCTATGCTTGCGTCTATGTCATTTATAAAAAATCATAAACAGCAGTGGTCCCAAAATAGATCCTTGTGGCACACCACTAGTAACTGGACTTCATGCTGAATATTTTCCATCAACTACCACACGCTGTCTTCTTTCACAAAGCCAGTTTCTAATCCAAACTGCAAAATTGCCCTAAATCCCGTGCCTCTGCATTTTCTCCGACAGCCTACCATGTGGAACCTTACCAAAAGGTTTTACTGAAGTCCATGTATACCACCTCAACTGCCCCGCCCTCATCTACACGCTTGGTCACCTTCGCAAAAAATAAAAAAAGAGGTTTGTGAGATACGACCAGCCCTTGACGAAACCACGTTGACTATCTGAAATCAAATTGTTGCTTGCTAGACGATTATAAATCCTATCTCTTATAATCCTATCCTAAACCTTTCCGACAACAGATACAAGGCTCATTGGTCTATAACTATCTGGGTCAACTCTACTGTCCTTGAACAAGGGCACAACATTTGCAATCCTCCAGTTCTCTTGTACTAAACCTGTAGACAATGATGACTCAAATATCAAAGCCATAGGCTGTGCTATCTCCTCCCAAGCGTCCCAGAGAATCCTTGGATAAATCCCATCCAGGCCAGGGGACTTATCTATTTTCACTCCTTCTAGAATTGCTAACACATGTTCGTAACTAACCTCGATCCTTTCTAGTCTAATATCTCGTACCTCATTCTTGTCCTCTATAATATTTTCCTTTTCTTGAGTGAACACTGATGAAAAATGTTAGTTTAGCACCTCTCCGATCTCCACAGGGTTTCACACTCAACTTCCCACTGCTGTCTTTGACTGGCCTTCTTCCTACGCTAGTTATCCTTTTATTCCTCATGTACCTGTAGAAAGCTTTAGGGTTCTCCTTTATTCTAGTTGCTAAAGACTGCTCATGTCCTCTTTTGCTCTTCTTAACTCTCTCTTTAAATCCTTCCTAGTGGATCTGTAACTCCTCATATCCTCACCTGAACCATCTTGCCTCATCAACACATCAGCAGCCTTCTTCTGCTTAACAAGAAATGCAATTTCTGTAGTAAACCACAGTTCCCTTACCTTATCACTTCTTCCCTGCCTGACAGGGACATACCTATCAAGGACACGCAATATCTGTTCCTTAAACCAGCTCCAGATTTCCATTGTCTGCATCCCCTGCATTTTGCTACCCCATTCTATGCATCCTAATTCTTGCCTACTCGCGTTATAATTGCCCTCACCCCATCGATAATTCCGAACCTGTGGCATGTACCTGTCCCTTTCCATCGCTAAACTAAACATAACTGAATTATGGTCACTCTCTCCAAAATGTTCACCTACAACTAAACCAAACACCTGGCCTGGCTCATTACCAAGCCCCAGATCCAGTGTGGCCCTTTGACATACTGCGTCAGGAAACCCTCCTGTACACATTGGACAAAAACTGATCCATCCATCATACTAGAGTTATAGCATATCCAGTCAACATTGGGGAAGTTAAAGTCCCCCATAATGACCATTTTGTTCCTTTCACTCCTCTCCAGAATAATTTTGCTCATCCTCTCTTCCACCTCCCTGGAACTCTGCAGAGGCTGATATAAAAAAAAAACTCGAAGCAGTATGACCTCTCTTCTCCTGTATCGAACCTCAGCTCACACTACCTCAGTAGACAAGTCCTTGTGAAAAGTTCTTTCAGCCACCGTTATACTATCAATGACTAAAATTAGTTGAGGTTCTCCGTATACTAACCCTTATGCATCTGGCCTTCCCAGCATGCTCTACTGTTTGAATAGAATTGGTTCCCTACTTTGTCACCGAACATGTTAAATTTAGTGACATTGTCTGTGTTCCAGATCCCCGTGTGATTTTTGCCTTGCTGGTTGGAGGTTCTGCTGTTGCAGCTGTTCTCCTCATCACTTTCCTGCTTCTGTTTGCAGTTTGCAAACTCCATCAGAAAGAACAAGTTCAGGACATCTCCAATTCCCAAACCAGCAGAGGTCAGTTTGTGACAGAGCACGTGAGAAACAAAGAAAACGTTTCCTTGTATAGCTGCTGCTAAAAGTAGGGATCGGTGCTAGGGGTTTAGTCACATAGTTTTATGAAAGTAACATCACAAGCAGACAGGGTGTTTAACAAGATGTTTGGCATGTTTGCTTTCATCAGTCAGAGCATTGATTTCAATACCTTTCCACCTCTCCTTCCTTCGTTCTGATGGAGTTTCACAGTGGATCTGAAAAATTAGCACTGGTTCTCTCTCTCCCCACATATACTGCCAGACCTCCCGAGTTTCTCCACTGCTCTGTATTGGTCTCAGATCTCCAGAATCCTGCACTAGTTATTTCTCGAAACTTAAAAATATTGTTCTTTGTTTCAGATGTCAGTGGCTCCACTTCTGGTGATATTGTGTACTCCGTTGTTCAAGCAAAGAGGAAAGAAGAAGGTAATATTTTTCAAAATACCTTTGCATTGCTCTGTCAGAAAGGAAACACAAGATTATATCTTCTATAAATGGGCTCCATACGACTATAGGAACAGAACTAGGTCATTCAGCCCATCAAGTCTGTTCCACCGTTCAACAAGGTTGTGGCTGATCTAATTATCTTCAACTCTTATTTTCTCCTCGTAGTCCTCAATGTTCCTTTCTGGTTAAGAAACTCAGCCTTGAATATATTTCATGATCCAGCCTCGACTGTCCTCTGATATAAAGAATTCCAAAGATTTGTTCTCCTTGGCATGAAGAAATTCCTCCTCACCTCCATCTTCAATAGGTACACCCCCTTTGTTCTGAGACAATGCCCTTCTGATCCCAGATTCACCCTTACAAGGGGACACAACGTCCCTCTGAATCTCCCCTGTCAAGTCCCTCAAAGCATCTTCAATAAGGTTGCCTCTTCTTCTAAACTCCAATCAGGACAATCCCAACCTACTCCTTCATTGCACAGGTCCAAACTAGTTCCTCATTAGACAGTCCCTCTGTAGCTGGGATCATACCTTCTCTGAACTGCCTCCAATACCCAGCTTATCATTCCTCAGATACGGACCTCAAAATCTTTATCCCAGGTATTGTCTGACTAGTGACTTGGACAGTTTTAGTAGAAGCACTCCCACTTTTTTATACTGCCCTCTCTTCGAAAGAAAGGCCACATTCCATTTGCCTTCCCTACACACATTGGTGAGAAGAGGCAGTTGATTTTCAGGAAAGACTAGGGAAATCTGAAGCATAATGTGGCTTGGGAGTGCTGGTTCAAGATTCTTTGCAGGTTAATAGGCAGTTTCAGTTGGCAGTTATGAAGTCAAATGCAATGCTCGCATTCATTTCAAGAGGGCTAGAATACAAGAGCAGGGATCTTCTGCCGATGCTGTATAAGGATCTGGTCAGACTGCAGTTAAAATATTATGAGCAGTTTTAGGCCCTGTATCAAAGGAATGCACGGGCCTTATAGGAGGGTCAGAGGAGATTTACAAGAATGATCCCAGAGATGAAGGACTTGTCAAATTAGGTGCAGTTGAGGATTCTGGGTCTGTACTTGATGAAGTTTAGAAGGATGTGGGGTGATCAATTAACTTACAGAATACTGAGAGGCCTGGATAGCATGCACATGGAAATGTTTCCACGAGTAGGAGAGGCAAGTACCGAACAGCACAGTCTGAATTGAATGGACGACCCTTTAGAACAGATATGAGGAGGAATTTCTTTAGCCAGAAGGCGGTCAGTCTGTGAAACCCATTGCGACAGAGGACTGTGGAGATCAAGCCATGAAGTGTCTTTAAGACAGAGATGGATAGATTCTGATTACTAAAGGGATCAATGGTTATGGGTAGAAGGCAGGAAGATTGGATTGAGAAAGATATTATCCATGATCGAATGGCAGAGGAGACCCGATGGGCCTAATTCTGCTCCTTTATGGTATGATCGGGTCTCACCTGCTGAATTTAAACACCAGCTTTTTTGTAATTCACGGATGAGGACTGTGAAATCCCTCAGACTCATAGCTTTCTGCAGTCTTTCTCTATTTAAATAATCTTCAACTCCTCTTTTCTTCCAGCATCACCTTATATTTCTGCATGTTATATTCAATGTTTTTTGCCCATTCACTTAATCCCATTTTCATGGCATGCTCACCACTTGCAGTCCCATCTATTTTTGCATCACCCGCAAACAAAGCAATCACCTTACTAACATGATGTGCAGGTTCCAGTATTGGACTCGGATGGACAAAGTTAAAAGTCTCATAACATCAGTGTATAATCCAACAGGTTTATTTGAAAGTAACATCTTTCAGAGTGCTGCTCCTTCATCAGGTAGCTAGTGTCCCAAAGATTTTTAACTTTGTCTTACTAACAGTGAGCGTGAAACTGTGATATTACAGAACAAAAACCCATCTGGTTCACTGGTGTCCTTCAGAGAGAGAAATCTCCTTCCCTACCTGGTCTGGCCCTGCATGTGTCTCCAGACCCTCAACAATGTGGTTGACACCAAACTTTCCTTGGAAACAATTAGGGATGGGAGCAGTAAATGGTGGGTCCAGTCCGTTGTTGTTTTACTGCACATAGACGCAGAAACTGGTCATTGGTCTGCAGTGCTGTTCAAAGTGATATGAGATTCCTTACTGAACTTCACCATTCCCTTAATCTGTGCTATATTCTTTCAGTGAGATAACGTAGTCCAACACATCTCCACCTAACACAAAGGCTTTGTCAAGCATAACTCTACTCCCTCAGAGATATCTGGGATTGAATGTATCAGTCAGATGGTGTGGGTATGTTGGGACTGACTGAAACCAACTTCTTTCTTCACAGCTTGACATAAATGTAGCCCCTGTGCCTTTCTTCCCAGACCCTTGTGCAGCCCATTTCTTTCCAACTCCCCTTCCCTATTGAACCTACCTCCAACACATTTCCAGGCAGCGCACTCTACACCCAAACTACACGCTGGGTGAAAAGGTTTATTCTTCATGTTTCTTCCCAAAATTGCTTTGTTTCCATAAATCTATGAGTCCCCCGTCCATTCACTCTTAGTTTTGTTCCTTTTGTCAGCAGAAACAGCTTCTCCCTATTGACTCTGTCCAACCCCTGCTCGTGATTTTGAGCACATCCCTCACTCTCTGCTTCTCCAAGGGAGCATAGTCCTGGACATCGTTCAGTATTGTCATTGTTGGAGTTTATCGTCCCTGGTACTTGGTTCTTGTAAGTCTATCACACAAGCTAACTTTGCATCCACTGACTCCACCTACATTTCCCACTGCCTCAGGAAAGCAGCTAACATAATCATAGAGTCCTCCCAACCTGGCTATACTCTCTTACTTCTGAAGAAGTTTGAATATAGATAACAACAGAAAAAGAATACCTTCTTCCCCGCTGTTATCACAGTTTTGAACTGACCTCTCAAATTTTAATGTTGATTGCACCTTCCTTACAGCTTTAACACTGTATTCTGCAGTCTGTTCTATTGTCCTGATGCACTTTGTATTTCATGATCTGCCTGTGGAGCATGCAAAACAAAACTTTTCACTGTGTTTCTGTGCGTGTGACAACAATAAATAAAATCAAAACCACTTCGGCGCTCTCTCACACTGAGATGCATTCATATCTTTTCTATAATTTGGTAAACACAGCTACACCCTATATTCTAGCTGATGTCCAACAAGCGCCTTGTACAAATTCAACATCACCTCCTGCTCTTGGATGCTGTGTGCTTTAGTAACCTCACTCTCTCCCTGTCCTGCCACCTTCCATCATCTGTGCACATATACCGCCCAGCCACCTCTGCTTGTGCACCCAGTTTTCTTAACTGATACACAATGCCAAAGGAGACAGAAAATGCAATCCCTAGCCATATTGTGCACTAAAATCTTTTTCTTTTCTGGTTGTTTCTCTAGATTACATCAAGGTAAGAAGAGAATCAGTAAGTTCTCATTATTTCATAGACCTTTACAGAAGCAGGTCTTATCAGCAAAGGTCTGAAAGCAAAACGCACTTTTCTGCTTTTTCACCCTTATCCTCTGGGAGCTACGGCAATGCAGTTGTACATCTAAATATTTCTTTGATATAACGAGAGTTTCTGTATCTCCCACTTTTAGAGGCAGTCAGTTCCAGATAGCCCACCACCCTCCGGACAAATAATATTCTGTAATCCCCTGTAAGCTCTAAATCCATGACCTCTGCTTCCTGATTCCTTTACCCATTAGAAATGTGCCTTACAGCTATGTGTCTCTCACAGTCTAATACACCTTTATCAGGTCACCTCTGAACCTTCTCTGCTCCAAACAGAATAATCCGAGCTTATCCAACCTCTCCTCATTACTGAAATATGACATATCCCAGGAAACATCGCCGTGATTCTGCTCTGCACCCCCTCCACTGCAATCACATCCTTTCCTATAGTTATCTAGCGGTGGCCCACCGAAATCCTGTCCAGTTCTGATATAATCTACCTGCCTCTTATAATCTATACCTCGACAGATAAAGGCAAGTGCACTGAATGCCTTCTTAACTATTAACCGGTACTGCCAGGATTGTGGGATTTTCAGTGCTTTTAGGATCCTGCACTTATCATCTATGTCTGAGACACATTATTCTTCCCCAAGTCCATTAAAATTATCAGACGTAGGAGTGGCAACAGGCCCTTAATGTCTGCTCCACTCAGTGCAGCTGATTTGATAATCCTCAACTTCACTTTCATCACATAACCTTCAATTCCTCTTCCTGATTAAAAATCTCAGCCTTGAATATACTTCACCACCTAATCTTGACCGCCCTCTGCAGGAAAGTACTCAACAGACTGTTTCCCCTTGAAAAGAAGAAATTCCTCATCTCAGTCTTCAGTGGGCGACAAACCCTCTTTTCCCTCCCTCAGCCTGCCACATTTTGATTTGATACCTGTCTCATCCCGCCCGGGGGGAGACAACCTCGATCTGCATCTCTCCTCAAGTCAAGTCATTTGAGAATCTTCAATAAGGTCGCCTTTCTTTCTTCTAAACACCAGATGAGGACAGGCTAGACCTACCCAAACCCTTCCTCAACACAGTCCTTCTATATCCGATCAACTGACTGAACCTTCTCTGGACTACCTCCAACGCCCAGTCTGTCTCTCCTTAAATATGAAGGCCCAAGTCTGATTACTGTATCACAGATGTGCTATATCTAGTGCCTTGTATAGTTTAAGCAAAATCTCCCGACTTTTATATTCCATTTCCTTTGAAATAAAGGCTATTATGACCTGCTTAACTTGGACGATAGCTTTTGTTTTGGGATTCTCGGATGAGGACTCCCAAACCCTTAGGTGTGCAGCTTTCTGCAGTCTTTCTCCAATTAAATAATAAGTATTGACTTCAATTTAACTAATGCATGACATAGAACCACATCTATTAATCATTAGAAGTGGATGTGATTAAATGAACCATGTTGCAAACACCCAACTAGCTCTCTGATCTAGTAAGTTAAGTTCAGGGCTGAATGGTATTAATGCTGGCCTATTTACACAGACTTCCAGGTGATGTTCCAGTCACCCAGGTGCAAATCCTGCCATGGCATGGGGGTGATTTTGAATTGAATAAAAGTCTTGCATTTAGAATCTAATAAAGACAACAATGCGGCTGACTCTTAACTGCCCTATTGGCAATTAGGGATAGGCAATGAATGTTGGCCCAGCCAGTCACACACACATCCTACAACTGTATATTTTTAAAAAAAATTGATGTCCTTGACCAAGGAAATCTGTACCCAGTCTGGCTTTCCTGCGTTATCTATTCTGTAATGCCTGGTGTGCCACTAGAGACAAACGACCTGTCAATAGAAGACCAATCGTAATATGTTAACCTACTGGGTAGGTGCAATGCAAGATGGACAGATAGCAAGGAATAGCGCTAAGGACTCAGAAATCATGGCTTGATAAATATAAACATGAGCCGACAGTGACTATTTAATCTTGGCAGCTACTGTAAGCTTTATGCAACTAAAACTTTCTGCAGGACAATGCATGTCTCGAAGTGTTCTGTAGACAGTTGAGATCAAGGACATTTGTAGCAACTGGACCCAATCATCACCAAAGTGTCATCAGCTGTCCCTCAGTGCAAGGATGTCATCTACTCAGGATAATACCTTTTTGTTGTTGCTCTTTATGCAACTGAACTGGCAGATTCTTTGAACAGTTAGTGAGATCTGGTGAAGCATATGCTTTCTTTTCTTTCTATACTACTTCTCTGACTCATCACTAAAGTATTCAGACCCAAATTGTAATGACCCAGATGCAGCTGGATGGACAAGTTGCCACTTTTACAGACTGGTAGTAAGCTCCACCTGATCATTTAAGGTCCATGATCTTGAACTTCAAGAAGCATCATGGAGAGCTTCAGTGTCCAGGAAGACGGGGTCCATTTTTGTTTCTCGTTTATATAAATGACTTTGATGAGAATATAGAAATTATAGTTAGTAAGTTGGCAGATGACACCAGGGTTAGTAATATAGTGGATAATGAAGAAGGTTATCTAATATCACAAATTAATTGGTCAATGGGCTGAAAGTGGCATATGGTGTCGAATTTGGATAAATGTGAAGTAATGCATTTTGGTAAAACAAACAAGACAGGACCTATACAATTAAAAGTAGAGCCATTGCTTGTGTTGGCGAACAGAGACACCTTGGGGATTTCTGAAGTTTGCGTCATATATCGATAGGGAGGTTAAGAAGGCATTTAGCACATTTGCTTTTATTGCTCAGACTTTTAAGTATAGAATTTGGAATGTCCTATTGAGGTTAAACAGGATGATGGTGAGGCCTGTTATGGAGTATTGTATTCATTTCTGGTCTCCTTGTTATAGGAATAAAATTATTAAGCTGGCGAGGGTTCAGAAGAAATTTACTTGGATGTTGTTGGAAATTGAAGGTTTGAGTTAGAAGGAGTGGTTGATATGCTGGGACATTTTTCACTGGAGCATGGGAGGTTAAGAGGTGACTTTATAGGTGTTTATAAAATAATGAGGGATATAGATAAGGCGAATGGCAGTTGTGGGGGCTTTCAAATTTAGAGGGCATATTTTTAAGTTGAGAGGACAGAGATTTTATACAGACACAACTGACAATTTTTCTGAGATTGATTTGTGTGTAGAATGAACGTGCACAATAAGTGATGGATACAGACACAATTACAATATTTAAAAGCCATTCAGATAAGTACATGATGAAGAGATTTCTGAAAGGACATAGGAAATGGTCAGAAAATGCAATGAGCCTTGGACTAAGACATTGTCAGCCTCCCTCTACAAGGGAAAAGACAGTCATGTGACTTACGCATAATTAATACACCTTGAAAGGACAAGGGACCAAGATGCAGGTGCCAGAAGACAGGAAAATAATGGCTCGTCCATCTATCAGAACATTCGGAGGAGTGAGTCACAGAAGTCTGCTGACCCTGCTGGTGAAAAATAGAAGTTCCTTCTGGTGGTAGGCATAACTTGTCTTCATTTGTCATCTTCAACTGAAGAAAGAACAGACCAAATTATCATAGGAACTTCACGTCGAAGAAATGGTTTTGGGTTTCTCTCTTACTCTGAAGCACGATTGATTCCGAATTCTGTGAAAGAATCCCTAAACTTTAGGAGCTTAGAAGACAGGAGGCCTTCTGTCCCAGTGGCTAGCACTGTTGCCTCACCGCACCAGGGTCCCAAGTTCGATTCCAGCCTTGGGTGACTGTGCAAACTCCACACATTCTCCTCGTGTCTGCACGGGTTTCCTCGAGGTGCTCCGGTTTTCTCCCACAGTCCAAAGATGTATAGGTCAGGTGAATTGGCTGTGCTAAATTGCCCACAGTGTTAGGTGCATTAGTCCGAGGGAAATGGGTCCCTTTTAAATCTTAACTCTATGCCTTGCTCCCACCCCAGGGAAAACACTATGTCTATTTTACAGTTTCAATGCCCCTTGTGATTTTTTTAAAAACCCTCTAATTTCACCCGTTTGTCTCCGATGCTTCAGTGAAAACAGCCCCAGCCTATTCAGCCTCTCCCTATAGCTCAAACCAAACAACCCTGGCAACATCTTTGTAAATCTTCTCTCAGCCCTTTCAAGCTACACAACATCCTTTCTGTGTGGGGACAACAGAATTGCAATCAATATTCTAGAAATAGCTGAACCAATGTCCTGTACAGCATGATATCCCAACTCCTATACTCAGTCTGCAGCTGGAAAAGTGCAGCAGGTTAGGCAGCAACAGATGAGCATGAAAGTGCATGTTTCAAGCATAAGCACTTCATGATGAACGACATTCCCGTTGAAGGGCTTATGCCCACAATGTTGACTCTCCTGCTCGTCAAATGTTGCCTGACCTGCTGTGCTTCCCAATCTGCATTCCTTTTTGTTACTTCTTCCAAAAAAACTCAATCAAGTTATGACTTGAAGGTGCCAGTGTTGGACTAGTGTGTGCAAAGTTACAAAACCAGGAGAACATGTATTTTTGAAGAATTAGATTTTGTTTTGCTGAGAAACTGCATGAAGCGATGTAAAACTCTGCAAAACTATACCAAGGGTTTGTCAGTCTGACACAGCTTGCAGAGTTATGTGTAATTTTGATCAAAAACTGTATGAAGCCATGTAAAATGCTGCAAAACTATAGACAGTGTTTGTAAGTCTGACATAGCATTGGGACGCAGACAGACTACACATCTGTTGTTTAAAAAGCTGAGCTATCTTGAGAATGTAATTTAAATGAATTTCTGGAATTTACAGATCAAAAACAGAAATCAGCATATTCCATTATGAAAGATGGAAGTTTTATACAAGTCACATGTTCCTAAAATGCCCGGAGTTCATCTACCCCACTTATTAGGCCTCTTGCACTGAAACAAATGCAGTTTAATTTATCAGTCTTACCTCAATCTCTGCTTTGTTCCTGCCTGCCTTGACTGTTTGAATGGCTCCTTTTCCCAACTGTAACAGTCTCAGATTGATCCCTTCCTTCACTATCTCCTTGGGTCCCACCTCCCACCTTCCACCCCCCACCCAACTTTACTTCTTTTCATCGTCCTCAGCAGCTTTCGCAAATATTCCTGCCATTGTATTAGTCACTTTCCAATTTTGGTGCAATCTGTCCTTCGTATACAAGTACTTCTACACCAGAAGAGATTCCAATAACCCTTCTCCCCTGCACTAGTTCCTCAGCCACATGTTCATCTGCTCTAGTCTCCTATTCCTACCATCACTAGCTCATATTGACCTTCAGGACCTTCTTTTTTAATTCCTACCTAATTTCCTATATTCTCCCTTCAGTTTCATCCTTTTCCCTTCCTATGTTGTTAGTTCTAATGTGTACAATGACCTCCTTCTAGTCCCACTTCGCTTTGAGAATATTCTGCACTCTCACCGTGATACCCCTAATCCTGGCTCAGGGAGGCAACACTCCATTCGGATTTCTCGCTGTCAGCCACAGAAATGTCTGTGTGGGCCTCTCACGAGAGAGTCCCCTATCAGAATCGATTGCTTGGAACCTTACTGACGCCTTGCTACATTACAGCCAATCTCAATATATGAAACTTATCTGTCTGTGCTACATTTCTCCTGAGTTCATCCCCCCACCCCTCTATTTTCTAGGTGTGCCATGTTGTTCAGGATCTGTCGCAGAATTTGAATCTTGTGTTCCAAAATCAAGAGTTTACTAAATACCACACTGACCCGCTGATTTCAACACATTTGTTGTTTTGTTGTTTGAGAATAAAGTAAAACAATCTGTTCAAATCAACAAAGTTATTGGATGGAACTTTGCATGTTTGTTGATTTCATTGTATTTACACTGGACTCAAGATAAATGAGAAAGTACCAGATAGACAGCATCATAATCATTATGGTACTGAAATTATAAAATAACATTCATTTTCAGTGAATGGGGAAAGCAAATGGGGATGCAGCTCAATTTATGCATGTGAAAAGTCACTAATGTAATGTAATGTAATATGACTTCTAAAGGGTCATACCAGTTTTGGAACTGCCAAAGGAATTGATCCCAGGTCAATTTTAGCTTTGTAGTGCAGACTTAGAATAATCTGATGCTTTAACCTCATTCCTGATGGAGGGCTTATGCCTAAAATGTCGATTCTCCTGCTCCTCGGATGCTGCCTGACCAGCTGTGCTTTTCCACCACAGGTTGAACAAACAGATTCTTTTCCTGTTGTTTGTTCTGTTTTTTGCAGTCACCTTATGACATCTTCTCAATTTTCTTTCTGAGCCGTCTGTGCTGGGTCAATTTTAAAAATGCTGACAGTCTTGATCTGAAGAAGGGCTTATGCCCGAAACATCGATTCTCCTGCTCCTTGAATGCTGCCTGACCTGCTGCGCTTTTCCAGCAACACATTTTTCAGTCTTGATCTGATGCCATTTGGAAATCTAAATATTCTTCTGTCCATTCCTGACTGTGTGAGTGTCTGCCTGTATCTCTCCCATCTTTCAGAGCACTTGGAAATCTTCTCATTCATCACTTTTGGGTTGGTTCATGGTGGTTACATTGTGCCCTGTTTTTGCCCATCTCCTGCCTGTTTTTTCTGTATATAAATCACCTGCACACCCGCCCCCCCCATCATGCCAATGAGATTTCAGTCTGTAAGTCACTCCCAGTTATCTGTTATTCTACATGCAAACCTCCCGATCCCCTTGCTTTGACTCAGTCCTGAATATCTCTTATTCTTTATATAGACCGCTCTATCGACTTGATAAGATCCAAGATGATGACTCACTCCTAAGTATATGTTATTCCATGTAAAAACCATCCTGAAAGCATCGATCGGATTGAAATCTGACATTCAATCATATGTTCACCACACCGAGTTTCTCAAAAAGATTTTAGTATGTAACTCACTCCTTAGTATTGATTTTTTGAAATGTAAACCATTTTAAGCACCTCAATTAGGTTCCAATCTCTAAGTCAATTCTTGCTTCTGTTATTGTAAACATAAATCACCCCGAATGACTCAATTAGATTCTAGTCTTAATTCACCCCTGGGGATTTGTTATTCCATTCTAAAACGTCTGGAAAACCCAATTAAGATTCCAATTTGTATCTCAGTCCCAGATATCTGCTATTCCATGTCAAAACCACGTGATTAGATTCCAGTTTGTATCTTATTCCTGGATATCTCTATATAAACGATGCTGGATCCTTCAACTGGATTCCAGATCGTAACTCTCTCCCTAGCGTCTATATATAAACTACCCCGAGTCTCTCAACCATTCTCCATCTGTATTGCACTCTCTGGTACAGTTACTCTGTATATAAACTACCCAAAACACCTCTAATAGATTCCAGACTGTAACCTAGCAGAGCAGAAGACTATGATGTAGGATCAATTTTAGATCAATCAGCAAATAAAACTTGTTCTGCCATTTGATCGTGACTGACATATTTCTCAATCCCATTCTCGTGCAATCTCTTGTAACTCTTGATCCCCTTATGAAACAAGAAATTATCCATCCCTGTCTTAAACACACTCAATGATTTGGGCTCCACAGCCTTTTGCAGCAATGAGTTCCACAGATTCCCTTGTGTCTTGCTGAAGGAATTCCTCCTCATCTCAGTTCTAAAGGGACATCCCTTCATGCTGAGTCTGTCTTCACATTCTCAACTCTCCTACTCGTGGAAACATTTCCATGTCCACTCCATCTGGGCCTTTCAGCATTCTCCAAGTTTCAATCAGATTCGCCCATATACTTCGAAACTCCATTGAGTCCAGACTCCGAGTCCTCATATGACAAGTTCTTCATCCCTGGGATCTTCCTTGTAAACTCTCTATGGACTCACTCCAGATTCAGCACATCCTTCCTGAGATAGGGGGCCCAAAACTGCTCACAATGTTCCAAATGTGGTCTGACCAGAGCCTTATACAGCCTCAGCAGTACATCCCTGCTCCTGTATTCTAACCCTCCCGAAATGAATGCTAACATTACATTTGCCTTCCTAACTGCCAACTGAACCTGCCTGTTAACCTGAAGAGAATCCTGAACTCGGACTCCCAAGTCCCTTCGTGCTTCAGATTTCCGGAACCTTTCCCCATTTAGGAAACAGTCTCTTTCTCTATTCTTCTAATCCCATTGCATACCCTCCCACACTGTCATCCATCTGCCAACCGAACCTTAATAGGATCCTGAACTCGGACTCACCCCCGAGGACCTTGTTTGTGCTTCAGGCCTGGCAGCATCTGTCCAGAGACAGACAGAGAGAAAGCGGGGTCAACGTTTCGAGTCCGGGACAGCCGTCCTTCGGGAGAGGGGCCTTTGGTCTTGATGTGCCGCCGCACAATTTCTTGCTCACTCCCACCTCTCTGTCTGTGTGTGTATTTGTGATTATTATTGAGTTTGGCGAGTCCCGGAGCCGGCCCTGTTGTTTCTCTCTCCTGAAAGGGTTGTCCCTTTAAAGAGTCTTTCCCCTGAAGCAGCTGCTAACGGTCACTTGGGGCACGAGGCGGCCGTTAACCGCCATCTCGCGCGGGGCCTGAAGCTAAAATGGCGCCGGGGCCACGCGGGAAGGAAAAGCGCCGAGGGAGAGCGGACTGTGTCAACATGTCCCGTTCCCGAGGGTCAGGATGGTGGTTACTGGGGGGTGGAGGGGGACAGGAGAGATTCCCCCTCCCAGTGAGGTATCTTGTACAAACCGCGAGGTCTCTCTTCGTTTGGATATCTCTCTCTCTAATTGTTTGACTGTCCATGACTTGCTTTAACTCTCTGAGTAGGTCGACTAATCTCGATGACTCTGTGACCTTGTGTCTCTCTATGTCTCTGTATGACTATGTTTCTTTTTAACCAATGTCCCTCTGTATGTTTATATCTCTCGGTTTCTTCCGATCTCTCTGTGACCCCCTGTCTCTCGAAGCGTCTCTCTAACTCTCTCTGCGTGTATAGTGGGAATATTGTTTGTGCTGAACACAACATTTCCTGCCTGAGAAAAGTGCCTCACAGTCCTAGAGCTGACTGCCCAGTCTGGAAACGAGGTCGTGGAGGGAGACAGCACCTAGTTACACCGCCTGATTCGACCCCAATTCAAAATATTTTCTACAAAGATGTTGAGAAGATACTGGGAATATTCCAACCACAGCAGAACCGTACACACAATCATCAACATCAGCAATAGTTAAGAGGGCATTTAGGACTGCTGTTTCTAATCAGCAGGGAGTATCTCTCCTGAACAGCAAATTCCTCACCGTTTCAGTGATTGGTGAGTTTCAAAGCAACTCTATCCAAACCACATTGCCAGTACTATCATATTGCTCCGATAGAGTGTGCAAAGGGAGATTTAACAGGGTGTAGCTTTGGAGGCTGGAGAGAGATTGGACCTGGAAATACATTTCAAAGAGTTGCTGGATCAAATTCCTGTTTCTCCCGAATAGTATTGTGGGTTTACGCTTACCCCAAGGACTGAATTCATTCAAGAAATGGAGGTGACAGTGTTGGACTGCGGTAGACAAAAAGTTTTTTAAAAATCACAACACATCACAGCTTGTACTTCCAAATAAACATGCTGGACTATAAACCAGGTGCTGCGTGATTTTTAAAGTCATTCTAGAAGGTAAACACGTGGGACTAGTTTAGTTTGAGATTATGGATGGCATGGACTAGTTGGACCTAAGGGGCTGTTTCCTTGCTGTGTGATTCTATTATGAAGGAGGTGGACAGGAAGCAGCTGTTTCCCTTAGTCGAAGGGTCAGTAACAAGGTGGGGGTGGGGTGAAGGGTAAGAGGTTTAGAAAGAGATTTGAGGATTTTTTACCTAGAGGATGGTGGGGATCTAGAATGTGTGAAAATTTAAAAAAATGGACTTTCAGTTTCTGTTTGAAATCACTAATTGCTCTGGTTTGTGGAAATGCCACTTTGTAACTGCAGGGGGTGGAGGATAGGGGTGGGGTGGAGTGGATGTTCCATCATTTATTAATGTGGAATATTGATATCAAGGAGCAGGAGGAGGCCATTCAGCCCCTTGAGCCGGTTCCACCATTCAATGGCTGATCTGTGACCTGACTCTATAGACCTGCCTTTGGCCCCTATTCCACTTAATGACTTCGTTGAACAACAAAAAGAAATACCTGTCAGATTTAAAACTAACAACTGATCCAGCAATGCCTGCTGTTTGTGGAAGAGAGTTCCAAACCACTCCCAGCCTTTGTGTGTAGTAATACTTCCTAACATCTCTCCTGAACAATCTGGCCCAAATTCTCTGGCAATGCCCTCCTTAGTTCTAGAAACCCCAACCAGTGGAAACACTTTCAATTTTACCAACCTGTTCTTTTCTGTTAATATCTTTGATCAGATCATACATAAACCCTGTAAATTCTGGACACAACAGACTTAATTAGTGTTATCAACCCCCATACCTGGGCTTCTGGGGTTAAGTTATCTTTCTTGTAAACCCACACTGTACTTCCTCCTAGGTCAATCTATCCTTCCTCAGCCAAGATCTGCTCCAAGTGGAGTCTAACCAGGGTTTTGTTTAACTGCAGCATCCCTTCTGCATCCTTGTACACCAGATCTCTCAATATAAAGACCAACATTCAATTGGCTTTTTTCAGGCAATGAATGACAGAAATAAAAAGAAACACAGAAATTGTTGGAGAAACTCAGCAGGGACAGATATTATTTGCCATCTGGGGACTGACTGTTTACTGTTGAAGACAACTTTCCATCTTTTCTTTTGACACTAGTTTTGAGCTGTGCTGAAGCCATATACTATTCAGTAAAGAACACAGGCACTTGATGGCAACTATTCATTTTGTTTTCAAACCTTGAGATTCTTGAACAAGGGGGCATACTCTGAGAATTATTATTAAATGGGGGAAAATCAAAGGCTTTTCGTATATCTGAGGGAGGCTTTGTGCGGTGGGTATAACTCAACTTGTAATTTGTAGGGTAGACCCTGGGATCCATTGAAGGAAGACAGAACTATATTAATTTTTCATGATTTCATTCCTTTTTTCCTTAGAGGGATATATATGGTTAGAATCTTCCCTGATTGAGCCATTCCAAGTATCTCAGTCTCAAGTCAGGAGTGTGATGGAATACTCCCCACTTGCCTGGATGGTGGCAATCTCAACAACACTCGAGCAGCTCCACATCCACAAGCATCCACTCCCTCTACTTCCCATGCTCAGTAGCAGTAGTGTGTACCATCAACAAGATGTACTGCAGAAATACACCAAAGGTCCTCAGGCAACACCTTCAAAACCCACAACCACTTCTATCTAGAAGGACCAGTGCAAAAGGTACATGGGCACACCCATCCTCTACAAGTTCCCCTCTGGGCCACACAGTGTCCTGACTTGGAAACATAATACTGTTCCTTCAGTGTCATTGGGTTAAAATCCTCGCATTGCCCTGAGGGAGGGAATTTGTGCCTGTCTACAACACATGGACTGCAGCAGTTCAAGAAAGCAGCTCATCCCTACCTTTTCAAGTGGGCAACTAGGGATGAGTTGGGCGATAAACACTGGGCCCAGTGGGTGATGCCCATGTACCACCAGTGATTAATAATACAAAAAATTGTAAATTACCCCAGAGGCCTCCACCTTCCCAATGTGAGCTTGTTCTGGGAGGGTAGGCGCCAACTTTGAAGTGAATGTTGATTGAAAAATACACATTCGATGTGATTGAGTCATCTGGTTCATGAACTGCTTTGAAAAGGTCAATAGAAAGCTAAGAGCTTAGGTTTGTATTCCAGCTGGGTTGGGGCTTTGATCTTATATATCACTCTACATTTAATTTGAGTTATCGTTTGTTGTTGTTCTAACATTCTGACCTCTAACCTTTCAGTTCACTTTGATTTTTGGTTTTTGATTATAGATGACAGATAGCAGTTTGGCATACCATCTCAAAATCAAGAAAAGCTGGTAAAGGATACAGTACGTATACTTTTATAACATTTCTGGTTCAGTGAAAGTGGAGATTTTCTTTAGTTTACCTTAACTCTCAAAAACCCAGCCACTTTTATACATCGCTAGTGTTTCCCTTGCTTATAGCATGAAGTGAAGGTCTGCCCAAACTTTTTGAATCTTTTTAAATCAGTTGAATTTATTAATAATCAATAGTGTTTGCAATCATCTAAATCACAGATATGTTCCATCTTTGTCAACTAAATTACCAACAGGGCAATGTGAATTGGAAGAGGGAACATTACACTGATGGCTAATTGCTTTATCCTTCATCTTGTTTTGAGGGGATGCCTAAATTTTAGGCCCTGGGACATCAATCTGTTGTTTCCCCCAGTACAACAGTTTAATGTCTGAGAGTGGCCCCTTCTGGCCTTGGTCTTTGGGGCAAGGAGCCACTAGCATCATGCACATGAGGAACATTACCATTTCATTGTCATGAATGTTTCTTTGATGATACAAAGATAGGTGGAAGTTCAAAGTTTGGGAGAAGATTTGTAGCTCGGGTGCTCGTTGTTGTGATTCTGTTCGCCGAGCTGGGAATTTGTGTTGCAGACGTTTCGTCCCCTGTCTAGGTGACATCCTCAGTGCTTGGGAGCCTCCTGTGAAGCGCTTCTGCGATGTTTCCTCCGGCATTTATAGTGATTTTATCTGCCGCTTCCGGTTGTCAGTTCCAGCTGTCTGTTGCAGTGGCCGGTATATTAGGTCCAGGTCGAGGTGTTTGATGATAGAGATTGTGGATGAGTGCCATGCCTCTCGGAATTCCCTGGCTGTTCTCTGTTTGGCTTGTCCTATAATAGGGGACAACACTACTATTATAGGACAAGCCAAACAGAGAACAGCCAGGGAATTCCTAGAGGCTTGGCACTCATCCACAGATTCAATCAATAAGCACATCGACTTGGACCCAATATACCGGCCACTGCAGCGGACAGCTGGAACTGACAACCGGAAGCGGCAGGTACAAATCACTAAAAATGCCAGAGGAAACATCGCAGAAGTGCTTCACAGGAGGCTCCAAAGCACTGAGGATGTCACCTAGACAGGGAACAAAACGTCTGCAACACACATTCCTAGCTCGGCGAACAGAACCACAACATAGGTGGAAGGACAGGTAGTGTTAAGGAAGTGGAGAGGCTGCAGAAGGGTTTGGACAGGGTAGGAGAGTGTGCAATGAAATGGCAGATAAAATACCATGTGGGAAAGTGGGAAGTTATGTACTTTAGTAGGAAGAGTAGAGAAGAAGACTGTTTTCAGAATGGGGAAAAGTTTCAGAAATGTGAAACACAAAGGAACTTGAGAATCCAAGCTCAGGATTCTCTTCAGGTGAACAGATAGGTTCACTTGGCAGTTAGGAAGGCAAATGTAATGTCAGATTCATTTTGAGAGGGTTAGAATACAAGAGCAGGGATGTACTACTGAGGCTGTATAAGGTTCCACATTTGGAACATTGGGAGCAGTTTTGGGCCCCTTATCTTGGGAAGGATGGGCTGAACTTCAAGGGCGTCCAGAGAGGGTTTACAAGATGAAGAAGTTGTCGCGTGAGGAGAGGTGGAGGACTCTTGAGTCTCAACTCGATGGAGTTTTGAAGAGTGAGGGAGAATCTGATTGAAAGTTGGAGAATACTGAGAGGCCTGGATAGAGTGAAATGTAGAAGATGCTTCCATGAGTAGGAGAGACTAGGACCTGAAGGCACAGCCTCAGAATGAAGGGAACTCCCTTTAGAACAGAGATGAGGAGGAATTTTGTCAGCCAGACAGTGGGGGATCTATGGAACTCATTACTGCAGACGGCTGTCATTAATTAAGATGGTCCTTGATCAGTAGGAGGATCGACGGTGACAGAAAGAATGCAGGAGAATGGGGTTAAGTAACATATCAGCTATGACAGAATGGCAGAGCAATCTTGATGGGCCAAATGGCTGCTATACCTTATGGTGTTGGTTATTAAGTGACTAATAGACTGTGAAGCATCACACAGTTTCGGCACTCCGATTCAGAGCTTTCTGAGCATGTGCTATGAGCCACTCACACTAAAAAGTGTTCAGGCAACTGGACAATCAACACAACATGCGGGCTTGGAGCCCTCGGGAGCCTGCTTCCCCCATTCTATATGGATGCGGCTGATCTCATCCCAGCCTTGACTCTAATTTCCTGCCACCACTCCCTTTAACCTCTCACTGATGAACAAACTGTCTGGCCCCTCCTTCAATTTATTCAGTGTCTCGGCATGTCCCCACACACTGGTGGGTGAATTCCCATAGATTCCCACCCCCTCTCCCTTGGAGAGAAGCGATTCCTCACCATCACTGTTTGCAATCTGTCCTGTCCCCTTCTCCTGAAACAATGACCCTCTCGTTCTAAATCGTCCCACATGAGGAAACATCCTCTCTCTGTCTCCTTTGTCAATCCCCCCCTTTTAGCATCCTACTTCCCTCAATTAGATCTCTGCTCATTCCTGCTCTAGAGAATATTGGCCAAAACTGCTCTATCTCTCTTTCAATGAAAAACTCCTCATCTCTGAACATGAAATGTACAAAAGTACATTACTTTCGGATTATATCTTGGATGGAGACTGCAAATCTCAAAGTGAATTAGTCATAGTTTCCGAGAGGTCTACAGTGCTGAAAAAAGACCATCAAGCCATTGAGTCTGTGCTGGTCAGAAACAACCAACCGACTACTCTCTAATCCCATTTCCCCAGTACTTGGCCCATAGCCTTGGTGTCCCAAGTGCATATCTAAATCTTCCTTCAATGTGATGAGTGTTTCTGCTTCTCCCACCCTTACAGGCAGTGAGTTCCAGATTCCCCACCACCCTTCAGGTATTGCTGGACATCGGAGTGCATCTGGGAAAATTAACAAACACAGAAATTCAGAACTAATCTTGGAGGAACCTGTTTGGGAGAGTACACAGCAAAGAAACAGCTAAGTGGATATTTTAAGCATGGCCTTACAGTAAGTCTTTAGTAGCGAATAGAGTCCATTCTTTCTTGATTATATGTTTTATTGAGATATGTCTCTTGATTAATACTTATGGCTTATATTTTAAACTTAATTTAACCTGGAACAGTGTTTTGTAGAGGAATAAGACACTGCTATTTTCTGGGTCTATAGATTGAAGCAAAAATGGTCTTTTGTAGAGTGATATGCTCTTCTTGTCAGATGTGGGTGTTTAGGGAGAGTTTACGAGCTACTGAGGATTATATCTGCAATAAATGCTGTTGGTTGCAAATCCCATCAGATTGAATGGATTGGTTGGAGAGACAGTTAGAGGCAATGAGGAATTTACAAGAGCAAGGGGATGTGATGGATGGCAGTTATAGTAAGAGGGAAATGTTGCAGATACAGTCACATAGATGGGTTAACTCCAGGAAAGGTGAGAGTAGTAGGCAGTTAGTGCAGGAGTCTTCTGTGGCTGTCTCCATTTCAAACAAGAATGCTGTTTTGGAAAATGTAGGGGGTGATGGATTCTCAGGGGAACAGCCAAATTTCTGGTATTGAGATTGGCTCTAATGCAATGAGGGGTATGTCGGATTCCAAGAGATCAATTAGGGGACTTTCTGGTCTGAGGTACAGACAGACGTTTCTGTGGGAAGCAGCAAAAAATCAGAATGATGTGTTGCTTTCCTGGTGCCAGGATCAAGGATGTCTCTGAGATGGTGCAGAATGTTCTCAAGGGGGAGAGGGGCCAGCAGGAGGTCATCGTACATGTTGGAACCAACGACATAGGAAGAGAAAAGTTTGAGATTCTGAAGGGAGATTACAGAGAGTTAGGCAGGAATTTTAAAATGTCCTTGAGAGTAATAATATCTGGATTACTCCCGGCGCTATGAGCTCGTGAGCGCAGGAATAGATGAATGCACGGCTGAGGAGCTGGTGTGTTGGAGACGAATTCACATTTGTGGATCATTGGAAACTCTTTTGGGGTAGACGTGACCAGTATAAGAAAGACAGATTGCATCTAAATTGGAAGGGGATTAATATACTGGCAGGGAGATTCGCTAGAAATGCTCAGGAGGATTTAAACCAGTAAGGTAGGGGGTTGGGATCCAGGGAGATAGTGAGGAAAGAGATCAATCCGAGACTGGTTCAGTTGAGAACAGAAACGAGTCAAACAGTCAGGGCAGGCAGGGACAAAGCAGAGAACAAGGTAGGACTGATCAATTAACCTGCATTTATTTCAATGCAAGCAGCCTAACAGGGAAGGCAGATGAACTCAGGGCATGGTTAGGAACATGGGACAGGAAATCAAATCAATTACAAAAAATGGCTCAGGGATGGACAGGACTGGCAGCTTAACGTTCCAGGAAACAAATTCCACAGGAAGGACAGAAAGGTAGGTGAGAGAGGAGGGGGAGTGGTGTTTTTGATAAGGGATAGCATTACAGCTGTACTGAGCGAGGATAATCCCAGAAATGCATCCAGGCAAGTTATTTGTGTGGAACTGAGAAATAAGAAATGGATGATCACCTTATTGGGATTGTTTTATAGACCCCCCTAATAGTCAGAGGGAAATTAAGAAACAAACTTGTCAGGAGATCTCAGTTATTTGTAAGAATAATAGGGTGGTTATGGTAGGAGATTTTAACTTTCCAGACTTAGATTGGGAATGCCATAGTGTTAAAGGTTTAGATGGAGAGGAATTTGTTAAGTGTGTACAAGAAAATTTTCTGAATCAGTGTATGGATGTACCTATGAGAGAAGTTGCAAACCTTGACCTACTATTGGGAAATAAAGTAGGGCAGGTGACTGAGGTGTCAGTGGGGGAGCACTTTGGGGCCAGCAACCATAATTCTATTAGTTTTAAAATAGCGATGGAAAAGGACAGGCTAGATCTAAAAGTTGAAATTCTAAAATGGAGAAAGGCTAATTTTGACGGTATTAGGCAAGAACTTTCGAAAACTGATTGGAGGCAGATGTTCGCAGGTAAGGGAACGGCTGGAAAATGGGAACCCTTCAGAAATGAAATAACAAGTATCCAGAGAAAGTATATTAATGTCAGGGTGAAAGGAAAGGCTGGTAGTATACTGAATGCTGGAAGACTAAAGGAATTGAAGGTTTGGTTAAGAAAAAGAAGGAAGCATATGTCAGGTATAGGCAGGATAGATCGAGTGAATCTATTAGAAGACTTTAAAGGAAGTAGGAGTATACTTAGGAGGGAAATCAGGAGGGCAAAAAGGGGACATGAGATAGCTTTGGCAAATAGAATTAAGGAGAACCCAAAGGGTTTTTACCAATATATTAAGGACAAAAGGGTAACTAGGGAGAGAATAGGGCCCCTCAAAGATCAGCAAGGCAGCCTTTGTGTGGAGCCACAGAAAATGGGGGAGATACTAAATGAATATTTTGCATCAGTATTTCCTGTGGAAAAGGATATGGGAGATATAGACTGCGGAGAAATAGATGGTGACATCTTTCAAAATGTCCAGATTACAGAGGAGAAAATGCTGGATGTCTTGTAATGGTTAAAGGTGGATAAATCCCCAGGACCTGATCAGGTGTATCCAAGAACTCTGTGGGAAGCTAGAGAAGTGATTGCTGGGCTGCTTGCTGAGATATTTGTATCATCGATAGTCACAGGTGAGGTGCCGGAAGACTGGAGGTTGGCAAACGTGGTGCCACTGTTTAAGAAGGGCAGTAAAGGCAAGCCAGGTAACTAAAGACGAGTGAGCCTGACCTCCGTGGTGGGCAAGTTGTTGGAGGGAATCCTAAGGGACAGGCTGTACATGTATTTTGAAAGGCAAAGACTGATTCGGGATAGTCATCATGGCTTTGTGCGTGGGAAATCATGCCTCACAAACTTGATTTTTTTAAAGAAGTAACAAAGAAGATTGATGAGGGCAGAGCAGTAGATGTGATCTATATGGATTTCGAGAAGGTGTTTGACAAGGTTCCCCATGGGAGACTGATTAGCAAGGTTAGATCTCATGGAATACAGGGAGAACTAGCCATTTGGATACAGAACTGGCTCAAACGCAGGAGACAGAGTGGGGTGGTGAAGGGTTGTTTTTCAGACCGGAGGCCTGTGACCAGTGGGGTGTCACAAGGATCAGTGCTGGGTCGTCTACTTTTTGTCATTCACATGTGATTTGGATGTGAGCATAAGTTAGTAAGCTAGTAAGTTTGCAGATGACACGAAATGCGGAGGTGTAGTGGACAGCGAAGAGGGTTACCTCAGACTACAACAGGATCTGGACCAGATGGGTCAATGGGCTGAGAAGTGGCAGATGGAGTTGAATTCAGATAAATGTGAGGTGCTGCATTTTGGGAAGGCAAAGTTTAGCAGGACTTACACATTTAATGGTATGGTCCTAGGGAGTGTCGCTGAACAAAGAGACCTTGGAGTGCAGGTTCATAGCTCCTTGAAAGTGCAGTTGCAGGTAGATAGGATAGTGAAGAAGGCATTTGGTATGCTTTCCATTATTGGTCAGAGTATTGAGTACAGGAGTTGGGAGGTTATGTTGCAGCTGTACAGGACATTGGTTAGACCACTTGGAATATTGCGTGCAATTCTGGTCTCCTTCCTATCAGAAAGATGTTGTGAAACTTGAAAGGGTTCAGAAAGGTTTACAAGGATGTTGCCAGGGTTGGAGGATTTGAGCTATAGGGAGAGGCTGAACAGGCTGGAGCGTCGGAGGCTGAGGGGTGACTTTATAGAGGTTTACAAAATTATGAGGGGCATGGATAGGATAAATAGACAAAGTCTTTTCCCTGGGTTCAGGGAGTCGAGAACTAGAGGGCATGGGTTTAGGGTGAGAGCGGAATGATATAAAAGAGACCTATGGGGCAACTTTTTCATGCAGAGGGGGTGGTACGTGTATGGAATGAGCTGCCAGAGTACTCAATACTCTGACCAATAAAAGAAAGCATACCGAGGGTGGCGTGGTGGCACAGCAGTTAGCACTGCTGCCTCACAGTGCCAGAGACCCGGGTTCAATTCCTGCCTCAGGCGACTGACAGTGTGGAGTTTGCACATTCTCCCCGTGTCTGCATGGGTTTCCTCCGGGTGCTCAGGTTTCCTCCCACAGTCCAAAGATGTGCAGGTCAGGTGAATTGGCCATGCTAAATTGCCCGTAGTGTTAGGTGAAGGGGTAAATGTATGTGTGGGTTGCGCTTCGGCAGGTCGGTGTGGACTTGTTGGGCCGAAGGGCCTGTTTCCACACTGTAAGTAATCTAATCTAATCTAATCAAATGCCTTCTTCACTATCCAATCTACCTGTGACTCCACCTTCAAGGAGCAATGGACCTGTACTCCAAGGTCTCTTTATTCAGCAACACTCCCTTGGACCTTACCATTAAGTGAACAAGTGCAGCACCTTACATTTATCTAAATTAAACTCCATCTGCCACTTCTCAGCCCATTGGCCCATCTGATCAAGATCCTTTTTTAATCTGAGGCAACCTTCCTTACTGTCCACTACACCTCCAATTTTGGTGTCATCTGCAAACTTACTAACTACACCTCTTATTCTCACATCCAAATCATTTATCTAAATGATGAAAAGTAGTGGACCAAGCACTGATCCTTGTGTCACTCTAGTCAGGAAAAGCAACCTTCCACCACCACCCTCTGTCTTCTACCTTTGAGCCAGTTCTTTATCCAAATGGCTAGTTCTCCCTGTATTCAGTGAGATCTAACCTTGCTAATCAGTCTCCCATGCCTTACTCGAGTGCCTTACTCGAGTGCCTTACTGAAGTCCATATAGACCACCTCTACAGCTCTGCCCTCATCAATCCTCTTTGTTACTTCCTCAAAAAACTCAATCAAGATTGTGAGACTGTTAAAGTACAGATTTGAGACGGCCCAGGGAATCCCTTGTGGACTCAGACCTCTAAATCCTCTCTCTTTGTTCATTCCGGAGCTCGTACTCTTTGGAAATCTGGAATAAAAGCCTCTTATAGACAGTTTAGTTTAATTTTAGTCATCCTCTTTATTCACTAGTAGCATCACTGATACTTAAAGCTAAACTAACTAGGTTCTAATAACCAAGGAGAGTAGGCTACCAGCTCTTCAAGTGCCCCAGCAGGCTACTCCGATTCACTGATACAAAGTGGCTTCCTTTATACAAAAGTTTACAAAAACATTGCATGTTCTTAATTAGACAGATAACAGTGAAAGACAATAATTCGTAAGAAAGGAAAGTTAATTGACAGGTCTGTGTGCACTTGACTGATCAGGCCTTGAGCTACCCATCAGGTGGGAAAAAAAATCCAGCCAAGTTAGTCATCTGCCATGAGTTAACTGTGGAAAAGGATATGGAAGGTATAGAAAGTAGCAAAATAGTTGGTGACACCTTGCAAAATGTCCATATTACAGAAGAGGAAGTGCTGGATGTCTTGAAGTACATAAAAGTGGATAAATCCCCAGGATCTGATCAACTGTATCCGAGAACTCTGTGCGAAGCTAGGGAAGTGATTGCTGGGCCTATTGCTGAGATATTTGTATCATCGATACTCACAGGTGAGGTGCCGGAAGACTGGAGGTTGGCAAATGTGGTGCTATTGTTTAAGAAGGGTGGTGAGGACAAGCCATAGAACTATAGACCAGTGAGCCTGATGTCAGTGGAGGGCAAGTTGTTGGAGGAAATCCTGAGGGACAGGATGTACATGTATTCGGAAAGGCAAGGGCTGATTAAGGATAGTCAACATGGCTTTGTGCGTGGGAAATCATGTCTCACAAACTTGATTGAGTTTTTTGAAGAAAAAAAGAATAAAATGTCTTGTCTTTTATTTATACCGGTCACTCTAATGGTGCTGCAGGAATGAAACATTTCAGTTATTTTGCAGTGAAAATAGGGCAGTTAGTTTTTAATCAGCAAAGTTATGTTTATAGCAGGCAGTTAATGTAAAGTCACCATTCTCTCACATTAGAGAGAGGGAGAGAGAGGTGTGGTGGAGAAAGAGCGAGAAAAACCAACAACTGTTTTGTGGTTTAATCTGAGGGGCAACACATCAAAGGCACAGGGAATGATCATTCACAGCAATCTCGACCAGAGCAGCAGTTGAACTGCATGCTGTCAGCGTGACGATACATTGTAAGCCAACCATAGAATCAACTGAGCTAACCAACCCCTGCATGGCCAGAGGCAAAAACATTGGGTGGGCCAGTGGCTCAGTGGTTAGCATTGCTGTCTCACAGCACCAGGGACCCAGGAACAATTCCAGCCTCGGGTGACTGTTTATTGGGAGTTTGCACCTTCTCCCCTTCTCTGCATGGGTTTTCTCCAGATGCTCCGGTTTCCTCCCAAAGTCCAAAGATGTGCAGTTTAGATGGATTGGCCATGCTAAGTTGCCCATAGTGTAAGGGCTGTGCAGGCTAGGAAGGTTAGTCATGGGAAATGCAAGGTTATATGGTTGGGGTAGGGCAGTGTGACTGGGCGGGATTCTATTCAGAGGGACAGTGTGGAAGATTAGCTTCCACACTGTAGGATTCTATGATGTGAAGGTTAAGGGGAATGGCCATGATTAATGCAAGGTTACGGGGGTAGGGTCAGGGTTTGTTTGGGATGCTCTTCACTGGCTTGGGGCAGACTGGATGGACTGAATGGTCTCTTTCCACACTGTACAGATTCTGGTGATATCAATGCTTAGCTCAATGGTGTGGGCAATTAATTCCGATCTCAATTTAGATGAGATTCACTTTCAGTTTCTGAAATAATGGGGAAGCAAAATCCTATGTTTTCAGCTCCCCAAGGCATGCCCTTGCTGTGGCAGGTGGTGTATTTAGAATTCAATTTTAAACAGAAACAGATCTGGAGTTAAGACTCTAATGATGACTGTTGTCAGGAACAAACAACCATCTGGTTCAAAATTGAAGTCTGAGGTGAGGAGCAATATCTTCTCTCAGAGGGATGAGTGTCTTTGGAACTCCTTGCCAGAGAGAGCTGTGTTTGGGGGTAGGGCGCAGGTTTAAGGCTGGGATTGATAGATTCTTGATCAGTCGGGGAATTGAGAGTTTCATGTTAAGTGCAGGAAAGTGAGCGTGAGGAATGGGGCATCAGCCACAATGCTATTGAATGGCTGAGCAGGCTCAAGGGCCCGAATGGCGTTCTCCTGTTATTGTCTGTGATTTTCCTTAAGGGAATGAAATCTGCCTCCTTAGTCGGCTCTGCACTTGCTCCTAACCCTTTGCAGGGGTGTGGACCTGACGAGGGGGTCACGAAGGGAGTGGTCTTTGCGGAACACTGATAGGGGAGGGGAGAGAAACACATCCCTGGTGGTGGGATCCGTTTGGAGGTGGCGGAAATGATGGCGGATGATACGCTGTATACGGAGGTTGGTGGGGTGGTAGGTGAGAACCAGTGGGGTTCTGTCTTGGTAGTGGTTGGAGGAGCAGGTCTCAAGGGCAGAGGAGCGGGAAGTGGAGGAGATGCGGTGGAGGGCATCGTCGATCACGTGTGGGGGGAATCTGCGGTCCTTGAAGAAGGAGGCCATCTGGGCTGTACGGTATTGGAACTGGTCCTCCTGGGAGCAGATGCCTCCGCGTACCTCGACACGGTTCTGTCCCCTTTAGTCCAAGAACTCCCCACATACGTTCGGGACACAACCCATGCCCTCCACCTCCTCCATGATTTTCGCTTCCCCGGTCCCCAACGCCTTATCTTCACCATGGACATCCAGTCCCTGTATCCTCCATCACGAAGGACTGAGAGCCCTCCGCTGCTTCCTTTCCCGCCGAACCAACCAGTACCCTTCCACTGACACCCTCCTTCGACTGACTGAACTGATCCTCACCCTGAATAACTTCTCTTTGCAATCCTCCCACTTCCTCCAAACTAAAGGAGTTGCCATGGGCCCCAGCTATGCCTGTCTCTTCGTAGGATATGTGGAACAGTCCATCTTCCGCAACTACACTGGCACCACCCCCCCTTTTCCTCCGCTACATCGATGACTGTATCGGCGCTGCCTCGTGCTCCCACGAGGAGGCTGAACAGTTCATCAACTTTACCAATACCTTCCATCCCGACCTCAAATTCACCTGGACTGTCTCAGAATCCTCCCTCCCCTTCCTAGACCTTTCCATTTCTATCTTGGGCGACCGACTTAACACAGACATCTCCTATAAACCAACTGACTCCCACAGCTATCTGGACTACACCTCCTCCCACCCTGCCCCCTGTAAAAACGCCATCCCATATTCCCAACTCCTTCGTCTCCACCGCATCTGCTCCCAGGAGGACCAGTTCCAATACCGTACAGCCCAGATGGCCTCCTTCTTCAAGGGCCGCAGATTCCCCCCACACGTGATCGACAATGCCCTCCACCGCATCTCCTCCACTTCCCGCTCCTACGCCCTTGAGCCCCGCTCCTCCAACCGCCATCAAGACAGAACCCCACTGGTTCTCACCTACCACCCCACCAACCTCCGTATACAGCGTATCATCCGCCGTCATTTCCGCCACCTCCAAACGGACCCCACCACCAGGGATATATTTCCCTCCCCTCCCCTATCAACGTTCCGCAAAGACCACTCCCTTCGTGACTCCCTCGTCAGGTCCACACCCCCCACCAACCCAACCTCCACTCCCGGCACCTTCCCCTGCAACCGCAGGAAATGTAAAACTTGCGCCCACACCTCCTCCCTTACTTCTCTCCAAGGCCCCAAGGGATCCTTCCATATCCGCCACAAATTCACCTGCACCTCCACACACATCATCTATTGCATCCGCTGCACCCGATATGGCCTCCTCTATATTGGGGAGACGGGCCACCTACTTGCGGAACGCTTCAGGGAACACCTCTGGGACGCCCGGACCAACCAACTCAACCACCCCGTGGCTCAACACTTTAACTCTCCCTCCCACTCCACCGAGGACATGCAGGTCCTTGGACTCCTCCATCGGCAAAACATAACAACCCGACGGTTGGAGGAAGAGCGCCTCATCTTCCGCCTGGGAACCCTCCAACCACAAGGAATGAACTCAGATTTCTCCAGTTTCCTCATTTTCCCTCCCCCCACCTTGTCTCAGTTGGTTCCCTCAACTCAGTACCGCCCTCCTAACCTGCAATCTTCTTCCTGACCTCTCCGCCCCCACCCCACTCTGGCCTATCACCCTCACCTTGACCTCCTTCCACCTATCACATCTCCATCGCCCCTCCCCCAAGTCCCTCCTCCCTACCTTTTATCTTAGCCTGCCTGGCACACTCTCCTCATTCCTGATGAAGGGCTCTGGCCCGAAACGTTGAATTTCCTGTTCCTTGGATGCTGCCTGACCTGCTGTGCTTTAACCTTAAATACTTAGACTAAATGTAATTTTGAATTATAGAACACAAGAAAATAAACAGGGCACGCAGAAGGGTATCAGGCCACAAAAGGGGGACCTCGGATGTGCAGAAGATAAAGAACATCCGTGATAACAGGATGCTCTAAAGCAATTAAGAATACTTGCCTTCACATCAAAGAATCTGTGTAAGCAGGACACAGAGTGATAACATTCACAGGTGTTAACTTGTAAAATTAATGACAGTGTTTGATTGTGATCTTGGAAACTTTGATTTATCTCAGAAACATGTCAAAAGCCTTGTAATAAACAGTCAGGTCCTATCAATTATAATGGATTCTTATTGTTTGTGTGTGTGTGTGTGTGTGTGTGTGTGTGTGTGTGTGTGTGTGTGTGTGTGTGTGTGAGAATTTATTTGCATTTTGGGACTTCATGATGATTTTGAGAAGCCATCGCTGATTATCAAATACAAACTCTAAAATGTAATATTGATGAAGCTTTAACTTACTTAGCATTCCTACACACCACGACTGACCCTCTGTCAATTCTAATTTGTCAGATTTTATGTCTTTGAATTTGAAACACAACCCTGCAAAGAAAGCATGTTAATTCGAGGCTAATGAATCATTTAAAATGTAACCTTTCAGCCTCAGGTACAGAATGATTTTGTATTTAAGATAAAAAGCAGGAGTCTGCTCCTAGCTTAAATATTTTCTAAACCTAACATTGAAGAGTTTCTGACACAATCTGTCACGAAGCCATTTTATGGTCAAAGCTTGCCCTTCTCGCTAAGATGCCATTTTATAAAACAATGATATCTGACATGCAAGCTGTGCAAGGTTACCTTATGACCCCTCCCACTTAGTTTAGACTGGTACCTCTTAATGATAGGGACTTACCTCACCAACTTTTTCCCACCTGATGGATGGCTAAGGGCCTGCAGAAGTGATCAGTTAATCGCAGACAGACCTGTTCATTAACTTCTCTTCCTTATGAATTGTTGCCTTTCCACTGTCTGTCTAATTAAGAACATGCAGGGTTTTTTGTAAAACTTTGTAAAAAGGAAGCCTGTTTGAGACAGAAGCCTTCGAGGGCTCTTAAAGGAAGAGTTGGTATCCTACTTTTCTAAGGTTTTAGAACCTCAGCTAGCCTGGCTTATAGGTGTCAATGTTACATTGTAACAGTGATGCTATTGGTAAATAAAGGGGAAGGCTAAAATTAAATTAAACTGTTTGTAAGAGGTTTTTATTCCAGACTACCAGGACTAACCAAGAAAGGCTTATAGGTCTGAGTCCACAAGGGATTCCCTGGGCCATCTCAAATTTGTACTTTAACAGGATGAATAGGATGGGTTTAGAGAGAGATGGGCTAAGTGCTGGCAAATGGGACTAGATTGGGTTAGAATACCTGGTCGGCATGGACAAGTTGGACCGAAGGGTCTGTTTCCATGCTATATGTCTCTGAGTCGACGACTCTTCGGTAACTCTTGCCCTGTCAGTGAGCACAGTTTCCCTCCATCTCTGTACTTAACCCCTCCTTCATGGATGGTTGTTGAAACGATGCAACAATGTGGCCTATTTGTCTACCTTCATTGTAACTTTGAAAATGCTCTTAATAATTGCAGATTTTAATGTTGTTCCTGAATGTCTAATTTGGATGAGGATTCAGTCTATCTATCTTCAACACTGGTGTGTAAACGTCAATGGGCTACATACCTGCTGTTTGTTAGAGACAGCTGGTCACTCTGTGCTTTGAACTGAGGAAATATTACAGTGTAATAGTCCTGCAGTTTTGTGGAGGAAAACACAGGGACACCACCTGTAAATCAACATGAGGCTAGTCTAGCAATATTGAACTGATCATTGTCACATTCATTGCACCTTTGTTAGGATGTGTTTTGTCTTTTCCTTTAAAGCCAACAACTTAACCAGAACTACAGATCTGATTCCATTCTTGCCCTAAGCTGCTCCTTGTCTGGGGATTGTGTTTGTTATTCATGTGATTCGATACCAATTGATTTGGAGATGCTAGTGTGGGACTGGGGTGCACAATGTTAAAAATCACACATCAGGAGCTTCCAAAAAATCTGTTGGACTATAACCTGGTGTTGTGCGACTTTTAACTTGATACCAATTGAGTGAGATCCAGAAACTGAACAACAACTGCCCAGCACCATGAACGGAAGTACTCAACCACCAGGATGCTTCCACAGTTCAATATCCAACTCCCCAACTACTTGTTGGAAAGAGGAAACTGACGCTATTTCTAATGTTTTTACCAAGACCCCAGTTGTATATTCTTTTACAACAGTATCACATTCCTACAGTTGGTCCACACAACCTCAAAAAAGAGGTTGCCTCAAACACTTTTACAATTGTATTTTAGGTTATATTGTTCCTCTGCTCCCACAGACAGTAACAGTATCCAATAAAAAGGAAATGGGAATTCCTCAATGTCAGGTACAAAGGCCAGGGCTCTCCACATTAAAAAGAAAATAAGCAATCTGACAGAGCTCAGCTCTTCTCACAGATGCTGTGAGTGGGTCTTAAAAGAGCCTTTGGGTTGTCAGATTCAAGAACAGTCTTCACTTTTTAGCGGCTTTAGTAGGTACATCCACATACTGAATCAGAAATGTTTCTTGCGCACACTTAAATTCCTCTCCATCTAAACCTTTAACACTATGGCAGTCCCAGTCTATGTTTGGAAAGTTAAAAACCCCTACCATAACCACCCTATTATTCTTACAGATAGCTGAGGTCTCCTTACAAGTTTGTTTCTCAATTTCCCTCTGAGTATTAGGGGTTCTTTTATACAATCCCAATAAGGTGATCAACCCTTTATTTATCAGTTCCACCCAAATAACTTCCCGGATTTATTTCCGGAAATATCCTCCCTCAGTACAGCTGTAATGCCATCCCTTATCAAAAATGCCACTCCCCCTCCTCTCTCGCCTCCCTTTCTGGTCCTTCTTGTAGCATTTGTATCGTGGAACATTAAACAGCCAGTCCTGTCCATTCCTGAGTCACGTTTCTGTAGTTTCCTGTGGTGATGTCAGTTCCTGTTCTTTTTCTCAGGGGGTGGTAAATGGGATCCAAGTCAATGTGTTTGTTGATGGAGTTCCAGTTGGAATGGCATTCTTCTAGGAATTCTCATTCATACCTGAGTTTGGCCTGTCCTAGGATGGATGTGTTGTCACAGTCAAAGTGGTGTCCTTCCTCAACTGTATGTAAGGATACTAGTGAGAGTGGGTCATGTCATTTTGTGGCTAGTTGATGTACATGTATCCTGGTGGCTAATTTTCTTCCTGTTTGTCCAGTGTAGTGGACTCATATCCACAAGTCTCTATAATTGAGATGCATGGTTAAGGTTGATGCTCAGAATCTTTTTCCAGGAGTTGAAATGTTTAAAGCTAAGAGGCATGCATACAAGGTGAGAGGGGGAAACTTCAAAGGAGACATACAGGGCAGTTTCTTTTAAACATAGAGTGGTAGTAGTGGAATGCACTGCCAGGGGTGGAGATGGAGGCAGATATGATAAGGGTATTGAAAAGACTTTTAGGTAAGTAAATGAATATGTAAGAAATGGACGGTAGGCAGAAGGGAATAATTTCATTTGGCGGCATGTTCCGCACAACATCATGGGCTGAAGGACCCATTCGTGTGCTGTATTGTTCCATGTTCTGATTTAATGCAGTGTATATTTCGGATGAGGATTCATTCAAGTTGATTGAAACTGGATAGAATGCATTTAGAATATAGATTAAATAGATAGAAACTTCCATTTCATTGGTGGTATTTGACTTTGAACATATCTGGAAATGGTGCTCAATGTGTCTCTGATTCAGTCCACTCTGTGACTGTGGAAAGGATGTTCTTCGTTCTGACAGCAGTAACATACCTGCTGTTTGTTCGAAGCAGCTGGTCACATTTGGCTCTGTACCGAGGGAATATTACATTGTCTTGGTCCTTTGAGTACTTCCCTGGAGGAATACAGAGGAGATATCTGCTGTAAATCAACATCAGCTGTGATTGGCAACATCAATGTAGCATTCAGGTAATGATCATTATCATTTTTTATTTAAAGGCAGCAAATTTATCAGAACATGTGTCTGATTCCACTCCTGCCCTGAGCTGCTCCTTGTCCATTTTTTTCTTAAAATTCTAAGACCAATTGAGTGAGATCCAGAAATGAAACAACGTGGAGTTTGCACGTTCTCCCCGTGTCTGCGTGGGTTTCCTCCGGGTGCTCCGGTTTCCTCCCACAGTCCAAAGATGTGCGGGTCAGGTGAATTGGCCATGCTAAATTGCCCGTAGTGTTAGGTAAGGGGTAAATGTAGGGGTATGGGTGGGTTTCGCTTCGGCGGGTCGGTGTGTACTTGTTGGGCCGAAGGGCCTGTTTCCACACTGTAAGTCTAATCTAATCTAACATCCATACAGCTCTGTGAATGGGACTACCTGATGCAAGTGGGTATGTGGATATGTGAGTTTAGTTATTGATCTATATCTGCCAGTTCCGGCTTAGTGAATGTGAGAGTGTAGTTATCAAACTGTAACATTCATTATATGATCAATATGTTTACATATTCCCACAGCAGAGACTGGCAGGATCCAATTGATAACTATCGAATCATAAAAATAATACAGCACTAGCGTTCGGAGCACTGCCCCTTCATCAGGAGATTGTGAAGTGTAAGACACAGAATTTATAGCAAAAGTTTCCAGTGTGATGTAACTGAAATTATATATTGAAAAAGACCTAAATTGTTTATTAAGTCTCTCCTTTTTAAGAATCATGACCACCAAATCAGGCAGCGAATTCCAGATACCCACCACTCTGCATAAAACACGTTTTTCCTTACATATCATCTAAGTCTACAGCCACTTAGTTTGAATCAATGATCTCTGGTGTTTGAACTCTCCGCCAAGGAAACAGGTTCCTCTCACCTCTCACTATTTAGTGAAAAATCGCACAACACCAGGTTATAGTTCAACAGGTATATTTGGAAGTACTAGCTTTCGGCATTCTGCTCCTTCATTAGTAGCTTACTATTTAGTATTCCTTTATCATGGCACCTCTGTTCCAAGGAATATAACCCCAACCTCTTCAATCTGTCCCGATAGCCACAATTCACCAGCCCTGGCAACATTCCAGTAAATCTCCTCTGCACTCTCTCCAGAGCAATGATGTCTTTCCTGTGATGTGGGGACCCGACTGCACACAATACTCCAGCTGTAGCCACCAGTGCCTTATACAGCTTCATTATTATATCCCTACTTTTGTATTCCATCCCTCTTCCCATGAAGAAGAGCATTCCACTTTCCTTCTTTACAACCCCATCTATCTTTAGGGACCTGTCTACTTGCACACCAAGGTCTCTCACTATATTCCCATTGACTGTTTGACTTCCCAAAATGCATTCCCTCACACTTATCAGAGCTGAACTCCATCTGCCACTTTTCTGCCCAATCCACCAAACCATCTATGATAGATTTGGAGCTTACAGCTATCCTCTACACTATCCACTACATAGCCAATTTTTGTTTCACCTGCCAATTTCACAAATTCATCCACTACATTCAAGTTCAAATCCTTAATGTATAAAACAAACAGCAGAGGTCCCAACACTGAGCCATGCAGAGCACCACTTGAAACAACTTTCCATTCACAAGAGCAGCAATCAACCATTACCATTTGTTTCCTGTTACTAAGCCAACTTTGCATCCAATTCAGCACATTACCCTGTATTCCACAGCTTTTATTTTTTGGACCAGTTTGCTGTAATGATGCTGCTCCTTTAACAATCTTGTAAAAGACACAGGCTCCAAAAAGTCTGACTTGATGGGTTTTAGGGCCATTTTGATTATAGCTAACAGGTAACACTTTAGGCAAAAAGCTTCCAAATTTTTAAAAAGAACACTTGAACAATGAAAGAGGAGTGGTCCAGTTTTCCCAGCTCAGCTTTTCTCTGGTTTGATTTGGTTTTTGGCTGTCTGGCTATTGACTGAAAGCAGTCAGGCAGTTGGAACAGCTGCTGAACCCAAAGAAGCCGGTCCATGCTGGTACTCTCTCTCTCTCTGACATCTCTCCAGTAAGACCCTGTGTTGGTTTTACATTTTTGTGCCAAAGGGTGTTTTTGGGAATTGTTGTAAGTATTGGGAACAATATCATTAAGTTCGTATAATCCGTTGGGTTTTTGGATAGGTTAACTTATTTAGCATTCTGTTCTCTTATAAGACATAGGAGCATTTGTTTGTGTTTCATTTGATAATCTTGTAAATCAATTCTTTTTTGTTTAAAACAATATGGTTTGACCAGCTACATCACTTCTGGAATATCCGTGCTTAAAACAACTAGCAAAATTAGGGTCCAGGCTACTTGAAATGTTTTGAGGGGGTCTGGCCTGGTCTATACCACTTTGGAGGCTCTTTGCAGGATTTGTTCTGTAGTTCTGATTTGGGATTAGGGTTGCTGGACTTGAAGGCAGCGAGTGGTAGGTGTTACAGTGTCTTTTGTTCCGAGTTTTGAATTCAGTTGGTTTAAACAGTGTTTGGGAGAGCAATGACTTGTTCAGTCAACCAGAGTTTTCTGTGGGGGTGGAAGAAGCGATTTTGGGGCTTTTACAAAAGGTGATTAAGGGTAAGCTGCTGGAAATAGCAGACAATCTGGGATTGAGGGCTGTGTCCTTCCATGAGGAAAGGAGAGATAATTACAGCAGTAGCTCAGCATTTACATTTGTTGGAAACACCATCAGAATTTTTAGAGATGGCTAACATTCAATGGAAAATTCAGCAACTTGAGTTGGAGGCAAAACACAAGGAAAGAGTCACAGAAATGAACTCTTTTAAATTATGATTAAATACAGAAGAGAGTGTGAGGAGAGAGAGAAAAGGAGAGCAGGGAAAGGAAGAAAGAGAGAGAGTTTGAACTTTGGAAATTGGCACTTCCTGAATTAGTGAAAACCAGAGCAGAGAGCTATAACAGCAAGATTGGCAGCTGAAATGGCTGATGGTTATGAGTTGGTCCATCAGTCAAAGTTTGGCCTCCAAAACCTATTTCAATCCATGAGGGATAGAAATTGAGGACAAGAAAAATCTTCACATGGAAAGGAATTGATCTCGGTGAAGATCATAAACATGACTTACCACAGGGTAAAAAGGAAACCCTTGAAGGGGAAAGAGAAATTAAAAAGCTCTGGTGTTTTCGCTGCAATACAGTAGGCTACATAAATCAGTGTTGGTGGATTAGGAAAAACACTGGGAAACCAGATTTAGGAAACAGAAGCTAGTGAATTTTGTTGGAGTGGTAACAGAAAGCACAATGGAGGTTCGAAAGCTGCACCGGAATGTACAAGCTGGTTGGAGATGCCAGATCTTCTTAAACCATCCACCTCTAAAGGTAAAGTTTATTCATATAGGCCAGGAGGAGCAGGTAAAGTGGTTACAATATTAAGAGATACAAAGATCCTCTAAATCTATGATGCTGAAAGATGAGGAGATATGCACCTCTGAAGGACTATTGCCAGAAAAAGGTTCTAGTAACGGGAATTCATGTTGAGACAAGAAACACTGAATTGTGAGAAGTGAGGTTAGAGTGTTCAGTGAAGAGTGGAGAAGTTGTGGTCAGAGTAATCGAAAAACTCTCAACTCCGGGAATACAATTTATCCTTGATATTGTTGATTCACTGGTAGGAGTGCTGGCTACTGTTGTTGAAAAGCCAATGGAAACTCAGGGAACTGAATTATTGCTGGACATATATCCTGGGATTATTTCTGACTGTGTGGTGACAAAGTCGCAGTCACCAGTTGAAACAGAAGAGATCAAAGAGTACAGATAAGAAAATTGAAGTGAAATTAGCAGAGACCCTGTTGGATTACATGGTTTTCCAGCAATACATTTTTCAGCTCACATGGTTGAGACAAACTGGGAACAGACAGATGATAAAGCAAACATGTTTAGCTTAAATCTTAAGCAAATTTAAAGCAATTGTATCAAAAGGCATACACACAAGAAGAATGTGAATCTATCCCTGCATCTTCAGAAATGATGTCTTAAAGAGGAAATGGAGATCCTTACATATTCAAGGTGATGAGAAATATGCAGAACTTTATCAAGTTGTATTGCCAGTGGGTTATAGAGGGAGGTGTCAAATAGCATATGAGCTACCACAAGGAGATCATTTAGGAGTGAGAAAAATTCAGACTTTTGCAGAGATTGTTTGGAATTCACATTTAATTGTCCTCTCTGTGTCTGAAAACTATTCAGTAAAGGATTAATTCTGTCCTTCTCAGTCACAGCTAAACTCCATGTAAATGTGCTTCAACCAGGTTGGAGGATTTGAACTATAGGGAGAGGCTGAATAGGTTGGATCTGTTTTCCCTGGAGAGGGACCTTTTATAGGAGGTTCATAAAATCACAATGGGCATGGAGAAGTGGTGGAGGCTGGTACAATTACAACGTTTAAAAGGCATCTGGATACGTATATGAATAGGAAGGGTTTAGATGGACATGCTGGCATATGGGACTAGATTTGGTTAGGATACCTGATCAGCATGGACGCGATGGACAGCAAGGTCTGTGTTCATGCTGTACATCTCTATGACTCAATGATTCCTTGTGCTCACCAACAGGACAGGAGTTGCGCCGCGCTGCACCTTGTCTCGAGATTGTGTTTGTTTTTCATATGATTCGATACCAATTGAGTGAGACCTAGAAACTGAGCAACTACTGGACAGCTCCATGAATGGGACTACTCACCACCAGGATGTTAATACAGTTCAATATCCAGCTCCCAATATACTACCTGCTGGAGAGAAGAAAAACGGCGCGATATATAATGTTTTTAACCAAGACCCATATGTTTGTCCTTTTAGAGGAGTATCCCATTCTTTCAATCGGTCTGCGATTCCACTATTGATTGCACACTTTCAACAAACAAGAACGAAATTTCAACAGGGTTCAGAGGATTGTAAACCACCAGAATGTCCCACAGCAGTTTCTTCCCGCTCTGTCTCCCTCAGCAGGCCCACACACAGCCAGAGAAAGGCCTCTCTTTTCCCCTTAGCCCGCTCACTCCAAGTTCCTGCTCCGCTCGGCCTCTTACAAACAGCCCCCGGTTCTCCCTGAACTCACCCCGAATCAACCCCGGTCTGGGAGCCCCCTCTGTGTTCCAGGCTCCCATCCCGATGTGCTGCTGGAAGGAGCCTGCTGTTCCCTCGCTTCCCTGGGCGCTGATCTCTCCATTGCGGTCTGTTTCAAACAAACCTCTTGCACTCACTGAGTTAATGCTCCTCAATGGCACGCTGGGGGAGGGCCTCACGCATGCGCTCCTCTACTCAGGAACAGTCAGCTTTGGGTCCCAGATACAGTTGGGCCTGGAGTGAGCTTGGAGGCGGAGCTGGATGATCAAAGCCATTTCCCTTCCCTGTCTGTCACTCAGTTTCCTCTCCGGACCCGCCTCTCACTCTCTGTCAGCTCTTTCTCAGCCAGGTCGGGCCGGGCTGTATAAAAAAGGAAGGGGCGGCAGCTCGGCTCTCATTCGGCAGCGATTGGAGTGAAGAAGCGTGATGTCTGGAAGAGGTAAAGGAGGCAAAGGCCTGGGAAAAGGCGGAGCGAAGCGGCACCGCAAAGTGCTCCGTGATAACATCCAGGGCATCACGAAACCAGCCATCCGGCGCCTGGCTCGCCGTGGCGGGGTCAAGCGCATCTCGGGCTTGATCTACGAGGAGACCCGCGGGGTGCTGAAGGTTTTCCTGGAGAATGTGATCCGGGATGCGGTCACCTACACTGAGCACGCCAAGCGCAAGACGGTCACCGCCATGGATGTGGTGTACGCTCTGAAACGCCAGGGCCGCACTCTCTATGGATTCGGCGGCTGAGCATAAAGCGACCCTTTTCCAGCGAACCCAAAGGCTCTTTTCAGAGCCACCCAAACCCTCCCGATAGAGAGCGGAGACCTGAGGACAGGGAAGGCAGCACATACGGAGGGAATAGTGTAACGGTTCTTTAGCGTGTCATTTATCATTTTGCCCAGACACTGATGCGGTATTTGTATTTCATTGACCCTTCCAGAAACGATACTTTCATGAGTTTTGATGCTGGGACACAGGATTTTTTCATAGCCTGCTCTTTCCATGTGCCTGTACAGACCGTTCAGGCGGCCATTAAGTTGTGTTTCGGCTGATTGTTATGTGATTGAAATAAAAATCGATTCGGTCAGTTTCTGTAGTTTTATCGTGGAATGGGTGGCGTCATGAGTGTATGTGCGACTGTAAAGGAGTATACGCGTACGTCTGTCAGAGGGTGCATGACTGACTGACGGACAGTATGTGTGAGCGTATGAGAAGGTTCTCCGTGAGTGCCTGCATGTGTAGGAGTGTCTGTGTATTTCGCTCAAAAGCTTTATGAATCCACGTAAGATTCTGTAAATCCATTTTTTTTAAAAAAAGATTAGGATCAGTCTGACCATTGTGACACAGACAGTCTCACACAGGGCAGCTTACACCTTATAAAGGCATTATCTGGGCCAACTTGACACCAGTTGCTCTTGTTCACTTGAGAATGTAACTTCAGGCGGCCATTAAGTTGTGTTTCGGCTGATTATAATCTGGTTGAAATTAAATATATATATATATATTCGGTGAGCTTCTGTAATTTTATCGTGGTACATTTTCAAGATGTTTAAATCGGCGGGGTTGTTTAGATTGATTCACGGCGGGTAGACGTTCGGCTGTTCAGTTTGTCTGGGCTGTTTTGAACCCTGCCTGTTACAGACAGATCAGGCAGTAATCCCGCCTCCTGTCTCCGCTGACAGCTAACTAGACTTTAATCGATTACTTTCAAGTATCTGAGTTGCGGACAAGTGGCGTAATATATCTTAGTATGTTATTTAATATCATGGTTTAAGAGGGTGAATTCGGCGGGCATTTTGAAATTGGCCAACTGTCATTTCACGTTACCCAAACAACCTCCAACAATTCTTTTCCTGCCTTTTCTTTCCCATCCGGAGCTGTTTCTCGTTGGGCTGAGGGACAGGGCTGTATCCAATCCCAGCTATAGGGCGGGCTCTCCGTTCCCTTAAATAGGCAGCACCGCAGCAGCTTCAGCATTGACAGCAGCAGCCTGTGTGTGTTACAGAGAGTTGAGGAGAATGGCCCGAACCAAGCAGACAGCGCGCAAATCCACCGGAGGGAAAGCTCCCCGCAAGCTGCTGGCGACCAAAGCGGCCCACAAGAGCGCTCCGGCCACGGGCGGAGTGAAGAAACCCCATCGCTACAGGCCCGGCACGGTGGCTTTGCGGGAGATCCGCCGCTACCAGAAATCCACCGAGCTGCTGATCCACAAACTGCCCTTCCAGCGCCTGGTGCGAGAGATCGCTCAGGACCTGGGCTCCCGGAGCTCGGCCGTGATGGCCCTGTAGGAGGCTAGCGAGGCTTACTTGGTGGGACTGTTTGAGGACACCAACTTGTGCGCCATCCACGCCAAGCGTGTCACCATTATGCCCAAAGACATCCAGCTGGCCCGCGGGGAGCGCGCCTAAACGGAGCCTGGCCGGCCCACCATATTCGCCTCGACAGAGAGAGAGAGAGAGAAAGAAACACGGCCATTAAATCATCCAGACAGAGCAGGAAACGATGGGTTGTATTACTATAGCAATTATTGAACAGGGAAGTAAATGGGCGATGAGTTATGAGCGGTCTTGACATAGGCAGTGAAGTCATATCTAATGAGATCTCCTGTGTTCGCAGAATTTATTATGACAGATTGTGGAATATAATTTTAACATGATATTGTGGTGGAGATCTCCGTTGATCGCACATTTTGTTATAATGGAGGATGACATAGAATTAGCGCCAAAAGATTAACAGCTCCTTTTCAGATTTGAAAACCCCACTAACAGGTAGAAAAGAGCACGAAGTTTAACAGATTAAAATGCGTTGATTTGTCTATTGATTCAGTTCCTACAATCTCACTTTGCCCCCCTTCCCTCCTTTACGGCTGAAAAACACTCACGGATATTTAATATGGTCTCTCTCTGGAGAGAAAGAAGAAAGCCATCTATGAACACACTAGTGAACAAAACGCAGAGGGAAATGCTCTGTAGCAACTGTATACGTATTGCACTGGGTCAATTCAGCTTTTCCTGATGCAGAAAGATTCTGTAAATCCATTTTTTTTATAGAATCGGTCTGACCACTATGGCGCACACAGGGCAGCTCATACCTTTAAAGGTATTATCCGTTGTTCAAGTTGAGAATGTAACATTTAAGTGTTCTCCGATTTACATTTGTAAAAACTGAAACCAACAAGGTCATTCTAAAAGATTAGAAATTAAGAAACAATCCATCGCCCTATAAGCTTTTGCGAACACGTCTGTGTCTTACGACCTTATATTCTACGTGATGAAAGCTCCGAAAGCTAGTGCATACAAATAAGCCAGTTGGTGTTGCGTGATTTTTAACTTTGTACACCCCAGTCCAACATCAGCCAGTTCAAACCTCAAGTATTCAATAACAAGGCGATAGTGATTCTACCTGAGATCAAAGTTCAAGCTTCTCCACATCAAAAATAAAATAAATCTGACAGAGATGCCAGTGTAACTCCTTTCACTGATGCTGTGAGTGGCTCTGAAAAGAGCCTTTGGGTTGTCAAATTCAAGAACACTATCTTCACTTTTTAGCAGATCCAGCAGCGGCGGATTTCTTGGGCAGCAGCACGGCCTGGATATTAGGCAGCACCCCGCCCTGAGCGATGGTCACCCCTCCCAGCAGCTTGTTGAGCTCCTCGTCATTGCGCACGGCCAGCTGCAGGTGCCTGGGGATGATGCGGGTCTTCTTGTTGTCCCGGGCCGCGTTGCCGGCCAGCTCCAGGATTTCAGCCGTCAGATACTCCAGCACCGCAGCCAGATAGACCGGCGCTCCGGCACCCACACGCTCAGCATAGTTGCCCTTTCTCAGGAGCCTGTGAACACGGCCCACCGGGAACTGCAGGCCAGCCCGGGACGACCGAGACTTCGCCTTGGCGCGACCTTTCCCACCGCCCTTTCCTCTTCCAGACATTATCACAATCTCAGATGCTCTTTCACAGAGAATGCTGTACTCCGCCCACATTGCGGTCTCTTATACCTTCGGGAGGGATGATACGGCAATCATTTCGGATTGGTCAGCGTCTCCTAATGTTGTTTCAATTCCCAATCAGATCACAGCTTCAGTCCCCAATCCGGGAGGAGGGCGGCAACGACAGGCGACAAATCATCAACCGCTTTCTTTCAAATTTGAAAAGCCCGCCAAATTCCAAACAAAGGAGTATGTTTTATCTGAAAAATGAAGTACAAAAAACTGAGGAAGTTCAAAAAATAATACACATGTTACTTTACTTCTAGTTTACAAATGTGTAATTCACACGGTCTTACTCTCCCTCATTTGCCGACCTAATTCCCAGCTCGGCGAACAGAACCACAACAACGAGCACCCGGGCTACAAATCTTCTTCCGAACTTTGTATCTATCCCTTTCTGATCTTGAGAGTGGGTTTTTTTCTACACCTTAAGAAGCAATTTGTCTTTCACATTTGAATCCCAACCCGATATGTCCATAAAGCAGCATACCTTCTTCCGGCTCAGAATCGACACTTTTTTTAATGACGATATTATAAAGCTGTCCTCCCTTATCGCTGTCGATCAGATTCAGCAAAAGCTCCACGTTCCAGTCCTGTAGCTGTGTTGGTGTTCTTTCGGTTCGCTTTGAAAGTCTCTCACCGACAGTAAGAAGCTTTATTCCGTATTCCGAAAAATTGGATCAAACCCGCGCATTGGAAATGTAAGGTAAATCAGAAGGAAAAATGCATCAATTGTGAAACGGAAAGACGTGGGAATTTTTCTGCCAGGCGTGAACAAGCAAGATGAAAAATGACTCACTGGCGCTTGATCTGCTCTTTCTAACCCACTTCCGAATAATTTGCAAAGCACTTATTAACACAAAAATATATAGCACAAGAAATTAAAATGCCTTATCAAGAATCACATGGAAACTAAAACAAACAACTCTTAAAGAAACGGTTCAGCTGCCTCAGGGAAATTGTAGGTGGCTCTTACAAGAGCCTTTGGGTTGTGGACGGGTGGTTGTTTCAGTGCAGTGCGGTCCTTCACTTGGAGCTGGTGTACTTGGTCACCGCCTTTGTGCCCTCCGACACGGCGTGCTTGGCCAGCTCCCCGGGCAGCAGCAGCCGCACTGCGGTCTGGATCTCCCGGGAGCTGATGGTGCTGCGCTTGTTGTAATGGGCCAGGCGGGAAGCCTCCCCCGCGATGCGCTCGAAAATATCGTTGACGAACGAGTTCATGATGCTCATGGCCTTGGAGGAGATGCCGGTGTCGGGGTGAACCTGCTTCATCACTTTGTAGATGTAAATAGCATAACTTTCTTTCCTGGACCGCTTCCTCTTCTTACCTCCCTTCGTGGACGCCTTCTTGACGATTTTCTTCGCGCCCTTCTTGGAAGTTTGCTGCGCTTTCTTCTCATCTGCCATATTGCCAGTCACTTTCAGACACAGAATAAGGGAAAGGGGCCTCGGGGCTCCCTTTTTATAGCCTGACGACGTCATCAATGCTAATGAAGGATAGAAGAAAGCCTGGTTCCTCATTGGGTAGTTTACACAGTCATTCCCAAACATGGAGTCTCTCTGATTCGTCAGTGTGAGATCCAATGCGGATCTGTCAGAATCTACAACGAAATGTGAAATGGATGGTGATTCTGTTACTGACAGTATGACTGAGGGAGATTGGTTTTGTGTCTGTGATAAACAAAGTGACTGTGGTATCGGCTCGGTTTCCTTTTGCTCGTTGTTGTGATGATGTGGGAGTGGAAGGGTTGTTTCTAGCTCCGCATGTCTGTTTTTGATCCTCTCTCTGCGCTGGAATTAACACTGAGCTTATCGCTTTGCTCAGTGGTTAGCACTGCTGCCTCACCGCGCAGGGAATCTTGCTTCGATTCCAGTTTCGGGCGACCGTGTGTGTGTGGATTTTGCACAATATCCCCGTGTCCGAGTGGATTTCCTCCGGGTGCTCCGTTTTCCTCTCACAATTCAAAGACGTGCAGGGAAGTGATTTGGCCATGCTAACTGCCCATAATGTTCCGGCATGTGTAGGTTAGGTGCATCAATCAGGGGTAAATGCTGAATAATGGGGAATGGGTCTGGGTGGATTACTCTTCGGAGGGGCGGTGTGGACTTGTTGGGCCGAAATGTCTAATTCTACACTGTAGGGATTTCAAGAATGTGAGTGTTTTCTAGGTTTGGAGCGGATGGAACTCATTCGTAACTGCACGGAGTTGGAGTGAGATGAAAAAGTCCCTATTTAAAACTTTTCCTGAGTCACGGGTTAAAAATCTCTGTCTTGATTGTTAACTGTGGGCCCAGAGACCGATCTGTAACTGTGTGCTTTGCACGTAACTGCAGTGGATCAGAACCACGTTGCTGCACTTTTTATTTTGGAGTATTGAACTTTCACGCAGGGACTTAAGAGCATTTCTCAGTCTCATACGAATGTTTCTTAACCAGCAACCGTTAGCATGTTATATATGTGTCACTTCAACTTTGTATCTATTGAGTCTTTATTTAGACATATGGCATGAATTCAACACCTGTCAACCGTGTCTCTAATCCCCTGTGTTATCGTCAATTAGTATTATTTCAAGACAGGTTTATTCTGTATCCATCGAACACTGGTGTAAGCGGTAAACCTTTACACTATTTGCCAGCCACTTGGAAATATTCCTCCAATCTGTACCTATCCATTTCTGGGAGGTAAAGCATTTTTGTTTCCTCTATTTCACAGTCTTTACATGTCAGTATGTTACTGGACTGTAACTCGAACCTTCTGTAGGTTTTTACTCTGTAGGTGTCAGTCATTAACATAAGAAAGTGTCTCATTTAGTACCGACAATTTTGAGTGTGACCAAACACCACTTTGGACAGTTTCAGGTAGGACTCCCTCCCCTCCACCCCAATATTCTTTGAATATCAGCGTCTGTACATTGACAGTAAGTTTGTATTTATAACTGCAGCATTTGGTAAGGGACAATATATTGTACATTGCAGAAACTGGCAATAACAATGTTCCTCAACTGTTCCTTTTACCCCACAATAACAATGATACTGCTGATGTTACACAGTTTATGTCAGTTTCTCACCAGTGAACAGCTGCATTGTATCCACTGTTTTGCAGCTGACTCCGTATTTCATTCTGTAACTGCCAGTTTGTTGTTTCTAATCTTTTTTCACTCAGTTTCTGTCAACACACTGGCATGTGAGAGAGCAAATATTTCAACATTTTTAACTTGCAGATGAAATGAATGGGTTTTTTTTAAACTCCATCCCTGTTATGTCACAGTGACTTGTAATTGAATCTGTCAGTATGTGATCTGTGAGCACACAGTAAGTTAGTAATAAAAGTGAAAGGTAAATGATGCCTCTCATTTCTGTCATGCAATTGCAGGGTATATACACTACAGTTATTAATTTCTTTCAGACTTGTGTCAGTTTAAATATCTCAAAGCAGAAGACAAGAAAAATGAGAAATCAGTGACATTTTTATCTGCCTGTGTGTACTCAGCTCTGAGAATGTGTGTTATCAAAATGTACCTGTCAGTTTTTTTGTGAATATAAGAACTTTGGAGAAACTGACAGGTATAAGATTTAAAACAATGTGAATGTTTGAGTGCAGTTTTCAATTTATACCTCTGGCCCGAAATGTCGAATTTCCTGTTCCTTGGATGCTGCCTAACCTGCTGTGCTTTAACCAGCAACACATTTTCAGCTCAGTTTCAACAAAAAGAATGGATGAGTGCATTTGAAAGTATCTGTACCTTCACAGTGTGTGCTCTGCGAATAAGTGAGTGGACAGAGTATTTGGCTCTGTTTAAGATGATACTTCCCAGAAACTGCAGGTGCTCTTTTTACTTCAAGTCTCTGTTGCTCAACATGAATAAGATTTTATCTATTGCCATCCATGTCAGTCTAGCATGGTGGCACAGCTTGGGCCAGGGACCCAGTTTCAATTCCAGCCTTGGCTCATTGTGCAAACTTCACACAGTCATGTTCCCCATGTCTGCACGGGGTAAAGCCCTTTGCTAATTTAAATCCAGCAACACAGAAAAGATTTATCCCATGCAGTAATCTGTGAAAATATGATAGGCCATGAACTAGTTAAAGTAAAGATTAACAGAGAGAGTGATAACTAACAACTATTTACAACTTCTTCCTCTAACCTATCTTCTATAATACTAGTCCAATAGAACTCCTGATTAAGATTTACAAAACAAAACTTCTAATCTTAAAACCAGGCAGCTTTCAGTTCTTTTCTGTATTCCAGATGTCTTTTGTTCTTCTTGGCATTGTGCTTTACTAGTTACTGATCGTCAAAGGTACTTTAAAGAGAGCCATTTTTCAGGCAGTCTTTTTACATGCTGGGGGCTTGGCAATACTCTTCCCAATTGTTCAATTTTCCCAGGTCTTATACCTCCAGAGCACCGGATTGTGTCATTGGCTTTTAAGAATGTCAATACACTCAGTAAGAACTGGTTTGGAATTTGGTATTTTTAGGATATAATTTAAATTGATTGATTGAATTCAAATTGGTTTTTACCTCCAGGCAAACAGCTACTTGAGTTGTTCGATCAAATGTTACCTTTTCTTTCAGAACACTTGGTGCTGTCCAGTAGTTCTACTGGCTGATAACTTTCTTAAAGGTACAGTACACTCACATCTTCATAACAGTTTTGGCTTGGTGCTCTAGTTTCCTTCCACAGTCCAAACATGTGCAGCTTAGCTGAATTAGCCACGGTAAATTGCCCTGGAAAAATTCATCAACGTGCAGCCTAGATGGGCTAACTACGGTAAAGGTGTGGTTATGGGGGTCAGGTAGGGCCTATACTTGTGTGGGATATGCTTTGCCAAGTTGTTGCAGGTTGATTCTGGTACTTTCCTGTGACCTCTATCTGCACTGGAGAAATTCTACATACTGTAAATGAAAGTGAGACTTTTTATAATGTTGTCAGTCTCTGACACTGTAAAACAGTTTGGATAATTTCCACAACTTTCAATCTACAGTACAGTTTATGATTGTACGTTATTTTCTGGATTGGTCAGTCTCTGGTCTGATTGTATACTTTGAATTTACTGTTCACATGTTTATAACAAGACCAGTATGAGAGTTTCTTCGTTCTGCATCCAATAATCTCTGGGTATCTATTTAAATGTGTACCATTTCATGTCAATGTTTAATTCTACTTTCCAGTTTATCAGCCACTCTATTCTGGCTACCCCTACAGCCTTTGACAAAGTCCCATAAAAAAGACTGGTCCAAACTCGGCTCTTGGAGTCTCAAGAAAACTGGAGCTGAAATGAAATGCAGACAGGATGCAAACTATAATGGTGGAGGGTTGTGTTTGTGAATGGAAGCCTGTCACCGGTAGTGTAGCAAAGGGACCAGTGCTGGGACCCTTGCTGTTTGTTAAGTACATATTAACAACTGGATGTGAATGTAGAATGTATAATTAGTAAGCCTGTAGATGGGTTTTTTTGTGTGGAAAAATTAAATGTTTCAGTGCAGCCTTGGAGTGCAAAGGATCTGTTTCTGTGCTGTATTGTTCTTTGTTCTGGGATACCGGGGGATGGTGTCACAGTGAGGGGGATGGTTTCAGGCTACAGTATGAGTACTTTGGGCAGAGCAATGACAGATGGAATTTAATCCTAATAAAAGTGTGCATTTTGGAAGGTCTAATAAGGGAAAGAATTACACAATGAAGGATTGGTCCCGAGGGAGTACTGAGGAACAAAGGGACCTTGGTGTACTAGTCTATAGATTGCAGACAGGCTGCTGAAGAAGGCATACAAAATGCTTTCCTTCAGTACCAGAGCTGTTGAATATAAGAGCAAGGAAGTCTTATTACAACTTTATAAAACAGATCAAGTACTGTGTGCAGTTCTGACTGCCACACAATTAGAAGGATGAGATTGGCTGGAGAGGATGCAGTGGGTTGGAAAGTCTCCGTCAAGGGGAGACCGTATGAGCTGGGTTTGGTTTCCTTGGAGCAGAGGATGTTGAGGGAGGATCTGACTGAGATATACTAAATTGTGAAAGATGCAGACAGAGTAGATTGTGTGAATCTTTCTCCCCTTGGCAGATATGTCTAAGAACAGAGAATAAAAGTTGAAGTTGCGGGAAAAGCATTTTAGAGGATATCCGAGAAAAATATTTTGACCTAGATGGTGGGTAAAGTTTGTAATGTGCTGCCTGAGTGTGTGGTGGAATACTCTCACAGTATTTCAGCAGCATTTGGATGTGCCCTTAAAAAGCTGTGGGCCTTATTATCTGAGACTCTACGTTCAAGGAAATATGCACCTGCACTATGTGGTCTCTTTGTTCAGCAACACTCACCAAGGCCCCACCATTAAGTGTATAATTGTTGCCCTGGTTTGTCTTACGAAAATCAAAGTCCTCCCATGTATATAAACAAAACTACATCTGTCACTTCTTGGCCCATTGATCTACCTGATCGAGGTCATAATTGTTGTTTTTTCAGTGCACAGTGATATAATTATTTGAAGACTGTTGAAGTAAAAGTAGGTATTAATTACTCTGCGCTGTTTTGTGATGGTACTCACCATCATTGGGACACTTGTGTAGCTGTATGAAGGGGAGGAGGAAGGCAGAAGGACTTTGATTTTCTCTCACGCAGTGGAGGAAAGTTGGTGTGTTGCCTCCCAGGTGCCAGGGTTCCTGATGTCTCAGATCATGTTTTTGGGACCCTTGGGGGGAAAGCTGCCTTAAGTTGTGGTCCACATAGGCACTCACAACATAAATAGGAAAAGGGATGCAGATTTAAGGCAGAATGTCAGGGAGCTAGGGTGGAAGCTTGGAGCTAGAACAAACAGAGTTGTTATTTCTGGTTTGTTCCCCGTGCCATGTGCTAGCGAGGCGAAGCATATGGAGAGAAAGGAGTTGAACACATGTCTAAAGGGATGGAGTGGAAGGGAGAGTTTTGGATACCTAGTTAATTGGGGCTCACTCTGGCGTAGGTGGAACTTCTACAAACAATGTGGTCTACACCTGAAGCAGAGGGGTACCAATATCCTGGGGGATGTTTGCTAATGCTCTTCAGGAGGGTTTAAACAAATTCATTAGGGGGAATAGGAACCTAAATTGTAGTTCCCGTGTCCAGTGATTGAGCGTAGTGAGTTTAGAAATATGGTTTCAATGTCGCAGCAGTGCACCAGCAAGCATGAAGGTGGTTTGAAGTGTGTCTACTTCAATGCCAGGAGCATTGGGAATAAGGTGGGTGGACTTGCAGCATGGGTTGGTATCCGGGACTTTGACGTTATGGTCATTTCAAACACATGGATCGAGCAGGGACAGGAATGGTTGTCGTAGGTTTCTAGATTTAGATGTTTCACTACGAACAGAGAATATGGCAAAAAAGGGGAAGGTGTGGCATTGTTAGTCAAGGACAGTATTACAGTGGCAGAAAGGATGTATGAGGACTTGTCTAATGAGGTAGTATGGGCTGAGGTTAGAAACAGGAAAGGAGAGGTCACCCTGTTGGAAGTTTTCCATAGGCCTCAGAATAGTTCCAGAGATTTAGAGGAAAGGACTGTAAAGATGATTCTGGATAAGAGTGAGTGTAACAGGGCAGTTGTTATTGACTGGAAATACGATACTTTGAATACTTCAGATGGGTCAATTTTTGTCCAATGTGTGCAAAAGGGTTTCCTGACACAATATGTAGACAGGCCAACTGGGGCAAGGCAACAATGGATTTGGTACTGGGTAATGAACCCGGCCAGGTGTTAGATTTGGAGGTCGGTGAGCAGTTTGGTGAGACTGACCACAATTTGGTTGTTTACTTTAGCGAAGGTAAGGGATAGGTACATACTGCAGGGCAAGATTTATAACTGGGGGAAAAGACAATTATGGTGCGATTAGGCAAGATTTATGATGCATAGGATGGGAAAGGAAACCACAGAGGATGGCACAATTGAAATGTGAAGCTTATTCAAGGAACTGCTACTGTGTGTCCTTGATAAGCATGTACCTGTCAGGCAGGGAGGAAGTGGATGAGCAAGGGAGCCGTGGTTTACTAAGGAAGTTGATCTCTTATCAAGAGGAAGGTGACGGCTTACGTTATGATAAGATGTGAAGGTGCAGCTAAGGTGCTTGAGAGTTACAAGCTAGCCAGGAAAGACCTAAAGAGAGAGAACTAAGAAGAGGCAGGAGGGGACAAGAGAAGTCTTTGGCAGATAGGATCAAGGAAAACCCTAAAGCTTTCAATAGCTATATCAGGAATAAAAGAATGACTAGAATAACTTCCAGGCCAATCAAGGACAGGAGTGGAAAGTAGTGTGTGCAGTCCGAAGAGATAGGAGAAGTGCTAAATTAACATTTTTCATCGGTATTCACCCTTGAAAAATACAATGTTGTTGAGGAGAATACGGAGTTACAGGCTACTAGACTAGATTGGATAGAGGTTCACAAGGAGAAGGTGTTAGCAATTCTGGGAAGTGTGGAACTGGATAATCCCCTGGGCCAGATGGGATTTATTCTAGGATTCTCTGGGAAGCCAGGGAGGAGATTGAAGAGCCTTTGGCTTTGATCTTTATGTTGTCATTGTCTACAGGAATAGTGCCAGAAGACTGGCAGACAGCAAATGTTGTCCCCTTGTTCAAGAAGGGGAGTAGAGACCACCCTGGTAATTATAGATCAGTGAGCCTTACTTCGGTTGTGGGAAAAGTGTTGGAAAAGGCTAGAAGAGACAGGATTCATAATCATCTTGATAGGAATAAGTTGATTAGGAACAGTCAATATGGTTTTGTGAAGGGTAGGTCGTGCCTCACAAACCCTATTGAGTTCTTTGAGAAGGTGACCAAACAGATGGATGAGGGTAAAGCAGTTGATGCGATGTATATGGATTTCAGTAAAGTGTTCGATTAGGTATTTTCAGTAAGGTTCCCAACTGTAGGCTATTGCAAAAAATATGGAGGCACAGTATTGAGGGTGATTTATTGGTTTGGTTCAGAAATTGACTAGCTGAAAGAAGACGGAGGGTGGTAGTTGATGGGAAATGTTCACCCTGGAGTTCAGTAACTAGTGGTGTACCACAAGGATCTGTTTTGGGCCCATTGCTGACCTGGCTGAGGGCACAGAAGTAAATTTGTGGAGGGCACTAAGGTCAGTGAAGTTGTGTTCAGTGCCAAAGGATGTGGGGAGAAAGTAGCATAGAGTACAATAGGTGAGTGGGGGTGGGGATGAAGGTGATAGGTCAGGGAGGAGGGTGGGGGAATGTAGCAAAGAGTATAAAAGGTGGGTGGGGGTGGGATGAAGGTGATAGGTTAGAGAGGAGGGTGAAGTGGATAGGTCCTTGTTACAGATGGAGGTGTGGGATGTGGACAAGATGCGTTGGAGGGCATCTAACCCATGGGAAGGGAAATTGCGGTCTCTAAAAAAAGGAGGCAATCTGGTGTGTTCTGGGGTGGAACTGGTCCTCCTGGGAGCAGATACGGCGGAGGCGGAGGAATTGGGAATATGGGATGGCACTTTTGCAGGAGGTAGGGTGAGAAGAGGTGTAATCCCGTAGCTGTGAGAATCGGGGGGTTTGTGAAAAATGTTGGTGTCAAGTTGGTCATCATTAATGGAGATGGAGAGGTTCACGAAGGGGAGGGAGGTGTCAGAGATGGTCCAGATAAATTTAAGGTGAGGGTGGAATGTGTTGGTGAAGTTGATGAATTACTCAACCTCTTCGTGGGAGCACGAGGTCGCGCCAATGTAGTCATCAATGTAGTGGAGGAAGAGGTGGGGAGTGGTGTTGGTGTAATTACAGAAGATGGATTTTCTACGTAGCCAACAAAGAGACAGGCATAGCTGGGGCCCATACAGGTGCCCATGGCTACCCCTTTGGTCAGGAGGAAGTGGGAAGATTCGAAGGAGAAATTGTTAAGGGTGAGGACCAGTTGGGGGAAATGAATGAGTGTGTCAGTGGAAGGGTACTGTTGGGGATGTTGGGCGAGGAAGAAACAGAAGGCTTGGATGCCCTGGTCATGGCGGATGGAGGTGTAGAGGGACTGGATATCCATGGTGAAGATGAGGCGTCGGAGGCCAGGGAAACGGAAGTCTTGGAGGAGGTGGAGGGCATAGGTGGTGTCTCGAAGTTATGTGGGGACTTCCTGGACTAGGGCAGGGCATTGGACAGTGTCAAGGTAGGTAGAAATGAGTTCAGTGGGGCAGGAACATGCTGAGACAATGGGTCGGCCTGGGTGGTCAGGCTTGTGGATCTTGGGAAGGAGGTAGAACTGGGCAGTGCGGGGTTCCCGGCCTATGAGGTTGGAAGTGTAAGTGGGAGATCTCCTGAGGTGATGAGTTTTCTTGTATTTTATATCAGACTTCATAGAAATGCAGGGCTATTTGTAGAAAATGAAAGTTACTTTGATACAATGGCACAAGAAGTCTTTTTGATGAAGATAGAGTCATAAAAAAATCTGTTCCTACAAGTTGGAGAAATGGAGAATGATGTTGTGCTGAAGGTGGGGATGGCAGCTCCTCTGCCACCATGATACATTGATGGAAATGGGATGCTGTCTGAATGGGAGTAAAATAGTTAGCTGGATGTTTCTGACTGCTGCAGACCACAATGACTTCATGGGAGAGTGATATTCTTTTTGATTGTATCATTTTCTGTTGCCTGCAGTGTATATGGAACTCCATAACAGTTTGTCCTACTCTGCAGTTATGATGTTTGTATTTTGAATTAATTTTGAATGAGGCAGTTGTTGTGTGTGCCGACAGTAATTATTCTCTATTATCAGGGAAAAAAAAATTCCTGGAGAAACTCAGTTCTGAATAACAGTCACTGGCCCCAAAACATTAACTCTGCTTTCTGTCAATAGATGCTGCCAGACATGCTGAATTTTCTTTCAGCAAATCCTGCTTTTGTTTCTAGCCTCTCGCATCTGCAGTTTTATTTGTCAGGTTTTGGCAGAGAATGGGTGTTTGGAATTCATGTGACTGTATGTGACAATTATTCATTCAAGGGTTAATTCTGTCCTGCCCAAACACTAATAAATTAAAACACTGTCTCATCCTGTAAATTGGTGACTTTTATCTGGTTTCCTTCTATTTCTGTATTTAACATCTATGTTATATGTGGTTTTTGAAATGATGTTACAATCCGATTTTCTTTTCCATCTTGATTTTAACTTTAAAAATATCACATTAAATGTACATTTAATACCTTTCCCAGGCATCTATTTCAGATAAGAATTCAGTCTAAACCCCTTGAAAAATGCTGTGTATATCAATGGGCTTGACAATATTAGGCAAGAACTTTCAAAAGCTGATTGACAGATGTTCACAGTTAAATGGATGGCTTGAAATGGGAAACCTTAAAAAATGAGATCACAAGAGTCCAGAGACAGTCTGTTCCTGTTAGGGTGAACAGCAAGTCTGGAAAGTGGAGGGAATGCTGGATGATGAAGAAATTGAGGTTTTGGTTAAGAGAAAGAAGGAAACATACGTCAGGTATAGGCAGCAGAGATCGAGTGAATCCTTAGAAGAAAAGATAGCAGGAGTACTTAAGAGGGAAATCAGGAGGGCAGAAAGGGGGCATCAGATAGTTTTGGCCAATAATTTTAAGAAGACTCCCAAGGGATTTTATGAATACATTAAGGACAAAAGGGTAACGAGGGAGAGATTAGGGCATCTCAAAGATCAGCAAAGCAGCATTTGTGTGGAACTGCAGAAGGTGGGAGAAGATACTAAATGAGTATTTTGCATTAGTGTTTTCTGTGGAGAAGGACATGGAAGATATACAATGTGGGGAAATAGATGGTGACATCTCGTAAAATGTCCATATTACAGATGAAGAAGTACTGTATGTCTTGAAATGCATCAAGGTGGAAAAATCCCCATGGCCTGATCAGATGTACTCCAGAATTCTGTGGGAAGTTACGGAAGCGATTGCTGTGTCCCTTGCCGAGATTATTTTTATCATCGATAGTCACAAGTGAGGTGCCAGAAGACCAGATGTTGGCTAACATGGTGCTAGAATTTATGGAAGGTGGTAAAGAAAATCCAGAGAACTTTAGGCTGTTGAGCCTGCCATCAGTGTTGGCAAAATGTTGGAGGGAATCCTGAGGGACAGAACTTACATGTATTTCGACTTTCAAGGATTGATTTGGTATGGTGAACATGGTTGTGTGCATGGGAAACCATGACACTGAGATTAATTTGAGGTTTTTGAATAAGTAACAAAGAGGATTTCCCCATGGGAGACTGGTTAGCAAGGTTAGATCTCATGGAATACAGGGAGAACTCAACATTTGGATACAGAACTGGCTCAAAGATAGAAGACACAGGGTGGTAAAGGAGGGTTGTTTTTAAGACTGGAGGCTTGTGACCAGTGGAGTGCTACAAGGATCAGTGCTGGGTTCACTACTTTTCGTTGTTTATATAAATGCTTTGGATGTAAGCATAGGATGTATAGTAAGTACATTTTCAAATGACACCAAAATTGGAGTGTATCGGACAGCGAACAAGGTTACCTCAGATTACAACAGGATCTTGATCAGATGGGCCAATGGGCTGAGGAGTGGCAGATGGAGTTTAAGTCAGATAAATGAGAGGTGCTGCATTTTGGGAAAGCAAATGTTAGCAGGACTTATGTACTTAATGTGAAGCTCCTAGGGAGTGTTGCTGAACAAAGAGACTTTGGAGTGCAGGTGCATAGTTCCTAGAAAGTAGAGTCGCAGGCAGATAGGATATTGAAGGCGGCATTTGGTATGCTTTCCATTATTGATCAGAGTTTTGAGTACATGTTGCGGCTGTACAGGACATTGGTTAGGCTACTGTTGGAATATTGCGTACAGTTCTGGTCTCCTTCCTATCAGAAGGATGCTGTGAAATTTGAAAGGGTTCAGAAAAGATTAACAAGGATGTTGCCAGAGTTGGACGATTTAAGCTAGAAGGAGAGGCTGAACAGGCTGGGGCTGTTTTTCCTGGAGCGTCGGAGGCAGAGGAGTGACCTTATAGAGGTTTATAAAATCAAGAGGGGCATGGATAGGATAAGTACAGAAGGTATGTTCCCTGGGATGGGGAGTCCAGAAATAGAGGGAATAGGTTTAGGGAAAGATGGAAAAGATATAAAAGAGACCCAAGTGGAAAGGCTTTCATGCAGAGGGTGGTATGGAATGAGCTGCCGGAGGAAGTGGTGGAGGCCAGTACAATTGCAACGTTTAAAAAGCATCTGAACGGGTATATGAATAAAAAGGGTTTGGAGGGATATGGGCCGGGTGCTGGCACATGGGACTAGATTGGGTTGGGATATCTGGTTGGCATGGAAAGTTGGACCGAACGGTCTGTTTCTGTGCTGTACATCCCTTTGACTCGATGATTGATGAGAGAAGAGCAGTGGATGGGATCTATATGGATTTCAGTAAGATGTTTGACAAGTTTCCTCATTGTAGACTGGTTAGCAAGGTAAGATCACATGAAAATCGGGGAGAACTAGCAATTTGAACACAGTTGACTTGAACGTGGAAGACAGAGGGTGCACGTGGAGGGTTACCTTTCAGACTGGAGACCTGTGATCAGTGGTGTGCCACAAGGATCGGTGCTGGGTTTACCGCTTTTCATCATTTAGAAGAATGATTTGAATGTGAACATAAAAGGTTTGCAGATGGCACCAAAATTGGCGGCGTAGTGGACAGCAAAGAAGGTTCCCTCAGAGTACAACAGGATTGTGATCAGATCGGCCACTGGGCTGAGCAGTGGCAGATGGAGTTCAATTCAGATAAATTTGAGGTGCTGCATTTTGGAAAGGCAAATCAAGGCAGGAGTTATACATTTAATAGTAAGGTGCTGGGGGGTATTGCTGAACAAAGAGATGATGAGTGCAGATTCATAGTTCGTTGAAAGTGGAGTCGCCGATCGATAGGATAATGATGGCGTCATTTAGTATGCTGCCTTTTATTGGTCCGAGCACGGAGTATAGGGGTTCAGACATCATGCTGCAGCTATACAGGTAATTACTTCGCTACTTTTGAAATATTGTGTGCAATTCTGATCTCCTTCCTATTGGAAGGATGTTGTGAAACTTGAAACATTCAGAAAAGATTTACAAAGATTGTTGCCAGGAGTGTTGGAAGCTGAGGAGGTGACCTTATAGAGAGGGTCATGGATAGGCTAAATAAACAAGGTTATTTCCCTGGGGTGGGGAGTCCAGAACTGGAGGACATAGGGTTTGGGTGAGAGGTCCCTTTTAAATCTTGCCCCTAAGGGGAAACTTTTTTACGCAGGTGGTGGTGTGTGTGTTATGTTATTCAGGTGGATATCCTCAATAGGTATGGGTTACTACCGGATTAAACTACAGTACCTCGGGCATATACCTGAGGCCGTTACCTGTCAAGTTTACCAGTGGTCCCTATTGACTGTATGGTCCTGATAGCTACAAACTCGGCTGGGTTTATCGCAGGTCTCTAGGTCCCTTCAGTTTATCCTTTCACCTAGGAGTGAGAGGGATTCACTTTAAGTCAATCCTAATGCCTTCTCAGCTAAGTTCTAGACTTAACATACCAACACAAAGGTAAACATATCTTATCAAATAAAGGTTCGGCGAATACAAAGTGTGTGGTGTAAAATATAATAGAAATTTATCAATATAATAAGTTGAATACTCACAATCAGATGTTTTCAGTTAATCACAATCGTTACAGCCTTTTTGAATGTTCTTAAAAGATACCTAGGATATAAAGCAGAGCTTACTACCTGAGTGTCCCAAATGGGATCTTCATAGACTAGCGTGTATCAGCTAGTTGGTTCAGATTGTATCTTCTTCAGGCTAGAATGCAGTGCCTCAACCGAGAATCTTTTAGGCAGGCGTATTTCAGCAAGCTCTTAGCCGTCCGTATGTTTCATCCGATCGGTCCGTATTTTGCACAAATGTGTCTTTTCTGCAAGCCTGGTGGTTCAGAGGATGGTTGGGTGACTCATTGTCTGTGTTTCAAGACAAGAGTGAGTTCTGTCTGTTTTAGCTCTGCTTTTATATCCCTTACAGTCTAAGTTAAGCAATTACATCATTTGTTTAAAGAACTGGAATCTCAAACTGTGCCTCGGTCAGCATTGTTTAAAGGTCGCGTTAAACACTTAATTAGCTGAGAAAACAATAAGTAGCTGGTAGAGAGCAGTTGCCACATAGTCATAGTTATACTTAATTGTTGCTAGGCTAAAATACAATAAAGAGTTAATAGTATCATTGTTGCTACAATCTAATATAATCAGGTAAAATTCCACAGAAGAATTGAGTCTTTTCATGAAGAAGTAGACAGATCCCATGACACTTAACGAGTTAATAGCATCATTGCTGTTAAGCTTAATCTTATACAATATAATATAATCAGGTAAAATTCCACAGAGGAATCGAGTCTTTTCATAAAGAAGTAGACAGATCCCATGACATTTAACGAGTTAATAGCATCATTGCTGTTAAGCTTAATCTTATACAATATAATATAATCAGGTAAAATTCCACAGAGGAATCGAGTCTTTTCATGAAGAAGTAATGGATCCCGTGACATCCCCCTCTTGAAAAGCGAGATTTCCCCATGTGTCTTTAAAAAGTTCAAATGATAGCTGAACAGAGTTCTACAATGATTGTTGTACCAATAGCAGCATGTATCAGGAGTTTTTCGTTTTTCTGCGCTCCATTATTATTATCTTCACTTTATTCATCAGCGGTGTAGTTTGTTGCAGTTGACGCTCTTATTATGAGAGCTATTGTGAGTAAAGCGGAAAAGGCAACATTAAATCAACGCATACATTTCATTTAATTATGCGAAATTATTCTGAGTCAGACTTCCCATGGCGGGTTTCATGATCAGATTCAGTTGTTGGGGTTCCGACGAATTTCATCAGTGGATTTCGTTTCCAATCATGTTGGTGGTCAAAGAGCCGGACCTCTGGTTTCCATGTTGGTTTTGGTTCGGGGCCTTGACAGCCATCGTGTTTCCAACTGTACCATGAAGTTTGTTGGACCATCCGTTTTGGTCTTTCATTCAGAATCCTCATTTTGTACTCATGGTAGTCTTTGAGATCCTGTTTGCGGTCTCTTTCGCATGCCATGTAGGGGGATATTTTGTGTTTTCTCCGGAGTTCCCTCAGGAGGCAGTCATTGTATCCAGGTGGGTTCTTATATTCTCTTTCCGTCCATTTCCAATCATGGGTCGGTGATGTATAAGTTACCACCGTTTCTATGGCTTTAGGTGACCATGTCCATTTTGACCATTCGGTTATCATATCGATTTGTGGATGAGGTAACGGTCTGTTGGCTTCTCTGGTTACGTAATTAAACTCGTCTTGTTTTATGTTGGATCGGAGCATGTTTAGGTCAGTTAGGTTTTCTTCATTCCGCTTGTGTAGTTTTGCAACATAGTTCAGACAGTCCACAAAGGTATATTTTCCTTTGGAGAGTATCATTAAGTGTTCAGCCAGGTTATGGCCTCTTCTACGGTCATACTGTACCATATATTCTTTTGAAAGGGGTGTTTGTCGAATGCGTTCCCCTTTGATCAAATCTGGGTCTGGCAACATCTTTGTTGGTTTGCATACAGAAAGTAATATGTTCATATTCAATTCTTCGAATAGCATTGAGCAAAATGTGCATATTAGTCTCTGTGCCTTTTTACGTCCATTACAATTTAAACATTGTCCAATGTTGTGTTCTTTTAGAACTGTTCTTGGCTCAGTCCACCATCCGTATTCCGTGTGGTGTTGGTTTCCTTCTTTCTAGTTACCCATTCTTTAATTTTTGGATATTGATAAAGGAATATTGAGGTTGTTTTTTTTTCGCATAGATGCAGAGGGTTTGTTGAGTTCCAGTAATGTAAGTTTTTGGTTCCATTTTGGTACGCAGGTTTTCTGTGGTTTTGGTTTCTTCCAAGGTGGTAGCTGCTTGGACTTATTTTGTTTTTCTGATTTAGCGTCACCCAAAGACGGGTCGCGTCTGTGTTTCAAAGGTTTGGTTTGGTTTTTGGTTTGGACAAACGAAGGTTTATCCTGGTTTGAGGTCTGTGTTAAGACCGAATGACAGACAATTAATGTCTTTAGAATCAAGTGAATGGTAGCACAAGAAATGGCCCATTCTGGTTCGTAATTAAAAGATATGATTATGGTTGAGGAGATCAGTGTTAAAAACGATCCCCATTCTCCCTTAGTAATTTCAAATTTTCTTCGTTTAAATTCAAAGCCAATCATAATTGTGAGAATTAGTCCTATACCTAGGGTCAAATGGACCCATTTATATTCTACCAAGCCCCAAAGGAGCTGGAGTCCTTTCAGAATGTTTCCTCCTATAATGGGTAGGTGGTGGCAGTAGGCGTCCCATAGACTTACGGGCATGACTACAGGGCTAAATTGTTCTTTCATGTGGGAGAAAATATCACATTGGTTCAAGAAATTCCCGTTCCTTCACAATAGTTCAGAGTCCCAAGTAAGTCTTGGTTTTGTTTTCCCAGGAAGTCTAGGACTTCTTGGTATTTGGTTGTGGTTTCATCCATGCTTGCCGGTCGAGGAAGCAGAATGTGGTTTATTTTCGTTCTGGAATCAATCCCTTGATTAATGGCTTGAGAAATGGCCAAATTACGACCACAAACACCCAGAGTAGGATAAGTCCCACTAAGAGCGGTGTATATTGTTCTAGGCCAAGCCATGATAGAATCCAATAAATCCAATCATAGATTTGCACCCAAATGTTTGCAGTAGTTTGTAATACTGACATAGTCCTTGCATTAATATGCAAGTTATCATACCAATTTTTTCTTGATTCTTCTACACATATTTTTATCTCTTCCTGTAGAGTTTTTTGGTCAGCCTTCCTTTCTTTTGATATTAGGTTCTGGAGGGTCTTTTAGCTTCTCGTCATCCGTTGGGCCCGAGAAGGTTATCTCCATCCATTGCTTTTCTGAATAGATGGTTAGCATTCTTTCAAAATGTTCTAGGTCAGGTTTGGGTTTTTCTATTTTTAGATTAATTTTTTTCTGCCGGGTTCTTATAAGTTTCTCTGTTTTGTCTCATAATTTTGCCATTACATCCGACATGTCCTGTCGTAACATTAAATTCTCCTGACTGGTTTGTTAGCCAGGTATTTCCAGATGGGAAGTACTCTATCTGGCAATCTTTTTTTTTAACATATTGAACCGTGTTATTATCACAGGGTTTTAATAGGATTAAATTAGAGAATTCGATCAGTTGAGGCTGATTGTTAATTTGAATACATTTTTCCTTTTTCAGCCACCCATTTTTTAGGCTTTGCCAAATTGGTTGTTTTATTTTAGTTTCGTAATTTTCGTTTGTGAGGATGGATTTGATCTCTACTAGTGAGATCTTTAGTTGTTGATCTTTGTTTTCCACGTGGGATCTGTATACCCTTGAGGTTAAATCAGCTATTGTCCTGTTTTCTGTTCTTACGGTGTTATGCAACCATCGTCTAGTTATTACATTTAATTGATTTCTAAGGTCATTAAAGGCAATTTGCCAGGCTTGGTCTTTTTTGATTGTTATCACTTCTATTATTAGGTTTTTTGAGTTTTCCCATTGTATTTTCTGATTTTTGAATAAATCCTTAATATATGCTTCTGCCTGTTGTTGTCTATTATTATTATTATTATTATTATTATCATTATCGTTGCTGTTACTGCTTTTTTTGATTTGTGGTTATCACCAGCCATCTATCAGGAGAAGATTGTTCCCAAAAGGTGGCATTCTGCTTTGTTTTGTAGCAGTACATCCTGCCCCAATGGTAGCAGTACAGAGTTGTATTTTCTACTTTTATTTCAGTTCCCTGTCTTTGTGGGTCTTTTAAGAAGTATTTTAATTTTTTCCAGTCTTGATATACTGATTTCCATTTAGATGTTTGATTTCCATCTGGGTTTTCTGCCTCAGTGTTATACTTTTTGGTATTATTTTCATAGTAATTATCCTAAGGAACTTCATAAGTGTATCCACATTTAAATCTACCGTGTTCTATATATACTACTTTTCCTGAGTTGGGAATTTTGCAGGACCATGGTCCATGGGTTTCATTTCTTTTTGCTCTATTATCATTTGGGCAGTTTTGGAGGAGAGCGGTATTGTATCCTGATGGGCTATAACATTGTGTGGCTTTATCGGTGCATCCAATTATATGGGTGTTATTTTTATAATAATAGGATAGGAGCAGTTATAGTGGTTTTTTGATCCTGGATCTGATAGTCTGAACGGTTATACGTTTTGTATAAACAGTAGAGCCATCTATCTCTCTCTGAGGTTTCTTCATTTGTTGTAACATTTTGTATACTATAAGATAGTAATTCGTCTATCCAATTTTGTATAAGATTATCTATTCTTTGATCTTGTTCTTGGTTTTCATTCACAAGCTCCTGTTTTAAGACTATTATGTCTAAGGTGTATGTGTGTCCTATAATTTCTTCTCCTATTATTTCTGCTGAGGGTCTTGGATCTGTCCAAGTTTCATATTTTTGAGCTTGCGCAACATTTATCGTAATTAGTCCTAACATTACAAGGGCCATGTTAGATAGGGTTAATCCTCCTATTATTAGAGGCATTCCTGCTGAATTTGTCGAGTTACTGTTGCTGTCGGGGTTATTACCTGTGTTACATTCCAGGCTGCGCTTTATTACTGCCTGAAGTATCCATCCTATAGTTAGAAAGGCTAATACTATAAATAGTAGGGTGTGTTGAACTATATTACACTTAGAGCAGCGTTCTGCCGTGAGTTTCTTTTGTTTAATCGTCTTAGTCTCTTCTTTCTTGGTTTTTTTTTATTTAAGTTTAGGAGGGTTTTTTACTTTTGGTATCCTTTTGCCTTTCCCTAATTGTCCTAACTCCATATTGTTCTGTTTTTGTTTTTTTTTCTTTAAATATTTGTTTCCAATTTTTTTTCATTTCTGCTGTTTACATCTCTCTTGGAGGTTAAAAATCCCTCCATTTGTTCCCTGTGTTTCTCTTCTTCTCCTAAATATACAGCCATCCAATCTGCCATGTTCTTAGTCTTTGTTAACTGGTCTTATATTATCTACAGATAAAGTCCTTTCTTTACCTTCCTTCCCGACTGTCACTGTCCTATTTCCTACTTGGATTATCTGTTGAGGCAAATGATAGCGGGCTTTAAAGGCTCTTCCTGATTTATTTTGTTTTTTCTCTTGTACCCAATCTCCTACTTTAGGTTGCCAAAATTTTCTGTCTTCTTGAATTTTCTGTTCCCTTTGTTGTCTTAATTCTTCTTTTTTAGTTTTTAGGAGATCTATCCATTCTTTTTTAAGTTTAGTTTGGGTTTCTATTTCAGGCTTATTTTCTGTATTCATTTGTACTCCATATCTCAAATAGTGCGGAGTTATATGGTTCTCTGCTCCTAAGAGATCTATGGGTGTGTTATTGATGGCCAGCTGCACCTCCTTCAACCATTGACTCCAACTACCACCGCGAGTGCACAATAATTTTGCCAAGGCTAGTTTGACATCTTGGTTTCTCCGTTCTACCTTTCCTGCCGATTCAGGATGGTAAGGTGTGCTAAACTCAAGCTGTATCCCATGAGCGGTACACCACATGTTAAAGTCCTGGTTTTTAAAGCCAGGTCCTTGGTCTGTATGAATTACTCTGGGAGGCCCGTTAGCGACCAGAATCAACTCACTAGCTTCTATAGCATCTTGTGTCCTACAACTCTTTGTTGGGATCAGGGTGGTGAATCCGGTACATTCATCAATACATACTAGGCAATATTTATTCGGTCTTTTAAATGGCTTTTTCCCGTGAGAGGTCGGCAATGGGCCGATAAAATCCATTATCCATTTATCCCCGGGCTCCATATTTTGTGACTGAATAATTTTCGGTTCTTTTTTAGTTCCTCCCTTGATATTATATTTTAGGCAAGTTTTGCATTCATTACAATATCTTTTAACTTCTGCATTCATCCCAGGCCACCAGTATTTCTGCTTTAGGTGTGACTGAGTGGTTTTTATTCCTGGATGCACGGCCCCTAAGCCTTCGTGGGCCGTCTTGATAAGTTCTCTTCTCCCTTTTCTAGGGGGTATTATCTTAGCCTGTTCTGTGGTTTGATCTTTAAATTTGGTTTTGACTACCCCATCAGATTCTTCCCAGTAGTCCTGATTTTTAGGGTATCCTTTTACTTCCTTGCCCTGAAGTAAGTCTTCCAATTCTTTGTCCTGATTCTCTTTTTTCATTTGCCTAGTTATTACTCTTATTTTATATTCTTTTCCCAAACTTGCGGCTTTGGCTGCTCGGTCAGCTAGATCATTTCCTTTTTTGTGTTCACCTTCTTTCTGGTGTCCTCTGACATGTATTACTTTTACATTTGGGAGGTTTTCTTTTAATCTAGCTATTTCTTCCCATATTTGTCTATATTGTATGGGGTGATTCCTACAATCATGGAATCCTTTTTCACTCCATTTATCTAGTTCCTCGTTATAGCCTCTACTGGCATAAAAGCTATCTGTACAAACGAGAATTTGGAGTTCTGCAGGAAATTGGCTTGCTTCTTTTAAGGCTAATTCTAACGCCTTTACTTCTGTTTTCTGGGCTGAACCTCCCAGTGGTCCTTTTATTTCTAAGACCTTTTCTTCTTGGAACTCATTGTTTAGTTTTGTACCAATTACTATTCCTATTCCTGTTAATTTTTCTTCTTTACCTTGTTTATCCAGGCCTCTTTGGGCACTACCATCTGTATAGATGTACATATCTGGATTGAATTCAGTTTTTTCTTCAGTAGCAGCTAGTTTATATTTCGGTGTCCACCAAGTATCTGTTTTTCCTGTAAGGGGCTGTATTTCTATAGTGGGGTCAGCTAGTAGGATATCCCATTTTTCATACCTGGCCGAGTGGACCCTTTAGCTCCTTTCTATTTTTTGTTGTTTGGATTGTAATTCTGCCAATTCCGTGAGGATAATTATCTTTCCTTCCCCTTGGATTTTTCTGATGGGTTCCACTGCTCTAGTTATGGCTACCCATGTTTTTTCTATTTTTGGGTATTTCCTCTCTGTTTCTGTAAAGTTTAAAGAGATATATTGGAAGGGTTTGTTCTGTCCTTGACTGGTTACTCTTACGGTGGCACTTTCTTGCCCTATAATTACTTCTAGTGTAATGTCTTTCCCTGGTTCATGCTTTCCCATGTTTTCTGCTTTATTTAATTGGTTGATTAGTTCATTTAGGTTATTTTGATCTTCTTCAGTCCATGAGAATACTTTCTCGGTTAGTTTTTTGTACAGGGGTTTAGATATTTCTGCATATCCTGGGACAAAGTCTCTGGCATAGTTACATAGGCCTAATATTGCTTGTAATTCTTTAATTTTGGTAGGAGGTTGAATATCAGCTATTTTTTCACTGTATTCTTCAGTTAGTCCTTTTCCTTCATTGGTTAGTTCCACTCCTAAGTATTTTACATTTTCTCTGGCGATCTGGGATTTTGCTAGTCCAATTATATATCCCTTATGGTACAGGTGTTCCATTATTCTATGTAGGCAGGCAAAATGTTCTTCTAGGTCACCATGAGTGATATAAATATCATCTACATAGCATTCTGTTTGTCCTGGCGGAGCTAAGTTTTGTACTGTTTTTCTGACTTCTGCAGAAAATATTACTGGGCTGTTTAGGTATCCCTGAGGGAGTCTGGTCCAAACTAATTGTCTCCCTAGGGTGTCTGTTATGGCTGTATATGGCCACTCTTCTTTTGGGATTGGATGACTCCAAAATCCATTTGATAAGTCTAGGGTAGTTTTATATTTCTCCCTTCTTAAGGTATTCAATGTAGTCTGAGCTCCTTTAAAGTATGACGAGAAGGGCACTGATCCTGAATTCAAGTCTCGGTAGTCACAGACAAGTCTGTACTTTCCTGGCTTATCAGGCTTTGGTATTCCAATTATGGGTGTATTGTATGGGGATCCTTTTTCTATTAGGACTCCCTGTTCCTCAAGTCTTTCTATGACTTTTTGGATTTCCCTAGCTATCTCTGGTTTGTTGATGCCATACTTCTTTTTGATTTTGAAGTGTCCCATTCCTGTGGGAGTGGGATCAATGTTTAGATTACCGCAATGGTATGAGTCTTTTTGCCAGATTTCCCAGTGAGTTTGCACTAGGTGTTTTATTTTTGCTCTGATTTTGGGGTTGCTTTCTTTATCTAAAATTTCTTTTAAGTCTTCTGTTCTTTTGTCTTCTGTTTGTTCTAGTAGTTTGTGTCCTTTAATGTCTTCCCATCCTAATATTACTGGTTCTCCCTGGTCTTTTAGACCTTCTATAATTAGAGCTTTAGTCTCTATTTGTTTTCCATTTTTTAGGATTAATTTGATTTTTCCTACATCTGCCCATTTTACAGGTGCTCCTATGCCCTGATAAGGTTCTGTTCCTACTTTTGGTATGTTTAGTTTTTCTGCCAAACTTTTGTCCATTAATGACATTTCTGCCCCTGTGTCTAGCATTATTGTGAGCCATTGCTGTCTGTGGGGTTTATACCCCTCTATTTTTCCTTGTTCTTGAGGGTAGCATGGTTCTGCTGCTGTCTGTCTGGGTTTTCTCACCATCCCTGTCTGGTGGATTCTTTGCCCTTCTGTATTCCTTTCGTCCCCTTGTGTTTGCACTCTGGCTGATCCAGAGGTTATTGCTTGTCCCTGACTGTTTCTGGGTCTCAGGTTGTATCGTTCTTGTTGAACTTGTCCATTTGGAGGCCTAGGTCTAAAATTTTGTTGGGGTGGCCTATATTCCCGAGGTTGTTGTGGTTGCTGGGCTGGCTGTAGTGGAGGTTGGTATCCCCCTCTAGCTCTTGGGTCTTGATAATTCGGAATGGGGTTTCTCCCTAAATAGTTTGGGCTTACTCCTGGAATTGGTCTAGGAGGTAGCTGCTGTCGGGGAGGTCCCTGGTTTCTGGGTTGGACTTTTTCCACTACCTGAACCAATGGTTCATATTGGGGTCGGTATGTCCATGGTTTTCTTTGGTTTTGTTGGCGTCCTTGCGCCTTGGATTTCTGGGTTTCTGATTTAGGTTTTTCTGATTTCCTTTCCTTGGCTTCTGGTTGAGGTCCGTGGGGATTTTGTTTTCCTATTCTATCTAGGGATAGATTGAGGACTTCTCCTAAGTTGATTAATTCTTGTCTGAATACTTGCCATGGGTTTTGTCCCTGTCCTAGTGCTCTGTTTGTGGCTTCCCTGAGCCTGTTTGCATGGCCTTCATTCTGGAATTGTCTGAATAATTGCGACCTGACTTGGACATAGTTTATTTCTAGATCTTCAGCGGATTGTGCTACCTGGAGCATTGTTCTCCCTGATTCCAGGAGTGTTTTGAATATCTTGTTGGCTGCTTCTGCTCTTTGGGTTCCATATACCCGGTTGTGGGCTTCATGGAGTATGGTAACTAGATTTATTGTGGTGTGCGGTTCCTGATCTAAAGCAGGACAATCCAGGGCTTTAAATAAATCTGAATTTTCTTGGGGGGTTAGTCCTTCCAAGAAGGCTTTTAGTTTTTCGAAATGTTGAATTATATATTTTATTGCTGCTCTGTCATCTGAGGGAAAGTCTAGGAAGCAGATTTTAAAATTCTTCAGTGAGGGATCACCGTACACACGGCGGGCTGCTACCGGTTGTGGTGCTTGTCCGGGCCTGGGATTATTGATTAGCCATCGGGCTTTTTCTACAGCATGTTGCGCCACTAGGACTTGTGCTGCTACTCTATTTAGTTGGGGTATTTGGAGCACTCTGTCTGCTGCCACTATAATTTGCTGAGCTATATCTTCTGCCCAGGCATGTTCTGACATGCCTGGTACTAGCGGTACTTCTCTTCCCCTTAGGTCTGTTTCTCTTCTAATTACTGTTACCGTATGTTGAGCTGGTAGAACGCCAGCGGTATGCTGGTGGGCTGGTTCTAGGGGGTTTCCAGTTCCATCTGCTGGTATGCATCCATCATAGTGATGGTGAGTTCCATCTACATATTCTATTCTGAACCTGTATCGGAGTCTTGCTGCTATAGGTTCTCCATTGAGTCTGTTTAGTCCTTCTAGGACTGACTCATCTGCCCTCAGTCTTACCTCCTGACCTCTTAGGTTAGGTGGGGAGACTATATTGTCGTTTCCTGCTGCGACTATTTCTGCCCAATCATTTCTAAAATAACAGGCAGGTATATTGGCCATTTTCTTTTTCTTTTTGAGGGGCTTTTATTTTTTGTACTATTCGCTATATCCCTACAGAAGGAGTTTATTTGGTGACAAAGATAATATTTACGCCGTGAGGTTCAAGATAGTGCAATCTCTCGAGCCCCACGTTGGGCGCCAATTGTTATGTTATTCAGGTGGATATCCTCAATAGGTATGGGTTACTACCGGATTAAACTACAGTACCTCGGGCATATACCTGAGGCCGTTACCTGTCAAGTTTACCAGTGGTCCCTATTGACTGTATGGTCCTGATAGCTACAAACTCGGCTGGGTTTATCGCAGGTCTCTAGGTCCCTTCAGTTTATCCTTTCACCTAGGAGTGAGAGGGATTCACTTTAAGTCAATCCTAATGCCTTCTCAGCTAAGTTCTAGACTTAACATACCAACACAAAGGTAAACATATCTTATCAAATAAAGGTTCGGCGAATACAAAGTGTGTGGTGTAAAATATAATAGAAATTTATCAATATAATAAGTTGAATACTCACAATCAGATGTTTTCAGTTAATCACAATCGTTACAGCCTTTTTGAATGTTCTTAAAAGATACCTAGGATATAAAGCAGAGCTTACTACCTGAGTGTCCCAAATGGGATCTTCATAGACTAGCGTGTATCAGCTAGTTGGTTCAGATTGTATCTTCTTCAGGCTAGAATGCAGTGCCTCAACCGAGAATCTTTTAGGCAGGCGTATTTCAGCAAGCTCTTAGCCGTCCGTATGTTTCATCCGATCGGTCCGTATTTTGCACAAATGTGTCTTTTCTGCAAGCCTGGTGGTTCAGAGGATGGTTGGGTGACTCATTGTCTGTGTTTCAAGACAAGAGTGAGTTCTGTCTGTTTTAGCTCTGCTTTTATATCCCTTACAGTCTAAGTTAAGCAATTACATCATTTGTTTAAAGAACTGGAATCTCAAACTGTGCCTCGGTCAGCATTGTTTAAAGGTCGCGTTAAACACTTAATTAGCTGAGAAAACAATAAGTAGCTGGTAGAGAGCAGTTGCCACATAGTCATAGTTATACTTAATTGTTGCTAGGCTAAAATACAATAAAAAGAGTTAATAGTATCATTGTTGCTACAATCTAATATAATCAGGTAAAATTCCACAGAAGAATTGAGTCTTTTCATGAAGAAGTAGACAGATCCCATGACACTTAACGAGTTAATAGCATCATTGCTGTTAAGCTTAATCTTATACAATATAATATAATCAGGTAAAATTCCACAGAGGAATCGAGTCTTTTCATAAAGAAGTAGACAGATCCCATGACATTTAACGAGTTAATAGCATCATTGCTGTTAAGCTTAATCTTATACAATATAATATAATCAGGTAAAATTCCACAGAGGAATCGAGTCTTTTCATGAAGAAGTAATGGATCCCGTGACATGTGTATGGAATGAACTGCCAGAGGAAGTGGTGGAGACTGGAACAATTCCAACAGTTAAAGGCATCGGGAAGAGTACATGAATAGAAACGGTTTGGAGGGAGATGGGCCAAGTGCTGGCAAATGGCACTGGTGCTGCCAAATGGGACGTGATTATTTTTGAATATCTGGTAGGCATGGATGAGTCAGACCGAATGGTCTGTTTCTGTGCTATACATCTCTAAACTCTATGGCTGTGAATTATAACAATTATTGGCAAATAGGGTGATATACCTCAAGAATGGAGAGAGGGAAAAAAAATGTAATTCCTCCAAGGTAGTTGATTCTTGATTTGAAACTTTCTCTCTGGAAACTGAGTCAACGTGTGTCTTATTCAATCTGCTCTCTAACTGTGAAAAGGATGTTCTTCAGTCTGACTACATACCTGCTATTTGTTAGAAGGAACTGATCACACTTGGCTTTGTACATATTACACTGGCTTGGTCCTTCAAGTAATTGTCTGGAGGAAGACAGAAGAGACATCGTCTGTAAATCAACATTAAGTCAATGAAATAATTTTATAATCATTAGGTTGTTTTTCCTTCAAGACAGCAATTCCAACAGGACCACAGGGCTGATTCTATTATTGGCCTGAGCTGCTCTTTAGTGATTGTATCAAAAAATTCCGTGCCAATTCACTGAGAACCAGACACTAACCAACACCTCTACAAATGGGATAATCTGATGCCAGTGCATGTCTGAATATGACAGTTTCCTTATCTATCCATACCTGTCAGTTCCTCTTCAGTGAATGTGTGAGAACAATTATCAAGATGTACCTGTTAAATACTGCTGTGAATATGTGAGTGTCCCCTATGTTGGGGAAACTGAATGTAGATTGGGTATCCGCCTTGCAGAAACCTACTTTCTATCCAGAATGCTCCTCGGATGCTGCCTGACCCTGCTGTGCTTTTCCAGCACCACTCTAATCTCGTTCAAATTTTAATGTTAATCTCTCTTTGCAGCTTTAATACTGTATTGCGGATTCTGTTCTATTACCCTGATGCATTTTGTATGATATTATCTGCCTGTAAAGTGCACAAAACAATACTTTCCATTGTATCTCAGTGCATGTGACAATAATCAGATCAAATCAAATGGGTAACTATACTCACGTATTCATAAAGTAGAATCTGAGGGGTACAGATTGATAAATACAGTCACACAAACTGACAGGGAAAGATTAGTAAATACACTCAAGCACTGACACTACAGAGCCTGACAGGGAAAGATTGATAACTGATCTCTCACAGTCACAAAGCAGAAACTGATGGCGACAAATGATATCTCAGCTCACACATTCAGAAGATGTTAGTGTTAGATGTTACATTACTGTAGTACCGAGCAGCAACTGACAAAAACTACTGCACATACAAAATGTAAAATTAAACCTGATATTTAATACAGTAAAATTCAAATCTTTGCAAAAGTAAGTATTGAACCAACTGACAACTACAGATTGACAACTATATTTATGTATTCACACAGCAGAGTCTGAAAGATGCAGATTGACAGTTACACACACTTTGACAAAGAAGAAATTGACAGATAGAGTGTGTTTCCAGTCCCGCATGTCATGACTTGATGCATTTTATGAGGTGGGTTTAATGTCTTATCAATCAGTGTTTCATACATTAAAAAGTGTGGAAATGCTTCTGCATTACTCAGGCCCTCAGCCAGAATGGGAGTGTGGATAAAGTGTATTTTCATCAACACCAGGCTGAGAAACAGACAGACAGAGACAGATGTGTATGCACGTGTGTGAATGGGCTTTAAGCATCCTTTCTCGAAGCATCCTCTGTCGATAAGGCTGGACCAAGATGTACATTTGGAATTTACATTGTTTGATTATTGTCTTTGCACAGGACAACTATTTGTCAAAAGAATAAATTTGTCCTGCTCAGTTACTCAATGTCCAACTTTGCTTCTATATTTGCACTTAATATTGACCTCATATATACTTGTTATAACAATGTAACAGCATGATTGATTATTGATTATAACTTTAAAAATGCCTATTCTACATATGGATTTAATGCAGCTCAAATGTATATTTATTACAAGTGTACAGTTTCACCTGCTCTAATCTTATGAATGATAATTGGCTTTGAATAATGGAATTTACCACCACTGAGGTGGTGTGCATTGAGAACAGGGTGAGATAATATAGATTTAGATTAGATTAGATTACTTACAGTGTGGAAACAGGCCCTTCGGCCCAACAAGTCCACACCGACCCGCCGAAGCGCAACCCACCTATACCCCAACCCCTACATTTACCCCTTACCTAACACTACGGGCAATTTAGCACGGCCAATTCACCTGACCCGCACATCTTTGGACTCTGGGAGGAAACCGGAGCACCCGGAGGAAACCCACGCAGACACGGGGAGAACGTGCAAACTCCACACAGTCAGTCGCCTGAGTCAGGAATTGAACCCGGGTCTCAGGCGCTGTGAGGCAGCAGTGCTAACCACTATGCCACCGTGCCGCCCATTTATATATCGTCAGTTGTGTTTAACTCTTGGATTGAATGTGTCCTTCTGGAAATTGAGCTCAATGTGTGTCTGACTCAGTCCACTCAGACAGTGGAAGGGACATTCTCCTCTCTGGCAGTGGTAACATACCTGCTCATTGTGAGAAGCAGCTGGTCACCCTTGGACTGATCCATCAAATATTTGCCTAGAGAAAGACAAAAGAGAGAGCTCCTGTACATCACCAGCAGCTGAGTAGGAAGACATCAAATGATCGATGCAATATTCAAATCATGATCATTATAATTCTTTGTTTTTGAACAAGGCAAGGTGAACAGTGCAGATCCTGGTTCCACTCGAGCCCTGAGCTCCTTCCAGTCTTTTTCTATTTCCGAAATTCAAAAACACTTTACTAAGATAAAAAATAAACTAACCAAAAAATGCACAGCTCCATAAATGGAATGATTACACCATTCAATATCCAACTCCCAATACACCACCTGTTGAAAGACGAACACTGGGCACGATTTCACATACTTCGAGATGTTTCCCGGTGCTTGCTATATTTACCCTTCGCAGGATTGTTACATTTGTTTCTACTGTCCTTTATTTCAATGTCTATTCCCATCAGTGTTTAGAGAAGTAAAAGCCACAAGAATGTCCCACAGCAGCTTCTTCCCGCTCTGTTCCCCTCAGCAGGCCCACACAGCCCGAGAAAGGCCTCTCTTTCTCTTCACCACCCCACCCCCGCAAGCCCGCTCACTCCAGTTCCTGCTCCGCTCAGCCTCTTCCATCAGCCCCCGGTTCTCCCTGAACTCACCCCGAATCAGTCCCAGGCTCCCATCCCGATGTGCTGCTGGAAGGAACCTGTTGTTCCCTCACTTCCCTGGGCGCTGATCTCTCCATTGCGGTCTGTTTCAAACAAACCTCTTGTACTCACTAAGTAAATGCTACCCAATGGCAGCGCTGGGGGAGGGCCTCACGCATGCGCTCCTCTGGTCAGGAACAATACGCATGGGGGCAGCATTGCGCATGCGCTGCTCTCCAAATGCCTCCCAGAAACAAACGTCAATTGGTCATTTCCCCTATTTTATTTTCAACCAGTTTGACGAAAGGATCTGGGGTTTTGGGGAAACGGCAGGGAATGTTTCAAACTGGGACATTGACCCTTTATGAAGCTCCAATGGAGCTCATTCCGGATCATGTTAATAACTCCTCCCTCCGACTCTCTCACAATCTGATCAGGGAGCGGAGAAACTGGCGGCCCATCCCCTGTGCTCCCCCAATCGATAACATATGGTCAGATCGAATGTTAACTGTGGTATTTAATCCTGTTGACAAATATTAACTCCTTGCCCAAACTAACATACAGATGGAATAAGTGGAACATTCTTACGAAGGCAGAAAATAACTGATGGAGAGAGTATTGCATCACAGTGTCAGTGCTTACTTCTGGGTCAGGAGGCCCGTGCAAAAGTCAGACCAGGTGTGCAATAACATCACTGGGACACGATTTAGTTTGTCGTGTATGACAGTGTCAGGTATGTTGCAGACAGAAACCTTGTGATGTATTGTACGCCAGCTGTTTTTGTTTATTCACTCCTGGAACGTGGATGTCGTTAGCTGAGCCAAACAATATTCTCCATCCATTTGAGAAGGGAATGGTCAGCTACCTTCAGGAACTACTGTTGTCCATGTGCTGCCCACAATGTCATGAATAGGGAGTTCCGGGGTCTTGATCCAGTGACAGTGAAAGAAAGCGGTTTTATTTCCAAGTCAGCATGGTGAGTGCCTTAGAGGGGAACTTGTCCGATTTCAAGGCGGTGGTCCCTGATATCAGCTGCCTTTATCGTTTTAGATGGAAGTAGTCGCGATTTCGAAGGTCCTCCTTTTACAAATTACAAAACTCGAATCTCTTTTTCAGTAACACAAGACAGACGTCTCTCTGGCCGACAGCATGAAATCAGAATAGTGTGTTGCCTCCCTGGTGTCAGGATCAAGGGTATCTCGGAGAGAGTGCAGGATATTCACAAAGGGGAGTACAGATTGGAACTAACTACACAGGAAGGGAAAGGGATGAGATTCCGAAGGAAGAATAAGGAAGAGAGGCAAGAATTTAGAAAGGAGGTCCTCTCCGGTCGTAATATCTAGATTACTCCCGCTGCTACAAGCGAGTATAAAATGATATACCAGAGGAATGCCCAACTCAGGAGCTGTTGCAGGGGAGAGGTGTTCCCATTTTTGGATCATTGGATTCTCTTTTTTAGATTAGATTACTTACAGTGTGGAAACAGGCCCTTCGGCCCAACAAGTCCACACCGACCCGCCGAAGCGCAACCCACCCATACCCCTACATATACCCCTTACCTAACACTACGGGCAATTTAGCATGGCCAATTCACCTGACCCGCACATCTTTGGACTGTGGGAGGAAACCGGAGCACCCGGAGGAAACCCACGCAGACACGGGGAGAACGTGCAAACTCCACACAGTCAGTCGCCTGAGTCGGGAATTGAACCCGGGTCTCAGGCGCTGTGAGGCAGCAGTGCTAACCACTGTTCCACCGTGCCGTTCTCTTGTGGGGAAGAAATGACAGGTATAAAAAGAAAGCATTGCACCTGAATTGGAAGGGTTCTAATATACTATTAGGCACATTTCCTTGAGCTGCTGGGAGGGGTTAAACTGGTAAAGTGTGGGAGTGGGGGGGTCGGTCAGTGGGAACCAGGGAGATAGTGAAAAAAAAATCAATCAGACTGGTAATCGGTCATATAAACACCCAAGGCCGACAGGAACATAGCAGAGAATGAGTTAGGATTGATGAATTAAATTGCATTTATTTCAATGCAAGAGGCCTAACAGGGAAGGAGGATGAACTCAGGACATGGTTAGGAAAATGGGATTGGAATTGGGATATCATAGCAATTACAAAGACATTGTTCAGGGATGACACAACTGGCAGCTCAATGTTCCAGGAATCAAATGTTATAGGAAGGATGGGGGGAGGGGTCAGCAAGAGAAAGTGGGGATTGACATGTTTGGTAAGAGATAAGGTCACACCTTTAATTAGGGATGATATTCCTGGGCTTATATCCATGGAAATTATTTGGGTGGAACTGAGAAGTAAGAAAGGGTTTTATCACCTTATTGGGATTGGACAGTCAGCAGGAAATTGAGAAACAGATTTGTTAGATCTGCACGAATAATGGTGTGGCTATGGCAAGGGATTTTAACATTCCAAACATAGATTGGGCCTGCCAGATTGTTAATAGTTTAGACAGAGAGGAATTTCTTAAGTGTGTATAAGGAAAATTTCTGATTCAGTATGTGAATGTACCTTCTAGACAAGGTGCAAAATTTGATCTACTCTTGGGATATAATGAAGTTTCAATAGGGCCAGCGACCATAATTTTATTCATTTTAAAACTGTGACGGAAAAGGATAGTTGTGATCTAAAAGTTAAATTTCTAATTTGGAGGAAGGCCAATTTTGAGAGTATTATGCAAGAACTTTCAAAAGTTGACTGAGGGCATATGTTCACAGGCAAAGGGGTGGCTGGAAAATGGGAAGCCTTCAAAAATGAGTAAACGAGAGTACAGAGACAGTATGTTCCTGTTCGGGTGAAAGGCATGACTGGTAGGTGTAGGAAATGCTGCATGAGAAAAGAAGTTGAGGTTTTGGTCCAAATAAGAAGGAAGCATATTTTAGTTAAGTACAGCAGAGTTTGAGTGAATCCTTCAAAGAGTATAAAGGCAGTAGGGATATACTTAAGAAGGAAATCAAGAGAGCAAAAAAGGGACATAACATAGCTTTGGCAAATAGTGTTAAGGAAAATTCAAATAGATTTTGTAAATACATGAAAGTCAAAAGGGTAACCAGGGAAAGAATAGGGCCCAGCAAAGATGAGCAAGGCAGCCTATGTGTGGAACAACAGAAAATGTGGGAGATACTAAGCAAGTGCTTGCTGAGGAGAAGGAACTGGAAGATGGAGAATGTGGGGAAACAGATGGTAACAGCTAATATCCATAATACAGAGGAGGTGCTGCTGGATGTTTTTAAACGGTAAAGGTGAATAAAGCACAAGCACCCGATAAGTGTACCCTGAAACATGGTGATAAGCTAGGGAAGTGATTGCTGAGGTATTTGTATCATCAATAGTCACAGGTGAAGTGCACAAAGACTAGAGGCTGGCTAACATGGTGCCACTATTTAAGAAAGGTGAGAAGGAAAACTTAGGGAACTATTGAAAAGTGAATGTCATAGAGATGTACAGCATGGAAACAGACTCTTCGGTCCAACCCGTCTATGCCGACCAGATATCCCAACCAAATCTAGTCCCACTTACCAGCACCCAGCCCATTTCCCTCCAAACCCTTCCTATTCATATACCCATCCAAATGCCTCTTAAATGTTGCAATTGTACCAGCCTCCACCACTTCCTCTAGTAGCTCATTCCATACATGTACCACCCTTTGCGTGAAGAAGTTGCCTCGTAGGTCCCTAGGATCTTGCCAATAAATGTATAAGTCCTGCTAAGATTTGCTTTTCCAAAATGCAGCACATGGCATTTATCTGAATTAAACTCCATCTGCCACTTCTCAGCCCACTGGCCCATCTGGTCCAGATCCTGTTGTAATCTAAGGTAACCCTCTTCGCTGTCCACTACACCTCCAATTTTGATGTCATCTGCAAACTTACTAACTGTACCTCTTATGCTCGCATCCAAATAATTTATGTAAATGACAAAAAGTACAGGATCCAGCACCGATCCTTGTGGCACTCCACTGATCACAGGCCTCCAGTCTGAAAAACAACCCTCCACCACCACCCTCTGTCTTCTACCTTTGAGCCACATCAACAGTAGGCAAACAGTTGAAGAGATTCTGAGAGACAGGTTTTACATATTTTTGAAAGCTGAAAATGTGTTGCTGGAAAAGCAGGTCAGGCAGCATCCAAGGAGCAGGAGAGTCGACATTTCAGGCATGAGCCCTTCTTCAAGAATCCTGAAGAAGGGCTCATGCCCGAAACGCGACTCTCCTGCTCCTTGGATGCTGCCTGACCTGCTGCGCTTTTCCAGCAACACATTTTCAGCTCTGATCTCCAGCATCTGCTGTCCTCACTTTTTCCTACCATATTTTTGAAAGGCCAGGATTGATTAGGGGGAGTCAATGTGGATTTCTGTGCGTGAAGTCATGTATCTCTGACTCAACTGAGTTTTTTTGAATTGGTGAAGAAGAGGACTGATGAAGGAAAAGTGGTGGATGTGATCTATCTGTCCTTCAAGTAAGGCATTTGACAGGGTTTCCCATGGAAATTGGTTAGCAAGATTAGATCACATGGAATACAGGGAGAACCAACCATTTGGATACAGAAATTGTTCGAAGATAGAAGACAGAGGGTGGTGGTGTGGGAAGCTTTTCAGACTGGAGGCTTGTGACAAGTGATGTGCTGCAAGGATCACTGCTGGGTCCACTGCTTTTAATCATTTATATAAACGATTTTCATTGAAAGATGACAGAACACCAGGTTATGGTCCAAGAGGTTTATTTGGAGGTGAAAACTGTCGGAGTTCTGCCCCTCCGCCAGGTGTCCATGTTCTGGAAGCTTATACTTCCAAAGAAACCTGTTGGACTATAACCCAGTGGTGTGTGATTTTTAATTTTGCACATCCCAGTCCAATACCCGCACCTCCACACTATCATGAATGATTTGGTTGTGAAGTCGCATGTATTGTTAGTAAGTTGCAGATTACACAAAAATTGGAGGTGTTCTGTACAGCAAAGAAGGCTACCTCAGAATACAGCAGGATCTTGATCAGTTGGGCCATTGGACCCAGGAGTGGCATATTGAGTTTAATTTAAATCAGTATGAGCTGCTGCAATTTGGAAAGGCAAATCAGGGCAGGACTTACACACTTAATAGTAAGGTCCTGTGGAGTGTTGCTGAACAAAGAGACCTTGGAATGCATTGGTTCATTGTTGCTTGAAAGTTGAGTTATGGTTAGATAGTATAGCAAAGAAGGCATTTGATATTTTTTCTTTACTGTTCAGAGCTTAGGAGAATATATTATGGGTGTACAGACCATTGTTTGTGCCATTTTTGGAATATTATGAGCAATTCTGGTCTCTCTCCTATAGAAAGGATGTTGTGAAACTTGAAATGGCTATTCAAGATAGTTTTTGGTCAATCAGAAAGGCCTACAATTGGGGAAGAAATTTAGCAAAAGACGTGAAGACTGCAAACATCCAAATTCAGCAAATGACAGCGAAAAGGGATTTGATTAATAAAGAGCAAATGAAGAAAACCGTAACTTTGTGGAAGCCATTAGAGGAAAAAAATGTTGAAGCACTAATAAATGTGTAAAGAGATAAATAGGTTGGAAAAGAGGACCATATGTCACTTGCAACATAAAAGAGGGAAGTTCAAAATGGGGAACAGAAACGTCCTCAAAAATCGCTAACATACTGTTGTTCTCTGTACAGAGATCTTCACACAACTAACACAGTAGTAATGTTGGGGAGTTTAGTGAGAGGTAAAAACCGAACCAAATCAGTATTATTTGGGAATTGATGTTGGGATAGCGGATAGGATTGAAGGTTATGAAACACCAAGCCTTGATCATCTAAGTTCCAGAGTATTTAATGGATTGGGCTGAGTAATAGTGGATGCAGTGGTGTTCGTGTTCCAAGATTCCATAAGCTCTGCAATAATTTACACATATTGGCGGTTAGCTAGTGTAAGCGGGGGGCACAGTGGTTAGCACTGCTGCCTCACAGCACCAGCGACCTGGGTTCAATTCCCGCCTCAGGCGACTGACTGTGTGGAGTTTGCACATTCTCCCCGTGTCTGCTTGGGTTTCCTCCAGGTGCTCCGGCTTCCTCCCACAGTCCAAAAATGTGCAGGTTAGGTGAATTGGCCATGCCAAATTGCCGTAGTGTTAGGTGAAGGGGTAAATGTAGGGGAATGGGTCTGGGTGGGTTGCGCTTTGGCGGGTCGGTGTGGACCTGTTTCCACGCTGTAAGTAATCTAAGCTAAGGTAGGCGTAAAATTGGGAACTACAGACCAGTCAGCCTGCAGGGAAATATCAAAATGAAAGCTTCAATTGCGAAGCATTTGACAAAACAGTATTCAGGATCTGCTTGAGTCAGCATGAACATGAAGGCCCTGTACCAGTGCACACTGTTCTGTCTTCTAAGCTTGGCAAACCGGTGGCCATCTTTGAGGGTGTAAACAATAGAGCTGATGAGAGTGTAACAGTTACTGAGGAGAAGAACTGCAACTAACTCCCTGGACACCGCAGCAAAGGCTGAAAGGAGGAGAAATTCTATCCTTCCACACTTTCTGGCGTGTGACTATGTGAATATTGTGTCAGGGAGACTGCAGGCAAACGGCGGACCATTAGTCTGACATAACTGTGTTTGTGTGTCCGCTAACATTATGATATTTCCAAGTCTCTCTTATGTAACGCAAACATATTTACAATTCAAATTATCCCCCTGCTCCCCTTCTAAACCCCAAAGGTAGATTTGAAGGCAATATATTTGTTAGTTTCAAGATTTCGGTCTAAAAGTAGCGACAGTGTCACCGTTAAGCTCAGAGAGCGTCATAGTGCAGCAGCAAAATACGTTTAATTCGACAACGGAGCCGTCAATTCGAGTGAAAACTTTTCGGCCGCAAACCTTCCAGTGTCAGGGTGAGGAGCGATCGAGCCTGGCTGTCTGGAGATGCGGAATTTCAGAGGAATCGGAGAGTTTAGGCCGTTAGAGAAACACAGAGAGGCAGCAGGATCAGGGAGCTGACGGCAGGTTGTCCCTGCGCCGTCCGCTCGCTGCCTTGAAGTTGCTCAGTGCCGCCGCCAGCAGCTTCATTGCTGACCCAGTTCAGACCCGGAGAGAGATTCAGCGCAGAGTTCTCAACATGAGCGACAATGCAGCCGCCGAAACGGCTCCTCCAGCTTCTGCTCCCATCAAAGCCAAGGCTCCCAAGAAGAAGGCGGCGGTTCCCAGGAAAAAAACACCCAGTCCTGGGTTGGGAGAGCTGATTCTGAAGGTTGTTGGGGATATCAAGGATCGCAAAGGGACGTCTCTGTTCGCTGTAAAGAAGGCGCTGGAGAGAAGCGGGATCGATGTGGAAAAGCGAAAGGCACAGATCAAATTGAGTATCAGGAGGTGTCTGGCGAACGGCTCCCTTGTTCTGGTCAAGGGCCAGGGCGTCTCCGGATCCTTCAAACTCCCTAAGAATCCAGCCAAGGCAAAAGCGGGAAAGAAGGCGGGAACATCAGCGGCCGCCAAGAAACCGGCCGTGAAGAAATCACCGGCCAAGAAGGCGAGAGCGAATAAATCCCAGGCCAAGAAAGCGACAGCCAAGAAATCCCCAGCCAAGAAGGCGATAGCCAAGAAATCCCCAGCCAAGAAAGCGAGCGGCAAGAAGACGGCACCGCCAAAGAAAGCGGTGAGCAAAGCAGCGCCAAAGAAACGGACTCTCGTGAAGAAGGTGAAAAAGGCCAAGGGCCCTAAAGCCCCCAAACCCCTCAGCAAACCGGCTAAAGGCAAGGCCAAGCCCAAAGCAAAAGTGACCAAGACAGCAACAAAAAAATGAACCAGTTAGTGTAACATGTAACCATCTGAACCCAAAGGCTCTTATCAGAGCCACCCACATCTCAGGAAAAAGCTGAGCCCGAATCCAATATTCCCTGTCCCAGCGCATAACGCAGACCTACCTCAGATATTAATTGACCTGGAGTGCAGATCTGTGAATGGGGAAGGCATCCATATAGAGGGGCCGGTTTATTGATCTCCATCTGGTTATTTCACTTCGCCACTTATAACCCAACCAAGTCACGAATGTGACATATTGTAGTATTTGTATTTCATTGACCCGTTCAGGAATGTTACTTTGTTCAGTTTTGATTCTGGGACGCTGCGCATGTTTTCATAGCGCGTTCCTTCCATCTGCCTGTTACAGACAGTTCAGGCAGCAATTCCACATGGTCTTCGGGCTAATTACAATCTGAGGGTAATAAAAAAAAGTGAGATTCTGTCCTTTTATCGGTGAACACTGCATTAGCTTTTAAGATGTTTAAATTGGCGGTAGATTGATTCACGGCCGGTACAAGTTCGGTTGTTCAGTTTGTCTGGGTTGTTTTCAACCCTGAAAATGTGTTGCTGGTTAAAGCACAGCAGGTCAGGCAGCATCCAAGGAACAGGAAATTCGATGTTTCGGGCCGGAGCCCTTCAGATCAGGCAATGATCCTGCCTCCTGTCCGCGCTGACAGCTAACTAGGTTTTAAATAATTTCTGTAAAATATGAAATTTTAAACTTAGTTGCAGATGGATGGTGTTTTGCTTTTGAATGTTTAATTTAATCTCAATGTTTGTCAGAGTGAATTCAGCGGGAATTTTCAAACTGACCAACTGTCATTTCACGTTACCCAATCAGCCTCCAACAATTCTTTTCCTGCCTTTTCTTTCCCTTCCGAAGCTGTTTCTCCGTGGGCTGAGGGACAGGGCTGTATCCAATCCCAGCTCTAGGGCGGGCTCTCCGTTACCTTAAATAGGGAGCACCGCAGCAGCCTCAGCATTGACAGCAGCAACTTGTGTGAGAGATATAGAGAATGGCTAGAACCAAGCAGACAGCGCGCAAATCCACCGGAGGGAAAGCTCCCCGCAAGCAGCTGGCGACCAAAGCGGCCCGCAAGAGCGCTCCGGCCACGGGCGGAGTGAAGAAACCCCATCGCTACAGGCCCGGCACGGTGGCTCTGCGGGAGATCCGCCGCTACCAGAAATCCACCGAGCTGCTGATCCGCAAACTACCCTTCCAGCGTCTGGTGCGAGAGATCGCTCAGGACTTCAAGACCGACCTGCGCTTCCAGAGCTCGGCGGTGATGGCCCTGCAGGAGGCCAGCGAGGCTTACCTGGTGGGACTGTTTGAGGACACCAACCTGTGCGCCATCCACGCCAAGCGGGTCACCATCATGCCCAAAGACATCCAGCTGGCCCGCCGGATCCGCGGGGAGCGCGCCTCAACGGAGCCTGGCCGGCCCTACACATCCACCCCGAGAGAGAGAGAGAAACACAACGGCTCTTTTCAGAGCCACTAAACCATTTCGAGAGAGCGGGAAGCGATAGGGGACTTATGACAGTAGTGCAGCGAGAGCAAATTAAGTCAATGCTGTTGTTATTACATATACTTTGAAGCGACCCGAGCCGGGGGGAAGAGTTACTTTGAAGACGGCTTACATTAGAACATTGCAATGGACGTTAGGCAATTTTTACACAATCTCCTCTCCTGATTGTCTCCCTTGGTGTTCCCACCAGCTGTTTATTATTTCTGAGAAAGTAGGCGGGAAGAAATTGCGCTAAATCATCAACTTTTTTTTAGATTACTTGCAGTGTGGAAACAGGCCCTTCGGCCCAACACGTCCACACTGACCTGCCGAAGCGCAACCCACCCAGACCCATTCCCCTAAATTTACCCCTTCACCTCACACTACGGGCAATGTAGCATAGCCAATTCACCTAACCTGCACATTTTTGGATTGTGGGAGAAAACCCACGCACGCACGGGCAGAATATGCAAACTCCACACAGACATTCACCTAAGGTGGAAATTGAACCCGGGTCTCTGGCGCTGTGAGGCAGCAATTTAACCACCGTGCCATCCACTAATTTCTTTCAAATTTGCAAATCCTGCCACGATGTTTATCAGAGAAGGCCGTTTTACAGAAAACAATGCATTCATACTTAATCGTTAATTTGCTTTTCGATTATAAAAGTACAATTCACACAAGATTTCTTTAGGGTAATGGGTCCAGAAGCTATTTAAAGGATTCGAGATTCTCTTCGTCGGAATGGTTCAGACTCGATGGGCCCAATGCCCTCATTCAGCCTTGTCAGGATTTCATGAACGTTCTTGGCTGTGAGCGCATTAATAATGATTATTAATAATGCATTAATAATCTCTTAGATATTATTTTATTATCGTGCTCCCTTATTGCAAAAGCTCGACATTAATTATTCCAATCCAGCAACTGTTCTGGTTTGATCTCGGTTCATTTTGAAAGCTTCTAACCGAAGCAGAAAGCCTTATTTATATCATTCAATCATCATTACCACCCAACAGAACCTGCGCGGAGTTTTGGAAACTGAAAAACCGTGGATCTGTAAGAAAAGGGTGACTTCCTGGAATAATCAAATATTATAGAGTAGCTTGAGCAAATAGCAGCAAACAGAGAGAGAAAAAAAATCACTGGTGATTAATATGCTCCCAAGAGGCAGGGAATAGAGAGGCATGTTCCATTTTCTTGAAGCCAGCACCAAATCATCGAAGACTTTCTCTCCCATTTGAAAAGCCCACCGATTTGCATGCAACGGAGTATGTTTTGTATTGAAAAAGAGGCCCCTCCTTCATCAAGTGGTTGTCTCTGAAAGCTAGTGTGCTTCCAATTAAAACTGTTGGACTATATAACCTGGTGTTGTGTGATTTTCAAGTAAAAAGTGAGGTCTGCAGATGCTGGAGATCAGAGCTGAAAACGTGTTGCTGGTTAAAGCGCAGCAGGTCAGGCAGCATCCAAGGAGCAGGAAATTCGACGTTTCGGGCATTCCTGATGAAGGGCTTTACACACATTTTCAGTTGTGTGATTTTTAACTTTGTACACCCCAGTCCACGACCGGCATCTCCAAACCATACTTCAATCTCTCTCGCTCATCCATTTGCCTAACTGCATCTCTTTTTTTTATTCTTTTCTGGACCTGAAGAAATGGCAGAAGCAAAAACAAGGGCCAAAAACTGCAATATGCAATTAATCTCTTCATTTCACGTTTCAAAAACACTCCTGTATATTGAATAAACATCACAGAACGTTCTTCCGGGTGAGCATATTAATCGTCTTTAGACAATATTTTAATGTTTGTGAGAAGATTTGTAGCTCGGGTGCTCGTTGTTGTGGTTCTGTTCGCCGAGCTGGGAATTTGTGTGCAGACGTTTCGTCCCCTGTCTCGGTGACATCCTCAGTGCTTGGGAGCCTCCTGTGAAGCGTTTCTGTGATGTTTCCTCCACAAAGGTATACAGGAAAATCACACACAGAGACCAAGTCCTGAACTACGAAAGCAACCACCCCAACACACACAAAATAAATTGCATAAAGACACTGTTCAAAAGGGCCACAACACACTGCAGCACACCAGAACTGCAAAAAGAGGAAGAACACCTCAACAATCTATTCGCCAAAAACGGATACCCCAGCAATTTCATCAACAGATACCTAAGGAGAAGGGAACGGAATGAGGACATGCCACAACCCAAAGGACTAGCCACGTTACCATACATCAAGAACATTTCTGAACTGACAGCCAGACTACAACGACCACTAGGACTCATAACAGCACACAAACCAACAGCCACTCTCAGACAACCCACCAGGACAAAGGACCCGATACCCAGCATGAGCAAAATTAACGTAGTGTACAAAATCCCATGCAAGGACTGCACAAAACACTACATAGGACAAACAGGAAGATAGCTAACGATCCGGATCCATGAACACCAACAAGCTACAAAACGCCACAACCAGCTATCCTTCCTCACCACACACGCAGATGACAAGCAACGAGTTTGACTGGGACAACGCTACTACTATAGGACAAGCCAAACAGAGAACAGTCAGGGAATTCCGAGAGGCATGGCACTCATCCACAGATTCTATCAACAAACACCTCGATCTGGACCTAATATACCGGCCACTGCAGTGGACAGCTGGAACTGACAACCGGAAGTGGCAGGGACAAACCACTATAAATGTCGGAGGAAACATCACAGAAGCACTTCACAGGAGGCTCTCAAAGTGCTGAGGATGTCACCGAGACAGGGGATGAAACGTCTGCAACACAAATTCCCAGCTCTGCGAACAGAACCACAACAACAATATTTTAATGTTGCCCAGCCTTTGTGCACTAATTCTGACATCAGCAAAAGCTCCACATTTGGCATCCCAGTCCTGCAGCTGCTCTGATTTGATGTTGCTTTATTTTGAAAATCTTTCACCAACAGCAGAAAGCCTCATTTATAGTAACCTGCAATCAGTCAAAACAGCGTCAGGGACCCAGGTTCGAGTCTACCAGACAAAGAACTAAAGACATAGACCGCCAATCGTAAGATGCACCTGCTCCTAGTACTCAAAGACGGGGCACGTTTCTTTTTCGTTTGCCTGGGGTGATATTCACCATTCATATCCCACCGTGAATGGTGGCTCCGGATCTGATCAAGTGTTAAAGTGGAATTTCAAGAAATAGAAACAGCTGAAATATGACTCACTAATGCTCATATGCTCCACAGCAAGGGAAAACAGGACTGAAGGCACAATAATTAAGTAATGTGCAACAACTTTAAAAATGCAGTATGAATAGACAGATGCAGAATAAATCTAACTTTCAAAGAAACTTCAACAATTCTACGTTCAAGTCGAAACCAAATGTCTCAGTGATACCACAGAAACCTAAGCAAGGAAACATCCTACACTGACTGACAGGACCAGTTTTTAAAAAAAATAAGTTGATCTGTCCATTGCTACATGATAGTTTTACACTGGTACTCTATACAACAGGTTGTGATTGCCTTTTATTCATCTGAATCACAGAATTGGTACAGCACAGATGCAGGCCATTTATCGCATTCTATTCTTTAGCTGTTCAGCACACAAGTTTCCAGTAATAGTTGGGATTCTGAACTATATACCCATTTGCTCTCCTCTTCCTTAACCCACAGACTAAGCAACAACTCAGAATTCACAAAATGTTTAGAGATTAAGTTTAAGACCCCATTTCAAGATCCTCATACCTTCTCCAATGGAATAAATTACAGCTATGGAAACTATTAGTGGCTGCCAGAGAATTAACCCAAATTGGTACGCAAAAGTAGAAACAGATTTGTACAGATTGAGAACATCATTCTCACAGTCACACAGCAGAAACAGACTATGCTGCTTCCACATATTCACATTGCAGAAGCTGACAGAGAGAGAAACAACACATACATTCTCACAGGTCAAAACAGGACAGGACATATTGTTTGCCAACACACCCCATGGTCCTACCATTAACTGTATAAGATCATCAGGTGCATATGAATAGCTGCTTGAAAGTGGAGTGGCGGTTAGAAAAGGTTGTAAAAAAGATGCTTGGCATGCTTGCCTCCTTTGGTAAGCGCACTGAGTTTAGGAGCTTGGACATCATGTTAGGGCTGCATAGGACATTGGTTAGGGCACATTTAGAGGACTGCGTACAATTCTGGTCATGCTACTATAGTAAGGATGTTGTTAATCTTATGAGGGTGCAAAAAAATTAAAAGAGATGTCAACACGATTCGAGGGCTTGAATTATTGGGAGAGGTTGAATAGGCTGGAGCTTTTCCTCCTGGAGCATCAGAAGCTGAGGGGTGATTTTTACAGCTGCTTATAAAATCATGAGGGGAATCGATAGGATGAAAAGCCAAGGTCTTTTTTCATCGGGTGGGGGAGCATAGAGGGCATAGGTTTAAGATGAGAGGGCAAAGATTTAAAAAATAACCTGAGGAACAACCTTTTCATGCAGAGGGTGATGTGCATATGGAATGAGCTTCCAGAGGAAGTGATGAAGATGGGAACAATTACAATATTTAAAAGGAGCCCAGATTGGTAAATGAACAGGAAGGATTTAAAGGGATATGTGCCAAATTTAGAATCCAGAGAAGGTATATTCCTGTCAGGGAAAGGCTGGTAGGTATAGGGAATGCTGGATGACTAAAGAAATTGAGGGTTTGGTTAAGAAGAAGAAGGAAGCATGTCTAAGGTATAGACAGGATAAATTGAGTGAATCCTTAGAAGAGTATAGAGGAAGTAGGAGTATACTTAAGAGGGAAATCAGGAGGGCAAAAAGGGGACAGGAGATGGCTTTGGCAAACAGAATTAAAGGAGAATCCAAAGGGTTTTAACAAATACATTAAGGACAAAAGGGTAACTAGGGAGAAAATAGGGCACCTCTTGTGTGGAGGCGCAGAAAGTGGGGGAGATACTAAATGAGTATTTTGCACCAGTATTTACTATGGAAAAGGATATGGAAGATATAAACTGTAGAGAAATAGATGGTAACATCTTGCAAAATGTCCATATTACAGAGGAGGAAGTGCTGGATGTCTTGAAACGTAAAGGTGGATAAATCCCCAGGACCTGATTAGGTGTACCCGAGAACTCTGTGGGAAGCTAGAGAAGTGATTGCTGGGCCCCAATTCCCCAGTCCCACTCGGTATCCCAGTCCCACACCATATCCCAGTCACACTCCGTACCCCAGTCCCACTCCGTACCCCAGCAATCACTTCTCTTGCTGAGATTTTTTAACATCAATAGTTACAGGTGAGGTGCTGGTAGACTGGAGATTGGCAAATGTGGTGCCACTGTTTAAGAAGGGTGGTAAGGACAAGCCAGGGAACTATAGACCAGTGAGCCTGATGTTTGTGGTGTGCAAGTTGTTGGAGGGAATCCTGAGGGTTTGGATGCATATGTATTTGGGATAGTCAACATGGCTTTGTGCGTGGGAAATCATGTCTCACAAACCTGATTGAGTTTTTTGAAGAGGTAACAAAGAGGATTGATGAGGGCAGAGCAGTAGATGTGACCTATATGGATTTCAGTAAGGCATTCAACAACGTTCCCCATGGGAGACTGATTAGCAAGGTTAGATCTCATGGAATACAGGGAGAACTAGCCATTTGGTTACAGTACTGGCTCAAAGGTGGAAGACAGAGGGTGGTGGTGGAGGCTCATTTTTCAGACTGGAGGCCTGTGACCAGTGGAGTGCCACAAGGATCGGTGTTGGGTCCTCTACTTTTGTCCTTTACATAAATGATTCGGATGGGAGCATAAGAGGTACAATTAGTAATTTTTGCAGATGACAACAAATTTGGAGGTGTACTGGACAGCGAAGAGGGTTACCTCTGATTAAAACAGGATCTTGACCAGATAGGCCAATGGGCTGAGAAGTGGCAGATGGAGTTTAATTCACATAAATGCGAGGTGCTGCATTTTGGGAAAGCAAATCTTAGCAGGACTTATACAATTAATGGTAAGGTTCTAGGGAGTGTTGATGAACAAAGAGACCTTGCAGTGCAGGTTCACAGCTCCTTGAAAGTGGAGTCACTGGTAGATAGGATAGTGAAGAAGGCATTTGGTATGTTTTCTTTTTATGGTCAGAGTATTGAGTACAGGAGTTAGGAGGTCACGTTGCCGCTGTACAAGACATTGGTTAGGCCACTGTTGGAATATTGCATGTAATTCTGGTCTCCGTCCTATCGGAAAGATATTGTGAAACTTGAAAGGGTTCAGAAAAGATTTACAAGGATATTGCCAGGGTTGAAGGATTTGAGCTATAGGGACAGGCTGAACAGGCTGGGGCTGTTTTCCCTGGAGCGTCGGAGGCTGAGTGGTGACTTTATAGGGGTTTACAAAATTATGAGGGGCATGGATAGGGTAAATAGGCAAAGTCTTTTCCCTGGGGTGGGGGAGTCCAGACCTAGAGGGCATAGGTTTAGGAAGAGAGGGGAAAGATATAAAAGAGACCTAAGAGGCAACTTTTTCACACAGAGGATGGAATGAGCTGCCAGAGGAAGTGGTGGAGCTGGTACAATTGCAACATTTAAAAGGCATTCAGATGGGTATATGAATAGGAAGGTTTTGGAGGGACATGGACCGGGTGCTGGCAGGTGGGACTAAGTTGGGTTGGGATAGCTGGTCGGCATGGACGGGTTGGACCGAAAGGTCTGTTTCTATGCTATATATCTCTATGACTCCATACAACGAATGAGATTTGATTAGTTTAGGTTATCTCGTCAGTGTGCACTAATTGAATCAAAGGCTGTATGACTTTACAACCTGAAAGTTACAGGTTGATAATTAGACTCTCATATATACACGGCAAAAACTTGACAGGTGGCATACAATAAATGCAATTACACAGTCAGAAACCAAAGACTGACAGGTACAAATTAATAACTGCACTCTTACATACACAGAGCAAAAGCTGACATGCATGTACTCATACAGCACAGAAAAACCTTCAGGCATCATGTCTGCACCCACAAACCACTGAAGGTTTGTAAATTTCCTGCCCTTGTCCCATATCCTTAATTGTTATGACATTTCAAGTGCTCATCCAAATACTTTTTCAAGGTTAAGTTTTCAGGGCTCCATTGCCTTCCCAGGCAGTATCTTCCAGATTTCCACCACTTGCTGAGTGAAAGGGACTTTCCCTCAATATATTTACCCCTTACCCTACACCATAGTGAGAATCCTTATCATTTACCATATCCTAACCCAATCACCACTTGTGATTGATCGGTCAAACAAGGGAAACAGCTTCTCTACATTCACTCTGTCCATTAGCCTCATAATCTTTCACATCACATATCATGTGCCACCACCTCAGTCATCTCTGCTCAAGAAAAAAAAAGCCAAGCTCATTTAGTCTCTCCTTTCTTTGGAAGTAATATTTGTGCTTTGATCCTGATCCGTGACATCGGGTCTGGGGTTAGCACTCCTGCCGTCATTGTCGGTTGACTGTGAATGATTTATTCTGGCAACCTGAAGCAGCGCATGCGCGATGTTGTCCCTTCCCAAAACTGAGTGCCTGACGAGAGGAGCGCATGCGTGAGGCCCTCCCCCATCGCTGCCATTGGGGAGCATTTACTCAGTGAGTGCAAGAGGTTTGTTTGAAACAGACCGCAATGGAGAGATCAGCGTCCAAGGAAGCGAGGGAACAGCAGGCTCCTTCCAGCAGTACATCGGGATGGGAGCCTGGGACACAGAGGGGGCTCCGAGACCGGGATTGATTCGGGGTGAGTTCAGGGGGAACGGGGGGCTGTTTGTAAGAGGCCGAGCGGAGCAGGAACTGGTCCCGGAACTTGGAGTGAGCGGGCATTGGGGAATAGAGACGCCTTTCTCGGGCTGTGTGTGGGCCTGCTGAGGGAGGCAGAGCGGGAAGAAACTGCTGTGGGACATTCTGGTGGTTTTTAATCCCCTAAATACTGATGGGAATTCTGTTTGGCTTCTGTTTCACGCTGTTTGTTGATAAATGGTGAATAGTGGAAGCACAGACCACAATTTTGTGACAATCCTATAAAGGACACGTATTAGAGTGAACAGATTTGAAGTTTTGAGTAAAGCATTAGACATTGCGTCCCTTGTTCTTTCCTTCAACATTTAATGTATTGGCAGCTTGCTATTGATGCATTGCAGCTGCTTCGGGAATTCCCATTCATGGAGGTGAACAGATGTTAGTTCTGGATCTCACCCAATTGTCACAAAGTTGCAAATAAAAGAAACGGACACCAGGAGCAACTCAGGGAAAGAGTGGAATCGAAACCTGGTTCTGTTTGAATTGCTAGGTTTGAAAATACCCTAATGATTACTAACTGACTGCCACAGTGATCAGTTTAATCTTGCCTAACTTGGCTTATGTTGATTTACAGCCGAAAAATCTTCTGTCTTCTGCCAAGAAAATATTTGAATGACGAAGACAATGTCATATTTCCTCAGCACAAAGCCAAGTGTGACCAGCTGCTTCTAACAAACAGCAGGTATGTCAAAGTAGAGAACATCCTTTCCTCCACAGGCACAGAGCAGATTGGATCAGACTTAGTTTGAGTTCAATTTCCAGAGATATATCCAAACAAGCAAACAGTCAGACTCAACTGCTGTTTTCTCTGCAATCTCCATCAACATCTTCCCGGTTTCAATTAATATGATTCACAGGCCATGAACATTCACAGCATGTTTGAAGATGACTGGTTGTTTAGATTAGATTAGATTACTTACAGTGTGAAAATAGGCCCTTCGGCCCAACAAGTCCACACCGACCCGCCGAAGCGCAACCCACCCATACCCCTATATTTACCCCTTACCTAACACTACGGGCAAGCTACCAATACATTAAATGTTGAAGGAAAGAACAAGGGACACAATGTCTAATGCTTTACTCAAAACTTCAAATACGCACATCTTTGGACTGTGGGAGGAAACCCACTCAGACACGGGGAGAACGTGCAAACTCCACACAGTCAGTCGCCTGAGGCGGGAATTGAACCCGGGTCTCAGGCGCTGTGAGGCAACAGTGCTAACCACTGTGCCACCGTGCTGCCCACATTTAAAGTAGGCAAATGGTGTACTAAATCAAGTTTACATTTTAAAATGGCATTTTAAATGTCACAAACTGGATAAACAATGACATCATGCTTTTACATTGTTTCAACAGCCACATGTGACAAGTAGTGAATCATTACTGAGAACATGCACACATATACAAAGATACTGACTGATTCAGATTGAACCACCATATCAACACACAAGATACAGAGACTAACAGCGATGTATACACATTTACACTGTAGGAAACAGAAATGAATATATACAAAATGTTTACACAAAAACAAGCAACTAAATCCCATTCAGGCAGCATTCCATTTCAATAAGGGTGTCATGGCAGCAGAGGAGCTGCCAACCCCACATTGATCTCAACATCATTCTCAACATATTCACCTTGCAGGGATAGAAATTAAATTTTCACTCTGCCCAGTATTAATTTATTTCTATTAAAAAATGTGTAACTCAGTCTCCAAATTCACTTTAATCTTCTACAAAGAATCCCAAATGTCCCACTCTATGAGCTATTACTAAAAAGCAAGAAAATAGTGTCATATCGTCAATTTAACAATGTAATCAAATAATGACCCTTTAAATGAACAAAGGAATTTAGCCAAATCTTGAAATTCTCACTCTTTTTGCAAGATGAGTTCAACCATGTTCAATAAACTTGCCTGAATGATTTAAATCTTTTGCACTGTATGACAAAAATACAAGTCTTTTCGTTTTCCTTATTCCCAACATTGAGCATCAGGAGAGTACTGCTAACGGCTTGCACCGTCAAACCACAGAGCAGGATTATGTAATATTCACAATAGAATAATGAAGTGAAGTATCCAATTCTCTTTCCTGTAGCAGGAACATTGTGGTCAGTTGGCTACAATACAATTTATTTGTTCATTTCCCTTTCCTTGAGACACTAACAAAGGAACACTAACACCTATCTATTTCTCAGCATTATTCACAAAAGTATGTAACTATGCTATGAAAAACTGATGACATCCTGAAGAACAGCCCATGGGATCATTCCTCCCAGTTCGAGTCTGCAGTATAGAAGTTGGAAAACCCTTTAATTTTCTATTACATAATCCATGACACAAAATAAATGCACTGAGCAGAAACTGACAGGTACAGATCGATAAGTGCACTCACACATTCACATAGCTGAAACTGACACACATAGATTAATTCAGAGTCACAAAGAAGCTGGCCTGTATAGTTTGGTGACTGTACTTATATATTCACAGAGCAGTCAGATTGGTAATTATATTCTGATGTTCACATTGCAGAAAAGTGCACGTATAGATTGATAACTGCACGCTGTAACACATATAGCAGAAATCGACAAGGAGAAATTGAGAATGATATTTACATATCAGAACTGGCAGGTACAAATTGGTAAGCACTTTCACGTATTCACAACACAGAAACTGATAGGGTAACATTGATAAATGCACTCACACATTCACATGGTAGACACTGACAGTTACAGATTAATAACTGCACACTCAAATACATAGAGCTGAAACTGACAGGAACAAATTAGTAAATACACCCTGACATTCACATTGTACTGACTAATAGAGGTAGTTACTGACAGAGGAAGTTTGATAACAAATGTATCATCTCCACGAAGCAGAAACTGAAAGGAACAGATTAACAATAACACTCAATTTCATATTGCATAAACTGACAAGTAATTTTTGATAACTAATCTCAGTTTCACACAGGTATCTGACAAGTATAGATCAATAACAATACTCAGTTTGACAAGCCAAAACTGACAACTACACTTCACATTCAACTCACGTTCACATGGCAGAAACAGTTACAGCTTGATATCTACTCTCACCCATTCACATTGCAGTAACTGACTGGGACAGATTGATGATGACACTCACACATTCATATGACAGAAACTAACAGAGGTTCAGCTCCATAACTAAATAACATAGATGTATGAGACGCTGACAGGTGGAGACTAATAAGTATACTCTCATTCACATTGCAGAAACTGAGATGGATAACTGCACCCACACATTCACATAGAAACTGACAGGTACAGATTTGATAACCACAGTCACACATTCAGATTGCAATAACTGACAGGAACAGATTGACCTTCCCTATGAGATATTCCCAAAAAAGTAATAAAACAATGCCATTTATTCAAATTATCAATACAGCACCCTCCAATATCATGGAATATAATTGATTAGGTCCCAGAATTTGAGACACATTTACATTTTTTTTAACATCTCTTGCACCTCCTCATTTGGCATGTGGATTGTTTTCAAGATATCGATATTTATTTCCCAACATTTCCTAACCTCCACTTCTATGTCTCCAGGCATAGAACCATAACTGTATTCACACATTCATATTACAAAGAATGGCAGATTCAGATTGATAAATGCATTCATACATTGTCAGACCAGAAACTGATGGGGAGAGATTCATCTAGCAGAAACTTTCAGGTATAGTCTTTTAGTTAGAATTAGAAGCCATACAGTTTTGAAACAGGACCTTCAGCCTGGCAAATCCACACTGACCCTCTGAAGATTATCTCAGCCAGAACCACTCCCTTATCATTCTACATTTACCCCTGCCTAATGCACCTAACCCACACATCCCTGAACACTATGGGCAATTTAGCACAGCCAATTCACCTAACCTCTTCTTTGGACTCTAGGAGGAAACCGGGTGCCCAGAGGAAACCCACACAGACATGGGGAGAATGTGCAAACTCCACGTAGACAGTCGCTCGAGGCTGGAATTGAATCCAGGTCCCTGGCGCTGTGAGGCAACAGAGCCAACCACTGTGCCGTATAATGTACCACATTATACAAGAATATTAACAGCGCAGAAACTGACTGGTACAGATTGATTACAACACACGTATGTTCACAAACTGACACTTACAGATTGATAACTACATTTTCATATTCACATTGGAGAAAATGACAGGTATGATTTAATGAATACATTTGCATTTTTACAAGCAGAAACATTCAGGGATATATTAATGACAGCATTCATACATTCACATATCTGAAACTGACTGGTGGGGGG